>NC_091769.1:91130496-91755496 GCF_029378745.1 Bos indicus | reverse complement strand
GGTGCCAACATTGGCTGGATCATCGAGAAAGCATGGGAGTTCCAGAAAAACACCTATTTCTGCTTCATTGACTAAGCCAAAACCTTTGGCTATGTGGATCACCATAAACTGTGGAAAATTCTGAAAGAGATGGGAATACCAGACCACATGACCTGCCTCTTGATAAATCTGTATGCAGGTCAGGAAGCAACAGTTAGAACTGGACGTGGGACAACAGACTGGTTCCTAATAGGGAAAGGAGTACGTCAAGGCTGTATATTGTCACCCTGCTTATTTAACTTATATGCAGAGTACATCATGAGAAACGCTGGACTGGATGAAGCACAAACTGGAATCAAGATTGCTGGGAGAAATATCAATAACCTCAGATATGCAGATGATACCATCCTTATGGCAGGAAGCAAAGAACTAAAGAGCTTCTTGATGAAAGTGAAAGAGGAAAGTGAAATTGGCTTAAAACTCAACACTCAGAAAACAGATCATGGCATCCGGTCCCATTACTTCATGGCAAATAGATGGGGAAACAGTGACAGACCTTATTTTGGGGGCTCCAAAATCACTGCAGATGGTGACTGCAGCCATGAAATTAAAAGAGGCTTACTCCTTGGAAGAAAAGTTTTGACCAATCTAAACAGCATATTAAAAAGCAGAGACGTTACTTGCCAACAAAGGTCCATCTAGTCAAGGCTTTGGTTTTTCCAGTAGTCATGTATGGATATTAGAGTTGGACTATAAAGAAAGCTGAGCACTGAAGAATTGATGCTTTTGAACTGTGGTGTTGGAGAAGACTCTTGGGAGTCTCTTGGACTGCAAGAAAATCCAACCAGTTCATCCTAAAGGAAATCAGTCCTGAATATTCATTGAAAGACTGATGCTGAAGCTGAAACTCCAATACTTTGGCTGACTGGTGCGAAGAATTGACTCATTGGAAAAGACCCTGATGCTGGGAAAGATTGAAGGCAAAGAAGAAGGGGACGACAGAGGATGAGATGGTTGGATGGCATCACTGACTCAATGGACATGAGTTTGAGACAACTCTGGGAGTTGGTGATGGACAGGGAGGCCTGGCCTGCTGCAGTCCATGGGGTTGCAAAGAGTCAGACATGACTGAGTGACTGAACTGAACTGAACAGAAATCATTTTAAGATTTGCCACAATATCGTATCCAGTGCCTCTCTAAATTCATTTCCTCAGGTAGTCACAGGCCATATTTGCATTTTATGTTCATGTTGCTCAGTTAACATGGAAACATGGAAACTTTTGAATAGTCTAGCTGCTCTCTGACCTGTTTCAGCAGTCTCACTCTGTAGCTTCAAGCATTACTGTGGAAACTGAATCCTCCTCAAGGGTGGTAGAAAATCTTTATAGGTAATATGATTTCACCCATGGTATTCCCATATCAAAACAACTCGGTGTACTGAATGAGCCAGGCTTTGTCAGTCGCTTGATCAACTATACGTATTCTACTCACAAGGGTACCACATATATTACACCTATTGTCATCTTAAGAGAAGAATCTGCATCATTCTGAATTTTAAATGTTATAGAGTTTCTATAGATTGCCCAGGTGGCACAGTGGTAAAAAATCTGCTCACCAATGGAGGAGACACAGGAGATGTGAATTCAATCCCTGGGTCAGGAAGACCTCCTGGAGTAGGAAATGGCAACCCACTCCACTGTTCTTGCCTGGAGAATTCTATGGACAGAGGAGCTGGCTGGCTACAGTCCATGGGGTCACAAAGAGTCGGACTCAACTGAGCAAGCACATACTCATCACTCAGGCGTTATATATCTATGGAGATCTTTAAAAAAATTGCATCATTAGTTGCTCTGAACCTTCACATCTCAACGTGATTATCCCACTTTAAAGTGTTGTCATTGGAATATAGTAATAGATAATTTAAAAATAAATATGCAACCCTTGGATCCAGTTGACAATTGTGAGTCTCTGCAAAGGGGAAACTGGCAGCTCTTCTGGCAATCAGATCATGTCACTGGGCCAAGAATTGGCTTTGATAAATTCTTGATTCATCAGGGACTGTGGATGAACAGCTGCCTTTTGAATGTAGCCAAAGGAAATTTGCTGACAAGCATAACTATGAATAGGGCAATAAAGCTTTCAAACAACAACAAAAGAATGTTGATGCAAAACCTAAGAATACTCAAAACCAATTTCCTCTATCATTTCTATATCCCTTACCATAATTCTTCTATAGTTGCCATGCCCATAAGCAATGTCAGATCAAAAATGACAAATTACCTTTTTCAGGCTTGTACTAGGTGAATTAAAAACCAATTAACTTTTAATTTTTTTCTCCATGTTCCTAGAAGATCTAAATTATCAATCTAAAGTACTGTGCTTTGGTGATAGCTTTTGAAAATTTAAAGTGTACACAGTAACAGGAGACAGGATGGATATTCAGTGCGACTTTCAGCTTAAAGTTGATTTACTCAAGAATCCTTGTCTTTGTTCAAAAAGGATTTTTAAAGGAACATTTTATAGTCTCGCTTAACATCAATACATGTCACCTAAACTAACATGTTAGTTTTTTTTCTCTCTCTCTCTTTTTTTTTTTTTTTTGGTTATTAAAGATTCAGTTCAGTCGCTCAGTCATTTCCGTTTCTTTACTTGTTGCTCAAAACTGACCACTGGCTGCCTCACTTCAAAGAGTTTCAAGCTTCCCTTTCCCCTTCCCTTCCATCCATAAAGATTTTTACATGTTTGCTCTCTAGCATTGGGCTTCCCTGGTGGCTCAGATGGTAAAGAATCTGCCTGTAATGCGGGAGGCCTGGGTTCAATCTCTGGGTCATGAAGGTCCCCTGGAGAAGGGAATAGCTATGCACTCCAGTATTCTTGCCTGGAGAATTCCATGGACAGAGGAGCCTGGCGGGCTACAGTCCTTCGGGTTGCAAAGAGTCAGACACGACTCAGTGACTAACATTTTCACTTTTCACTTCTTTCTCTCTAGTATTAATTGGAATTACGTGTATAAATCATGCATCGAGTGCAGCTACTTCTTTGTGACATTTCCCTAAAAGAATATTAATCTCCATGTAAAACGGCCATCAAATATAAGGCCAAGATAGACTTCTGCCTTTTGAGAAAAGTGAGATGCCGCCATTTAAAAAAAAAAAAGTTCAATTTATTCTTTAAAAAAAATGAATGGACTTCCAACTACTCAAACACGGCTGGGTGGTTTAATGCTATTTACATCACATCAGGGTTAGTCCAGGACAGCTGGAAACAGGAAAGGTCTGTATGAGTGGGCTTAGATGGATTCAGGGCCAGTAAAAAGAAATAGGAACATGCATATTAGGGGATGACCAGAGGAGGGGAATTTAGTAACACGTTGTAAATATTAACTCTGGTCTCTTTGTGACCAAAAGTTAAATCTGGATTTGTTTTCAAGTATGCTTGTTCACAAATTTCTCAATGGATTTAGGTGGAATGAAGCTAAATTTAGTCTTCTCCAGAGGCATCCTAGAACTGGTCACATTTAGCATCTGACTAATACCATGGTTAAGAAGGGTAGAACTTTCTAGCTGGAAAAAAGAAAAAGAAGCCACATCTTTCCATTCCTGTTGGCTTTCCTGTGGTGCTCTAATATTCTACTTTTGGAGGCATGCCCTTGCTTTCTGCAGGGTTGAGTAGTACAACCTGTAACTCAAACTGTAGGAAGAAGTCTGTTGAAAGCAGAGGAGGTGTTGTCCTGTGTTTTCTTTTATAAACTTGAATTTTTCAAGAAATACTTGAGTTGTTGTTCAGTCACTCAGTTGTGTCTGACTCTTTGTAACCCACAGACCGCAGCAAGCCAGGCTTCCCTGTCCTTCACTACCTCCCAGATTTTGCTCATACTCATGTCCATTGAGTCGGTGAAGCCATCCAACCTTCTCATCCTCTACTGTCCCCTTCTCCTCCTGCCCTCAATCTTTCCCAGCATCAGGGTCTTCTCCAGTGAGTCATCTCTTTGCATCAGGTGGCCAAAGTATTAGAGCTTCAGCTTCAGCAAGCAAGCCTTCCAATGAATATTCAGGGTTGATTTCCTTTAGGATTGACTGGTTTGATCTCCTTGCTGTCCAAGGGACTCCCAAGAGTCTTCTCTAGCACCACAGTTTGAAAGCATCAATTCTCTGGTACTCAGCCTTCTTTATGGTCCAGCTCTCACATGCATACATGACTACTGGAAAAACCATTGGTTTGACTATACCAACCTTTGTTAGCAAAGTGATGTCTCTGCTTTTTAATACACTGTCTAGGTTTGTCATAGCTTTTCTTCCAAGGAGCAAGCGTCTTTTAATTTCATGGCTGCAGTCACCACCTGCAGTGATTTTGGAGCCCAAGAAAATAAAATCTGCCACTGTTTATATTTTTCCCCCATCTATTTACGATGAAGTGTTGGGACTGGATGTCATGATCTTAGTTTTTTGAATGTTGAGTTTTAAGCCAGCTCTTTCATTTTCCTCTTTCCCCCTCATCAAGAGACTGTTTAGTTCCTCTTCACTTTCTACTGTTATGGTGGTATCATCTCCATATCTGATATTTTTGATATTTCTCCCAGCAATCTTGATTCTTACTTGTGATTAATTCAGCCTGACGTATCACATGATGCACTCTGCATATAAGTTAAATTAGCAGGGTGACAGTGTACAGTCTTGGTGTACTCCTTTCCCAATTTGGAACCAGTCCATCATTCCATATCTGGTTCTAACTGTTGGTTCTTGACCTGCATAGAGGTTTCTCAGGAAAGGTGATCTGGTATTCCTGTCTCTTTTAGAATTTTCCACAGTGTTTCCTGTCTCTTTTAGAATTTTCCACAGTGTTTTGTGATCCACACAGTCAAAGGCTTTAGCATAGTCAATGAAGCAGAAGTAGATGTTTTTCTGGAATTGCACTGCTTTTTCTATGATCCAGTGGATGTTGGCAATTTAATCTGATTCCTTTTCCAACAGATGATCCAACAGATGTTGGAAGTTTGATCTCTGTCCTGGTTTCTTTTATAAACTTGAATTTTTCAAGAAATACTTGAGAATCTGTCACATGTATATTGATTTCACTCTACCTCCACTCCAACCAGTCCATACTAAAGGAAATCAGTCTTGAATATTCATTGGAAGGAGGACTGATGCTGAAGCTGAAACTCCAATACTTTCGCCACCTGATGAGAAGAACTGACCCATTTGAAAAGACCCTGATTCTGGGAAGGATTGAGGGCAGGAGGAGAAGGGGATGACAGAGGATGAGATGGCTGGATGGCATCACCAACTTGATGGACATGATTTTAAGCAAGCTCCAGGAGTTGGTGATGGACAAGGAGGCCTGGCGTGCTGCTGTTCACAGGGTTGCAAAGAGGTGGACACAACTGAGTGACTGAACAGAACTGAACGACTTCCTTACTCATTACATCTCAGTGGAGAGCTTTATTATAGCAAATCAACTTTGGATTTTGCCAAAGATACAAAATATCTCCTTTGGTTATTGAAAGGCTTCAGTTTTCATCTGCCTCTATAACCAAATATATGCTGCTTGAAAAGGAGAAGCAGCAGTGTGAAACACAGAAGAAAGAGGGATAAAACAGATTAGAAGGTCAACAGAGACTTGTTAGAGTAGGTCTTGTCAGTAGGATGCTTTCAGTTGCAGCAAAAGGAAGATAGCCTCAAACTGGTTTAAACAGAATGAAAAGAACTTCCACGGACTCATGTAACCCGAAAGGCCAGTGCAGGTCTGTTGTCAGGAATCTGCTTTCATCCCTTTTCTATTCTTCTGTTTCTCAGGCAGATTTCTCCCGAGTGGTAGCAGTGATAACCATCCCTGTCTCCCATTGGTCTTTTTCTACAAGCCATACAATGCCAGTGGTAAGGTGCCGCTTTCCCAGAAGTCATAGCAAAAGTTCCCTGGAGACTCTGCCTTAACTCAGTTGGCTGTCATTCTAGGAGCCAGTCGCTGTGGCCAAGCAAAAGTTGTTTAGGAGTGGTCAGATCTGGGTCATGTACTTACCCCGGAGCCCCTTAGCAAGAATCCAGGCAAACAAAGAGAGGAGCAGGGAGGGAGAGAGTAGAATTGTGAAAGACATGTATGATTATAGTGAACAGCATGTGATCAATTAATAAACAACAAATGAATTAGGTGGCCAGTCTTTCATGTTAATTAAGCAAATTGAAGGATGTATATGGGTATGACATCACCAGATTTATATTTTAGTAGGATCACTCTGACTCTATGAAGAGGGTAGGTAGATAGACAGATGAAGATAGGAACATAAGGACAGTGATATGGGAGTTATTATATTTCATCCCTCAATTCCAAAATATAATGTGGTGTACCTCCAAACACCCTACGTGGTTTGGCAATTGGGTCTAGTTGTGAAGTATAAAATAGTAAGGGTATAAACAGAGGTAGAAACAATACAAACAGGTTAAAGGATGGGATGAGTGTATGTGAACAAAGAATCAACAAGAATTTTAACTCATTTAAGAGGGAGAAAGAGGAAGGGGACATTTTTTTAGACTGTGACTATGAAATTGTGACATTTAAAGAAAAATGTAATTTTGGTGTCCGTTAGGTGATTGATTACTTATACAAATTGCATCCTCAAGAGAATTGGAATATAAGCTGAAATGAGGAAACTGTGGTTAAGAAGAGCAGTTGCAGCTTATAGAGGATGATTTAGATCATGCATATAGAGATTTAGCTCACCCACAATGGATAAAAGAAATAAAATGACTTAAAATGAGAAAAGAAAAGGGTCAAGAGTAGGACCTTGAAAAACACCAACATATAGCTGTGGGGAGAAGTAGGAAGAACAGACCAAAAAGACATGAAAATATTGATTTGAGAGATAGGTGAGCCTCTAGTAAAAAATCCAAAGAAAGTGTGTTAAGCAAGAAAGATTAATTGCATAAATACCTCAGAATATTAAGGATGAATATTGAGGAAAAGGAAACGAAATTACATTTAGCAATTAGGTCACCATTGATATTTGAGAGACCATTTCAAGCCAAAGTACAAGAATTAAATAGCTGTTAAGAAAGTGGAAATGTCAAGTACTATCTATTCTTTTGGGATTTTTTTTTTTTGGGGGGGGTGAGAAAAACTCTAAAGCTCTGTCATTGGACTTCTTTCAAGGGACCTTATTCTACTCCCATGATTTCAACCATGACAGTTCTCACATCCTTCACTCTAGCCCAGAGTGTCTTTAAATCCAACCTGTTACCTATCACCACATTAATTTTCTTTGAGTTCTTTTAGATCATATTGCTTCTCTCTCAGGAATCTTCATTGGCTTCTCATCGATAAATGTACAAAGTCTAAGTGGTAAAGTCTGGATTCAAGTCATCCAACCAGAGCCAAGCTAACTTGCAAATGTTAATTTCTCACCAGTCTCCTGGGTGAGCATTATGTTCTTCTCCATGCTCCAGCATTCCAGCCAGATTAAAGTCCATGCTGTCTCCTTACCGTGTCTGTGCTCTCTTGTCCAGCTAGTCAAGGATGTATCCTGTGCTGTCTTATTAGAAAGTTTCATCCATTTATTCTTTCATTCTTTTAAAGCTTATTGAAAGATAAGTGAGACACAGTTGCTGACAAGGTGAGACACTGTATTAATATTTTTGTTCTTCGTTACCTGCTCTGTGGTCTGGCTTTACAATAAGTTTTGATATGGCATCTTCCTTTTCTGTGTTTAGCAAGGTACGATAGAGTATCCTCCCCAGAAATATCAATTTATCTATCCTTCCTTTATTTGCAAAAAAGTTGTTCACTATACTTCTTTATTTTTATTCATGTATTTGTACTCATATTTAGGACAGTATACATGTTTATAATAAATAAGTAGATCAGTATAATGGAACATACTGCTACTCCCTGACCACTTCATTGGATTGGGTTTCTGAAACACTTCTTACTCCTCCATTATCCCACTCCAAATGTGCTTTTGAATTCAACTTCTCTTATAAAACTTATTTCAAAACAAGCTGCGTCTTGCAGAAAGCTTTCCCTGATTTCCTTCCCAAGTGTTCTCTTCTTCCTCCCACTGCAATTTATCTGTATCATTTTGGATAGCAATAATTTTTTGTTAATATAATTTTTTGTATTTGGTACCTCTTTTCCTAAAGTAGAATTTTGTTGGGGGTAAAGCCATTTCTTTCTTCTTTAAATTATAGAAGAGACTGAGTATCTGTGAAATAAATTAGCCTCATTGTTAAAACTTACGACATTGTTTTCATCTCCGTCTCTTTACCTCTCAAGTTCATAATGACCGTCACCCATATTCTCCATAGCGATACATAGATGCCCTTGGCTCTTTAGGTAGTCCTTTACCTTTCCATGGGTTACTTTCTCCTATAAAATATTTAGCTCACCCTGGACAGTGATTCACATAGGATCTGATTTGAAACATTTTTCCACTTATCCACATTTCAGGTGAAAATCTTCTTTGACATTCTGATGAAAATCCCACCAAATTTTTCTTCCGACTAATGATGAAGTAAATTTCTTTCCCTGCCAGAAGCCCATTTTGACTTCATGTCCTTCATGTTCGCTTTGTCCATATCATCTGTGTAGCTAGTTTTTCACTTCCCATATCTCCCTTTCTATTTAAATGTCCTGACCTTCAACTAAAAGAAGAAATGAAAACTCTACCTGCCTAGCCCTTCAGCTTCCTATCTTGGGCTTCAAAGTCACTATACATATATTCCATTTTCTTCCTGACTATATTATTCGTGGCCAAGTGAATCATAAATAATAAATACCAGCCAGTGGATTTAATAAGCCTTGTCAGGTCACATATCTGATTATTTGCTATAGGTAAAATAGACTTTGTAGAAAATACACTTTCTAATTTCTCATGTCAGGCCTATATAGAAGAAAATCGCTAATCACAAATAACTAACTCTTCTTCCTGAGGTTAAAAACTGAATTCCTCAAACCTGCTGTTGCCTATGAATGCTCCTTATTGCTCTGGAAGGCAGTGCCTTTCCCAATTTTTTAGACCATGGCCTTCTATAAGAAGGGCTTCCCTTGTGGCTCAGCTGGTAAAGAATTTGCCTGCAATGCAGGAGACCTGGGTTTGATCCCTCTGTTGGGAAGATCTCTTTTCCTTGGAGAAGGGAAAGGCTACCCACTCCAGTATTCTGGCCTGGAGAATTCCATGGACTGTATAGTCCATGGGGTCGCAAAGAGTCGGACACAACTGAGCGACTTTCACTTTCACTTCCATAAGAAACCCTTTTTTTCCCTCACTACCTCATACGTGTGTGGACACACATATGCTTCGCACATGTGTCTTCGCACATGTGTTTATACCTGAAACAAAAGTTTTGTGAACCAATACTCTCCTTGGGCCAGGATATAATTTTTAAAATACTGTTTTGTGAATTCTGTGTCATTACGAAGTAAAGAAACTTACCAAACACAGTAAATTGATATAATAAGCTACTTATGGGTAACATCTCCTAATTTGAAAAACATCAGATGAGATTTGGGGAAGCTTGCTGTTAATTGAAAAGAACTAGATTCTCCCTCCATTTCAGTGGTCCCCCAAAGTTAATATGCATAAATATTGGGGGAACTTTAAAAAAATTCACATTTTTGAGTTCCATCCCCCAAAGCTTCTAATTTTGTAATTGCAAAATGAGGCCCTCGAATCAGCTGTTTAACAGCGCACCCCAAGTAGACCCCATCCAACTGGCCTGGAGACCAGGACTTGGGAAGCTTTGATAAGCTGCTGATAGTGTTGGTAAGAGATAGTGATTTAAGCATTCTTAAACATTCCATTCACAATAAACTGTGAAAAATTCTTAAAGAGATGGGAATACCAGACCACGTGTCCTGCCTCTTGAAAAACCTATACGCAGGTCAGGAAGCAGCAGTTAGAACTGGACATGGAACAACAGACTGGTTCCAAATAGGAAAAGGAGTACGTCAAGGCTGTATATTGTCACCCTGCTTATTTAACTTATACGCAGAGTACATCATGATAAATGCTGGACTGGAAGAAGCACAAACTGGAATCAAGATTTCTGGGAGAAATATCAATAATCACAGATATGCAGATGATACCACTCTTATGGCACAAAGTGAAGAGGAACTAAAAAGCTTCTTGATGAAAGTGAAAGAGGAGAGTAAAAAAAGTTGGCTTAAAGCTCAACATTCAAGAAACTAAGATCATAGCATCTGGTCCCATCACTTCATGGGAAATAGATGGGGAAATAGTGAAAACAGTGTCAGACTTTATTTTTTTGGGCTCTCAAATCACTGCAGATGGTGATTTCAGCCAGGAAATTAAAAGATGCTTACTCCTCAGAAGGAAAGTTATGACCAACCTATATAGCATATTGAAAAGCAGAGACATTACTTTGCCAACAAAGGTCCGTCTAGTCAAGGCTATGGTTTTTCCAGTGGTCATGTATGGATGTGAGAGTTGGACTGTGAAGAAGGCTGAGCGCCGAAGAATTGATGCTTTTGAACTGTGGTGTTGGAGAAGACTCTTGAGAGTCCCTTGGACTGCAAGGAGATCCACCAGTCCGTTCTAAAGGAGATCAGTCCTGGGGATTCTTTGGAAGGAACGATGCTAAAGCTGAAACTCCAGTACTTTGGCCACCTCATGCGAAGAGTTGACTCATTGGAAAAGACTCTGATGCTGGAAGGGATTGGGGGCAGGAGGAAAAGGGGACGACAGAAGATGAGATGGCTAGATTGCATCACCAACTCGATGGACATGAGTTTGGGTAAACTCCGGGAGTTAGTGATCGCCAAGGAGGCCTGGCGTGCTGCAATTCATGGGGTCGCAAAGAGTCGGACACGACTGAGCAACTGAACTGAACTGAAATGAAACATTCCATACAATCTTTCTAGAGTGCAGTTTTCATTCAGATGTATATGGACATAATTACAGTTTATTTGGGTTAATACTTGCCGGGGACCAGCCCCGGCTGATCCAGGGTATTCAAAGGAGAGACGGTGTAGGCGAAGATCAGGAAACAACTGCTTAATTAAACGTTAATTAAAGATATAAAGAGTAATAGAATAAGGATAGCTCAGTGAGGAAATTCAGTGGAGAAAAGAGGCTGAATAATTCAGCCAGAAGGTAAGAGAAAGAACGACATGGTGAGACCAAGTTTTGGTGAACAAGGCCCACACTTTATTTTCCAAAGTAGTTTTTATACCTTAAGTTATGCATAGAGGATAATGGGGGAAGGGGTAGAGTCATGCAGCAAGCCAGGCTTTCTTCCTGCAAACTTATCATATGCAAAAGCTTAGGTGATTTGCATCATCTTTTGGCCCAGAGGCCTGTTAACATTTTAAGACCCTTTCTTCAGAAAACTTATTTTTCTCTAAAGGTAATTAGTCAGGAGTCACCCTCCAAAAGCATTAGATAAAGTTGCATTCCTACAGGGCAAAGGTGTGGTGGGCTATAACAAGAAAAAGAATTAACTCAAGGGTCCCAGGTTACAAACATTAAAGCTACTACTTACACCAATTCTATTAATCAATACACTGCCAGGGACACAGCAGGTAAGGGATATGGAAACTTAGCAGCAAACATTGGCCCAACAAGTGAAAATCCCTTCACCAATACAATTTCTAATCAATCTTTTAACTACTCAAAAGAATCTGTGTTTAGACAGTTTAGAACATCTCCTGCCTCTCACAGTTGGGAGGCTCTGAACAATCACATGTGGCCGGAAAAACCTATTCAGGCAGGCTAGAGGATTTCCAAAGGAGTTTGTAGGTTAAACACTGTCACACCCAGGAATTGTTAACTGGAGCTGTAAGCTAACTCTTTTTTCAGAGAGGTAGTGGGGGACAGCCTCCCGTCAAGTCAGAGGTGTAGGTGAAAGCACAAAGCAGAAAGTAGGCAGACTCTGGTTTGGGGGCTAGATGGGGGACTCCTGAGGCTCGATCCCGCCTTTGCGTATGCCGAGCCTCCTTCCTCATGACCTTTGTCATGGGCGGAGTTCCTCACGCTGGCTCCCAGCAGTGATAGAATTCTAGTTGAGCTATTCCAGATCCTGAAAGATGATGCTGTGGAAAGTGCTGCACTCAATATGCAATATGCACTCAATATGCAATATGCCGGCTCCCGGCAAATACTAAAGAGCACAATTGCTGAATTATGTGGTAAGAGTATGTTTAGTTTTGTAAGAAACTGCCAGACTGTCTTCCAAAGTGTCTGTAGAATTTTGCCTTCCCACCAGCAGTAAATGAGAGTTCCTCTTGCTGTACATCCTTGCCAGCATCTGGTGTTGTCAGTGTTCTTCGCTTATTTTAATTTCTTTCCATCTTAAATGCCCAATTCAAATGTGACATCCTCTATAATATTCCCTTAACCAACCTGTTAATAATACCTCCGCATTCCATGCTATACTTATCATCTTCATTTTACCACTTAGACTTACTGTATGCTATTGATTTCTTGTCTCATTTTTCCTATTTGAATATTAACTCTTTGACAGCAGCAATTTTTATGCAAAGTACCATACTTTTATGCATTTCTATAAAATTAAATCAATGTTAAAAAAAGTATGAGGGTTATATTTTCATATATGTAAATCATTTTTAAAAATAAAACTAGAAATATACCCATAGTAAATCTCAGTTGCTTCATTTTTGTTGTGAAGTGGGTAAAATAAGTGTTATGTCTATATACAGTTCATGGAATGAAGGCTTTTTAGAGTTAAAAGTAACCTTGTTAGCTTTTTAAATTACCTGTGAGGATTCTGAGATGCAGAGTGTTTTCATAATACAGCCCACGCCACATAGGTAGCATTATAATATGTCTCATTTATCACCCTTTCTTATCTTTCCTCAGAACTGCTATTGCTTTCTCATTTTAACTGAATCTGAGATGGGATAAATTTTGTTCCATGTAAATAGATTATTTTTCTAGAAAATGCAAAAATTGGTAATTTAAGAATGTATTTTTAAAAATGTTCTATTTCATTAAAATAACAGTGTGAACTATATACATTACTGTGCCTCTCTTTGTATCTTTACCATCTAATTTATTAATTCACATGAGACATTAACTATAGTCCAGTTGTCATGACTCACATCCTTTCATTTTCCAGTGAATTTAATTTTATAGAAATAAAGAGTGGTTAAAGTATTACCTTAAAAGACAGGTTTTATAATATATGAATCCTGTGTTGTGTTGTTTTCATTGAACTGAATATTAACAAAAGAGACTAATAGTAGTAATGGTCATTACTAAATCTCCTTTGATATTTGAGATTTGATTTCTCATGATTTTGTATCAGTGAGATTTCTGAGAAGGACAGTATCTTCTGTATCTTTTTCTTGAAACGAGAAGAATGCAGACAAAACAAGCGGGCTGTATTTCTCTTGATGGCGTGACACCCTGTTTCACTGTCTCTTGTCCTTACTTGCTTTTGTTAAAGTCTTTTCCCCTACTGCTGCACGGGATTTGAGAAGTCTAAGTGCCTGTGTCTGGTGTGCATATACCCTTGTCTACTTGGTACCATGGGGCTTCCCTGCTGGCTCAGTGGTGAAGAATCCGCCTGCCAGTTCAGGAGGTGCAGGTTCAAAACCTAGACTGGGAAGATCCCCTGGAGAAACAAATGGCAACCCTCTCCTGTATTCTTGCCTAGGAAATCCCATGGATAGAGGAACGCGGCAGGCTACAGCCTGTGGGGTCTCAAAGAGCTGGACACGACTTAGGGACGAAACAACAACAGCAATAGGTAACACACACTCTCTTGATACCCCAGAGCTACCATAACAAAACACCACAAACTGGGGAGCTTAACCTGACAGACATCTAGTCTCTCATAGTTCTGGACGTTAGAAGTCAGAAATCAAAGTGTTGCCTGGGCCATGCTCCCTGTCAAGGCTCTGGGGACTCATCCTTCCTTGCTTCTTCCAGCTTCTGGTGGTGATTGGAAATCCTTAGCATCACTTGGCTTACAGCTGCAGCACTCATCAACTTCTGCCTCTGTCTCTGGTGGCCTTTTCCCCTGTATGTCTGTGGGTCTGCATCCAAATCTCCTTCACCATTCTCTTATGAAGACATCAGTCATTGAATTTAGGATCCACTCTGAATCCAGGACCATTTCTTCTTCTTGTTCAGTCACCAAGTCATGTCCTAATTTGCAACCCATGGACTGCAGCATGCCAGGCTTCCCTGTCCTTCACTATCTCCTGGAGTTTGCTCAAACTCATGTCCATTGAGTTGATGATGCCATCCAACCATCTCATCCTCTGTCGTCCCCTTCTCCTCCTGCCCTCAATCTTCCCCAGCATCAGAGTCTTTTCCAGTGAGTCAGCTCTCCTCCTCAGGTGGTCAAATTTGAACTTCAGCATCACTCCTTCCAATGAATATTGAGAGTTGATTTCCTTTAAGATTGACTAGTTTGATCTCCTAGCTGTCCAAGGGACTCTCAAGAGTCTTCTCCCACACCACAATTCATTAGCATCAATTCTTTAGCACTCAGCCTTCTTTATGGTCCAACTCCCACATCTGTACTGGAAAACCATAGCTTTGACTATATGAATCTTTCTTCTTGATATCCTTAATTAACTTTATTTCCAAATAAGGTGTCATTCTGAGGTTCCAAGCAGACATGCATTTGGGCATGTCACTATTTAACTTACTATACCTGGTACGGGCTAAGCAGTCCACCTCCTGTGCTGGGATGGTGTTTATTTCTACATGCACCTACCAGGCTTTGCTCCTTTGCTGGATACCAGTGCCCCTTTGGCTGCATGTTGCTGTGCCTTTCACAAATCACCGTCTTTGGTAAGCCTCATTGCCTAAGCTTGGGTGTGTACCACTCTGGTGAGGCCTCTCAGCTATCTGTGGACAGTCATGGTGCCTGCCGATCTCTGTTACTGATGGGCGTGACCGCCTTGTACATCTCAGTGGAACTGCCGCTGACGCACAGGAGGCTTGTGGAACCAACTAGTCTTCTTTTGAGTTTATACAGTTAAAGTACATTCGAAAGCAATCAATCCCAACTATCCATACCATGTTGTATTAAGAATTGCACTTCTCATTAATGCTAAAGTTTTACTACTGGACAGAACTTGACTCAGTGTTTATTTAGGATGAGGATTTTCCAGGAGCCTCTTCCACCTTTCAAGTGAACCAGCTCCTGGCAAGTAAGCCCTTCTCTGCTTACTGCTCAGACATCTCTGGGCTGATGTGAGTCCCAGCAATTTGCAGCTTAAGTTCAAAGTAGGGCCAGCTCCCTATTTCTTTGTATCGCCCCCATCTCACACTTGTAGTACTAAATTGAATTGAATTGTATTGCTGTGCTGTTCTGACATGGCTATTTTAATTATTTACAAGATCGCTTTCTTTCACTGTTGAGATAAATACTGTTGAGTAAAGAACAAATATCCTTTTTAAACCTTTTAACAGTCATTCACTTTAGACCCAGAAAGCACTCTTCAGCAGCCATAAATATTTTACAATTTTATTTTAATCTGTTTTAATTCAACAGTTATTTATTCTGGGCACATTTTATACCAGGTAGTATATCAAAGTCTAGGGAAAATGTGGAAGAACGGACTCACAACCCAAAATTAGAAAAATGGTGAAGCAGTGACAACCATTGATAGCTTGTGACTGAAGCATTAGATAATGGGAAAGTTGACACTTGATCTGTAAAAGGGGCTTCCCAGGTGGCTCAGTGGTAAAGAATCTGCCTGCAATGCAGGAGACCTGGGTTTGATCCCTGGGTCTGGAAGATCCCCTGGAGAAGAAAATGGCAACCCATTCTAGTACTCTTGCCTGGGAAATCCCATGGACAGAGAACCTGGTGGGCTGCAGTCCATGGGATTGCAAAAAAGTCAGACAGATGGACCCCATGCTAAGAATTTAAAACATTAGCTTTTATAAAACTAGGAGTAGTGGTAGTTTTTATGTTTCAGGCAGTAGTATAAAGATTCAGTTAGAAACGTGGATGTGAGTGTGCGATTGCAATAGAAAATGATGAGGATTTAACCTAAATGAGTGTAATTGTAGAGAAGGGGCAAATGCTGGAGATACACAGATGGTAGACAGGCCAGAGTCTGTTACTAATGATTATGGTTGCTGGGAGAGGGAAAGCTGTCCAGAATGAGCCTCAGGTTTCTGCCTTGTTGTCTAGATGGGCAAGTTACCTTCAACTGAGATAGAAACTCCAGGGAAATAGAATGAAACTTACAAACTTGTGTTTATGGAGGGCCATCATGTCATGTAATTTAATTCTCATAATAATAGTCCTTCACAGTAGCTAGGAATCCATTCTCAAAGAATGTAAATAAATTAATATAAGTAAGATTAACTAGGCAGTGACAGAACTTGATGTTTTCTCCTGGAATTTCATTCATCCTCTTATATATTCAGAAGGATGGTGGGGGATAAAAAATTCAGACTTAGATGCTGTGTTTGAGACCCCCTTAAAGTATCAAGTCTGCTAATGGACTGTGTATTGGAATTTGGAACTTAAGCTCAGAAAAAGGATCTGCTAATGGACTGTGTATTGGAATTTGGAACTTAAGCTCAGAAAAAGGATAAGTCTTTTGAGAGGGCCTGCTTGGGAATTGTTCACGTATGTGCTCAGTTGCTCAGTCATGTCTGGCTCTTTGTGGGACTCTAGCCCTCCAGGCTCCTCTGTCCATGGGATTCTCCAGTCCAGGATACTGGAGTGGGTTGCCATGCCCTCCTCCAGGGACTTTTCCCAACCCAGGGATTGAACCCTTGTCTCTTATGTCTCCTGCACTGGCAGATGGGTTCTTTACCTCTGGTGCGACTATTTACATATGAGGGAAACCCTGTTTACATGTGGGGACTTGTCAAACCCACATTTCATACTGTGTTTATCCGGAGGCCAAATCAAGAGTGAGAAAAGAAGAAGGCTTTAGACAGAACCCTCAGGATCATCTGCATTTAAAGGGATGGTCAAAAACAAAAATGCACAACCAGGAGAGCATACAGGGAAGTGAGGATTCAAGAGATAAAAGATAGAATGTTCTGGAAAAAAGTAGAATATCTTGAGGAAATTGTCCTTAGTGTTCAGTACAACATATAGGTCAAGTTAGGTAAGTAAGCTAAAATGTCTATTGAATTCAACATTGGCAGGGAATTGTTAGTGGCTTTAAAAAAAGGTAAGAGTCCCATTATAGTAACTTGAATAATTAATAGATGAGATAGTAAAAAATATTTATTAATATACTGTCATTCCATGTGTCAGTGTAGTAGTCCTTACCCTTTATGAATAGGTCATGAATTTTTTTTTTTTTTTTTTTTTAGCAGTAGCCATGGTAGATTATAATAAAAAATTTATCTTCCATCTCTAGTTTGTTCCACCTATCAGGAATGACATACTTCATAACCTACAAAATAAAGATGAGGGTACTTCCTATACACCTGAATTAGAGTTATTTGAACTGTGATGTTACCAACTGAATTGACTAATCCCAGACCTATCAATTTTGAAATGAAAATGTGTTCCTGTAAATGCCCTTTCAAAGTTAAACAGCAAAGATGTTTCCATATTCCAAAGGACAGTGGTTAGAAACAATGCTTTGTTTTTGAGGTTTTTATAAATTCCATGCAGTGGGTACTTCTGTCTGTCTTGGTCCATGGAAAAGTCACTTTCTATAAGAAAGATTTGATTATGTGTTATTTGCCTTTGCAGTCAGAGAGATTGAGTTAAACTTTGCTTAGTCCTTGGTTCTGGCCATGTGATAATTACTGTCAGCTTTTCTTACCGATTTCAGTCTAAGAACAAAACTCTCCATCAAAAAACCATGGATCCATGTAAGATTAAGATTCTATTTAAAGAAGCAGGAAAGTGGGCGTTATGTTCTCAACTTCTCTTTTTAGCCCACAAGGTAGAGACCAGTTATTATTGAAATATGGTCATCAGCTGTTTCTGAGATATAAAATAAATATTATTTCCAGCAATATGTTAATTTTAAGCCAATTGTATTAGAATAAAAAGATTTGGGTGGTCCACAGATTCCCATTGTAAGCAATCTAACAAATGTCAACCTTAATCATATTTAAGAAGAGCACAGAATATGTTATTGTCTTTCGGTTTTAGCAGAGACAATGAGTTTACCTCAGGCTCACATTTACTGCGTAGTAGAGTCCCAGTTCTCTTAACCTTTTATTTTACTCTTCTCCACATTCTTCATTTGAATCATATGTAAATACTCTTCTTGCTCTCAGTGAGGCATATTGGTGTTTTTTGCTTCAGCAGTTCTCCTTTGGTAACTCATCCCATATGTTTGGTAGCCTTTGCATAATATTGTTTTGTGTGAACTCAGCTTCTGAACCCTATCTTGTATGTATCTGCCAGAATGATGCTATTTGACGTGTTTTTGTACTTATAACATCACAATCAGAAACTTTTTCATTATTTGAAGGTAAAGTGAATTTAAGTCTCATTTGCATAAGTATGTAAATGAGTATGATTTTAATATGGGTTCATTCTTTGGTTCATTACCATCTTTTAACATAGTACATTCCATTGACACATAGGAACTTGGAATGTTAGGTCCATTTATCAAAGTAAATTGGACGTGGTCAAGCAGGAAATGACAAGAGTGAACATCGACATTTTAGAAACCGATGAACTAAAATGGACAGCAATGGGCAAACTTAATTTAGATGACTATTATATCTACTACTGGGGAGAAGAATCTCTTATAAATAACAGAGTAGCCCTCATAGTCTACAGGAGTCTAAAGTTCAGTACTTGGGTGTAGTCTCACAAACAACAAGTTGATCTTGGTCCATTTCCAAGGCAAAACCATTAAACATCATAATAATCCAAGTCTATCACAATAAACTGTGGAAAATTGTGAAAGAGATGGGAATACCAGACCACCTGACCTGCCTTTTGAGAAATCTGTATGCAGGTCAGGAAGCAACAGTTAGAACTGGACATGGAACAACAGACTGGTTCCAAATAGGAAAAGGAGTTCATCAAGGCTGTATATTGTCACCCTGTTTATTTAACTTATATGCAGAGTACATCATGAGAAATGCTGGACTGGAAGAAACACAAGCTGGAATCAAGATTGCCGGGAGAAATATCAATATCCTCAGATATGCAGATGACACCACCCTTATGGCAGAAAGTGAAGAGGAACTCAAAAGCCTCTTGATGAAAGTGAAAGTGGAGAGTGAAAACGTTGGCTTAAAGCTCAACATTCAGAAAATGAAGATCATGGCATCTGGTCCCATCACTTCATGGGAAATAGATGGGGAAAGAGTGGAAACAGTGTCAGACTTTATTTTTCTGGGCTCCAAAATCACTACAGATGGTGACTGCAGCCATGAAATCAAAAGACGCTTACTCCTTGGAAGGGAAGTTATGACCAACCTAGATAGCATATTGAAAAGCAGAGACATTACTTTGCCAACAGAGGTCCGTCTAGTCAAGGCTATGGTTTTTCCTGTAGTCATGCATGGATGTGAGAGTTGGACTGTGAAGAAGGCTAAGCGCCGAAGAATTGATGCTTTTGAACTGTGATGTTGGAGAAGACTCTTGAGAGTCCCTTGGACTGCAAGGAGATCCAACCAGTCCATTCTGAAGGAGATCAGCCCTGGGATTTCTTTGGAAGGAATGATGCTAAAGCTGAAACTCCAGTCCTTTGGCCACCTTATGCGAAGAGTTGCCTCATTGGAAAAGACTCTGATGCTGGGAGGGATTGGGGGCAGGAGGAGAAGGGGACGACAGAGGATGAGATGGCAGGATGGCATCACTGACTTGATGGACGTGAGTCTGAGTGAACTCCGGGAGTTGGTGATGGACAGGGAGGCCTGGTGTGCTGCGATTCATGGGGTCGCAAAGAGTCGGACATAGCTGAGCGACTGATCTGATCTGATCTGATGCCCCAACCACTGATGTAGGAGAAGCTGAAGTTCATCAGTTCTATGAATACCTATAACACCTTCTAGAAATAACACCAAAATTCAGACTAAATTGAAGAAAGGGAAAGCCACTAGACCATTCAGGAATGACTTCAATCAAATCCCTTATGATTATACAGTGGAGATGACAATTTGATTCAAGGGATTAGGTCTCTGGTAGAAAAAGTGCCTGAAGAACTATGGATGGAAGTTCGTAACATTGTTTAGGTGGTGATGAGCCAAACTATCCCAAAGAAGAAGAAATGCAAAAATGCAAAATGGTTGTCTGAGGAGGCCTTACAAATAGCTGAACAAAGAAGAAAAGCGAAAGGCAAAGGAAAAAGAAGATACACCCAGCTGAAAGCAGAGTTCCTGAGAATAGTGAGAGGTAAGTGGGCTGTCTTAAGTGAACGATGCAAGGAAATAGAGGAGAGAAATAGAATGGGAAAGAAAAGATATCTCTTCGGGGAAACTGGAGATACCAAGGGAAAATACCATGCACAGATGGGCACAGTAAAGGACAGAAATGGTAATGACCTAAAGAAGCAGAAGAGATTAAGAAAAAGGGGCAAGAATACACAGAAGAACTATACAAAAAGGTCTTAATGACCCAGATAACCATGATGGTGTGATCACTCACCTAGAGCCAGACATCCTTAAGTGTGAAGTCAAGTGGACCTTAGAAAGCATTACTATGAACAAATCTAGTGGAGGTGATGGAATTCCTGTTGAGCTTTTTCAGATCCTAAAAGATGATGCTGTTAAAGTGCTGCACTCAATATGTCAACATATTTGGGAAACTCAGCTGTGGCCACAGGACTGGAAAAGGTCAATTTTTATTACAATCCCAAAGAAAGGCAATGCCAAAGAATGTTCAGACTACCACACAATTGCACTCATTTCACATGCTAGCAAAGTATGCTCAAAATCCTTCAAGATAGTCTTCAGGATGTGAATCAAGAACTACCATATGTACATCTGCTTCACTGAATTCTTTGACTGTGTGGGTCACAACAAATTGTGAAAAATTCTTCAAGAGATGGGAATACCAGACCACCTGACCTGCCTCCTGAGAAACCTGTATGCAGGTCAAGAAGCAACAGTTAAAACTTGCCTTGGAACAATAGACTGGTTCCAAATAAGGAAAGGAGTACATCAAGAGTGTGTATTGTCACTCTGTTTATTTAACTTATCTGTCAGGTACATCATGAAAGATGCCAGACTGGATTAAGAACAAGCTGTAATCAACAGATTGCTGGGAGAAATATCAACAACTTCAGATGTGCATATGATACCACTCTAATGGCAGAAAGCAAAGAGAAACTAAAGAACCTCTAGATGAAGGTGAAAGAAGAGAGTGAAAAAAATTGGCTTAAAACTCAAGGTTCAAAAAACGAAGATCATGGTATCCAGTCCTATCACTTCATGGCAAATAGATGGGGAAAAAGTGGAAACAGTGACAGATTTTGTTTTCTTGGGCTCCAAAATCACTGCAGATGGTAACTGCAGCCATGAAATTGAAAGATGCTTGCTCCCTGGAAGAAAAGCTATGACAAACCTAGGCTGCATATTAAAAAGCAGAGCTATCACTTTCCTAACCAAGGTCTATATAGTCAATGCCGTTTTTTCCTGTCATCATGTACAGATGTGAGAGTTGAACCATAAAGAAGGCTGAGTCCCAAAGAATTAATGCTTTTGAACTGTGTTGTTGGAGAAGACTCTTGAGAGTCCCTTGGACTGCAAGGAAATCAGACCAGTCAATCCTAAAGAAAATCAGCCCTGCATATTCATTGGAAGGACTGATGCTAAAGCTGAAGCTCCAATCCTCTGGCCACCTGATGCGAAGAGCCGACTCATTGGAAAAGACCCTGATGCTGGGAAAGATTGAAGGCAGGAGGAGAAGGGGAAGACAGAGAATGAGATGGTTTGATGGCATCACTGACTCAATGCACATGAGTTTGAGCAAGCTCTGGGAGATGGTGAAGGACAGGGAAGCCAGGTGTGCTATATTCCACTGGTTCACAAAGAGTCAGACACAACTTAATGACTGAACAACAACTCATTAATAAATAGTCAATTTGTCATTGCTAGACATTGTACATAGAGTAAACCAACAATCTGGGCATTGCAGAGCTGGGGCCTGCATTCCATACTTTTTTTCCTTCTCATCTCACCTTTCAGAGCTTCCTATAATGAGATGAAAAGAAGAAAAAGACTGTTTTTTTTTTTTTTTAAATCTGTAGGTAGTTTTGCAATGCTTATTAGCTTTAGAGAGAACTGAATAAAGGGTCTCCTGGAGTTGAAATTATGGGCCTTGGTTGAATTCAGAGATAGTTTTTCAAATATTAGGAGCTACCATTTCAGTCACTTGTGTTCAGACTGCTTAGCCTCATAAATGTAATGAAATATTAATATTGGGCATTTCCTTTCATGCAGTCACTCATTTAGTAAATATTTACAAGTTCCTACTATGTGCTAGTCACTGTCTGTACCTCTTTTGAGGTTCACTGTCTTATGGTGTAAGACGGTGAGACACCATAAACAGAAATTATATCAAGCGGTATGAAAAGCGTTATAGAGAAAAATGAACTAGGGTAAGAAAGTAGAAAGGTATGGGAGGGGTATTTTCAGATGGATGATCAGGTCTGGATCTAGAGGAGAGAGCAGTGAGCAGTGACTTGAAGTGAGATTCTAATTCCCTGCCCAAGAATTGAACCTGGGTATTTTCATTGCTTTAAAATTTCCCACCCAGAAATGCCCTTCTGGAGTCTGCTTCAAAATCCAAGAAGTGTTTCCAGAAGGAAAACATGAAGGAAGGATCAACTCTTTCAATGTTCATCGCAGCACTGTTTATAATAGCCAAGACATGGAAGCAACCTAGATGTCCATCAGCAGATGAATGGATAAGAAAGCTGTGGTACATATACACAATGGAGTATTACTCAGCCATTAAAAAGAATACATTTGAATCAGTTCTAATGAGGTGGATGAAACTGGAGCCTATTATACAGAGTGAAGTAAGCCAGAAGGAAAAACATAAATACAGTATACTAACGCATATATATGGAATTTAGAAAGATGGTAACAATAACCCGGTGTACGAGACAGCAAAAGAGACACTGATGTATAGAACGGTCTTATGGACTCTGTGGGAGAGGGAGAGGGTGGGAAGATTTGGGAGAATGGCAATGAAACATGTAAAGTATCATGTGGGAAACGAGTTGCCAGTCCAGGTTCGATGCATGATGCTGGATGCTTGGGACTGGTGCACTGGGACGGCCCAGGGGGATGGTATGGGGAGGGAGGAGGGAGGAGGGTTTGGGATGGGGAACACATGTATACCTGTGGCGGATTCACTTTGATATTTGGCAAAACTAATACAATTATGTAAAGTTTAAAAATAAAATAAAATTGGAGAAAAAAGAAAAAAAAAACAAAAGCACAGCATATATAAAAAAAAAAAAAAAAAAAGAATATAGTCACTGTAAAGTAGAAGTTAGAATCATGAGTTTCCAGCAAGAAGCCTTGTTTCTCAACATTTTTTTTCTCTGTCAAGTGCCCTGAGAAATTTATCTGAAGCATTAAATAATTGTCTAATTTTAAATATTGCAATGGTTGCCATTTCCTCTAGGACAAAATCTGAACTTGGCAGTGCAGCTTGCTGGAGCCTTCGTAACCCCATTTCTTTTTTTTTTTTTTTTAATCAAAGGATAGTTGCTTTGCAATATTGTGTTGGTTTCTGTCATACAGCAACATGGATCAGCCATAGATATACATATGTCCCTTCCCTCTCCGACCTCCCTCCCACCTCCCACCCCATCCCACCTTCCTAGGTTGTCACAGAGCATGGCATTTCTACCCCCATCTGCTGCCTCCTCAATATCCAAGTCTCCCCACCATGGGAAGTCGTTGTATTTCAAATATTACAGTGGACTTGGTGGTACAGGTACTTCCTGTTGTGGAGATATATACCCAGGGATGACTCCTTGACCCAAGGGGCTCTCTCTGTAGGTAGCCCTTGACCTTTATAAATTCATCATGGTCTAGAGTCTGATATGTAGACTTATGGATTCAGATTCTTTTCACACCAAGGATGGATATGTCCCATAATGAGCAGATTCATTTGAACTAGGGACATATAATCATCCATTTAAGTATTTAGTGAGGACAACTGGAACCAGACGGTGAGCTTGATAACAGGGAAACAGTGGTGAATAAGGTAAATGTGATCCCCAGCGTATAAAACCTACAGTCTGGCTGGTCAGTGGGAGTACCGAGTGGGATGTTCTGCTTGTCCTGGGTGTGGGAGCAAGGCTGAGAGAGGCAGGGGCTTATTGATCTTTAAGCTTGGATGTTTCGCTGGAGGAACTGGAAGAGGTTAAGTTTGGTACCAGCAATCAGGAGAGGGGGAGAGAGAAAGTGCTGACAGAAGACATCGGAGAAGCAGGCAGGACCTAGCAACAGAGCCAGGAAAACTTCTGAGCCATGTAAGGAGTATTGGCTTAGACACAGATGCCTTGTGATGTCTATCATGCTTTATGCTTAAGGAGGAGAGGGATGTGAATAGATTTGTGTCTTAATATGATATGAGACTACCATGAAACTTTCTCAAAATTTTAATATTTCTCAAATAGTAAAAGTATTACTATTAATACACTAGACCTCTCATGCCAGTATTATTTTCCCCCTGGAAAGTCATAAAGGAAACCATTTTCTTCCTTTCTTGAACACCCAAACCAGGAGGTTACACACGTAAATATTCACCGTTCGTAATGGCAAACAGATTTAAAATGTTCACTAAGGAAATAGCTGACGTGCCCACCCGTAGAGTTTAAAAGCTGGAATATTCATGTGGCAGGATGCTAAAGAAGCTTAAATGAATGCATTATATAATTAACTCACCAACCTAGTAGTCTCAGAAATATAAAGTGAAAATAGCAAGTCACAGATAACACATTCAGTATACTTTATATTAATAAAATTTTAAAGGAAACAGTATGTTATTTAGAGATATGTACATATATAAAAAACTATAAAGAATAATCATGAATAATCGTGGTCATTGTATCTATTCTTGCTATTTTTATGACTTTCCTGTGTAATGGTTATGTAGTGTTCATGCTGTTGTGTTTCAAATGTGTATCTTATACATCTTAGAAGAAGCCAGTTTTTATACTGGTGAGCTGAATAACATGTTCACTAAGAATATGGATTCTGGAGTCAGATAAAATTTGGTTCAGATTTTACCTTTCAATGATTGTGAAATTGTTCAAGGTGGTTAGGATATTATATATATATATATATATATCACTGAGCAAAATAGACAAAAATTCCTGACCTTTTGCAGTTTACATTCTAGCTGTTAGAAATAAATTGTTAGGAATTTTCATTAAAATGGTGAGCTCCCTGGAATATTAGGCTCTGTGTTTTATTCCTCTTTGTATATCTGGCACCTAAATCTGACACACAGTAAATATGTTTATGGAATTTAATTGCCTAGTAAATGAGCATTGTACTTTGTACTTCTGTGGAACAAAAGAAATACAAATTGCTTCAGCTTTTCTCAATCACAGTTATAACCTCAAATCAAAGACCAGCCTTCTTAGAGCTTCACTCATTGATCTTAGCAGCTCCTGAACCACAGATAGAAACTGAACCGTAGTGTGATCTTTGAATAACTGAATAATTGAGATGCGTAAACACTGTTAATACTATGTAAGCATTTTTATAGCCTTCAATTTTTGAATTTTATTTTTTCTCTCAAATCTTGGAGGCTAATTATTTTACAATATTGTATTGGTTTTGCCATACATCAACATGACTCCACCACGGATGAACACATGTTCCCCATCCTGAACCCCCCTCACACCTCCACCCCATACCATTCCTCTGGGTCATCCCAGTGCACTCGCCCCAAGCATCCTGTATCCTGCATTGAACCTGGACTGGCAATTCGTTTCTTATAAGATATTATACATGTTGCATCTCCATCCTCCCAAATCATCCCACCCTCACCCTCTCCCACAGAGTCCAAAAGACTGTTCTATACATCTGTGTTTCTTTGGCTGTCTCTCATACAGGGTTATCGTTACCATCTTTCTAAATTCCATATATATGTGTTAGTATGAGGTTTGTGAGATTGTACAGGAGACAGGGATCAAGACCATCCCCATGGAAAAGAAATGCAAAAAAGCAAAATGGCTGTCTAGGGAGGCCTTAGAAGTAGCTGTGAAAAGAAGAGAAGCGAAAAGCAAAGGAGAAAAGGAAAGATATAAACATCTGAATGCAGAGGTCCAAAGAATAGCAAGAAGAGATAAAAAAGCCTTCCTCAGCAATCAATGCAAAGAAATACAGGAAAACAACAGAATGGGAAAATTAGAGATACCAAGGGAACATTTCATGCAAAGATGGGCTCTACAAAGGACAGAAATGGTATGGACCTAACAGAAGCAGAAGATATTAAGAAGAGGTGGCAAGAATGCACAGAAGAACTGTACAAAAAAGATCTTCATGACCCAGATAATCACGATGATGTGATCACTGAGTTAGAGCCAGATATCCTGGAATGTGAAGTCAAGTGGGCCTTAGAAAGCATCACTACGAACAAAGCTAGTGGAGCTGATGAAATTCCAGTTGAGCTCTTTCAAATCCTGAAAGATGATATTGTGAAAGTGCTGCACTCAATATGCCAGCAAATTTGGAAAACTCAGCAGTGGCCACAGGACTGGAAAAGGTCAGTTTTCATTCCAATCCCAAAGAAAGGCAATGCCAAAGAATGCTCAAACTACCACACAATTGCACTCATCTCACATGCTAGTAAAGTAATGCTCAAAATTCTCCAAGCCAGGCTTCAGCAATACGTGAACGGTGAACTTCCTGATGTTCAAGCTGGTTTTAGAAAAGGCAGAGGAACCAGAGATCAAATTGCCAACATTCGCTGGATCATGGAAAAAGCAAGAGAGTTCCAGAAAAAACATCTATTTCTGCTTTATTGACTATGCCAAAGCCTTGGACTGTGTGGATCACAATAAACTGTGGAAAATTGTGAAAGAGATGGGAATACCAGACCACCTGATCTGCCTCTTGAGAAATCTGTATGCAGGTCAGGAAGCAACAGTTAGAACTGGACATGGAACAACAGACTGGTTCCAAATAGGAAAAGAAGTACATCAAGGCTGTATATTGTCACCCTGCTTATTTAACTTCTATGCAGAATACATCATGAGAAACACTGGACTGGAAGAAGCACAAGCTGGAATCAAGATTGCTGGGAGAAATATCAATCACCTCAAATATGCAGATGACACCACCCTTATGGCAGAAAGTGAAGAGGAACTCAAAAGCCTCTTGATGAAAGTGAAAGTGGAGAGTGAAAACGTTGGCTTAAAGCTCAACATTCAGAAAACGAAGATCATGGCATCTGCTCCCATCACTTCATGGGAAATAGATGGGGAAAGAGTGGAAACAGTGTCAGACTTTATTTTTGGGGGCTCTGAAATCACTGCAGATGGGGACTGCAGCCATGAAATTAAAAGATGCTTACTCCTTGGAAGGAAAGTTATGACCAACCTAGATAGCGTATTGAAAAGCAGAGACATTACTTTGCCAACAAAGATCCGTCTAGTCAGGGCTATGGTTTTTCCTGTGGTCATGTATGGATGTGAGAGTTGGACTGTGAAGAAGGCTGAGCACCGAAGAATTGATGATTTTGAACTATGGTGTTGGAGAAGACTCTTGAGAGTCCCTTGGACTGCAAGGAGATCCAACCAGTCCATTCTGAAGGAGATCAGCCCTGGGATTTCTTTGGAAGGAATGATGCTAAAGCTGAAACTCCAGTCCTTTGGCCACCTCATGCGAAGAGTTGCCTCATTGGAAAAGACTCTGATGCTGGGAGGGATTGGGGGCAGGAGGAAAAGGGGACGACAGAGGATGAGATGGCTGGATGGCATCACCGACTCAATGGATATCAATGGATATGGAAATATCTAGATTGGGTTTCAAAGATAAAAGAAAAATTAAAATAATCTAAATTTTTATGCTGGCTGACATGTCTTCAGAAATTTACAAGTTTCTTGAATTCATTATGGAGTTTCTTAATTGGGTCAATGAATAGCAAACTACATGATTAAAACATGTTAAATTCACTCATAAACAGATATGTCTAGCTAAACCAACTCAAAAATGTTTTGTTGCCAGGATACCTAATTCTCATGTTGTTCTTAGAACTGTAGTATCTCAGGAATGTGTGACTAAAAGTTGCAGACACTCAGATTGAGTAAGTCACTGATGGAAGAGAAAAGAAAAACAAAGTCCAAAAGCCTCAAGCCAATTAAAAAATCAACAAACAAGAAAAATCACTTAGAAAAACTTCTGCACAAACCCTAGGCCTGCCTAGACTATACCTCATGTTGATGTACATTACTAAAGCTTTTGATTGTGTGAAACAGTATTACTAGATCTTTTATAACGACCTATTTCTCGAATATTATTTCTTAGATCCCTAAGACAAGGTGTTCTTACCTTTAAAAAAAATGTTTTTTTTACCATGCTGCTGCTGCTAAGTCACTTCAGTCGTGTCCGACTCTGTGCAACCCCACAGACGGCAGCCTACCAGGCTCCCCCGTCCCTGGGATTCTCCAGGCAAGAACACTGGAGTGGGTTGCCATTTCTTCCTCCCAATGTATAAAAGTGAAATGTGAAAGTGAAGTCGCTCAGTCGTGTCCGACTCTTAGCCATCCCATGGACTGCAGCGCACCAGGCTCCTCCGTCCATGGGATTTTCCAGGCAAGAGTACTGGAGTGGGGTGCCATTGCATATATACCTCTTATTAGGGCTTCCCTGGTGACTCGGAGGTTAAAGCGTCTGCCTGCAATGTGGGAGGTCTGGATTTGATCCCTGGGTCGGGAAGATCCCCTGGAGAAGGAAATGGCAACCCACTCTAGTATTCTTGCCTGGAGAATCCCAAGGAACAGAGGAGCCCAGTGGGCTACAGTCCACGGGGTTGCAAAGAGTCAGACACGACTGAGCGACTTCACTTGACCTCTTATTAAGCTTCATAAACAGCAGAATTATTGTTGATTTCTGTCTCTCACTTCCTGTGTCTAATGTCCCTCCCTCCACAAACTTGATTCAAATTATTGTCCTGATTTTTTAATTAATTTATTTTAAAAATTTTTATTGAAATACAGTTGATTCTAAAAAACTTCTTATTGGTGTGTTAAAAATGAATTACTTTTGTCTTTTGAATTTGAGGAACCTTTTTTGACATTCCATTTATGAAATGTAAAAAATAAAAAGATAAATATGTAAATGTCCTTCTAGTTCTCCAAAAAGGGAAAGGAAATGCAATTTATCAATTTTCTGCTGTGCTGGACACACTGTGTATTTAATTTTCACCATATCCCTGTGAGATCCATATTCTTCTGTGTATTTTATAGACAAAGAAACCAGCCTCAGAGGACATAGCTTGTCAAAGACCACCCAACTTGCATTGCTGAATTCAGGATTAGAACTCAGACCTCCCGGAGAAGTCAAAGCCCAATTCTTCCAATCGTTGCAAAATAATAAAATCTCCAAGTTATTTGGAGAATAAGTATGGAATTGTAGGAGCTATTGTTTTCCTCAGGGATCTTGGTTGAAGTGACATTAAGCCTGGTTTAAAAAAAAAAAAAAGAGTTAAGCAAAAAAGAAAAAGGAAGAATTGGGATTACTTATTGACAGGCTACATTTGTATTTTTAGTTTCCATCTTTAGCACAAAAAAATTCATTTGTGTCATCCAAAAATCTTATTCCAGCATTTTAAAATCTCCCTTTATGTTAATTTCATTCTCAGCCTGGCTCTCTCTTAAGTAGAGGCAACATGGCCGCAGTAGCTTGTAGGCTTCTTACATCCGTAGTAAAGAAAGCCTTACTTCTCAGTAGCTGCAGGAAAAGGCCTGGGACTGATGTGCCTTGATGTTGATTCACCTGCTACCCTTAGACTATTTCCGGTTGTGGCACTCTTATTGACCAGGTTTCAGTGACTTGTCCAAAGCTAAAGCAGACAGTGGGGTTCACCCCACTACAGCTGTATAGGGTGGTGTAGAGAGGGGTAGTCACCACAGCAAAACCTGGGCACCGTCTTTAGGGAAAAAGAGAAAATGGATCCTGGATAGGCAAAAAGAATACATGTCCTTTGTAACTGTATTTTATGTTGGAAATTGAACCTATTAATTAAAGCCTTGTCATAGTTTGAAACTGGTATGTCTAAACCAGACGTACTGAAAGAAATTCTCTTTTCTTCAGCTTCATTACATGTAGCCTTTTTCACAGGGTGCTCCTCCTAGTTTGGTGCTTGATTCTGTGTCTAAAGGCATGCAACCAAACTAAAGAAAATGTACATTATTTCAAAAACAGAAGACAGTGCCAATAAACATATCTGTAGTGCGTCCAAATGAGGGAAATTCACTATTTAGGATATACAGATGCATTAATCTATGTTTCTAAATAAAACCTCAGGCATATGTCCATATTCATCTACTTACTATTCAAATGGAAAGTTCCCTTTGGAGGTTAGTTTGATCTGTCAAACCACCATATGGGTCTCTAGCAGTATAAAGTTCTCTAAATTTTCCACCCTTGCAATCTAAGCTTTTTCACAAGGGTGTTTACTCCTGGGAACTAAACTGCCTTCAGTAGAGCTGTGCTGAGGAGATTTTGAACATGGTTTAAACACACACACAGCCTGAGCAAGGTAAATGTGTTAGGTTACTTGAAAAACCCTTAAGGGAAACTGAATGCAATCTCCAGTATGGGACTTTCATTTTATAGCTGAGTGGGGTTATTGCTCTAGTTCTGTTCTATTACATCTATCTAACACCAAAATAATCTGAGTGGGCAGACACTGTTTTTTACTTTATTAAATAAGCTTTTTCAAGATGGACTTCAAATTATTTTTCTGTTTTCATTTCTCTAATTTTCTTTTTCCAAAACTGCTCTTGAATGAGATAATTTCTGAATATTTCTACTAAATGAAATTGAAATATATATATATATGATTTATTGCACTTGCACCAGCAGATCTACAACAGATGATATTCATTTAGTGCACTCTTTATTCATAGATTTACCCATCAAATGTTAGTAGAACATCTACAGTGTCTGCAGCAGCACTGTTAATGAGTTGCTGTACACAGATAAATATTTCAGTACTTGATGCTTACTTCAAGCTTAAGCTTGAGTATTTAATTGCATCTGGAAGTCTTTTGATAAAATCCTTACAGTTTCTTGTTTTTCCATTACATTCTTAAGCAGAGCATGCTGAACATATATGTTAGGACTTGGGTCAATTTTTACCACCCTCGATGATTGTATTCTGACATCCTAATTGTCCTCAGCATTAACTGAGACGATTTTGCCACTTGTTCTGTACCCTGCACCAACATTTCCTTTGTCTCTTTTCTTTATAATTCTGAAATGCTGTTTCGTCCAGTGATCCCAATGTGTTCTGTTCCGAGTTCCTCAGAGTTTCCACGTGTCCAAGTGTGGTTGACTTCCTTAAGTATACTTTGACCTAAAAAATTACTTGGATGGGATTTTATGAAATATAAAAGCCATCGTGCATGCCGAGTCTCTTCAGTTGTGGCTGACTCTTTGTGACCCCGTGGACTGTAGCCTGCCAGTCTCCTCTGTCCACAATATTCTCCAAGCAAGAGTGCTAGGGTGGGTTGCCAGTTCCTCCTCCAGGGGATCTTCCTGACCCAAAGATTGAGCCCATGTCCCTAAGTCTCCTGTATTGACTGGCAGGTTCCTTGGGAAGCCCATAAAAGCCATTACACTCTGAGAAAAGCCTTGAGGATTTCACCTGTGAATAAAATGTATGATTCTCTGGATGCACAGATTTTAGGGCAGCTGTTTTGACTTCTTACATCGTTCTCCCCATCCCTCAATCTCATGTGTGTATGTGTGTTGGAGGAAAGGTCAAATGGATGTCTTTGGAGAGATGATATTGCTTTCTTGTCATGACTAGGCTCAAAATGTTGAGACCATACCTGTAAATTAGGTATTTAGAGAAGGAAATGTATTCTAATAATTTCTAAAATTATTTTCTTTCTCAGATGAGTATTTTCAGTATAAAAATTTGAGACATAACTTACAAGAAAGTTCTCAATTGTTAGTCAACAAATGCATTCATAGGATTTGCTTTAGGAAGAGAAAAGTTGCCTGGATTTAGACCCTGACTACTTGTCATTTTGATTTGTTTATTTCTCTCATTATGGAATACATAAATATAAAATGCAGAATCAAATTCTTCATATCTTGATTTCTCAGAAGCCAGATACTGAACTCAATAAAAGTCAAGGTGAAAAGGTGCAGGACCGGTTAGTACCTACTGGTGAAAGTAGGAATAAATATCAATAGTTCCTGTATTAATTTCTTAACAGCTGTAACAAATAGCCAGACGGTTGGTTGCTTAAAACAACACAAATTTATTCTCTTACAATTCTGGAAGTCTGTGATCAGTTTCATTTGGTTAAAGTCGAGGTGTCCACAGGGGCTGGTTCTTTCTGGAAGGTCTGAGAGGAGAAGTCGTTTTCTTGCCTGTTTCAGCTTCTAATGATTGTCTGTATCCCTTTCTTGTCCTTTCCACCGTCATCAGAGTACATTACTCTAGTCTCTGCTTCCTTCATCATGGACTGGCTTTTCCTCTTCTGTAGAAGAATATCCGTCTGCCTCCTTCTTAACAAGGACACTTGTGATTATATTTCGGGTACCTCTAGATAATCCAGGACAGTGTCTTCATCTCAAAATCCCGTGAAGTCCTTTTTACCATGTGAAGTAGTATATTCACAGGTTCTAGGAACTAGGACCTAGATATCTTTAGGGGCCATTATTCAGCCTACCATAGCTCCTTTTTAGTATTTTGTGACCCTTAAGAATAATACAGGTAGCACTTAGATTTTGGTATGAATGAGAGAACTAATAACGTGAAGTCTCTCAGTTGTGTCTGACTCTTTGTGACCCCATGAGCAACTTCACTTTATTAGTTCTCTCAAGGACTTCATAGATTACAGGGATTTTGAGATGAAGACATTGTTCTGGATTATCTAGATGAGCCCGAAATATAATCACAAGTGTCCTTGTTAAGAAGGAGGCAGATGGATATTTGTCTACAGAAGAGGAAAAGCCAGCGTGATAAAGGAAGCAGAGACTAGAGTAATGTACTCTGAGGATGGTGGAAAGTCACTTCTAGAAGGAAATTATTTTAATATGTGTTTCTTTAATATGAAATAGAATATCAAACTTTTATATACTTTCTTTCCTTAAAAAATGATATTGCTTTTGTATATTGAAGATTCAAAGGAATAGTAATTGAATTTATTTAGATAATCAATTCCAGTCTTTTAGATTACTGGTTTGTGAACCCACTGACCTCTTGAAAATCTGATGAAAGTTCAACTGAGTCCACAGAAAAAAGCATGTAAAAGCCAGTATGTACAGCTTCCAAAGTCAAGAATTCAGGGAACCCCTAAAAACTAGCCTTTGATTCTAAATACAGGTGTATAGGTCCAAGATTCAGAATTCCTGCATCAGATATAGGGTTGGGTGTCTCTTGTTATAAAACTCAGCTCAAATCAGTGTATCTATATTTTCAGATATATGTTGCTTTCAACTCACATGTATGCAAATCAAAGGTTATTAGTCTGTTGTGAAGCTACTCAAAAAGAAAAATACATATGTTATTGTGTATGCACTTTACATGAGCTGATGGTTTTAACTGCTTTGCTCATGCTTTCAGTTGTTGTACACATTTATTATGCTCTACAATTTAATCTTATATTCCTCTTGTAATTTTGAAGAATAAAATCAAATGGTTTATGAAGTCACTAAACTCTGTTTCTTGGATCCACAGGCCAATTCAGGCTCTCAGCATGTTTTTGTGTAGCCCATGAATAAGAATAATTGTTATATTTTTAGAGGTCAAAAAAAGATCAAAGGAAGGGGATTCCCTGGCAGTCCAGTGTTAGGACTCCCATGCTTCCACCTAGGGAGGGGCCAGGTTCTATCCCTGGCCTGGGAACTAGGATCCTGCAAGCCACCTAGTATGGCCAGAAAAAAAAAAAAAAAAAACCTCAAAAGTAGAAAAGTATTTTGTGGCACATAAAATTCAAAGTTCAGTGTTCATAATATGAAGTTTTTATAATAACACAGCTATGCTCATTTGTGTATGTATTGTCTAAGGCTGCTTTCCCACTATAATAGATGAGTTAAAAGAGAAAGAGACCGTAAATGAAAAAGAGACCATACAACCAGCAAATCTAAAGTAGTTCTTATCTGATAGTTTATAGAAAAAGCTTCTTGACCTCTGCTCTAGTTCAGCATTGATTTCACCAAATGTTTACTAAGTACCTCCTGTGACCTAGGCTTCCCTTGTGGCTCAGCTGATAAAGAATCCGCCTGGGTTGGGAAGATCCCCTGGAGAAGGGAAAGGCTCACTCCAGTATTCTGACCTGGAGAATTCTATGGACTGTGTAGTCCATGGGATTGTAAAAAGTTGGACACGGCTGAGCGACTTTCACTCACTTTCTTTCACTTTCCTGTGTACTAAGAGCCATGTGACATTCCAGTTTCCTATTCTTCTATTTCATGCTGTTGGCAAATACATTTTGTTATATAAAATATGAGTTGTAACATTTTATATTTCTGACCAGAGCTGATGAAACTTGAGACAGACAATGCTTCAAACCTTAATACATGAAATTGGCAAGGGATAGGGCAGCTTGGAGGTTCATTTCAATGAAAAAGTGTTTAAAAGATGCCATCTTAGTCTAAAGGTAAAAGACAAAAACAAAAAACCCGAAACAAAACCAAAGAGCACTCCAATACAGATACCTATTTTTAGCTGCATAAATCATGCCGTAAACAGCCCCCTAAAGTCTATCACCACATCTGTGTGCACAGATTTTTCCTTTACCCCATTGTACCTGTCAACTTTAATTTTGAAAGCTAGGCAGGGAAATTCCGTTCTCTGACTTCTGCCCTTCTGCTGCAGCCTTATAAGAAATGAGCAGCTGGGGAGGGGAGAGGCCAAGCATGAACACACCTGCCCACGAAAGAAGTGGAAGTCAAAGGTCTAATTTTAGCCTTCACTCTCCTGGGGATATGGTCACAGTCACTAACAGGAATTGTTTTGAAATTAATAAACAACATACTGTAACATATGAGTCATTAAAGAAAAAAGCATGATTTTATGCAATGTTGAATGGAAAAAGAAAAACACCCTTACAAATAACAGAGGGATTGAGTTATCAGTGAAAAATGCTGAGGATGGAGATCCTTTGAAGCCAAAGCAAAAAAGTATAGCCCAGCAGATGGGAGCTTGACATTCGAGAAATAAGAAAACTAATACATTTCAAGGACTAATCTAAAATTTAACTTGTTTTTATTTAGTCTTTGTGATTTTTCGTAAATGTATGTTTTTGGCTGCTTAGTGTACTACCATCTTTCAAACAGGTTTACAAGATTTTGCTTCATCTGCAGACTTTGCTTTAAAAAGCATCTAATAACATCTCTCATTCTTTCATCTATACTTCTGATCACTGATGGAACCATCGTTAGAATAAAAACACAATGTTTACGAAGAACAACACAGCTTTTTGGTATATATATTTTTCATTATAAGCTCTTCTACAATCAAAAATTCTTAGACAAACCAAATAGATTTTTAAGAGGAAAGAGAATACATTAAACATTTTAAATCTGGTTTTCCTTCAGTTCAGTTGGTCAGTTGTGTCTGACTCTTTGCAACCCCATGAACCACAGCACACCAGGCCTCCCTGTCCATCACCAGCTCCCAGAGTTTATTCAAACTCATGTCCATCGACTCGGTGATGCCATCCAACCATCTCATCCTCTGTCATCCCCTTCTCCTCCCGCCTTCAATCTTTCCCAGCATCAGGGTCTTTTCCAATGAGTCAATTTTTCCCATGAGGTGGCCAAAGTTTTGGAGTTTCAGCTTCAACATCAGACTTTCCAATGAATATTCAGGACTGATTTCCTTTAGAATGGACTGGTTGGATCTCCTTGCAGTCCAAGGGACTCTCAAGAGTCTTCTCCAACACCGCAGTTCAAAAGCATTGATTCTTTGGCTTTCAGCTTTCGTTATAGTCCAACTCCCACATCCATACGTAACTACTGGAAAAACCATAGCTTTGACTAGATGGACCTTTGTCAACAATGTCTCTGCTTTTTAATATATTGTCTAGGTTGATCATAGCTTTGCTTCCAAGGAGCAAGCGTCTTTTAATTTCATGGCTCCAGTCACCATCTGCGGTGAAGGCAATGGCACCCCACTCCAGTACTCTTGCCTGGAAAATCCCATGGACGGAGGAGCCTGGTAGGCTGTAGTCCATGGGGTCACTAGGAGTCGGACACAACTGAGCGACTTCATTTTCACTTTTCACTTTCATGCATTGGAGAAGGAAATGGCAACCCACTCCTGTGTTCTTGCCTGGAGAATCCCAGGGAAAGGGGAGTCTGGTGGGCTGCCGTCTGTGGGGTCGCACAGAGTTGGACACGACTGAAGCGACTTAGCAGTAGCAGCAAAATAAAGTCTGTCACTGTTTCCCCTCGTATTTGCCGTGAAGTGATGGGACCGGATTCCTTGATCTTAGTTTTTTGAATGTTGAGCTTTAAGCCAGCCTTTTCACTCTCCTCTTTCACTTTCATCAAGAGGCTCTTTAGTTCTTCACTTTCTGCAATGAGAGTGGTATCGTCTCCATGTCTGAGGTTATTGATTTTTCTCCCAGCAATCTTGATTCCAGCTTGTGCTTCATCTAGCCCAGCGTTTCTCGTGCATATAAATTAAATGTAAGTTATAAGTTAAGTAAGCAGGGTGACAATATACAGCCTTGACGTACTCCTTTCCCTATTTGAAACCAGTCTGTTGTTCCATGTTCAGTTCTAACTGCTACTTCCTGACCTGCATACAGATATTGTTTTTAAACCTACTTAAATTAGTTATTATTGTTAATCATGATGCTCATTTAGATTTACCCATATATTTATCATTTTCATTGTTCATCATTGTCCCTTTGACCCTGGTCTTTTTTTCTAGGCCGAGAGAGTGGTAAATTCTTTGTCTTGGAAATGTCTTTTATTTTGCCTTAATTATTAAATGATTGTATCTGAGTAAAGAATTCTAGGCTAACACTTCCATTATCTCAATACTTGAAAGATATCTTACTATTTTCCAGTTTCTCTTTTCTTGCTGTTATGTATCTTTGTCCAGCCAAATTGTAACTTCTTTACAAATAAGTTTTCTTATATTTTTCATCCCTCTAAGAATTTTTTGCCAGTGTAGTCTGCAGTGTTACCATTTTATGTATTTAGTATAGGCTTATTTTTATTTTGCTTGATTCTCTCTGATTATTTAATCGTAGAATTCCAGCTAGAGAAGATTCTTAACTATTCTAGAATTACTTCTCTTTTCTACTTTTGGCCAACTAATAAAACTCCCATTAGCCACATGTTGGATTTTCTCATCCTCCTCTTAATGTACTTTTACTGCTATTTAGTATCTTTTCATCCCCTGTGCTATAGTCTGTGTAATTGCTTTAGGCAGTTCTTACAATTTACCAGTTCTTTTTTTCACCAATGTCTAAAATGTATCTATTGAAATTTTAATTGCAATGGCTGTTATTTTTCATTTCTAGAAGTTACTCTTCATGTTTTCTATTCCTTCCTGTGTGTCTTTAAATAACTGAAAACTTATTGGCTTTTCAGCTATTGTATTATCTTAAGTTTTGGGGCTTTCCATCGTCCTTTTTTTTTTTTTTAATTTTTGTGGAACAACAACAACAACGTTTTTTTAAATGGGCATTTGACAATATCTGGCACTTGAAAATTTCTCTAAAGAACAGTTTTACTTAGAAGTAAAACAGTTTACTTCCTTCATATGCCTCAAAAGAATCCTTAACCCAGGATCAGTTTTTTAATTGAATTTCTTAAGTGTATCACTCACAAACCTTTGTAGGCAATGTGCATTTTCATTCCAAAGCAGTATACAGCAGAGGAGCCCTCGTCAGACATAAGCTTTTCTATCTTTTTCCTGGGTCAGGAAAGATTGTTTTTTAGAGTCCTTTTCATAAATGATTAAGCTCTTAGAGCCCTGCTATTCAAAATGTGTACTGTTGACTAGAAGCATCAGCATTACCTAGGAGCTTGAGAGATGCAAATTTCCAGACCTGCTGAGTTAGAATCTCTGGAGGTGGATTGAAGAATCTGAGTTTTCATATGCTCTCCAGGTGATTCTTCTAGAAGTTACAGTTTGGCACATGTGGCCTTAAAGAGTTCAGTATCGTGCAGGAATCTCAGTTCCAGCTTCTTGCATCATTCAGAATTGGTTAAGACCTACTTCCTGTCACTTGCTGGGTCTTAGAATCCCAAATTGCAGCTCTTAGGGCCTCCCCTGAAATCCAGTCCCCACCTCAGGTCTGCTACAGCAGCAGCTTGCTTGTACCACTCGGTTTCACTGAACTCTTTATGCATCTGGGGACTTCCTTTTTTTCCCCTTGTCTATTTGTTTTACTCAGAATTTCAAGATGTGTCAGTAAGAAGACTTTGAGCTTAGCAGTCTTGTTGCCAGAAGGCCTTAGGTAAATTATTCATGTTGTATACTGATATTATCTTGGATGGTGAATATGCATTGTGGTGATGGTGTTTAGTTGCTAAGTCATGGCTGACTCTTTGTGGCCCCATGGACTGTAGCCCTCCAGGCTTCTCTGTTCCTGGGATTTCCCAGGCAAGAATACTGGAGTGATTTACCATTTCCTTCTCCAGGGGATCTTTCTAAACCCAGGGATTGAACCTGTGTCTCCTGCATTGCAGGTGGATTGCTTACTGCTGTGCCACTGTGGTTTGTTTTAAATTTGGAAATGGAGGTTGGATATTTGGGCTTCAGTCTTCTCTATATTATAGTAGATACTTTGTAACATCTACTGTAATTGCTTAATGATTGCAGGTTCTTTAGATTTTACCTCCAAAATTATATGGGGATAAAAGTGAAGCAAAGGTTTTCATGTAGTGTCTTTTAGAAAATAAAAAGTAAATGGGCGTACTGAACTTATATTTCTTGCATATTACAGATTGGAATCAAGATAATTTCTCTCAAGAACACCTATTATGATTTAGGATATAAACTAAATGCTTTACCGTGCACCTAATTAAATCCTCAGAAACAGTCCATTCTCAGTTTATGTATTAAAAAACCAAAACACACAGAGGGTAAGTACCTTTCCCAGATCACATGGCTGTTACATGAAGTGAGATTTGAACCCATACAGCCCAACTACACAGCAGATGCTTTAACCAGCACGCTGCACTTCATTTTAGAAAAGGAAAACAACATCTGCAAAAATATGCTTTGTGTGTCATATTAGGTGCTTTCTCCTATTTTCTGTTTAATGCTTATACTAATCCTGTGAATAGTTATTACAGGTCACCCCATCCTTTTATGTTTTTCAAAAGGTAATTTTCACATATGTTAAATATTTTGCCTCAGTGAATCAAAGTTGAATTTGAACCCAGATCCTTTTGCTGCCCAAAAGGTAACAAGGCTGACTGCCTTAGTTCAAAATCTGTTCCTCTGTGGTTATTGATTGCAAAATTGCCAGCCCAGCTACTGAAAGTTTTTTAGTTTAGGGGACTGAATTCCACCAGGCCCTATGGTTAACAGAATCTCTGGACGGTGTTCCAGGAAGTCTGCAGCCTTGGTTCTGTGTAGACCGGACAGTGGGCGCCACTGCCTGTGTCACCTATGCTGCCCAGGCTTCAGTTCTCTCATTTTCTGTTTTTGAACTTTATTATCTATAAATGTCCTTGTGGCTCTGACATTCTACTTCAACAGCGGTAGTTATAATAATTTAGGTTTTAAAAACCACAGATGGTTGGTCTAATGATTCAATCCAGTTTTGCTCCTCCTTCCTGAACGAGCCTCCGTATTATACTCTGTGATCTGTAGTCGTGTGTGTTTATGAGTTTGGACGTCCTGTGTGAACTCATCTGCTCTTTGCTTCTTAAGACTCTTGTTAGCATCCATCATCATGATTAGAAATGCAAACGCCTGATCTTTGAAATACTTTTCTCACATTTGATAAAAATCATTTGAATCTGAATAATTTAACATAATGGAGAAAAGCGCAGGTTATTAGTCCATCCTGAATCAGATGTCCAGTTTTGCTAATTCCTAGTTGTCAAGGTTTGTTTCTCTTTCAACCCATTTCCTTCTCTGGTATATGGGCAAAGTAATCATCTCTCCACGATTGGGTGCAAATTTAACAGGAAATGCATGGGCAACCTTAGCACAGTGTCTGGAGCCCTGTAAGCATTCATAAACTCTAGCTGTTACTGTTGTCACTGTGATAATCTCTGTTAAGCAGCTTTGCTTTGTGTTGAAGTTCTCATTGAATGAACTAGCAGGGAAGTAAAAATGCAAAGTTGAAATTGAATGCAAATCTTTATGTTTTGCTAAATAATTATCTGAGTCTGTCAGGGACACTGTGCACATCAGTAAGAGTGAAACTGAACGGGCCACAGGAGACCGTTAGCCTTTCCAGGTGAAGTACATCTCTAGTTGGTTCCATTGGTTAGAGATCTCTTGCTATTGCTTACATCAGTTCAGTTCAGTAAGACCCCGTGAATCGCAGCACGCCAGGCCTCCCTGTCCATCACCAACTCCCGGAGTTCACTCAGACTCACGTCCATCGAGTCAGTGATGCCATCCAGCCATCTCATCCTCTGTCGTCCCCTTCTCCTCCTGCCCCCAATCCCTCCCAGCATCAGAGTCTTTTCCAATGAGTCAGCTCTTCACATGAGGTGGCCAAAGTACTGGAGTTTCAGCTTTAGGATTATTCCTTCCAAAGAACACCCAGGACTGATCTCCTTCAGAATGGACTGGTTGGATCTCCTTGCAGTCCAAGGGACTCTCAAGAGTCTTCTCCAACACCACAGTTCAATTCTTTGGCACTCAGCCTTCTTCACAGTCCAACTCTCACATCCATACATAACCATAGGGAAAACCATAGCCTTGACTAGATGGACCTTTGTTGGCAAAGTAATGTCTCTGCTTTTGAATATGCTATCTAGATTGGTCATAACTTTCCTTCCAAGGAGTAAGCGTCTTTTAATTTCATGGCTGCAGTCACCATCTGCAGTGATTTTGGAGCCCAGAAAAATAAAGTTAGCCACTGTTTCCACGGTTTCCCATCTATTTCCCATGAAGTGATGGGACCAGATGCATTGCTTACATAGGTTTTCTGTATTTAAGCTTCTGCTGCTCAGCCTCCCAGGTTACAAGCTGTTGTTTCATAAAGTGAGACAATCTATCTCTCAGTCCTGTAAACCAATGTGGGCCTGTCTGCTGCTGTCACTTCCAAGCGTTTGACTCTTGGAGTTGTGCTCTCCACATCCCTGTAACATATCTCCTGCCTGCCTTGCTTAGTCTCCCACAGCTGCTCGTTATGAAGCATATGGATAGCTGTTCTGTTTCATCAATCCTGTTGATGATCCCAGTGCTAAGAATCTAAGTTGCTTAGGTAAAATGCCCATCTTTGGTTTTTGCTCTTTAGAGATCTCATGTAGCTATTCCCTCCTCGAACTGGCTAGCTCAAATCATGTGCTGACAAAAGTAATCTCTGATGGACCCTGATCTTCCCCTGGGTCTTGATGCCAAGCTTTCTGTATTTTGGGTTTCATGGCAAAGTTGTTACTTAACATCATATTTGTTGAATTATGAACTTCAGTTCTAAATTGTTGCTAGTTTATATGACTATAGTGTTTCCCTGGAGAAGGCAATGGCACCCCACTCCAGTACTCTTGCCTGGAAAATCCCATGGATGGAGGAACCTGGTAGGCTGCAATCCATGGGGTTGCTAAGAATCGAACATGACTGAGCGACTTCACTTTCACTTTCCACTTTTATACATTGGAGGAGGAAATGGCAACCCACTCCAGTGTTCTTGCCTGGAGAATCCCAGGGATGGGGGAGCCTGGTGGGCTGCCGTCTATGGGGTCGCACAGAGTTGGACACGACTGAAGCGACTTAGCAGCAGCAGCAGCAGCAGCATTTTCCCATTGTCAATGATATGTGATCTTTGTATCTAAAAATCTAAATTTTGGATCACAGCAGTGGAATGATTTCTTGCAATGATTAATATACTCCAAGCCTGATTAATGTCATTTGTTACTTTTATTGTATACGTACTGTTTATTATATACCAGTTACTGAGTATGCAAATTGCAAGATCATATTTTAATTTGATCTTTCTGAGGTAGTTATACACTGGGTGATAATTCATTGAACTGAAAATTTGATAACCTTTACTATGTACATTTTATACTTCTTAGTAAAACAGTTAAAAAAAAAAAAAAGATATAACCTCAAGGAATTTATAGTCCAGTAGCAAAGCAGATGTGCAAATAAGTGATTTTTAAGCGGTGATGAATGCTGTTATTACATGAGAAGATTTCTTTGGAAAAACAAAAGATATCCTATTCTTGGACTTTTTGAGAAAATTCATTGAGGAGATGACATTCTACCTGAGTTTTAAAGATTAAGTGGAAGTTATACAAGCAAAGAAAGACATTTAGAAGAAAGGAGAGTGTTATGAACCCAACAACCTGGATTGGACAGAGTTCTGTGGTGGGTCTTGGGATGTGATCCAGGTATGACCTAAATCAAATCCCTTATGTTTATACAGTGGAAGTGACAAATAGATTCAAGAGATTAGATCTGATAGAGTACCTGAAAAACTATGGAAAGAGGTTCATGATATTGTATAGGAGATAGGGATCAAGACCATCCCCAATAAAATAAATGCAAAAAGACAAAATGGTTGTCTCAGGAGGCCTTACGAATAGCTGTGAAAAGAGAAGCGAAAGGAAACAGAGAAAACGAAAGATACACCCATTTGATAGCAGAGTTCCAAAGAATAGCAAGGAGAGATAAGAAAGCCTTCTTTGGCAATCAATGTAAAGAAATAGAGGAAAACAATAGAATGGGAAAGACTAGAGATCTCTTCGGAGAAGGCAATGGCAATCCACTCCAGTACTCTTGCCTGGAAAATTCCATGGATGGAAGAGCCTGGTAGGCTGCAGTCCATGGGGTCGCTAAGAGTCAGGCACGACAGAGCGACTTCACTTTCACTTTTCACTTTCATGCATTGGAGAAGGAAATGGCAACCCACTCCAGTGTTCTTGCCTGGAGAATCCCAGGGACGGGGGAGCCTGGTGGGCTGCCGTCTATGGGGTTGCACAGAGTCAGACACGACTGAAGTAACTTAGCGGCAGAGATCTCTTCAAGAAAATTAAAGATACCAAGGGAACATTTCATGCAAGGATGGGCACAATAAAGGACAGAAATGGTATGGACCTAACAGAAGCAGAAGATATTATGAAGAGGTGGCAAGAATACACAGAAAAGCTATGCAAAAAAGATCTTCATGACCAAGATAATCACGATGGTGAGATCACTGACCTAGAGCCAGACATCCTGGATTGCCAAGCAAGTGGGCCTTCAGAAGCATCACTATGAACAAAGCTGCTGGAGGTGATGGAATTCCAGTTGAGCTATCTTAAATCCTAAAAGATGAGGCTGTGAAAGTGCTGCACTCAATATGCCAGCAAATTTGGAAAACTCAGCAGTGGCCACAGGACTGGAAAAGGTCAGTTTTCATTCCAATCCCAAAGAAAGGCAATGCCAAAGAATGCTCAAACTACCACACAGTTGCACTCATCTCACATGCTAGCAAAGTAATGCTCAAAATTCTCCAAGTCAGACTTCAACAGTATGTGAACCGTGAACTTCCGGATGTTCAAGATGGATTTAGAAAGGGCAGAGGAACCAGAGATGAAATTGCCAACATCTGCTGGATCATGGAAAAAGCAAGAGAGTTCCAGAGAAACATCTACTTCTGCTTTATTGACTATGCCAAAGCCTTTGACTGTGTGGATCACAACAAACTATGGAAAATTCTTCAAGAGTTGGGAATACCAGACCACCTGACCTGCCTCTTGAGAAGTCTGTATGCAGGTTAGGAAGCAACAGTTAGAACTGGAACATGGAACATGGAATAACGGACTGGTTCCAAATAAGAAAAGGAGTCCATCTGTATATTGTCACCCTGCTTATTTCGCTTGTATGCCAAGTACATCATGAGAAATGCCTGGCTGGATGAAGCACAAGCTGGAATCAAGATTTCAAGGAGAAATATCAATAACCTTAGATATGCAGATGACACCACCTTTATGGCAGAAAGTGAAGAGGAACTAAAGAACCACTTGATGAAGGTGAAAGAAAAGAGTGAAAAAGTTGGCTTAAAGCTCAGTATTCAAAAAACTAAGATCATGGCATCTGATTCCATCACTTCATGGCAAATAGATGGGGAAACAATGGAAACAGTGACAGACTTTATTTTGGGAGGCTCCAAAATCACTGCAGATGGTGACTGCAGCCATGAAATTAAAAGATACTTGCTCCTTGGAAGAAAAGCTATGACCAATCCAGACAGCATAGTAAAAAGCAGAGACATTACTTTGCCAATAAAGTTCCATCTAGTCAAAGCTATGATTTTCCAGTAGTCATGTGTGGATGTGGGAGTTGGACTATAAAGAAAGCTGAGAGCCGAAGAATCAATACTTTTCAACTGTGGTGTTGGAGAAGACTCTTGAGAGTCCCTTGGACTGCAAGGATATCCAACCAGCCCATTCTAAAGGAGATCAGTCCTGAATATTCATTGGAAGGACTGATGCTGAAGCTGAAACTCCAACACTTTGGCCACCTGATGTGAAGAACTGATTCATTGGAAAATATCCTGATGCTGGGAAAGATTGAGGGCAGGAGGAGAAGGGTTAGACAGAGGATGAGATGGTTGGATGCCATCACCAACTCTATTAACGTGAGTTTGAGTGAGCTCCTGGAGTTGGTGAATGACAGTAAAGCCTGGCGTGCTGCTGTCCATGGGATTGCAAAGAGTTGGACATGACTGAGCAACTGAACTGAACTGAATGGGATCTGACATTAGGTGGGTGTTTTCTCGAAGCAGATCTGCAAAGACTGGATTTTCATATGTAGAGTTTAAGGGCAGAGCTCCTTAATTAGTGATATTTAAGGTTTAGCCATGGGAAGGTGCATGTTCAAAAGATACCTAAGAGATGAGTGACAACAGGATGGGAGAGACCTCTGGAGAGCATTGCCAGGTGAGCCAGGGAAAGGGTGAATCTTCAGTATAGCAAAGTGGTCAGTGGTGTCGAGATGGTTGGGTGGCATCACCAACTCAATGGACATGAGTTTTAGCAAGCTCAAAGAGATGGTGAAGGACAGAGAAGCCTGACGTGCTACAGTCCATGGCTCACAAAGAGTCAGACACGAGTAAACGACTGAACAATAATAACAATGGTGTCAGATGCTGCAAATATCCCAAATAAGCTAGGGATAGAAAAATGTCCACTGGCTTCAGCAGTATGGAGGTTATATAATGATAATATGATTCCGTAAAGAAAATAAACTGTATTATTCCTGAGTACAGTTTTGTCATTTGGAAATGATTGCCCTCTTTTTCATGTTTTTTTTTTTTTTAACCACCTTAGTTTTTTCCTTCCCATTTTACTTATTTTTTGTGTATCTTGCTCATTAATCCTTATATCAGTCATTCCCTTTTCCATGACTGTTGCCCCACATATTAGTTAAAAACCTTGTCTCCTTGTCACCTGTCAAATACGTAAGATGATTTTATTATAGAAAATTATATAAAAAATGTTTTCTGTGATCACCTTTTTGGGTTTCCCACATGGTGCTAGTGGTAAAGAAGCCATCTGCTAACGTAGAAGACACAAGAGACGTGGGTTCAATCCCTGGTCCAGGAAGATCTACTGGAGTTAGGAAATGGCGCCCCACTCCAGTGTTCTTGCCTGGGAAATCCCACGAAGAGAAGAGCCTGATGGGCTACAGTCAGTGGGGTCTCAAAAGAGTCAGACAGCACTGTGCAACTGAACAATCACCTTTTCTTCATTAAATGAGATTAGCTTTTTATGTAAACAATTAAATGGTTCCCTCTGTATTTTCCTTATTATGGTGGTAAAGAGGTGTATTTGGATTTGTATGTATCTCAGTGTTCTAGTTGTAAATACCTCTGTTTCCTGAAAGACCTTTTTACTACCGTTTTCTGCCCAGTGTTCCTCTCTAGTGCTCTTCCTGGGTAGCTTGCTATCTTAATTCAAAATGACTTTGCATCAAAATATATTGAATGCAGTTAAAATTTATATTCAGATATATATAGAGAGGGAGATATAGGGGTAGGAGTGAGATGGAGAGAGAAACACAAACCATTTCCAGTAAAGGGTTGTTTAGATAATGATTTTGGAAAATACTTTTTTAAAATGTATTGTTATTTCAGAATAATTTTGAGGCAGACTGCAGTTACTGTATGTAGTTTGTGTTACCTGTAACTGATATCACAGTCTTCATTACCTAGCAAGTACTTATATTTTTAAGCTTTTCAAAACAATGTTTCTGGTTTCTCTGATCTTTGAGGATTTTAGAAATCATTCTCAAGATGTAATTGGAGCTTTCTGGATTCAGTTGAATTCAATATTGTTAATCTGGATGTACTGTTATTTTAATTTTCAGTAATATTATTGTGTCTCTTAATTCCATACTCTTACCTTACCCCTCCCCCTCACCCTGTTAGTTACCATTAGTTTATTTTCTATATCTGTGAGTCTCTTTCTGTTTTGCTGTATACATTTGTTAGTTTTATTCTTTAAATTTACTTAGAAGTGATATCATTCAGTATATCTTTCCCTGATTCATTTCACTAAATATAATATTCTCTATTTATTGCGTATAGTAATTATGGCATCATTGACTCAATGAATATGAGTTTGAGCAAACTCAGAGACATAGTGAAGGACAGGGAGGCCTGGTGCACTGCAGTCCATGGGGTCACAGAAAGTCCAACAACTGAGTGACTAAATAACAGCAGGCCCCAAATGGACTAAATCATCAACAAAGGAACCCAGTCTGAGGGGTCAGGGAAGGCTTCCAAGAAAAGTCACCTGTAAATTGATGGCTGGATTGGGGCTCAACCAGAATAGCGACAGAACTGAACTGAACTGAATATTCTCTAGGTCCATTCACATTGCAGAAAAATAAGTTTCATTTCTTTATGACTAATATTCCATTATGAGTGCATGTGTGTGTGAGAGTCCATATTAACATGTATGTACACTTTCTTTATCTACTTGTCTGTTGATGGATGCTTGTGTTTCTTCCATATCTTGGCTTTGTAAATGAGAACTCGAATGTGAGGCTCAGTCATCTCATGTGTGAGAAGAGCACCAAAATCCTTGGCAGGATTTGAAGGAGAAACACTAGTGGGGCAGAAGGAAGACAAGAAGGGCCCCCAGGCCCCTGTGCTGATCTGCTGGGAGTTGGTTAAAGGATCAGGGAAAGGAGTAAAACACCTGAGCCTAGTTAGAGCCCCACGGAGGATGGTCTTTGGCATTCTTCTTATTCTTATTGTGTCCTTGGATATTTTGAAAATTGAAACCCTGGTTAATTTTCAAATGAAAGCTTACAGCACTTAAGTAAATAAGAATCATAATCTGGTCTAGGGAGAGAGAATGTGGTAGTTTGTCACTAAGCATGTGTGTGTGCGTGCTCAGTCATGTCCGACTCTTATGACCCCTTGGGCTGTAGCCCACCAGGCTTTTCTGTCCATGTAATTTTCTAGGCAAGAGTACTAGAGCGGGTTGCCATTTCCTACTCCAGGGGATCTTCCCGACCCAGAGATGGAACCCTGCATCTCTTACGTCTCCTGTGTTGACGGGTGATTCTTTACCTCGGCACCACCTGGAGAGCCCGTTAGTTAGTAAGGGTGCTGTACATAACAAGAGAAGCAGTGACATCAAATGGGTATAATCATGCCATTTATCATACTATTCCTAATCTTGGAATTTAAAATTCTTCCTTGTCATTCTTTCATTATGTATGTATACATCACTCTGTATTTTCTTTTACCCTCTCACTCATTTTGAGATTTCTGGTATAATTTTAACACAGTTTCATCAAAGACAAAAGACCTCTGGAATCTTACCCAAAGAGTACTGGACAAAATGCTTACCATTGTTTCAGATGTTAAAAGGCAGACTACACTTGCGTGACTTGTACAACATAAAACAGCAAGATCATTGCCATTATTATGCTAATAGGTACTTTTATAACTGAGTTATTAAGAACAATATTTACTGACTTCACTTATATTTAAAATATTCAATACTTATTAACTTTACGAAATACTTGAAATTAAGCTCTGATTTTATCAAGATGCTACTTTAAAGAACTATAAATAAGATGTGGTGGCATTTATGTTAAACTGAATTATCTGTATCTCTCTGAGTTCTTTTCACTGGAATTCACTGCTGATTTACTTGGGCATAATTTATATGATATATGTGTTCTCACTCCAAACTAAAATTTACTTTAGATAAAAATTAATCATGTTTTTTGGTTACTTGATGCTAGTATCCAGTTCATTTTTCCCCTCTCAATAATTCATGGCAATGTGAGGTTCTTAATATTTTCTCTTTAGTCTTTTAATGTTTAACGAAGGTGGATTGAATAATTTAATAACAAAAGTGAAAACTCCATATCATATAGTTCTTGGAACACTACAGGTTCTCAATAAATATGTTTACCATTGGTTCCAAGATTTAAAACTAAAGTGATACCGTAAAGGATTTATTGCAAATGAAAAGTTTTATTCCCAGTGCTATTTCTTTTCCACACATTTGCTCAGTCCTATTTTCTTATGTGTCCTGCCAGGAATAACCTATGTAGATACTAGCAGATAAAAATATGTATTCTTTTTCTATTGATTTTTTTTTTACCCAGATGGTGGCACACTACACACTGTTCAACGTTATGCTTTTTACTTAATATTTTTGGGAGATCTTTTTTTGTATTTTTTAGCAACTCTGTAGAAATTCAACTGTGAAAATACTGTAATTTATTCAACAAGTTTTCCTACTGATATGAATTTAAGATATTCTCAGCTTTTGCTGTAACACTGCAGTGAATAACAACATATGTTTGTCATATGCTCAAGTAAAATTATGGCTGTGGAATAAATTCCCAGAAGTAGAGCTGATAAAGGAAAAGGTACATGGATTGATCATTTTGGTAAATTTTGCATAATCTTCTTCCATAAGGTTGTATCTGTTTACACTCCTACTAGGAAAGAATGAAACTTTCCCATATACACACCAATATTATGCCCATACTTTTTACCTGAGTGTTAAACTAAAGGTTTTACCCCTAATTTATATAAAAGCACTAAGGATTCAGAATTGATGAGAGTACCCCATGAATTATAGTTTCTAATATTCAAACCATAATACCACATTTAGCAACCTATGTCACCTACTTTATGATAACATTGTTAGATTCTTACCTAACATTACCTTAGATTCTTACCTAACATTACCTAACCTAAGATTTGTTATCTTGTGAGCTAACAAAATCATAAAGCCATGTTAAATAGATGGTACTAGCAAATAACTATGCAGACAGATTATAAGAGCAGTAATATTCCCAGAGATTTGTTCGAGTACATGCAGGAGGTAGTTCCCAAAAAGGTTTCATTTCAAATACATGGGGAAAAGACTGGTAATTCTATAAGTGGTTTTAAGCCAACTAGATGTTCATCTTGGATGAAAATGATCAAGTGTGGCCCGTATTCCTTTTAGCACAATCAGTTCAGAGGGGTCAGAGACTCACACACTACACAAACAACCAGTACACAACTTGCTGCCATTTGCTAAAGGAAAGAGGATTGTGCACATGCTCACACACATCACGCATGCACATACCGACACACTGAGCAAGAAAGAAATTTAGAAAGTACTAATAGATCTTCACTCTTGAAGGCACCAAAAGGATGGGGGTCAGTATTTGAATACTGAGGAATGCAGTTTACTTTGACAAACACTTGTTTTGCGTGAACAGTTTTTAGAGCAGTTTTAAGTTCTCTGCAAAACTGATACGAAGGCACAGGGATTTCTCCTATATCCCACACTCCCACACATGAGTAGCCTGCACTATTGCTGATCTCCCCTACCAGAGTGGCACATTTGCTACATTTGGTGAACTACACTGACAAATCACAATCATCCAAAATCCGTCGTTCTCATTAGGGTTCACTCTTGGTACTGTACATTCTGTGAATTTAGACAAATGTCTAACAACATGTAGCCTTCATTATAATATCATGGCTGTGATTTCACTGCTCTAAAATCCTCTGTGCTCTGCCTTTTCATCTCTCCCCATCCCCAACCTCCTGGCACTATTGATCTTTTTACTGTCTCCATAGTTTTGCCTTTTCCAGAATCTCATGTAGTTGGAAGCATACAGTATGCAGTCTTTTCATTTTAGATTCTTTAACTTTTTTTTTTTTTCCTTTTGGTTCTTTCTTCCTTTTTAAATTTTATTTTATTCATTTATTATTTAACACCAAAACCATTTTGTATTGGAGGTGTAGACAATTAAGATTCTTCAATGTCTTCTAATGGCTTCATTGCTCATTTCTTTTTAATGCGGAATAATACTCCATTGTCACCATGTCTCATAGTTTATTTATCCATTGTCCCACTGAAGGTCATCGTTATTGCGTCCAGGTTTGGACAGTAATGAATAAAGCTGCTGTAAAAATGCTTTTGTAGGTTTTATGTACTCTTATAGGTACATACAGAGGACTGTAATCCCTGGATATTGTAGTAAGAATATGTTTATTTTGTCAGAGATCACCAAACTGGCATCCACAGGAGCTGGACCATTTTTGCATTCTTACCAGTAACGTATGAGCATTCCTTTTGCTCCACATCCTTGCTAACATATGTTGCTTTCAGTGTTCCAGATTTAGGCCATTCCAATATATATATACTGGTGTAGTGTTAGTGTTAGTTGCTCTGCTGTGGCCAACTCTTTGCGACCCCACAGACTGTATCCCACCAGGCTCCTCTGTCCATGGAATTCTCCAGTCAAGGATACTATAGTGTGTAGCCATGCCCTTCTCCAGGGGATCTTCCTGACCCAGGGATCAAACCCAAGTCTGCCATAGCACAGGCAGATTCTTTACCTTCTGACCCACCAGGGAAGCCCCTGTATTGGTATATTGTTGTTATAATTTATATTTTCCTGATGACCTGCTATTGGAGAAGGAAATGGCAACCCATTCCAGTATTCTTACCTGGAAAATCCCATGGACAGGGGAGCCTGGTGGGCTACAGTCTATAGGGTTGCAAAGAATCGGACACAACTAAGTGGATGACCTGTTATATGGAGCACCTGTTCATATCCTTATTCGCCATCAGTATATCTTCTTTGGTGAGGTGTCTGTTAAGGTCTTTGGCCTATTTTACATTCCTGCTGTTTGTTTTCTTATTGCTAGGTTTTACGTGTTCTTTGTATATTTTGGATAACTGTCCTTTGTCAGATATATCTTTTGCAGTCATTCTCTCCCAGTCTTTGGCTTCTCTTTTAATTCTCCTGATACTGTCTGTCATGGAGAAAATTTTAATTGTAATTAATTCCAGCTTATCATTTTTTTCTTTCTCAGATTGTCTTTGGTGGTGTTTTTTTTGTTTTTTTGTTTTTTTTTTAAATCATCATACCCAAAGCCATCTAGGTTTTCTCCTATGTTATTTTCTAGGAGTCTCATAGTTTTGCGTTTTACATTTGGGTCCCTGACCCATTTTGAGTTAATATTTGTGAAGAGTGTAAGGTGTGGGTCTAGATTCATCTGTTTGCGTCTGGGTGTCCAGCTGCTCCAGCACCACTCACTGAAAGACTGTCTTTGCTCCATTGTACCGCCTTTGCTCCTTTGTGAAAGACCAGTGTCCTGCCTTTCTGTGGGTCTGCTTCTGCAGTCTCCATTCTGCTCAATGGGTGTGTTGTTGCACCAGCGCCACACTGTTTTTATTGCCGTAGCTTTATAGTAAATCTTGAAGTCAGATAGTGAGAGAGTTATTTCCTATGTAGGCTGATAAGAAGTCCAGGGTCATTAAGGAAACAATTCCATTCACCATTGCAACGGAAAGAATAAAATACTTAGGAATATATCTACCTAAAGAAACTAAAGACCTATATATAGAAAACTATAAAACACTGGTGAAAGAAATCAAAGAGGACACTAATAGATGGAGAAATATACCATGTTCATGGATTGGAAGAATCAATATAGTGAAAATGAGTATACTACCCAAAGCAATTTATAGATTCAACGCAATCCCTATCAAGCTACCAACAGTATTCTTCACAGAGCTAGAACAAATAATTTCACAATTTGTATGGAAATACAAAAAACCTCGAATAGCCAAAGCGATCTTGAGAAACAAGAATGGAACTGGAGGAATCAACCTACCTGACTTCAGGCTCTACTACAAAGCCACAGTTATCAAGACAGTATGGTACTGGCACAAAGACAGAAATATTGATCAATGGAATAAAATAGAAAGCCCAGAGATAAATCCACGCACATATGGACACCTTATCTTTGACAAAGGAGGCAAGAATATACAATGGATTAAAGACAACCTCTTTAACAAGTGGTGCTGGGAAATCTGGTCAACCACTTGTAAAAGAATGAAACTGGACCACTTTCTAACACCATACACAAAAATAAACTCAAAATGGATTAAAGATCTAAACGTAAGACCAGAAACTATAAAACTCCTAGAGGAGAACATAGGCAAAACACTCTCCGACATACATCACAGCAGGATCCTCTATGACCCACCTCCCAGAATATTGGAAATAAAAGCAAAAATAAACAAATGGGACCTAATTAACCTTAAAAGCTTCTGCACATCAAAGGAAACTATTAGCAAGGTGAAAAGACAGCCTTCAGAATGGGAGAAAATAATAGCAAATGAAGCAACCGACAAACAACTAATCTCAAAAATATACAAGCAACTCCTACAGCTCAACTCCAGAAAAATAAACGACCCAATCAAAAAATGGGCCAAAGAACTAAATAGACATTTCTCCAAAAAAGACATACAGATGGCTAACAAACACATGAAAAGATGCTCAACATCACTCATTATCAGAGAAATGCAAATCAAAACCACTATGAGGTACCATTTCACACCAGTCAGAATGGCTGCGATCCAAAAGTCTACAAATAATAAATGCTGGAGAGGGTGTGGAGAAAAGGGAACCCTCTTACACTGTTGGTGGGAATGCAAACTAGTACAGCCACTATGGAGAACAGTGTGGAGATTCCTTAAAAAACTGGAAATAGAACTGCCTTGTGATCCAGCAATCCCACTGCTGGGCATACACACTGAGGAAACCAGAAGGGAAAGAGACACGTGTACCCCAATGTTCATCGCAGCACTGTTTATAATAGCCAAGACATGGAAGCAACCTAGATGTCCATCAGCGGATGAATGGATAGGAAAGCTGTGGTACATATACACAATGGAGTATTACTCAGCCATTAAAAAGAATACATTTGAATCAGTTCTAATGAGGTGGATGAAACTGGAGCCTATTGTACAGAGTGAAGTAAGCCAGAAGGAAAAACATAAATACAGTATACTAACGCATATATATGGAATTTAGAAAGATGGTAACAATAACCTGGTGTACGAGACAGCTAAAGAGACACTGATGTATAGAACAGTCTTATGGACTCTGTGGGAGAGGGAGAGGGTGGGAAGATTTGGGAGAATGGCAATGAAACATATAAAATATCATGTAGGAAACGAGTTGCCAGTCCAGGTTCGATGCATGATGCTGGATGCTTGGGGCTGGTGCACTGGGACGGCCCAGAGGGATGGTATGGGGAGGGAGGAGGGAGGAGGGTTCGGGATGGGGAGCGCATGTATACCTGTGGAGGATTCATTTTGATATTTGGCAAAACTAATACAATTATGTAAAGTTTAAAAATAAAATAAAATTGGAAGAAAAAAAAAAAAAAAGAAGTCCAGGGTCTCCAAAGAGGAGAAAGGAGTCAGGAGCCCTCAGGAAGGAGAAAGGGGTCTGGAACTCTCAAGGAGAAAAGGACAAACATTTTCTTTCTACATTTGTTTGTCTTAGTCAATATAATAATGTATGTTGCTCAGGGACATGTTTCTCCTTAACAAGAACTAATCTTGAGTGGGTCTGATAAGACCTTTCTGTTGTTAGTTCTAATCTTGTTAATTTAAGATTTATGTTGTGGGAGTGAGTCTGGTAAAAGTATATAAGGCCTTGATAAGACTAGTGGGTGGGGGCACACTCCCTCCCTCTTCTGATGTCTGTGTCAGAAGCTTTCCTTGTCCCTTTTTCACTTTAATAAAACTCTGCTACACAAAAGCTCTTGAGTGATCAAGCCTAGCCCATAGTGAAGCTAAATCTTCTTCTTTGGAGACCACATATCCAATATCATTTACTGTAAGCTATCAGTAGTATCAGTCTTCCAACTTTATTCTTTCCCTTCAATATTGTATAGACTATTGTGGGCCTTTTGCCTCTTCATGTACACTTTTGGGTCTGTGTATCAATATCCATAAAATAACTTTCTGGGATTTTGATTGCGATTACATTGAGTCAGTAGGTCAAATTGGGAAGAACTAATATCTTGACAATATTGACAATCTGTAGCCATAGACATGGTATATATCTCCATTTATTTAGTCCTTTGATTTTGTTTATCAGAGTTTTGTAGTTTTCTTCAAATAGAACTCTGTAAATATTTTATTAGATTTGTACCTAAAAGATTTCATTTTGGAGGTGTTAATGTAATAGAATTGTTTTTTTAATTTCAAATACTACTTGTTGTCTGCTGGCATATAGAAAACAATTCCTTTTGTATATTAACCTCATATCCTACAACCTTACTATTGTTTCTCATTAGTTGCAGGAATTGTTTTGTCAATTATTTCAAATTTTTCACATACATAACTATTTCCTCTGTGAAAAAAGGCAGTTGTATTTCTTCCTTTCCAATATATATACTTTTTATTTTCATTTTCTTGCCTTATTGCATTAGCAAGGATGTCTAGTAGGGTATGGAAAAGGAATGGTAAGAGGAGACATCCTTGCCTTGTACCTGATCTTAGTGGGAAAGATCATTATTCAAATGCTTTCCAATTTTGGTTTCTAATTTAATTCCACTGTGGTCTGAGAACAGATACTGTATGTCCTTTTCTTTTAAATTTGTCAGACTGTGTTTTCTGGCTCAGGATGTGATCTGTCTTGATGAATGTTCCATATGATCTTGAGAAGAGTATATATTCTGCTGTTGATGGATGAAGTAGTCCGTAGGTGTTGATTATATTCAGTTGATTGATGGTGTTGTTGAGTTCAGCTGCATCCTTACTGCTTTCTGCCTGCTGATTGTGTTCATTTTTGATACAAATTGTTGAAGTATCCAATTGTGATATTGCATACATCTATTTCTCCTGGGTTCTATCAGTTTTTGTCTGACAAGTTTGATGTTCTGTTGTTGGTTTCTTACACATTAAGAGTTGTTATGTCTTCCAGGAGAAATGACCCCTTCATTATCATGTCATGCCCTTCTTTGTCCCTAATAACTTTCTTTGCTCTGAAGACTGATCTATCTGAAATTAATATAGCTTTCTTTTGATTTGTGTTGTTCAGTCATTAAGTTGTGTCTGACTCTTTGCAACGCCATGGACTGTAGCATGACAGGATTCCCTGTCTTCTACTATTTCCTGGAGTTTGCTCACGTTCATGTCCATTGAGTCAATGAGGCTATCTTAACCATCTCATCCTCTGCCATCACCTCCTCCTTTTGCCTTCAATCTTGCCCAGCATGAAGGTCTTTTCCAATGAGTTTAGCTCTTCGCATCAAGTGGCCAAAGTATTGAAGCTTCAGCTTCAGCACACATCCACAACTGAGTGTTGTTTCCACTTTGACCCAGCAGCTTCATTCTTTCTGCAGCTATTAGTAATTGCCTTCCACTTTTCCTGAGCAGCATGTTGGACAACCTGGGGGACTCATCTTTTGGTGTTATGTATTTTTGCTTTTTTGTAATATTCATGGGGTTCGCACGGCAAGAATACTAGAGAGGTTTGTCATTCCCTCCTCCACTGGACCACGTTTTGTCAGACCTTTCCACTATGACCTGTCTGTCTTGGGTGGCCTTACATGGCATGGCTCATAGCTTCATTGACTTATGCAAGCCCCTTTACCAGAACAAGGCTGCAATCCAGGAAGGGGTTGATTTGTATTAGTATGGTTTATTTTCCCTCCATTCTATTACTTTAAATCCATCCATGTCTTTATGCTTAAAGTGGATTTCTTGTTGACAACGTATTTTTGGGTCATTGTGTTTTTAATTCACTCTGACAATTTCTACATGTATTTAGAACATTGACATTCAAAGAGATACACATTTATATTGTTGGATTAGTATCAACCATATATATTACTGTTTTCCATTTGTTAGTCTTTGTTTCTGTTTTCCCTTCCATTATTTTCACGCCTTTTGTGGTTTTAATTGAGGATTTTACATGCCATCTTCTCTCTTTCTTAGTATATGTTTTACTTTTTATTTTTTATTGTTTTTACTTTTTTCAGTGGTTGCCCTAGCGTTTGCAGTATACATCCACAACTAATACAAGTCTACTTTTAAATAACACTGTACCACTTCATGGGCAGTGTGAGTACGTTATAATAACAATAATTTTAATTTCTCCCTGCTGTATCTTATATCATTATATTGTCATTTATTTCTCCTACATATGAGCATCTATAAGCATATATATTTATTTATACATATATAAATATATGCATAAGCCATGCATAATCTAATACATTGTTGCTGTTATTATTTTAAACAAATTGTTACTTGTTAGAACATTTGAGAATAAGAAAAATGAACATTTTTATTTTACCTTATTCCTTCTTCAGTGCTCTTCTTCTCTTTATGTCAATTGATGTTTTCTTTTTATCATAAACTTTTTTTCAACTCTGAAATGTTTTCACCTACTTATATATGTAATCTTAAAAAATCAATAACTTTGTCCCCTTCTGCTCCAAAAAAATATGAGTTCAGGTGTTTCCTTCTTATTGCATTCTTTCCAAAGGGACTGATTTCTCCAAAAGATGGAGTGTTGTGCTATTTTTTGCCTGCTATTTACATTGAGGTTAACTCTGTTGGTTTGAGTATACTGGTAATGACACCAGTGACATGGGTTTTATTTCCATGTGGTTCAGTTAACCTTGGTTTTCCACTGCCACAGACTGCTCCCATAATTACATCTCAAATGTGTTTTTGGCCCAAGGAAGACCTGATGGAGCAAAGTGCAAATCTATTACCATGTGGGGAAATGGACACCCGGAAACTGACCCAGTAGATGCTGGAAGGCACTGTCATAATGGAATCTCTAAACAAAACTCATGTTATTCATGCTGTCCAAGATATATGATTTAGTGTTTTGGTTTTAAAAGGTTCAAAGTAAGTTGCAGGGAAGGAATTTCTGTTTACAGGCAAATCCAGAAATATTAACCAAGGTAACTTTATGGGGAAAAAAAAAAGTCATGCTTAGCCCTTTCCAATTACATAATATTTACTTATTCAAATGCTTTACCAGGCTTAAAATATCTCGGCCTTATGTTTGAAATTACATATAACATATATTTGATTATGTAGTTTTTTAAAAATGAAGGCTCTAATGTAGAAATTTCTGATCTTATATAGCCGTTGCAGTATTATAATATGTCTCTAGCATTCTCAAGTCATGATTCAGAAATCTCTCAAATCTCAAAACCCAGAATAATTTAGTTTTTAATATAAATTTATAATATACATTGATTCAGTCAATATTCATTACATGTTTACCAGGTTCAGGTATTATATTGAATAAGTACAAAGAGACCCTTTACTGTCCCTGAAGAATCTTCACCTAAGGAGAGGAGGAACAGAAAAATACAGAGATTATTATTTATTTTTTTGAAAAAATAGTATGAAAGTGTTTTATTAAAGCAAATCACAGGGTAGTGATTGTAAGAGCTATTACTGAAGGTATCTAATCCAAATGGAAAGCTCTGCTGGATTCTGAAGGACGAGTATGAATTAGTCAGGGTAAACGGAGTAGATAATGTACTCCAGGCAGAAGAAATAGAGTAGGATTTAGAGGTGGAAGAGGAAAGCCTACAATGTAGGATTGCAAATATTTTAGTATGATTCAAACTTAGAATATGAAAATGGACAGTACAAGAAAAGACTGGAAAATTAAACAAATTCCAATCCATAAAGGAAAAGTGGATTATATTCTAAAACCACTGGAAAGTGATTAAAGTATTTTAAGCAACATTAGGTTGGTATTAGAGGAAAATAAGGATGTGAAATGAGGTATAATTTGTGCTGTATGATATTAAATAACATTCAATTTTATGTTAGTAGGAAATCTAGAATTAGATTCACTTATTGGCTCAGATAGTAAAGAATCTGCCTGCAGTGAAGGAGACTTGGGTTCAATTCCTGGGTCAAGAAGATCCCCTGGAGAAGGGAATGGCTATCCACTCCAGTATTCGTGCTGGGAGAATTCCATGGACAGAGGAGCCTGTCAGACTACAGTCCATGGGGTCCCAAAGAGTCAAACATGATTGAGCGACACACACACACACACACACACACACACACACACACACACACACTCACACTCAAGCTATTTACTGAGCACCTACTATGTACTTGACTGTGCTTTAGGTGCGTGAGATACTTAAGTGATCTGAATAATCAAAATCACTGCTTTCACAATGCTTACCTTCTCATGAATCAAAACCATCCCCAAGAACAAGAAATGTAAAATGGCAAAGTTGTTGTATGAGGAGGCTTTACAAATGGTTGGGAAAGGAGAGAAGCAAAAGGCGAAGGAGAAAAGGAAAGATATATCCATCTGAATGCAGAGTTCCCAAGAATAGCAAGAAAAGGTAAGAAAGACTTCCTAAGTGATCAATACAAAGAAATAGAGGAAAACAATAGAATGGGAAAGACTAGAGACACCAAGAATATTAGAGAACATTAGAGACACCAAGGGAACATTTCATGCAAAGATGGGCATAATAAAGGACAAAAATGTTATGAACCTAACAGAAGCAGAATATTAAGAAGAGGTGGCAAGAATATACAGAAGAACTATACAAAAAAGATCTCAATGACACAGATAACTCTAGGTGTGATCACTCACCTTGAGCCAGACATCCTGGAGTCCGAAAACAAGTGGGCCTTACTTAGGAAGCATCACTGTGAACAAAGGTAGTGGAGGTGATGGAATTCCAGCTGAGCTATTTCAAATCCTAAAAGACGAGGCTGTGAAAGTGCTGCACTCAATATGCCAGCAAATTTGGAAAACTCAGCAGTGGCTACAGGACTGGAAAAGGTGAGTCTTCATTCCAATCCCAAAGAAAGGCAATGCCAAAGAATGCTCAAACTACCGCACAATGGCACTCATCTCACACGCTAGCAAAGTAGTGCTCAAAATTCTCCAAGCCAGGCTTCAATAGTATGTGAACCATGAACTTCCAGATGTTCAAGCTGGTTTTAGAAAAGGCAGAGGAATCAAAGATCAAATTGCCAACATCCATTAGATCATCAAGAAAAGCAAGAGAATTCCAGAAAAATATCTACTTCTGCTTCATTGATTACTCTAAAACTTTTGACTGTGTGGATCACCACAAACTGTGGAAAATTCTTAGAGAGATGGAAATACCAGACTACCTGACCTGCCTCTTGAGCAATCTGTATGCAAGTCAAGGAGCAACAGTTAGAACCAGACATGGAAAAATGAACTGGTTCAAAATTGGGAAAGGAGTATGTCAAAGCTGTATATTGCCACCCTGCTTATTTATTTATTCTATGCAGAGTACATCATGTGAAATGCTGGTTTGGATGAAGCACAAGCTGGAATCAAGATTGCTGGAAAAAATGTCAATAACCTCAGATATGCAGATGATACCATCTTTATGGCAGAAAGCAAAAAGAAACTGAAGAACCTCTTGATGAAAATGAAAGAGGAGAGTGAAAAATCTGGTTTAAAACTCAGCATTCAAAAAACTAAAATCATGGCATCTGGTCCCATCATTTCATGGCAAAGAGATGGGAAAACAATGGAAACAGTGACAGACTTTACATTTTGATCTCCAAAATCACTGCAGATGGTGACTGCAGCCATGAAATTAAAAGACACTTGCTCCTTGGAAGAAAAGCTATGAACAATCTCGACAGCATAGTAAAAACCAGAGACATTACTTTGCAAACAAAGATCAGTCTAGTAAAAGCTATAGATTTTCCAGTAGTCATGTATGGATGTGAGAGTTGGACCATAAAGAAAGCTGAGCACCAGAGAATTGATACTTTTGAACTGTGGTGTTGGAGAAGACTCTTGAGAGTCCCTTGGACTGCAAGGAGATCCAACCAGTAGTCCATCTTAAAGGAAATCAGTCCTGCATATTCACTGGAAGGACTGATGCTGAAGCTGAAACTCCAATACTTTGGCCACCTGTTGCGAAGAACCAACTCATCTGAAAAGACCCTGATGCTGGGAAAGGTTGAAGGCAGGAGGAGAAGGAGACAACAGAGGATAAGATGGTTGGATGGCATGACCGACTCGAGGGACATGAGTTTGAGCCAGCTCCTTGAGTTGGTGATGGACAGGGAAGCCTGGCGTGCTGCAATCCACAGGGTCGCAAAGAGTTGGACATGCCTGAGTGACCGACCTTCTCCTGGAGTGAAAAAGACAGCAGTTAAATATACAAATAATGTTTCATTATTTAATGAAATAATGTCAAAAAGGACTAAGAAGAAAATAAAAGCAGGGTATGTTAGACAGAACTAAGATGTGTATCATTTTAGATCTTTTTAGTTCAGGGAAGTCCTCTCTGATTTGGTCATATTTGAGCAGAGACCTAAGTGAAGTGAAGGAATGAATGGGAAGTTTGTTCTAGGAAGAAGACTCAGTCTTATCAAAGACCCTGTGGCAGTGATAATGACATATCCACAAAGAGCAGGGATGCAAGTGGGGCTGGAGATGGGATTGCAAAGAACAGAGAGCTGACGGAGGCAGTGGCAGGATGGTTGAACAGGTGAAGATAGGATTTTAAAATGAAATCTGCCTTATGATCCAGCAATCCCACTGCTGGGCATACACACTGAGGAAACCAGAAGGGAAGGAGATACGTGTACCCCAATGTTCATCGCAGCACTGTTTATAATAGCCAGGACATGGAAGCAACCTAGATGTCCATCAGCAGATGAATGGATAAGAAAGCTGTGGTACATATACACAATGGAGTATTACTCAGCCATTAAAAAGAATACATTTGAATCAGTTCTAATGAGGTGGATGAAACTGGAGCCTATTATACAGAGTAAAGTAAGCCAGAAAGAAAAACACCAATACAGTATATTAACGCATATATATGGAATTTAGAAAGATGGTAACAATAACCCTGTATACGAGACAGCAAAAGAGACACTGATGTATAGAACAGTCTTTTGGACTCTGTGGGAGAGGGAGAGGGTGAGATGACTTGGGAGAATGGCATTGAAATATGTATAATATTATATGTGAAGTGAGTCGCCAGTCCAGGTTCGATGCACGATGCTGGATGCTTGGGGCTGGTGCACTGGGACGACCCGGAGGGATGGTATGGGGAGGGAGGAGGGAGGAGGGTTCGGGATGGGGAACACATGTATGCCTGTGGCGGATTCATTTTGATATATGGCAGAACCAATACAATATTGTAAAGTTTAAAAATAAAATAAAATTAAAAAAAAATTTTTAAATATAAAAAAAATAAAAAATAAAATGAAATCTACGTTAGGAAACGTGGAGAAACTATTGAAATGGTAGTCCTTCCCATGTGTCTTTACTTTTGTTTCTCACTCTGCCTGCCTCTTCCTCCTCCTCCTCCTCCTCTAATTTTATGTTATTCTGCTTTCTTTGGTCATGCTTATTCTGCAGCTTCAACCTTTTCTTAGTAAATATTTATCTTGTCTAAGGTATATATTTATTTTGAAAGTGAGCTGTATGTTTGTCTTCAGATACATAGCCTTTGATGTTCATAAATGTTGTATATATAAAACATGTATGTATTTTATATAGTGTATATATATCAACATCAGATCAAGGTAGAACTGTAGAGAGTACTGTTTGAGATCTTCTTAGACCAGGGAAGTCCTCTGTGATACAGTGACATTTGAACAGAGGTCTTACATGTGTAATGACATGGTGTTCAAAAGCCAGGGACTCCTGTTCTCTACATATATTTATATATGAAAGTGTTGGGGAAAAGAGGCCATTGTTTGAGAGTAGCTCCCTTGAGGTTCATTACAAACTTCTAGACCTGGCTAACCCCTTAGGATTAGACTACAAATACAGTACGTTCTGTTTCCCAAACAAAGATCACAGTTTATACTTTGGGGATCTAAACAATGATCATTTTCCTTTCCATTCCCTGCTTTATAAACCTAAACTCCCTCCAGTCTGTCAGTTATGATTATATGTACTGTTCCCAGCTAATGCAAATAAGAGAAGCTGCTAATGGAAAGAGGAATTTTAAAGAGACTTCCAGAAGTATTGTGGCACCATGAAATTGATTCAATCAGGACATCCGTGGAATTCACAGAGCCTGGCTTTTTGAATATATCTATAAGTCACCATTTCCTTCTCCACTATAAGTCACCACTACCATCAAATTTCTGATCCACAGACTTTTTGCATTTTACGGACTTCTTATTCAGTCAAGATGCTGCAGATCCAAAAGCAAAAGAAGGCAAAATGCTTCTATTGCTGTTCAGTGATCAACCCTAGTAGAAAAGGAAAAGCTAATTAAAATCTATGAAAATGAAATGAATAACCTTTAAAGATATGCAGTAGTGTGGCTGGTGTTAATATGACAATTTGATAATGGGTTAGACAGTTGTAATCAGTATTAAAAATTACTTGAGGCTTTTTTATGTTTGGCAAAAGTTACTAATTAAAGGAAGCAATGACCTGTGAGATTATCCATGAAAACCATTTGCCTTGTGAATATAACACCTAAGAAAATACTCATTTAAAATTTTTCGTTTCATGCTTACATTGGTGACTGTTTTGGTTTACTTTTATTTTTCTATTGCTGGTTGGTTGGGTATTTGTTGAATCCATTTGTTTAAATGGGACACACATTTTTAATTCTTATAAATGGGAAGGGACTAAACCCCCTAAAAATCATAATTCTCCCTATTCATGTACTAGGTTTGGTATTCTTGTCTGCCCTTTAGAAGGTCTGCATGAATCCTGGTTCAGGAGAAAGCTGTCCTTTGAGGACATTCATGGCCATTTTTTTTTTTTTTTTGCCATGACACTGACAAGAAAAGCAACAGATCTGACAAATGAAAATATCTGTGTTAGATAGTTCATTTTTGTAAAAATCTGCCGGGAGCCAGCATATTGCATATTGAGTGCATATTGCATATTGCATATTGAGTGCAGCACTTTCCACAGCATCATCTTTCAGGATCTGGAATAGCTCAACTGGAATTCTATCACTGCCGGTAGCCAGCGTGAGGAACTCTGCCCATGACAAAGGTCATGAGGAAGGAGGCTCGGCATACGCAAAGGCGGGATTGAGCCTCAGGAGTCCCCCATCTACCCCCAAAACCAGAGTCTGCCTACTTTCTGCTTTGTGCTTTCACCTACACCTCTGACTTGACGGGGGGCTGTCCCCCACTACCTCTCTCTGAAAAAAAAGAGTTAGCTTACAGCTCCAGTTAATAATTCCTGGGTGTGACAGTGTTTCAACCTACAAACTCGCTTGGAAGTCCTCTAGCCTGCCTGAATAGGTTTTTCCGGCCACATGTGATTGCTCAGAGCCTCCCAACTGTGAGAGGCATGAGATGTTCTAAACTGTCTAAATACAGATTCCTTTGAGCAGTTAAAAGATTGATTAGAAATACTTCCAGATGAAACAGTTGATTTGTTTGTTAGAATTTAAAAAGAACTCTGAATAAGAAGATCGAAAAGAATTATTGTAATTGTGAGCATTTGAAGAACAAAAAGGGAAGATTTGTAATTATCTAAAAGTGTGTTTACCCTGAGTGTAAAAGAAAACAAATAGATATTATAGGTGAATGAGAGTGAATTTGTTGCATGTTCTTATTATCAGTCCTAACAATAAGGATAATTACTTAAACTAAGTGAAGAATCTATTGGGGTTTCTAAAAAGCTTTGAGGGGATTATTCTCATCCATATTAATTCTGAATAATTGTTGCTCTCCCACTGAGGCACTCAACTAAGAGACATCAACTCACATTTAGAGATCTTACAGCAGTCTACTAAAATGTATTGCTTAACATTTCAGTGCTGGAAAGATTTTTGCAATAATCTAGTCCACTCCCATTATTTTATTGATGTGATCACCTTGGGCAAGAAAGATGAAGTGACCATTCTTACAAATCTAGTTAGCTAACAAGGAGCAGAAAAGAGCTAGAATCCAGGTCTCCTGCCTCTCATTCTGATATTTTTCCATCATACTGAGTAAACCATACCTTCCTAGGGTGAGCTTGGTTGAAACTTAGTCATGAATCTCAAATTACTGATTGGCCTGTATAGTCACTGGTTTTTTTGTTGTTCTAATTTTCAAGTTATCCTGATTTCAAGTCTGACTAGATTCTTTTCACTTTTGTCAGAGGATAAATAGATGGATAAGATTATATATCCAAGTGACTATGACATCAAAGCTTATATTCTATATTCCTTAGAATGTCCATTTTTTTTTCTTTTTTTCTCTTAATAATAGTAGAGTATTAAACCGTATGCTTTGCTTTAGAAATATGGGTCCTTGTGTAGGAATATGGGTCCCTGTGTAGAAATATGGGTCCTTGTGTAGGAAAGGGAAGATGGTTGTTTGGACTAGGGCAGTGTAGTAAGGATGGATAGATGGTAAAGCACATTTTGAAGTATTAGCCTCAAAACATAATTAAATAACTTTTGATATCCATTTTCTGTCATTTTTTCTAAAACACTTCAGAATGTTTTAAACTTTTTGTCTTATGGGTGATCTATTCATGTGAAATTGTGAGAATACCAAGAGATCCCATTTTCAGGAAGATTAGAAGAGATAAATTATATATGAATAACATAAAATGTAATGAAATAAATTATAGTTATAACTTCAGAATAATTATATTTTACAATTACTATAATAGAAAAAACAAAGTATTTGGGGGACACAGAACCTAAAGCATTATCTCCAGGAATATGAGTGATGGTTGGGCATGGGATAGTTGGTGAAAGGCAACAAAGGATATTTGCTTTAGCTGGGATTTGAAGAATGGCTAAGATGTTTTCTAGTTAGGGAAGTCTAGGAAGGACATTACAGATCATGCAAGAAGATATTGCAGTTCTGAGAGAAGATAATGGTCTTGGGAGTAAATTTGTAGACATATCTTTTATCTGTCTCAACATGGGGAATACTAGATGTCTACATTTCATTATTCCTCCAATAGAAAAATATCTTACAAAACTATTGTACATGATCACAACCAAGATACTGGCATCGATACAGCCAATATACAGAACATTTCCACCAATTCAAGATCTTTCATGTTGCCTTTTGTAGCTACACTCGCTTTTCTTCTACCCCCACTTAACTTCTTAACTTCTGGCTGCCACTAATCTGTTCTCCGTTTCTATAATCGATTTTCTATCCGTTCCATTGGTCTGTGTGTATGCACCTCCACCAAGACTACACAGTCTTGATTACTGTTGCTCTGTAACAAGTCTAGAAGTGGAATAACTGATTTCAACAAGTTTACTCAATTGTTTTAGCTACTCTGGTTCCTTTACCTTTCCTTACAGATTTTAGAATAATCTTGTCTTTCAGTTCAGTTCAGTTCAGTCGCTCAGTCGTGTCCGACTCTTTGTAACCCCATGAATCACAGCACGCCAGGCCTCCCTGTCCATCACCAACTCCCGGAGTTCACTCAAACTCATGTCCATCGAGTGGGTGATGCCATCCAGCCATCTCATCCTCTGTCATCCCCTTCTCACCCTGCCCCCAATCCCTCCCAGCATCAGAGTCTTTTCCAATGAGTCAACTCTTCGCATGAGGTGGCTAAAGTGCTGGAGTTTCAGCTTCAGCATCAGTCCTTCCAATGAACACCCAGGACTGATCTCCTTTAGGATGGACTGGTTGGATCTCCTTGCAGTCCAAGGGACTCTCAAGAGTCTTCTCCAACACCACAGTTCAAAAGCATCAATTCTTCGGTGCTCAGCCTTCTTCACAGTCCAACTCTCACATCCATACATGACCACTGGAAAAACCATAGCCTTGACTAGACGGACCTTTGTTGGCAAAGTAATGTCTCTGCTTTTTAATGTGCTATCTAGGTTGGTCATAACTTTTCTTCCAAGGAGTAAGCGTCTTTTAATTTCATGGCTGCAGTCACCATCTGTAGTGATTTTGGAGCCCCGCAAAATAAAGTCTGACACTGTTTCCACTTGTGTTTAGATACCAAAAAAAAAAAATTGCAGGAATTTTTATAGAAATTGTATTGAACTTTCCTATCAGTTTGGAAAGAAATGATATCTTTATAATGTGAGTCTTCCAGCCCATGAACATGATATTTCTCACCAGTGTTTGCATACAAGTCCTTCACATGTTTTGTTCAATTTACACTTAAGTGTTTCATTTGGGAGGGGGTCTTTTAAATTGGTGTTTTAATTTTTAATTTTGGTTTCTGCATGTTCATTCCAAGTATTTTGAAACAGAATCTCTTTTTGTTTATCTGTCTTATATACTGTACTTTTCTGAGTTCACTTAATGATTTCAGTAGCTAGTGTTGTCTATTTAGGTTTTTGTGTTAGAATCTTTGGGATTTTCTCTAAAGACCATCATGTTATCTTCAAATAGGGACACTTTTATTTATATCTTTGTTTCCAATCTGTATATGTTTCATTCCCTTTTCTTGCTTTATTGCATTGAAGAGATAGTACAATATCATGATGAATAAGAACTGTGAGAGAGAGAGCATTCTTACCTTATTTCTAATCTTAAGGGGAAAACATTTCATCTTGTATCATTAGGTATGATGTTAGGTGTAGGTTTTTTATAGATACTCTTTATCAAGTTGAGGAAGTTCTGTTTCTTTTTTCTGATTTTGTAAAAAATCATGAATGTATGATGGATTTTGTAAAATAATTTTATGTATCAACTGATTATGATTATGTGATTTTTTTCTTTAATCTGTTAAAATGATGGATTACATTGATTGATTTTTAAATATTGAACCAAGCTTGCACCCCTAGAATAAACCCATGTTGGTCATGATATATAATTTTTTATCTACTGCTAAATTTTATTTTCTAATATTTTGTTAAGGATATTTGCATCTGTATTTAAGAGGGAGCTGCATTTTTCTTTGTTTTTCTTTTTTTAATTGTGTATTTTTGGTGGCAGGCTGATACTTGATAAAATGAATTGGGAAGTATCCCTTTTTTTCTGTTTTCTGCAATAAGTTGTGTAAAACTGGTGCTAATTCTTTTTTTTTTTTTGCTAATTCTTTTTTAAACATTTGGTAGACTTCACCAGTGAAACTTTCTGGTCTGGAGATTTCTGGGAATTTTAATACTACAAATGTAATTTCCTTAATAGTTATAAGACAATTCAAAGTATTTATTTTATGTTGGTAAATTATGATACTTTACATGTTTTAAAGAAGTGGTCCATTTCATCTGAATTGTCAGATTTATACATGAAGAGTTGCTCATAGTTTTCCTATAATATCCCTTTGCTATTTGCTAATCTGTAGTGAGAGCCCCTGTTTCATTCCTGATGTCACACATACTCTAGCTCTCTCATCCACCTTGCTAAAGATTTGCCAGTTTTATTAAATTTTATAAGGAGCACCTCTTTGATTCACTGATTTTTCTCTATTGTCTTCCTATTCTCAATTTCATTGATTTCTGTTGTTAATTTTTTTTTTCCTTTTGGAGCTTGGGATTTATTTTCTTCTTTTTTTAGATTCTTGATGTGGGAGCATAGTGTATAAGATATTTCCTCTACTCTAAATATGCTTTATTTTTATAGATTTTCTTCTCTTCACTCCTTTGGCTGTGTTCTACAATCTTTGATATGTTGTGTTTTCATTTTATTCAGTTTCTAATATTTTTATCTCCCTTGAGACAATCCTCTTTGACCCACGTATTATTTGAAAGTGTTTAGTTTCAATGTGTTTAGAGGTTTCTTTGTGAAAGTTATGCTTATATATACCCTTGACGATTTTTTGTCAAGCTGTAATACCGATTGTTGAGAGAGGGATGTTCAAATTTCCGATTCTAGTTTTGAGTTTTTCTGTTGTTCCTTTCGCTTATATCACTTGCTAGATTGACCCTTTTTATCAGTATAAAATATACTTTTCTGTTTCTGGTCATTTTCTTTGCTCTGGAATCTACTTTACATTAATATAATAATCCCTCCTTTTTTTTTCATTGATATTTACATGGTGTATGTTTTTTCCATTTTTTACTTTCATTCTGCCTATATCATTATATTTGAAGTGACGGCCTTATAGACAGCATATAGTTAGGGCCATAGGTAATGTCATGGATAAGTAGCAGAGTGGGCATTAATCCGGTCTGCCAATTTCTGTCCTTTATCTTACTATTTTTATTTGGTGTATTTAGACCTTTTTTTTTTCTGGCTGCACTGGGTCTTCCTTGTGGCGCACAGGCTCTTTGTTTCTGCACACAACTTTGTCTACTTGCAGTGAGCAGGGGCTACTCTGTAGTCGTAGTGCACAGGGCTTTTCATTGCGGTGGCTTCTTTCGTTGCATAGCACGGGCTTTAGGGCGTGTGGGCTTCAGTAGTACCATGCACTGGCTCAGTAACTGTGGCACGTGAGCTCTAGAGCGTGCAGGGTTCAGTAGATGTGGTGCGCTTTGCCTTGCAGCGTGTGGGATATTAGTTCCCAGACCAGGGATTGAACCTATGTCCCCTGCACTGGCAGGTGGATTCTTAACCACTGGTCTACCAGGGAAGTCCCACAGACCACCTTTATGTAATGTAATTAGTGATGTTAGGACTTAGGTCTGCCGTTTTTTGTTTGTTTGTTTGTTTTCTGTTTCTCTGCCTGTTTTCTGTCTTCCTATGGGTTGTTTGAATGTTTAAAATTTCATTTTTTTAGAGTTCCATTTTTTCCTAAAAATTCTGTTTTTTAGAATTCCACTTTTTTGTCTTTTCAGAATTCCATTGTGATTTATCAATTCCTTTTTCTAATGCATCTCTTTGTGTAGCTTTTTAGTGGTTGCTGTAAACATTACGCTATATGTACATAGCTGTCAGAGTCTACTAGGATTGTCATTTTATCAGTTTGAAGCGTAGAAAACTTTCTTCCTTCATGTTCTTTTGTCTTTCCTATTTGTAATTTAATTGTCTTAAATATTCTTCTATATTTATTTAGAATCATATCATGTTAAATTTATTATGTCAACTATCAAACCTAATTTCAAAAATTCAATAGGAGAAGGCAAATCTATTGGATTTATCTATATATTTGATTACTGTGCTCTTTTTTTCTTCCTGGTCTTCTAAGATTCTTTTATAATCTCTCTTTAGGGACTTGTCTTTAGTTGTTTTTAAGTATCAGTCCCTATAATAACAGCTGTTGACAACTAATTATCTTAATTTTTCTCCCTGAAAATGCCTTGAATTCACCTTTAGTCTTGAAGGAAACTTTCACTGCATACAGGACTCTTGAGTTGTCATTTCTTTTTCTATCAGCATTTAAAAAGTTTTATCATCTCGTACGAGACAGCAAAGGAGACACTGACGTATAGAACAGTCTTATGGACTCTGTGGGAGAGGGAGAGGGTGGGAAGATTTGGGAGAATGGCGTTGAAACATGTAAAATGTCATGTAAGAGATGAGTTGCCAGTACAGGTTCGATGCACGATGCTGGATGCTTGGGGCTAGAGCACTGGGACGACCCAGAGGGATGGTATGGGGGAGGGAGGAGGGAGGAGGGTTCAGGATGGGGAACACATGTATACCTGTGGGGGATTCATTTTGATGTTTGGCAAAACTAATACAATTATGTAAAGTTTAAAAATAAAATAAAATTAGAAAAAAAAAAAAGATGCTTCACCAAAAAAAAAAAAAAAGTTTTATCATCTCAATGGATTCTAAAGAGAAATTTGCTAGGATTCTATTTTCCTCCTATAACTATGGTATTTTTTCTCTCTCGTTGCTTTTAAGATTTCTTCTTTATGTTTAGTTTTCAGACCTTCGTCTCTATTTAGAATATATTTAGAGTAGACCAGGGTTTGAAAGGCCTAAGAAGCCTAGATCTGATTTATTAATAGGTACATCAAGAAACAAGCACAAAGACTTGGGATTTCTATAAATCAAAGATGATCAAAGAACACATCAAACAGCCAGAATTACTATAGGCCCCAAAATACATACCTGCTTATACCTTATAAGTCCAGAACCTAAACAGTCCAAGATAAAGGAATTTAAATAAAAGCCAAACTTTCCATTAGGTGAATTTAATTTAGAGATACTGTATGTAGGGAGGAACATGATTTTATGCCTGAATTTGAGCACATGAAACTTATTCTCAAAGTGGTGTTTAGAACAGATCATAACTGTCTCTTGCTCATTATGCTAATTGTCACATGTAGTCCTTTTAACCAAAATAGCCCTTAAATTGATTTAAGCCAGTTAACTTGTTTCTTAAGATATTCTTGCTTTTTCTGCTCTTGTTGCTAGTCAAAATATTAAAAATCTTAATAACTGACTCAGTTGAAACCTCCATTCTGTATCTTGGTGTTTCTTCACACCAGAGCCAAGAATGAGGCTGAATGGGCAGATTATTCTGTTGTTTTCCATAATGTCGCAGTTTTATGGAGAAGTTGTTTTAAATCTTTAAAGTTGTCAAGATGGAAAGTTTCACCAGAAATGAACTGACATCAAATAAAACATGAGTACCTGTATTTGGGTGTTTTACCACATGCCTAAGACAGACAGTGGATTATAAGCCTTTCATTTATGGGGCCATTTGGGCTCCATCTGTAGACCAGCATGTTGTTTCAGCGTCTGAGACAAACCACAGAGGATAGACATACTTTTTGAATGTTGTTCTTCATTTTAACCTGTGTGTTTTCTGTGGTCAGGCCTGATGAGAAAACTCTTAACTCGCCGTGGTATATCCAGATATGTGCCAGTGGGTGGCAGTAGATATGGCCGAGTTATAAGAAATGTAGCTACCAGTTATGGATGGAATCCAAACGCAGAACGCTTGAGGGCTTGTTTGGCTTATTTGTTTCAAAATGCAGGTGATTATTTTTCACATATTTTTCTAATTTTGGCAGGTGTACTAAGGGTAATTATTACTATATATGTGTACATATATATATAAACTCTTACTATGTACCAGGCTGTATTAAGTGTTTTACTAATGTTAATTTATACACTTTCACACTGTGTTAAGTGTTTTACTTATTAATTTTAAAGCATACATTTTATTATTTTTTGAGGTTTTTTGTCTAATGTATAATCATAGTGTTATTCATTTATCTTATTTACCTTTACTAGTGTAAAAAAATAGGCAAAACATTTGCTGACAAATGTTATATTAAGCTGAGGAACTATTTAACTGTCACCTTTTCCTTTAAACAAATTTTTTGCTGTTTTTATGTTGTGAGATACTATATATGTTGTATGTTGAACACATTTTGCCAAAAACAACTGCTTTCTCAAGTGTCTAGGTGTTTGCTTTCCACCACAGCCACATCTTTTGACGTCATCTCCCAGAGTTGAGGCATTTTATTGTGGACTGTCGTTAACTGTAGGTATTCTCATAGGTGCCTGATGTTACTCAAGTGCTTTAGCAAAGTTTCCTTTTAGTTTGGGAAGACATTGGAAAATGTATAGGCATTTATGGCAGAGCTTGAAATACTATGTCATGTCAGTAGAAGTCTCGAAAGGCAAAGGAAGATAGTCACTGTTTTGAGAAATGAAGTATTGTACCCTGGTCCAGTTCAGAAACCCCGGGCTCAAGTTCACACACTTCTCTTCACTAGTTATGTGATGTTGACAGGGACTTTTAATCTCTCGGAACTCAGTCCTCATCTCTAAGATGTGGAAAGTGGGTTAGAGCAGTGAGCAGTGGTCCTCAGCACAGTGTGGAGCTTTAGAGCCATATCACAGCCCCACAGAGGTTGATGCCAGGATGAGAAGGAAGTCCAGTGGCCGGGCCTCCAGGCCCTTCACTTCTGCTTCCACCAAAGCTGCTTTCTTTTAGCTTTTTAAATTGTTTGTTTATGCTATGTTTATATGTTTTAATATGTTTGTTTATGCACACACACTTGAAAGTGTGTGTGACTTCATTCATAAGAATTCTACTTCTTTTTTAAAAAAATCAAAAACCTTGGCATTAGGTTAGTTCAGTGGTCCCTAAAGTGTCAGCAATCCTGAATAACTTGGGAGCCAGGAAAAGAAAAGAGAAACTGACCGTGTTTTCAGCATGTAGATAGTACCTGGAGCACCTAGTATATAACAGCGGAAGGCTAAGCCCACCGTTTGCGATGTCTTAAGGGTTGTGGTGTGTTCTTTAATTTGATTAGTTCCACTGTACCACACCTACCACCCACAAAGAAAAATGGCACAGGTTTACTTGTTACAAATTATTCTTTTGAGAATTTACATTATCTATTGTTTCCCATGGGTTTTCCACAGAAATTTCATGGGAATTACATTATCTATTATTTTACATTATCTGTTGTTTTCCACAGGCTTCCCTGTAGCTCAGATAGTAAAGACTCTGCCTGCAATGCAGGAGACCCCGGTTCAATTCCTGGGTTGGGAAGATTCGCTGGAGAAGGGATAGGCTACCCACTCCAGTATTCTTGGGCTTCCCTGGTGGCTCAGCTGGTAAAGAATCCGCCTGCAATGCGAGAGACGTGGGTTCGATCCCTGGGTTGGGAAGATCCCTTTGATAAGGGGACAGCTACCCACTCCAGTATTGTGGCCTGGAGAATTCCGTGGACTGTACAGTCCCCTGGGTCTCAAGAGCTGGACACGTCCGAGCTACTTTCACATCACGTTGTTTTTCACAGATGTTAGGGTACGTAGAGCAGCATTGAAAAGGAGCACTAAATTACTAAATGGGGTGCAGGAGCCAGAAACTAAATGCTTTTCCCTAAACTGCAGTCACTGTTTCACCATATTCTTCTGCCACTGCTACCGTGTCCAGTGCTGTTGTTATAAATGCTGCTGAGTCTGAAACCCTTGTTTCTAGAACTTTCTCTCCATTAACAACTAGGCTGAGTTATAATATGGATGAGATATTTTATAGTAAAATTTAGGGGAAAAAAAAACAAAAACCTACTTCTGTCTAAGCTTGATCTCCAACCTTTCTGTGAAGGGTCAAGCTGCTAAATGACTTATGCACACCTAAACAGGATTCTCCTTTTAAAAGCAATTAAACAAACAACCTATCTGTTTCCTTGGCTACTAGGAACCAGAATCAACATTTAAAAAGTGTCAAACCTCCTTAAATAGCCAGACCACTAGTTGCAAAGGAAGTGGTGGAAGACAGTCTTAGCCAGAAACATGATCATGATATATTACCCTGTGTGTGCCAGAGAAATGCAACATGGAGGAAAACAAAACAGAACAACAGGACTCTCCGCTACTCATCCATAATGTCCTGCTTTTGTAAGTGGGACTTTTTCCCTCCTCTAATAACCATATGTCATAATGAGTTAGTATCAGCTCATTTAAACTGGCTCAAGCCAGTCCAAAAAAAATACACAGGATGGCTGCCCTTTTCACCAAAAAAAAAAAATCTCATTTACTAATGTTGATGGAAGCACATTTAGCCACAGCAATTTGCATGGCAGTTGAATTGCTGTTTGTGTTGAACAGCAAACCAGAGAATAATAAAGCAAAACAGGAACATGCCAGTGGTGAGCAAGGGAGCAGAGAAGCCCTTCAGCTTTTTCCATGCTGACCATTTGTTCTAAAGCAAGGAAGAACAAACAGCAGTTTGCTCATTAGAACCAGGTGTCACGGCACAGTCGATGGTCACAGCATTGTGTAACGTCAGCTGCCCAGAGGTCTCACCTGTGTTCTCCCATCTCATGTCTGTCTGCAGTAGAGCAGTCACTTCTCAGCGATGCCTAGTAGCCATTTTTCATCAGCACAGGTTAACAACCCTGTTTATCATTCCAAATGCCTATACTTGAACAGTGCAACTAGCAAGGGAGCAAATGAATAAAGAAATGATATAGGCAGAGAAAGGTATTTTGGGGACCTGAGTTAAGTAGCAAAGGTGGTTAAGCAGTGGTTAGGGAAGCTGTGGATATAAAGACATCAAAGCCCTCATTGTTGACATCAGTGGCCTCCTAAGATAAGTGAGACAAATACGGATGTGTGCACTTAAAAAATAACCGTATGGAACTTCCCTGGTCATCCAGTGGCTAAGAATCCATTTGCCAACACAGGGGACATGGGTTCAATCTGGGAAGGTCCCACATGCCGTGGAGCAGCTGAAGCCAGAGCGCCCTGAAGCCCATGCTCCACAAGAGACACCACCAGAGTGGGAAGCCCTCTCACCACAACTGGAGAGTAGGCCTGCTCACTGGAACTCGAGAAAACACTTGGGCAGCGATGAAGACCCAGTGCAGCCATAAATAAATACATTGTTAAATTATTTTTAAATAAAATAACCATATGAAGAAGGATGCAACTAAGTACTGAGTGGTACTAAAGAGATGAGCTAGGAAGGCGGGAGAGCAGAGCTCTAGCTGTGGCTGCAGCGCTAGGTAATTGCAGGCAAACAGTTTGCCTTCTTGGAGCTTCATGTCTTCATCTGTTTATTACAGAATGAAATGTTTCACTGTGAAATACGAAGTTCTTGCTAACCCCAAGTCCTCCAAGTTTCTGCACAGAGATAAGAAGGTTCAGCACAACCACATCCCCAGAGACTTTTAGCAATGACAGCAATGCAGCTACTACTGAAAAAAAAGAAAAGAACAACATTAGAAGTGCTTATGTGGCCTTCAGACAAGGGTGGACCTTGTCCTCAGCCAGTTCTGTTTCTTGACTCTGTTCTTTCCTGCCAGCTTCATCACTTGCACACATTCCTTTGACACAGGAGAAAATAGCACCTTGGAAGCGCCAGGCTTATCTAAGCTTGCAGGTTCAGAAGGAGCGTTCTCTCTTGGAATCCATATTATTCCCTAAAAAAATGATTCCTGCTGGCATTTGCTTAGCTTATATGCTTGGGCAGGAAAGGTGCCCTGACAGGCCAGTCTGGGTCAGGACTTACTTTTGTGGCCAGAGAGGTTGGCCCTTTGACTGAAAGTTTCACAGGAACCACGTGGAGAAGAACGTGAAGTTCTCAAAGGGAAGGATTGGACATAGAGACAGAAGAAGAACAGCTGTCCACTTATACCATGATAGAAGCCGGGATGAAGATCAGTGAGGGTGAACAGAAGGGGAGTTCTGTATTTTAAATCAATTATAGGAATTCCGTGGTAGTTTTTTAAGTCATTCAAAATCAAGCATTGCCACTGGTATCAGCTTTTTAGAAGAGCAGTGTCACGTTTATGTATTTGAAGAAAACCGGGAGCATAATTTTTAAATTGTGATCGCTCTATGATCTTCTAAGGATAGACTGAACTCCTTTACTAAATAAAATAAAAATAATTTATTTTATCAAATGTGTGAGTTGAGCTTGGCTATAAGATTCAAAACCCGTTACTTATCCAGTTAAGTTTTGGCTAAGAAGATTGATGTTTGGCATACCAAGTTGACCCTGGAAGAACAAGATCAGTTTTCTTTAATGGTTGTTATACCCCACTATCCACTCTTCCAGCTCCACTGTTTCGTTAAGCCATGTCATTCATCACAAGGGGTTCAGCTCTGAGAACCTCCTGTATCAGTAAGTAGTGGAGCAAAATGGCCATGGCCATATAGTGACACAGTAGTGATTTTGTATCTCACAAATACTTTTTTATTAAAAAAAAATTTAATTGACGTTTAGTTGACACACAATATTGTATTAGTTTCAGATTGAGGGCAGGAGGAGAAGAGGGAGACAGAGAATGAGATGGTTGGATGGCATCACCAACTCAATCGACATGAGTTTGAGCAAACTCTGGGAATTGGTAGACAAGGAAGCCTGGCGTACTGCAGTTCATGGGGTCGCAAGGAGTTGGACACAACTTAGCGACTGGACAAAAACAATACAACATAGTAATTTGACATTTCTATACAATACACCCTGTTTATTTAACTTATATGCAGAGTACATCATGAGAAAAGCTGGACTGGAAGAAACACAAGCTCGAATCAAGATTGCCGGGAGAAATATCAATAACCTCAGATATGCAGATGACACCACCCTTATGGCAGAAAGTGAAGAGAAACTCAAAAGCCTCTTGATGAAAGTGAAAGTGGAGAGTGAAAAAGTTGGCTTAAAGCTCAACATTCAGAAAACAAAGATCATGGCATCCGGTCCCACCAATTCATGGGAAATAGATGGGGAAACAGTGTCAGACTTTATTTTTCTGGGCTCCAAAATCACTGCAGATGGTGACTGCAGCCATGAAATTAAAAGATGCTTACTCCTTGGAAGGAAAGTTATGACCAACCTAGACAGCATATTCAAAAGCAGAGACATTACTTTGCCAACAAAGGTCTGTCTAGTCAAGGCTATGGTTTTTCCAGTGGTCATGTATGGATGTGAGAGTTGGACTGTGAAGAAGGCTGAGCGCCAAAGAATTGATGCTTTTGAACTGTGGTGTTGGAGAAGGCTCTTGAGAGTCCCTTGGACTGCAAGGAGATCCAACCAGTGCATTCTGAAGATCAGCCCTGGGATTTCTTTGGAAGGAATGATGCTAAAGCTGAAACTCCAGTCCTTTGGCCACCTCATGTGAAGAGTTGACTCATTGGAAAAGACTGATGCTGGGAGGGATTGGGGGCAGGAGGAGAAGGGGACGACAGAGGATGAGACGGCTGGATGGCATCACTGACTCGATGGACGTGAGTCTGAGTGAACTCCAGGAGTTGGTGATGGACAGGGAGGCCTGGCGTGCTGCGATTCATGGGGTCGCAAAGAGTCGGACACGACTGAGCGACTGATCTGATCTGATCTGATCTGATACAATACAGATTGATCACCATGGTATGTTTAGTAAACATCTGTCATCATGCAAAGCTGTTGCAGTTTTATTGACAGTGTTCCCTATACCATACATTCCATCACCTTGACTTATTCATAATTGGAGGTTTGTACCTCTTAATCCCTTTCACTTACTTCACCAACCTTCCCACCCACCCCTAGACTACCGGTTTGTTCAGTGTATCCATGACTTTGTCTGTTTTGTTTTGTTTGTTTGGTGTTATGGATTTGTTTTTAGATTCCACTTGTAAGTGAAATACTATGGTATTTGTCTTTTTTTCTCTGACTTATTTCACTTAGCATAATATCCTCTAGGTCCATCTGTGTTGTTACAAATGGCAAGATTTCAGTCCTTTTTTTATGGCTAATATTTCATCATATATATGTATCACATCTTCTTTATTGATTCACAGATACTTTCTTACACAATATACGAAAATAAACTAAAAATGAGTTAAAGACTTGATAAGACCTGAAGCCATAAGACTCCTAGAAGAAAACATAGGGATATCTTAGCAGTATTTTTTGGATGTGTCTCCTCAGGCAAGGGCAAAAAAAAAAAAAAAAAAAAGTGACTATATCAAACTGAAAGCTTTTGCAGAGCAAAGGAAATCATCAACAAAAAAGCAACCCACTGTGGGGGAGAGGATATTTGAAAATGATAAATCTGATAAGGAGTTAATATCTAAATCATATCAATGTAAAGAAGTCAGACAACTCAATTAAAAAAAATCTGATTTAAAAAATGGGCAGAGGTGGTGAATAGACGTTTTTCCAAGGGAAGTATACAGATGGCCGGTATACATTTAAAAAGATGCTTGACATCACCAATCATCAGGGGCATGCAAATCAAAACCATGATGAGGTGTCACCTCACACCTGTTAGCGCGGTTATTCTCAAGAAGACAGCAGAAGCAAATGTTGGCAAGGATATACAGAAAAGGGAACCCTGTTGGAATGTAAGTTGGTGCAACCATTGTAGGTAATAGTTTGGAGGCTCCTCAAAAAATTAAAACTACAACAACCACGTGATCCTACAATTCCCCTTCTGGGTATTTTTCTGAAGAAAATGAAAACACTAAATCCAAAAAGATATATTCACCCCCATGTTTATTGAAGCATTATTTACAATAGCCAAGATATTGAAGTAATTTATGTCTCACAAATATTGAACAGAGTTGTGCTGAAGATAAATTACTAAAACCATCTGTTGTTTTAGCCTGTCTGATATCCATACCTCCTCCTCTTGTTAATAGTACCCTGGTGTTTGGAAACAGTCCTTTCTGGTCTTCATCCAATTCTTCTGGGATTATCAATGAAAGTGTTTCATACTTTCCCTTGGCCAAGCAGTAAGCAAAAGATCTAAGCTGGTCTCATTAGCTCTTCTCTGTATGGAATTCCATCTTGAGTGGAGTAACATGAAGGTTAGTGTTACCCAGTATAAAATGCCCATTAGTTCACGCTACCTACATTCCTACCCACCCAGGTCAGTTGTTTCTCTCTCCAGAATCTGGATCATTTTTTCTATTATCTATTGTTATTAAATGTATTGGTTAATTAACCAATACATTAATTAATCTTATAGCCTTCTAATAAGTTCTAAATGCTTGCTGTTCAGTTAGCTGATTATTATTAGTGAGCAAGTGCTATGTACCAAAACAACCCCCAGTTACATTTATTTCATAAGTCATGATTCCGTGAGCTGAAATTGGTTTTGGGCTTAGCTGGGCAGTTTGTCTGGTCTCTGTTGGCTCCCAGCACCATTAATTATATCATGTCAGGTCTCCTGAAGTTTCAGGATATTGCACTCCCAGTTACGACACAGACCAGTGCGACTTGCTACCCACTATACTACTGTTTCCTGCTCCATCTAGCAGCATTTGCTAAAAACATTTGCATTTGCCCTTCTGGTATATACATTGAATTTCTGTGCATTGTATTTTCCTTTTATGAAGCCAGATGACTTACTGTTAGTCATCTGGCTTCTGGGCATTTGCTGGCTACCAGTTGGGGCAACCTGCAGAGGTTCAGGAGTGGAAAGAATCCTGGACCATGTGTCTATTGTTACCTAGCAGGCTGGACTGGGCTTGTTCAAATGGTAGTGACAGAATACCACGTGGAAAAGTGAACTCAGTGTGGATGTGCACACACTTGCTTCTGCTGTTTTCTATTTACCAGATCAAGTCAGGTGGCAAGCTTAGATGCGAGATACCCGTGACCCCTTAACGACAGTAGCTGCAATGTCACGATGTGGATAAGTAAGGATAAAGGAAGTGGAATGATCGAGGACACTTAACGTATCACACCACCATTTGGTGTCTGTACCATATAGCTAAAAATTCTGATGTGCCAACAAAAACCTTTAAAAATAAAACCCTAATAATTCTCCCATAGCTTTCTTGATGTAACTGATTATGGGTCCTTTGGGAGCCAACATCAGCCATCGACAGGTACAAAGCACAACCTGACTTTTATCCCTAACCCCAGTACATTGTCTTAAGGAGATTGCCCGACGTTCCTCTGTATTTCTCTTCACTGTGCAGTCTCAAAAAGTCATCGCCATCAATTATATCATCTACCAGTCTCCTGAAGTTTCAGGATATTGCCCTCCCAGTTATGATAGACCAGTGTGACTTGTTACCCACTCTACTACTTTCCTGCTCCTTCTGGTAGCATTTGCTACTAACATTTACATTTGCTTTTCTGGGGCATACACTGAGTTTCTGTATGTTGTCTTTTCCTTTATGCAGCACAGCCTCTTGGTAAGTTATATACATCACAGAGTGAGGCAAACACTAATCATGATGTGTGCTGCTGTAGGTATTTTTTTTCCCAGTTTTAATCCAAGTTCTAAGTCAGCCCAGCCCTCTTTAGGTTTGCAAGATCTAATAAGATCATAGCACAGGGTGGAATGGCTGCAGGCAGAAAATTCTGCTTGCCAAATGCCTTTTCCTTTATAGCAAGTTCATAAATTAATGCAGGACACTGAGACACCATGCCTGTACACATGCATTTAGACAGAAGTCTCTGGAGTTGACTGACTCACCTTCCAGCCTCTGATTTCTCTGAGATGGTGCCAGGCGGTTGGTCAGATGTGGCTTCTGCACTTCCCACCCTCTCAGTGTGAAATGATAATTAATATGACTTTACAGTTAAGAGGGTGTTCTCTTTCCATTAATAACACCCATTATTCCAAGGTATTTTAATTTGGTTGTAAAAATTGACTCTGGAGGTAGAACTTGGCTTGGGAGCTTATTTTAAGAGCAAATGGATTGTCTCTATTTTTTTTTTCTTTCAAAAGAAAATTTTTTTTTTTAAAGAAAATTTTGTATTGTTTTTTGAGTTGCATAAGCATTAGACCAAATTTCTAAAGCATTGGTATGATGTCGGACTTGTACTTGAGTTGGTCTCATTTTCTGGTATCTCCACCGGACCTCAGATCACCCAGGGCTTCTCAGCTAGCTTAGGCATGGCAGGGCCCAGATCTCTGCCACGTGTCATCAGCTGGGATCGGAGAGCATTCCTTTCTTGTTGTTTCTCATACTTTAACATCAAATTCTCTTTCTAGGCAATAGTTTATGCAAGCTACTGATCGAATCAACTTTTGATACTAAGAGGCAATGCATTTTTACATTATATTTTAACCGGTATTTTACTTTCTTATTTTAGATCTGCTGGAGGAGACTCATAGAAAAGATGAAGAAATGGAATCTCTGCAGGTAAGTTCTCCAGTGGGCAGGTACCTTTGGTTTAAACATTTGTTTTCACTCTGTTAGCCTTTATCATAGTCACATTCAGACTACTATGGCAAATGGAGCTTTAAAACCCAGCTTGAAATTTACTTTGTTTTTGAAGTGTTTGAGAGCATTCATAATCTCTGAAAGCAGGAAGCCAACTCCATCTCTATGTACTCTTGAACCATTTTTTTCTTGGTAGAGCTTAGTAGGAACTGCAGCATTCAGAAATGAAGCAACATCTCTGAAAAGTCCTTTCCCCTCAAACAGAGCTAATGAATGAGAATTAATTCACAGAATCTGCATTTTCATGTGAAATCAAAAGTATTCTGACTCTACAAATATCATCCTATTATTACCAATGACCAACCAAGAATATTAACACATCCGTTGAGCTTAATACTTTACCTTGTATGCCTCTCAATTCACTATGGATATATGCACATTTCTTGGACTGGAAAATTGTGTTTGAAAGATTGCACTCAAATTTTAATTGACATTTCCATGGTGTGAGCAATTGATGTTAACTTAGCATCTGACAGAAGTTCTCTCTTCCTTTTACATAGGCTGACTTACAAATGGGTAACTTGAGTGTCTATCTTTATTAGGGGAAACATAATCAGTTATACTCACATGACAGAACCAATTCATTTAACATCGCACTGGGGATTAAGAACAGTAAATACTTTGGACCTTTAGAGTTCTTCCTGAGCCTGGAGCCGCAAGGCGGGGCTGGAGACTGATATAAGGAGCTGGCTTGAGCGCTTTAGGGGTAGAGATGTTTGCTTCTGGTGAACAAAGGACTGCTTAAGCAAAGCTCACAGAGCAAGGGAAATGTTCTCTTATTGGGGTTGTTTTATTTGATAATGGATCTGGTGAGAGAAAATTGTATAACTGATCTGAAAAATGATTCAGAGGAGTGTAGTATACCTAATAAAATACCTAATTTTATTACTGCATACCTAATAAAAGTCACATGTGTTAGCCACAATTTATACAGCTTAAATTCTTTTAACACCTTGTGCTATATTCAGGTATAAAAAGAAAGAGCCCTGGTTGGTCCAGTCTGGGGCTAGGGGAAAAAATCTCAAGTGTATACTTGCCCTGTCTCTGAGAAATTAATATCAGCAATACTTGTTGCTATAAAGAGTGAAAGTTTGTACACTAATTGTATATAGTGAGGAGGTGATAAAGGCTTTCTGATGCCTTTTGATTATGCACTGTTTGCCTTTAGCCCCCAAATACCACGTATAAGCATATTTATTGAGTGCTTAGTACATATCTGGCCTTTTGAAATGGTATCATAAACCTTTTTGAGTTTATTTCTCTCACAATATGAATGTTGGAACTAGAAATCCTGTTAAATTTAATAGCCTGTGTTGTTTCTCAAATATTTATTATTGACAGCATTTTCCACCAGAATGTCCATTGAGTGCAGTGGGATGCACCAGCCAACTCACTATGGGCACTTAAAGATGTAGAGTATCCAGTGCGAGGTCCAGTGCGGAAGAGTTCAACCTTGGCACTTTGTAGTGGCAATTAGTGCCTGACACGAACACTCTATTAAGAACAAAGAAGGGAGTACCTCAGAGTGTACAGGAGTGCAGAGACACATCCCAGAAAGCCTCGCACTTAAAAGACTAGAAGAAAATGCATCGCTAAGTACCTCCATTCGTGAATTTCCATATGCAAATATACATAGTACAAGAGATATTTATGAGAAGGCTGTTAAAGTATACAGAGTGAAGTCTGACAATCACAGAAAAAGACAGAATGGTTTTTAAAAATGAGAGCACTAAGTACTAGATATTGACAACTTGGCTCTGCTTCTGATTCACTGGGTAACCTTGAGGGACTCAATTAACTTTGCTGCGCCTATTTTCTCATCTGTAATATAAAATCATAAAACAGTCTTCCAAAAGTGTTTAGTGTGGATTAGATTATCCCAGAAGGGAGAGCTAAATATTTAATTCCAATGTACCATGTTAGCACATCCCCATGTATCCAAATTGAAGTCAATTTTATTTACTCATTATCATCATATAATTATGTATAACAGCCATTCTGCATTTAATGTTATCCTCCTTAAGGGCAGGGGGTGTTTATTTATCTCTAAACACTTCCCAGTTCCTATAAGTCAAAGGTGCTCCATTTACTTATTGAAGAAATATTTCATTGAGCACCAGTTCTATGCAAGGTGCTGTACTGGACAAGCTGCTTATACTGAGTAGTTTGTTGCCCTTTTATACCAAAATTAATGAGAAAAATATTAAGTAGGTGTTTATAATAAAATATTAAAAATTGTGTTAGAGACAATGTTTACATCATTGTGGGAACATAAAACAACCCTCATCTTTATTGGAGATAAGGGTATGTTGGGTGCAAGTACAGAGGGTTGAACATGGGTAGGAAGAGCAGGGTTGGAGTGGCAATCCAGGTAGGCTTCTCAAAGGAAGCCAGTGTTTAAATGATAACCAGGAGTTAGCATTGATAGTTGTAGAGTAAAAATAAGTTCTAGGCAGTAGGAAGGATATGGGAGGACCTAAGGAATCAATTTCATTTTTAAGGACCTGAGAGACTTTCAATATGGTGGAATGTAGCATTTGAAAGAGGAGAGGCAAGACAAGAATTTGTAAGATAAATAGAGGTCTAAAGGATCTCATAAAGGAGTTGGAATTCTACCGTTAGTATATGGGAAACCCTTTAGTAAAGAGTTTCAAACAGGACAGCAATATGATCAAATTTACATTTTTACGAAGTAACTGGCTGTGAAGTCTAAAATCACTGCGGACTGGCAAGATTGAAACCAAAGACACCAATTAAGCCAATGTTTGTGAGAATATTGGGAGGACATGGTGCTGACTTGAACTGGCTGGTAGCAGAGAGAGTGAAGAGGAATGGGGGTTTCTTCATGTATGTTAGGTGTGAACATTTGGGGCACTATCAGATTGTTGTTACTGCTCAGACGCTCAGCCGTGTCCAGCTCTTTGCCACCCCATGGACTGCAGCATGTCAGGCTTCCCTGCCCTACACCATCTCCCAGAGCTTGCTCATATTCACGTCCATTGAGTGGGTGATGCCATCCAACCGTCTCGTCCTCTGTCATCCCTTTCTCCTCCTGCCTTCAATCTTTCCCAGCATCAGGGTCTTTTCCAGTGAGTCAGCTCTTTGCATCAGGTGGCCAAAGTATTGGAGCTTCAGCTTCAGCATCAGTCCTTCTAATGAATATTGAGGATTGATTTCCTTTAGGATTAACTGGTTTGATTTCCCTGCTGTCCAAGGGACTCTTTAGAGTCTTCTCCAGCACCACAGTTCGAAACCATTACTTCTTCAGCACTAGCCTTCCTGATGGTGCAACTCTCACACTCATACATGACTACCGGAAAAACCATACCTTTCACTATACACACCAACCTTTTTCAGCTGGGTAGTGTCTCTGCTTTTTAATACGCTTTCAAGGTCTGTGATAGCTTTTCTTCCAAGGAGCAAGTGTCTTTTAATTTGATGGCTGCATTCACCATCTGCAGTGATCTTGGAGCCCCCCAAAATAAAGTCTGTCACTGTTTCCATTGTTTCCCATCTAATTGCCATGAAGTGATGGGACCAGATGCCATGATCTTAGTTTTCTGAATGTTGAGCTTTAAGCCAACTTTTTCACTCTTCTCTTTCACTTTCATCAAGAGGCTCTTTAGTTCCTCTTCGCTTTCTGCCATAAGCTGGTGTCATCTACAAATCTGAGGTGGTTGATATTTCTCCTGGCAAACTTAATTCCAGCTTGTACTTTATCCAGCCCGGCATTTCACATGATGTACTCTGCATAAAAGTTAAATCAGCAGGGTGATAGTACGCAGCCTTGACGATCTCCTTTCTCAATTTGGAACGAGTCCATTGTTCCATGTTCGGTTCTACTTGTTGCTTCTTGACCTCCATACAGATTTCTCAGGAGGCAGGTCAGTTGGTCTGCTATTCCCATCTCTCGAAGAATTTTCCACAGTTTGTTGTGATCCACACAGACAAAGGCTTTGGCGTTGTCACTAAAGCAGAAGTAGATGTTTTTCTGAAACTCTTGCTTTTTCGATGATCCAATGGATATTAGCAATTTGACCTCTGGTTCCTCTGCCTTTTCTAAATCTAGTTTGAACATCTGGAAGTTCTCGGTTGCTGTACTGTTGAAGCCTGGCTTGGAGAATTTTGAGCATTACTTTACTAGCGTGTGAGATGAGTGCAATTGTGTGGTAGTTTGAGCATTCTTTGGCACCACCTTTCTTTGGGATTGGAAAGAAAACTGACCTTTTCCAGTCCTGTGGCCACTGATGAGTTTACCAAGTTTTCTGACATATTGAGTGCAACACTTTTATAGCACTGTCTTTTAGGGTTTGAAAGAGCTCAACTGGAGTTCCATCATCTCCACAGCTTTGTTCGTAGTGATGCATCCTAACGCCCTCTTGACTTCTCATTCCAGAATGTCTGGCTCTAAATTAGTAATACAGCATAGGGGTTATCTGGGTCATGAAGACCTTTTTTGTATAGTTCTTTTGTGTATTCTTGACACCTTTTCTTAATATCTTCCATTTCTGTTAGATCAATACCATTTCTGTCCTTTATGCTGTCCATCTTTGCATTAAATGTTGCCTTCAGTTTGGTTGAGTCGCTCAATTATGTCCGACTCTTTGTGACCACATGGATTGCAGCATGCTAGGCCTCCCTGTCCATCACCAACTCCCAGAGTTTACTCAAACTCATGTCTGTTCAGTGATGCCATCCAACTATCTCATCCTCTGTTGTCCCCTTCTCCTCTGCCTTCAGTCTTTCCCAGCATCAGGGTCTTTTCAAATGAGTAAGCTCTTCCATCAGGTGGCCAAAGTATTGGAGTTTCAGCTTCAGCATCATTCCTTCCAATGAATATTCAGGACTGATTTCCTTTAGAATGGACTGGTTGGATCTCCTTGCAGTCCAAGGGGCTCTCAAGAGTCTTCTCCAACACTACAGTTCAAAAGCATCAATTCTTTGGCGCTTAGCTTTCTTTATAGTCCAATTCTCACATCCATACATGACCACTGCAAAAACCATAGCCTTGACTAGATGGACCTTTGTTGGCAAAGTAATGTCTCTGCTTTTTAATATGCTGTCTAGGTTGGTCATAACTTTCCTTGCAAGGAGTAAGCGTCTTTTAATTTCATGGCTGCAGTCACCATCTGTGGTGATTTTGGGGCCCAAGAAAATAAAGTCTGTCACTGTTTCCCTTGTTTCCCCATCTATTTGCCATGAAGTGATGGGACCAGATGCCATGATCTTAGTTCTGTGAATGCTGACCTTTAAGCAAACTTTTTCACTCTCCTCTTTCACTTTCATCAAGAAGCTCTTTAGTTCTTCTTCATTTTCTGCCATTAGATTGGTGTCTGAGGTTATTGATATTACTCCTGGCAATCTTGATTGCAGCTTGTGCTTCATCCAGCCCAGCATTTCTCATGATGTACTCTGCATAGAAGTTAAATAAGCAGGGTGACAATATACAGCCTTGACGTACTCCTTTTCCTATTTGGAACCAGTCTGTTGTTCCATGTCCAGTTCTAACTGTTGCTTCCTGACCTACCTACAGAATTCTCAACAGGCCTGTCAGGTGGTCTGGTATTCCCATCTCTCGAAGAATTTTCCACGGTTTGTTGTGATCCACGTGGTCAAAGGCTTTGGTGTTGTCACAGAAGCAGAAGTAAGTGTTTTTCTGGAACTTTCTTGCTTTTTGGATAATCCAGCGGATGTTGGCAATTTGATCTCTGGTTCCTCTGCCTTTCCTAAAACCAGCTTGAACATCTGGAAGTTCATGGTTCATGTATTGCTGCAGCCTGGCTTGGAGAATTTTGAGCATTACTTTACTAGCGTGTGAGATGAGTGCAATTGTGCAGTAGTTTGAGCATTCTTTGGCATTGCCTTTCTTTGGGATTGGAATGAAAACTGCCCTTTTCCAGCCCCGTGGCCACTGCTGAGTTTTCCAAATTTGCTGAGATATTGAGTGCAGCACTTTCACAGCCTCATCTTTTAGTATTTGAAATATATTGCTCAACTGGAATTCCATCATCTCCAATAGTTTTGTTCATATTGATGCTTCCTAAGGCCCACTTGACTTCATGTTCCAGGATGTCTGGCTCTAGGTGAGAGATCACACCATCTTGATTATCTGTGTTGTGAAGATCTTTTTTGTATAGTTCTTTTGTGTATTCTTGCCACCTCTTCTTAATATCCTCTGCTTCTGTTAGGTCCATATCCTTTATCCAGCCCATCTTTGCATGAAGTGTTCCCTTGGTATCTATTATTTTATTGAAGAGATCTCTAGTCTTTCCCATTGTGTTGTTTTCCTCTATTTCTTTGCATTGATTACTGAGGAAGGCTTTCTTATCTCTCCTTGCTATTCTTGGACTCTGTATTCAGATGGGTATATCTCTCATTTTCTCCTTTGCTTTTAACTTCTCTTTTTTCTCAGCCATTTTTAAGGCCTTCTCAGACAACCATTTTGCATTTTTGCATTTTCTTTTCCTTGGGAATAGTCTTGATCCTTGCCTCCTGTACAATGTCACGAACCTCTGTCCATAGTTCTTCAGGCACTCTATCAGGTCTAATTCCTTGAATCTATTTGTCACTTCCACTATATAATCGTAAGGGGGTTGATTAAGGTCATACCTGAATGCTCTGGTGGTTTTCTGCACTTTTTCAAAATAAGTCTGAATTTTGTATAATGAGTTCATGCTCTGATCCACAGTCAGTTCCCACTTTTGTTTTTGCTGACTGTATGGAGCTTCTCCATCTTTGGCTGCAAACAATATAATCAATCTGATTCCGGTATTGACCATCTGGTGATGTCCATTAGTAGAGTTATCTCTTGTGTTGTTGGAATAGGGTGTTTGCTATGACCAGTGCGTTCTCTTGGTAAAACTCTGTTAGACTTTTCCCTGCTTCATTTTGTACTCCAAGGCCAAATTTGCCTATTACTCCAGGTGTTTCTTGACTTCCTACTTTTACATTCCAGTTCCCTATGATGAAACGGACATCTTTTTTGGGTGTTAGTTCTAGAAGGTCCTGTATGTCTTCACAGAACTGTTCAACTTCAGCTTCCTCAGCATTAGTGGTTGGGGTATAGACTTGGCTTACTGGGGTGTTGAATGGTTTGCCTTGGAAATGAACAGAGATCATTCTGTCATTTTTGAGATTGCACCCAAATACTGCATTTTGGACTCTTTTGTTGACCATGATGGCTACTCCATTTCTTCTACGGGATTCTTGCCCACAGTAGTAGATATAGTGGTCATCTGAGTTAATTCACCCGTTCCAGTCCACTTTAGTTCTCTGATTCCTAAAATGTCTATGTTCACTCTTGCCATCTCCTGTTTGACTACTTCTAATTTACCTTAATTCGTGGACCTGACATTCCAGGTTCCTATGCAATATTGTTCTTTACAGCATCGGACTTTATTTCCATCACCAGTCACATCCACAACTGGGTGCTGTTTTTGCTTTGGCTCTTCATTCCTTCTGCAGTTATTTCTCCACTGATCTCCATTAGCATATTTGGCACCTACTGACCTGGGGAGTTCATCTTTCAGTGTCCTATCTTTTTGCCTTTTTGTACTGTTTATGGGTTCTCAAGGCAAAGTGGTTTGTCATTCCCTTCTCCAGTGGACCACGTTTTGTCAGAACTCTCCACCATGACCCGTCCATCTTGGGTGACCCTGCCCACCATGGCTCATAGTTTCACTGAAATAGACAAGGTTGTGATCCATGTGATCAGTTTGGTTAGTTTTCTGTGACTGTGGTTTTCATTTTATCTGTCCTCTGATGGATGAGGATAAGGCTCCTCTGTCCATGGACTTCTCTAGGCAAGAATACTGGAATATTGCCATTCCCTTCTCCAGGGGATCTTTGCAACCTGGGGATCGAACTTCCCAATTCGGGAATCTCCCTCATTGCAAGCAGATTCTTTACCAACTGAGTCACCACGGAAATAGTTTTAGATTGTTAGGAAGTTTAAAGCAAAGAGTTAAGAGTGACGTTTAGGTATCTTAATTGGGCAACTTCATGGATGGATGTGAGATAAGGGGGAGTTGACTAGTTCACTTTCATGGTATTTGGGTTTGGGTGCCTTAAAACATCCAGGGAACAATGGTGAGAGAGGGGTTCCTGTGTTGAACTGGATGTGTGGAATTTGGTGTCATCAGTTCTGGTCTCCATGTATTATAGATGGTGCTAAAAGTCATAGGATCTTTGAGAACACTCAGGAAAGTATGTCGGATAAAAAAATTAAAACTTAACCCTGCTGCTGCTGCTGCTGCTAAGTCACTTCAGTCGTGTCTGCCTCTGTGCGACCCCATAGATGGCAGCCCACCAGGCTCCCCTGTCCCTGGGATTCTGCAGGCAAGAACACTGGAGTGGATTGCCATCTATGGAGCACCAACACTTAAATATTGGCTAAGGATGAAAATCCTGCAAAGGAGTCTAAGATCTAAAGAAAATAAATTCTAGAGAGTATAATGTCAGGAGGCCTAACAAATATATTACCTGAATAAAAAATTGTTCAGTCTTTGAATCCACTTAGCTAATATATTTAAAATAAAAACTGTAATTTCCTGTAATTTATGAAATAAGTCATTCACTTTTGCAAAAAACCACCTGGGTAGCATAGTGTCTCACATAGTAACTACTCGTTCAGTTCAGTTCAGTCGCTCAGTCGTGTCCCCATGGACTGCAGCGTGCCAGGCCTCCCTGTCCATCACCAACTCCCGGAGCTCACTCAGACTCATGTGCGTCGAGTCAGTGATGCCACCTGACCATCTCATCCTCTGTTGTCCTCTTCTCTTCCCACCATCAATCTTTCCCAGCATCAGCGTCTTTTCCAATGAGTCAGCTCTTCACATCAGGTGGCCAAAGTATTGAAATTTCAGCTTCAGCATCAGTCCTTCCAATGAATATTCAGGACTGATTTCCTTTAGGATTGACTGGTTAGATCTCCTTGCAGTCCAAGGGACTCTCAAGTGTGTTCTCCAAAACCACAGTTCAAAAGCATCATTTCACAGTACTATTAAATTTGACTAAATAACAAATGAGTACAACTTTGTGTGTGTGTGTGTGTGTGTGTTAATTGCTCAGTTATGTCTGACTGTAACCCTCTAGGCTCCTCTGTCCATGGAATTCTCCAGGCAAGAATACTGGAGTGGATTGGCATTCCCTTCTCCAGGGGATCTTCCCAACCCAGGGATCAAACCCAGGTCACCTGCACTGCAGATGGAGCCATAAGGGAAGCCTGAATACCCCCCTACTCGTCTCTTATTCATAGGCACCTGTTGAGACTTAAATTGAAGAAATTAGGGAAAGCCACTAGACCATTCAGGTATAACCTAAATCAAATCCCTTACAATTATACAGTGGAAGTGACAAACAGATTGAAGGGATTAGATCTGATAGAGTGCCTGAAGAACTATGGACAGAGGTTTGTGACATTGTACAAGAGGCAGTGATTAAGACCATCCCCAAGAAAAAAAAATGCAAAAAGGCAAAATGGTTGTCTCAAGAGGCCTTATAAACACCTGAGAAAAGAAGACAAGCAAAAGGCAAAGGAGAAAAGGAAAGATACACCCATTTGAATGCAGAGTTCCAGAGAATAGCAAGGAGAGATAAGAAAGCCTTCCTCAGTGATCAATGCAAAGAAATAGAGGAAAACAATAGAATGGGAAAGACTAGAGATCTTTTCAAGAAAATTAGAGATACCAAGGGAACATTTCATGCAAAGATGGGCACAATAAAGGACAGAAATGGTTCGACCTAACAGAAGCAGAAGATATTAAGAAGAGGTGGCAAGAATACACAAAAGAACTATCCAAAAAAGTCTTCATGACCCAGATAACCATGATGGTATGATCATTCACCTAGAGCCAGACATCCTGGAATGCGAAGCCAGTGGGCCTTAGGAAGCATCACTACGAACAAAGCTAGTGAAGGTGATGGAATTCCAGTTGAGCTCTTTCAAATCCAAAAGATGATGCTGCAAAAGTGCTGCACTCAGTCTGCCAGCAAATTTGGAAAACTCAGCCGTGGCCACAGGACTAGAAAAGGTCAGTTTTCATTCCAATCCCAAAGAAAGGCAATGCCAAAGAATGCTCAAACTACTGCACAATTGCACTCATCTCACACGCTAGTAAAGTAATGCTCAAAATTCTCCAAGCCAGGCTTCAGCAATAAGTGAACCATGAACTTCCAGATGTTCAGGCTGGATTTAGAAAAGGCAGAGGAAACAGAGATCAAATTGCCAACATCCACTGGATCATCAAAAAAGCAAGAGAGTTCCAGAGAAACATCTACTTCTGCTTTATTGACTATGCCAAAGCCTTTGGCTGTGTGGATCCCAACAAACCATGGAAAATTCTTCAAGTGATGGGAATACCAGACCACCTGACCTGCCTCCTGAGAAATCTGTATGTAGGTCAAGAAGCAACAGTTAGAACTGGACATGGAACAACAGACTGGTTCCAAATCGGGAAAGGAGTATGTGAAAGCTGTATATTGTCACTTTGCTTATTTAACTTCTGTGGAGAGCACATCATGTGAAGTGCCAGGCTGGATGAAGCAGATAGTGCAATCAAGATTGCTGGGAGAAGTATTGATAACCTCAGATATGCAGATGACACCACCCATATGACAGAAAGCGAAGAAGAACTAAAGAGCCCCTTGATGAAAGTGAAAGAGGAGAGGGAAAAAAGTGGCTTAAAATTCAACATTCAGAAAATTAAGATCATGGCATCTGGTCCCATCACTTCATGGCAAATAGATGGAGAAAAAATGGAAACGGTGTCAGAGTTTATTTTCATAGGCACCAAAATCACTGCAAATGGTGACTGCAGCCATGAAATTAAAAGATGCTTACTCCTTGGAAGGAAAGTTATGACCAACCTTGACAGCATATTACAAAGTAGAGACATTACTTTGCCAACAAAGATATGTCTGGTCAAAAGTATGATTTTTCCTGTAGTCATGTATGGATGTGAGAGTTGGACTATAAAGAAAGCTGAGCACCGAAGTATTGATGCTTTTGGAGTGCGGTGTTGGAGAAGAGTCTTGGGAGTCCCTTGGCCTGCAGGGAGACCCACCCAGTCCATCCTAAAGGAAATCAGTCCTGAATATTCATTAGAAAGACTGATGCTAAAGCTGAAACTCCAGTACTTTGGCCACCTGATGCGAAGAACTGACTCCTTGGAAAAGACACTGATTCTGGGAGAGATTGAAGGTGGGAGGATAAGCTGACGACAGAGGGTGAGATGGTTGGACGGTATCACGGACTCAATGGGCATGAATTTGAGTAAGCTCTGAGAGTTGGTGATGGACCAAGAAGCCTGGTGTTCTGCGATTCATGGGGTCACAAAGAGTCGGACACGACTGAGTGAGTGAACTGAACTGATTTCCTGGTTCTCTGTGAGGTCTACCCATTACCAAAACAACCATCCCTGCACGGTAGTCGACTTCCATGTCATTCTTGTACAAACACACGCGTGCACGCGTGCACAGACACACACACAGACACTTACTTTCACTCCCCCTCCTCTCTTTGCTGCTGTCTTCTCCCACCTTGAAAGTAGAACTGGAACAAAATGTCAATAAGTGAGTTATTTGTTGTGTATGGGAATAGAAAAGGATCAAATGGTGGAGGGGGTGTGGGCAGCAGAGAGGACTTTTTTTTTTCATTCTTTAGAGGAATCACAAACAATGGAGACAAACATATTTGACAGTGATTTTTACAATGCAGCTGGCAATTACCAAAATTCTTCACTGGAGTTTAGCGCTGTCTGTTTTTTTCTTCTTTTTTTCTTTTTTGTGACATTCATTTGCAGTTACATTGTGTGCTGCTCTTCTTAAAAACCAAGTATTGTTTTTGACTATAAATGTGTGGTGCTGTATCACAGTGCTATTTGCATGTAAGTTTGAGGTACATTGAAATATCAAATCCCTTCCTTAATCTGCTGCAAATCAGCTGAAACATTTTAAATATACACAAAAGGTAATACATTTTTCTTCAATTTAATTGAGAAGTATTCAGTGACTGACACCTTGCTTGTGATGCTGCTAGTGGTAGGTGTTGCTGCTGTATTTGTTTTTAGTTTTTAAATCTCCAGCCTACCTGGTTCACCCCTCATCAAATTCTTGCTTTCCCTCTTGTCGCTTTGTGAACCCCAGAATGCAGAGCACACCAAAACAGTATCATGCTTAGTTATGAAAAGCTTCAGATTGCTATCTATGACAGTCACTTAACAGAGTATCTGAAATGTGATTATGGCCCTGCTCTTATTTTAACTTACCATCATCTGGTTGTTTTGGTTTTATTTTAAATGATATAAAAATAGATGATTATGAACATGATTTTTCTTATTCATCTTCATCTTTTACTAGGTCATCCTTAGGTCATTTAAGCAGTATTCATGTCTATTAGGGCTAGTAATATTGCTGACTTCATAAGCCCGTTGAGAGGATTAACTATGATTAGAAATGTATAAACCTTGGTATCTGGCAGGTCCTCCAAAATACCAGTTCCATATGTGGACTGTTTATTTGCACCTGCTCTGCACCGGCTGTGTACTGCACGCTGGGCATTGAAAGAAGAAACGTCGCTGCCCTCCTGAGACCTGTACTCATGGACCCCCTCCCTCACCACCTCCTTCCCTTCCCCTCTCTTCCACTGGGCAGTTACGATTTTGCTAAAGGATGTGTTAAGTTTGGATAGCTACTAAGTATAATGATAAAGGGAAAACAGTTGCATGCGGCAGTAATGAAATTGAGTATATGGGCTGCGTGTGAACAGCAGTCTCATTATTTTCAGAAATAGGGAACATTTTAATAGTAGGATCTATAAATGTCACAAGTATTTCTGGAGACTTTCTTCAGTATCAGTACTTTCATTTAAAATGAGATGAATCCTTCATTTAGTTTTTAAAAATTGGATTTATGTTTTTTGAAACAGTACTATTTTTTAAGACATTTCAGAAGCTTTGGCCTTTAAGGACATTAAGTGGCATTATTGACTTGTTTTTCAAATGACCCATAATTATATTTAATTATAACTAGATAACTTTTAAAAATAATCTGGGTTCTTCCATTTGAAGGATTTGATTAATTTTTTTAGAAATGTTTTGAGAGTGAAGGGGCAGGTGTGCAATTTTGTTTTTGTCATTTTAATAGTGCTTAGGCAAAAGCATTTGAAATGAGCCAGAAAGAGAAGATAATCTTTTTCTCAGTCATTGCTTCATTTCAACTGCTTATAGAGTAGCCTATGGCAGTGTGCTATTTTGAAGAAAAAAAATTAAACTCGAATTTCTTGGTTCTTTTGGAACAAGTCTAATAAATATTAATGAGTATATTATAAAATGGAAAAGAATTCCAGTATAGAGCTAGCAGTCACTTCACTGGAGATAAACTGGGCAAGAAAAACCACCAAAGACAGAAAACTGACCCAGGCAAATTAATTGCTCTGCAAGATGCTGACAGTATAAGGTGTTAAGCCAGTAGTCCTCGTGGATGGCCAGTCCTCCCCTAATGAGCAGCCATGTTATAAACTGGGCTAGTGTCAGGCCAACTGGGCAATTTCTGTGGTTTTGGTGTCAGTCATCCTGCCAGACTGTAGAAAGCCCGACCTGGATTTTCAAACTCCGTAATGGTTTGGGGATTTTAGCCATTTGGGTAGAAAATGGGGCTAGGGATAGCTAAGAGTCCTTGCATTACTTCAGAAAGGACAGTGAGGGTGATATGGGGTGTTCCATTCTACCGCTGGGTCTCCAGAAGAGTTGAGGGTTTGGTAAAAGAAATTTAAATTTCCCCAGGGATTCTAAATTGCTTAGGAGATACTAAAGTACATTTTTAGGAGTCCCAATTTGAATAAATTGATAAATTGGGATGGACTATTTAAGGCTTTATTCAACTGGAAGGTAAATTCAGTATCTTCCTTATCCTTCAGATGACTCATGAAAGTTATAATGGAGCTTCTACAATTTCCAGAAACAAAAATGTAATGCATATGAACTTATTCTTCCCAAGATGCATTCTTCAAAATGTAGGCAGATCTCTCTGTGTAACTGTTTCTTTTTCTTTTTTTTCTGATGTTTGATTAAAGAATAATGGGCCTAAGCAATGACTTAAAACAACACCTGGGTTATTATGGGGGATGGACCATTGGCAACACTTTGCCCCTTTCAGGGCTAGATGACTTAACGGTTCATTAAAATCTCTGTTTTCTCAAAAGGTGAAGAGACTTAACAAGCCTTACATTTGGTATGAGTTCTCAGAAGAGATAAAACATTAGCAGTCTATATTGGGGTCAGGCAGGGTTCTCAGCCAATTAGATTTGCAGACTTCGATGTACTATATCAAGAGGCCTCAGGAGAGCAGAGAACCAAGCCTGGTAAAATAGATTCCACTTGAAATTTTAGTGATCATTAAATTTTATCATCCTATTTTACCTGAAATTTGCAACTTAATTTTAATTCCAAATTTATGACAATAAAAGTAGAAAATAGAATACCTTGAGAGTGAACTATTGTATCTGAGTGTATGGAAGTTGATTGACTGGATTGTTTTCTTTTTAGAATAAAAAAGTATAAAACCATGGCTGGTTCTGTTTATCCAAAGAGATGAAAAGTATAAGTCCTCAAGATTCAGCAGTCTCCTTGAATCAGACTTCTTAAAAAGTTTCTAAAAAACCGATGCTATTTGGAAATATTTTTAAAATGCAAAGACAAAATGTAGTCTTCGAACTCTAAAGCCCAAATATGACCCTGTACAGAAAGTTTGCTAAAAACCTCAGTAGTGAAAATGAACTAAATATGTGTTACAGATTTTATAAATTGCTGCCACAAGGCGGGGATTTATTTTATCTGTCTCTATACAACATCCCCTTTGCAGTTGACATCATAAAAAGCAATACTTCCAGAATACATCCCCTTGTCCCTTCATCACAGTCTAAGCTCAGAGAGCAACTTAAGTGTTCTTGTGAGAAATGAAAACCGTCAAGCCTGTTATGATGTTTCCCAGTGCTGGGTTTGGCTGGGAGTTTTGTCCACATTTCCAGAGTCAGCTATCACCTTACAGCTTGGGATAGTTTCATTTGGGTTGCAGTGTAAGTAATCAGTTCAAGACCACACTCCATAATGTGTATCTGCTTGTTCTTCTCAGGTCATATCCCGAGATCAGCCTCAAACTTTGGACAGCCTACCAGTAGGCTGTTTTAGTCCATTCTGGTTGCTATAACAAAAATGCCATGGACTGAGTGGTTTAAACTGGAAACAATTGTTTCCCACAGTTCTGAGAGTCAGGAAGTGTAAGATCAAGGCCGATTCACTATCTGTATTCAGGATTTATGTTGGCAGATTTAAATTCCGTATCCAGGCTTCTTCCTGGTTCATAGCAGACAGAGAGCAAGCTGGAGTCTCATTGATGAGGGCATGATCCTTTCATGAGGGCTCCACCTCTGACCTGATCACTTCCCAACGATCCCAGCTTCTAATATCATCACATTGGAGATTGGGATTTCAACCAGTGAATTCTGTGGGAACACAAACCTTTAGGTCATAATATTGTGTTCTCTTAATGAAAGTGAAAGAGGAGAGTGAAAAAGTTGGCTTAAAAATCAACATTCAGAAAACTAATTTCATGGCATCTTGTCCCATCAATTCATGGCAAATAGATGGGGAAGCAATGGGAACAGTGACAGACTTTAATTTGGGGGGCTCCAAAATCACTGCAGATGTTGACTGCAGCCATGAAATTCAAAGACGCTTGCTCCTTGAAAGAAAAGTTGTGACCAACCTAGAAAGCATTAAAAAGCAGCGACATCTGTTACTTTGCCGACAAAGATCCATCTAGTCACAGCTATGGTTTTTCTGGTAGTCATGTATGGATGTGAGTTGGATGATAAAGAAGGCTGAGCACCGAAGAACTGATGCTTTTGAACTGTGGTGTTGGAGAAGACTCTTGAGAGTCCCTTGGACTCAAGGAGATCAAACCAGTCCATCCTAAAGGAAATCAGTCCTGAACATTAACTGAAAGTACTGATGCTGAAGCTGAAGCTGAAACTCCAGTACTTTGGCAACCTGATGTGAAGAACTGACTCATTGCAAAAGAGCCTGATACTGAGAAAGATTGAAGGCAGGAGGAGAAGGGGATGACAGAGGATGAGATGGTTGGATGGCATCATTGACACAATGGACATGAGTTTGAGCAAGCTCTGGGAGATGGTGAAGGACAGGGAAGCCTGGTGTGCTACAGTCTATGGGGTTGCAAAGAGTCGGACACAACTGATTGACTGAACAGCAAGAATAAATTGTTTTCTCTATGTTTATCTATTTTATCTCTTGATAACAATGACAGTTGTGAAAAGCAGTACTCTAAAGATGGTGATGTACAGCACATTTGGATATAAACACTCAACAGTGATACATTTCTGGCTGAAGCAATTTCTACCAACTCATAAAACAAATCTCCAAGGTTCTACATATCAATCGGATATCAACAGTTCTCACATCAAGGGCTATCTCCCATTCCCATGCCTGGCTGATTTTCCAGAATGTAAATAAACAGAGCATTTTCCTGATCTGGGATCTTGGAAACTCACTCATGTTATGGTTCAGTCTATTAGTAAATACTTATTTAGCCTTTGTTAATTCCTGTCACAGAGAAAACTCTATACATGGACAAAACCAGATGGTCAACACCGAAATCAGATTGATTATATTCTTTGCAGCCAAAGATGGAGAAGCTCTATACAGTCAGCAAAAACAAGACCAGGAGCTGACTGTGGCTCAGACCATGAACTCCTTATTGCCAAATTCAGACTTAAATTGAAGAAAGTAGGGAAAACCACTAGACCATTCAGGTATGACCTAAATCAAATCCCTTATGATTAGACAGTGGAAGTGAGAAATAGATTTAAGAGCCTAGATCTGATAGATAGAGTGCCTGATGAACTATGGAATGAGGTTCGTGACATTGTACAGGAGACAGGGATCAAGACCATCCCCATGGAAAAGAAATGCAAAAAAGCAAAATGGCTGTCTAGGGAGGCCTTACAAATAGCTGTGAAAAGAAGAAAAGCGAAAAGCAAAGGAGAAAAGGAAAGATTTAAGCATCTGAATGCAGAGTTCCAAAGAATAGCAAGAAGAGATAAGAAAGCCTTCTTCAGCGATCAATGCAAAGAAATAGAGGAAAACAACAGAATGGGAAAGACTAGAGATCTCTTCAAGAAAATCAGAGATACCAAGGGAATATTTCATGCAAAGATGGGCTCAATAAAGGACAGAAATGGTATGGACCTAACAGAAGCAGAAGATATTAAGAAGAGGTGGCAAGAATACACAGAAAAACTGTACAAAAAAGATCATCACGACCCAGATAATCATGATGGTGTGATCACTGACCTAGAGCCAGACATCCTGGAATGTGAAGTCAAGTGGGCCTTAGAAAGCATCACTACGAACAAAGCTAGTGGAGGTGATGGAATTCCAGTTGAGCTATTCCAAATCCTGAAAGATGATGCTGTGAAAGTGCTGCACTCAATATGCCAGCAAATTTGGAAAACTCAGCAGTGGCCACAGGACTGGAAAAGGTCAGTTTTCATTCCAATCCCAAAGAAAGGCAATGCCAAAGAATGCTCAAACTACCACACAATTGCACTTATCTCACATGCTAGTAAAGTAATGCTCAAAATTCTCCAAGCTAGGCTTCAGCAATATGTGACCCGTGAACTTCCTGATGTTCAAACTGGTTTTAGAAAAGACAGAGGAACCAGAGATCAAATTGCCAACATGTGCTGGATCATGGAAAAAGCAAGAGAGTTCCAGAAAAACATCTATTTCTGCTTTATTGACTATGCCAAAGCCTTTGACTGTGTGGATCACAATAAACTGTGGAAAATTCTGAAAGAGTTGGGAATACCAGACCACCTGATCTGCCTCTTGAGAAATTTGTATGCAGGTCAGGAAGCAATAGTTAGAACTGGACATGGAACAACAGATTGGTTCCAAATAGGAAAAGGAGTACGTCAAGGCTGTGTATTTTCACCCTGTTTATTTAACTTATATGTAGAGTACATCATGAGAAACATTGGACTAGAAGAAACACAAGCTGGAATCAAGATTGCCAGGAGAAACATCAATAACCTCAGATATGCAGATGACACCACTCTTATGGCAGAAAGTGAAGAGGAACTCAAAAGCCTCTTGATGAAAGTGAAAGTGGAGAGTGAAAAAGTTGGCTTTAAGCTCAACATTCAGAAAACGAAGATCATGGCATCCGGTCCCATCACTTCATGGGAAATAGATGGGGAAAGAGTGGAAACAGTGTCAGACTTTATTTTTCTGGGCTCCAAAATCACTGCAGATGGTGACTGCAGCCATGAAATTAAAAGACGCTTACTCCTTGGAAGGAAAGTTATGACCAACCTAGATAGCATATTCCGGAGAAGGCAATGGCACCCCACTCCAGTACTCTTGCCTAGAAAATCCCATGGACGGAGGAGCCTGGTAGGCTGCAGTCCATGGGTTCGCTGAAGGTCGGACATGACTGAGCGACTTCACTTTCACTTTTCACTTTCATGCATTGGAGAAGGAAATGGCAACCCACTCCAGTGTTCTTGCCTGGAGAATTCCAGGGACGGGGGAGCCCGGTGGGCTGCCGTCTATGGGGTCGCACAGAGTCGGACACGACTGAAGTGACTTAGCAGCAGCAGCAGATAGCATATTCAAAAACAGAGACATTACTTTGCCAACAAAGGTCCGTCTAGTCAAGACTATGGTTTTTCCTGTGGTCATGTATGGATGTGAGAGTTGGACTGTGAAGAAGGCTGAGCCCCGAAGAATTGATGCTTTTGAACTGTGGTGTTGGAGAAGACTGTTGAGAGTCCCTTGGACTGCAAGGAGATCCAACCAGTCCATTCTGAAGGAGATCAGCCCTGGGATTTCTTTGGAAGGAATGATGCTAAAGCTGAAACTCCAGTCCTTTGGCCACCTCATGCGAAGAGTTGACTCATTGGAAAAGACTCTGATGCTGGGAGGGATTGGGGGCAGGAGGAGAAGGGGACGACAGAGGATGAGATGGTTGGATGGCATCACTGACTCGAAGGACGTGAGTCTCAGTGAACTCTGGGAGTTGGTGATGGACAGGGAGGCCTGGCGTGCTGCAATTCATGGGGTCGCAAAGAGTCAGACACGACTCAGCGACTGATCTGATCTGATCTGATCTGATCTGAATTCCTTCAAGATTGGGCTAAATCAATCCCAGAGGGTGATGATCTGTATGTTAAAGGAGAAGAGAAAAAAAAAAAAAAAATCACCCTCTGTTTTCTTAATGCGTAATGTTAATAGCTATCAAGCAATTCTTTTGTGTCATACTCTGTGCTAAAACTGCTAAAACTTCTGCATGTATGTCATTTATTCCTTGCCAGAACCTGTAAGATAATTTTGTTCTCCTTTATGGATAGGAAGGCTAAGCTGCATAGCTTGTTTACCCAGTAAGTGGCAGGGCTAGTACTTGTGTTAGAATTCGCTTGTCATCTTCTGTGCTACTGTACTTACATGCCTCATGACCTTATGGAGGACAGAATTTCTTCACTTTTTGTTTGGGTTCCTGGCATTTTTGCCTTTAAACATCTTTCATTTTTTTCTGTTAGATTTATTATCAAACAAATAAAGCATTTAATGTGGTAAAATCACCAACTTAATGGACACGAACTTGAACGAGCTCCGGGAGTTGGTGATGGACAGGGAAGCCTGGTGTGCTGCAATCCATGGGGTCACAAAGAGTAAGACATGACTGAGCGACTGAACTGACCTGTGGTAAAATACTCACTAACTCCCTCAAGAGAAAAGACTATAAGTAATGAAACCAATTTGAGAGAGTGCATTAAATAAGTCAGGCGACGCTGGGGCATCATTAGTGAAAGTTCTTCCTGCCTTTCTGTAACTTTAAGTCTACTTGTAAACCCCTAGACCCTCAGCTTACATGTGTAGACTGACTTAAGCGTGTTGCTGTGTATGTGGCTGTGAATACGTGAGGAAGATGTCAGTTCCTGGTGCAAGAGTACGAGCAATCCAGTAATCTCAAACACTTCTAAGAAGGAGAAGGGATCATTTTTCTTTCCAATTCTGCACCTTTTCTTTTTGCTTATTCATCATGTTTTAAATAAACAGACTGAAGAAAGTTGTTATTAGAGCCCTCCTTAGGCTTCTTCAATTTCAGTTTTAAAGCAGGTTCAAAATATTCTGGCAAAAATTAAAGGCAACACTGAAAACGTTTGCATAAATTTTAAATTGTGCAAAGTGCCATAGAACTAAACTGAGCTGAAAAAATGACTAATAAACGTCTCCTTTTATATCTTTGTCCTTTTATCCTAATTGGTGATTATTTTGGTTTTAAAAAATTAATTCTGAAGTGCATTCCTTTGCCAGAGTATCTGCCTTACACTTACTATTCTAAGTTTAATTTGTTAGAAGTTCAGTGTTTACTTTTAAAAGTCTAAAGCCTTATTAACATGCTAATAAATAACATTTGACGTCTATTAATAATATTTCTATATTTTCCCATAAAATAAAATAAAAACATACTACTTACAAGGGATTCCATGAGCTTTACTACATTCTGGTTATATTTGAAACCTGTGGTTCTCATTACATTGTTAGAGAGAACTATTAAATTTGTCACAGACGGAACCAGGTTGAAGGAAAGAGACCATTTATGAGCTCAGTGATGAATCTAATCTCCTGTAGCTCAGATCTAAAAGAACCGAGAGACCAGCACTATAGAGGTGCCATTTAACTGCACAACATCAGTGCTAATTAAGTGTAAATCTTTGCTTTCCTATATCCTTCTTCTGCTGTTTCCCTCGTGGTTTTGACTGTGTGTTTTCAGGTGGCCTAATGTCAGACCCAGAAGTCAGAAAGAGTTGCAACCTACTTGAGAAAGTCATGGCAAAAATATAATCCTTTTTATTACACAGTGAAATAAATATTAAGAAGTATTCAGTTAATGGTTTTTATTTGAACATTATATTTCATTGTGATACAGTGTTTTGTAACACTGTCGCATGACATCTGTCAAAAATGAGGTTTTCCGGCCTGTGTAATTTTGAGAAAAGACTCTAGAACAGCTTTCCAGGATATCCTACTGGAATGTAATCTGCATACACAAATAACCCTGATGGTAACCCTGCCACTTATTGACTATTTGCTCATAGAACTGCACTGTCAGTGAGTGGAATTGCCACTACTCCATTCTGCAGATCTGTTAAATAAACAAATATACATATACATACACACATAGACATCCATACCCATGTATACATGCACACACTTCAACTTGTCTCTCAGAGTTAGTATAGACTCCTTTGAGTCAGGTGGACCCGGATTACAGTCTAAGTGCCAACATTTAATTACAGTGTGAAATTTAAAGTACATATATGATTGAAGTCTGTTTCTCTGACTTAAGTGAATGAAATTAATAATTTTCACCTACTGAGGGTTTTTGTGAGCATTAAATGAGAACATACATGAGAAACACCCAATACAATTTTTGCAAATAATAAGCTTTTAATAAGTAGTGTTGATGCTTATGATAGTGGCAATTTAAAGGAGTGTTTTCCTTAGCAACCGCGATGCACGTTCCAGTGTCTTTTTATTCATTAAATTAATGAAATTCTTTCCTATACCAGGACCTGTGCCTTTGCTACTCCCTCTCACTGTACATAATGCTTTTCCCTTCACTCTTTCAATGATAGCTCTTTTTCATCCTTTAGAGTCTCTGCTCAAATATCACCTCTTCTTGGGAACTAAACCTAATTAACCTGTCTAAAGCAACCCTCTGCCCTTACCCCCATCACAGTTCCTGGATATCTGCTCCATTCATGTGCCTGTCTTCTCCTTTGATATGTGGGCTCTGTGAAGGCAGAGAGACCTTATCTTTCTTGTTGATAACTGTCTACTCAGTGTCAACCATAGTGTATCTGTCAATAAACATGGATGAATGGGTATATTAATTAAATGAATAAATAGGTAGAAGGGAGGGAGGTAGCAAGAAAGGAAGCAATGAAGTAGGGAAAGACACCAGAAGGAAAGAACAAATGGTGGATTAAAGAGATAAAGGACAAAGGGAAGAAACTTATATGGCCTGAGAATGGTTTAAAAGTTGAATAAAATTTTTCTGGTTCTTACTTTATTTTCTTATCCCTGGTCTGTATGTCTCACCTTGTCTTCTCCTTCCAGAACCTTACAAGGTTTGCTCCAGGGTGACCTCTTGTGAGACTGGAAGTAATTCTCATAGGATACCAACACCTTAGAAAAGAAGGTGGCCAGACTTCCTGTAAAGGACCAGGTTCTAAATATTTTCATACTTTCACAGGCCATACCCTCTCATGCAGCAACTCAACTCTGATATCATAGAATGCAAACACCCATATAAAGTATGTAAAGAAATGAGTGGGCTATATTCTAACAACACTTTATTTATGGAAAGTGAAATTTAAATTTCTTATCATGTTGACGTGTTATGAAGTATTGATTGTTTTCCAACCAAATAAAAATGTGAAAACCATTCTTGGCTGGAGGACCTATAAAGACAGGCAGCGGGTTGGAGTGACCTACTTCCTACCTTGCTGACCTCTGCCTTGGAGTAAACTAAACTTTAGTAGTTTTCAGTCTCAAAATTGTCTGTCTTTTGAAAGATGAACTGGCGAGGGGGAATTAATGTTTGAATTCTTCCTCAAAGAATAAATTTCTGTTGGTAGAATTTTAAATAATTTTGCAAATTGAAGGAAAGGATAATTTGGGGTGTTCAGTCAGACCTTCCTGAACTGCAGAGTCACACTGCATTAGTGGCCCATTATCCACAGGTAAGGTTATTAGCGTTGAATAGCTTTCATTACCAGCTAAAACTGCCCACGTACATCTGCTAACAACTCACATCTTATTTGCTCTTTCATTCCGTAGACTTTGGGATCTGGGCTCAGTTACTTCCAGGGATGATTTTGAAAGCAAAACAACTGGGGATATTTTGAAATGAATCACTACTCTTTTATTTATAATCCTGGAGAGTAAAATATTTTAAAATTCAAATAATGTTCTCCCTAAAATTTGTGACTTTCATTTGGGTAGTTAGTTATTTCAGAGAACATTTTAAAATCCTATGTGATGTCATTTTCTCTAAATGCAGAAATTTTAAAAATCATTAGAAATTATTATGATCCTCTTAGTGTTATTTTTATAGCTATTGCTATTTATAGTGCTTTAAGTTATTTTAAGATAATAGAGCTTGCCAACACTTTTTCTTTACTTACATTCTCTCTTAAACAGCCAAAGCTACTATTTAAAATGCCACCTTCGGAAGATGCTAGTCAGACTGCAATGAAAAATCAGAAAGAAGCTCAATTTGAAGAAAAAGCAGTTAAGTATTTCATAGGTAGACTATTTAGGGTATTTGGAACTGAAATGTCAAAATACATCTACTTTCTTTCAGGACATACAGGGGAAGTTAGCCTTCAGGTATGCTTCTCAGAAGTTCAACTGAAAACTAAGTTGTTGGAGTTTTTCCTCCAGTTTTCATAGATACTAGGAATAGTGCACCATTGATTATCAGAATACAGATAATCTAAGGCTTGTTTTAAATCCTCTACCCATCTTCCTCTTCCTCCCTGTACTTGTATATTAAAAAAAATGGAGATCAGTAATTGTTCTAAGCTTAGTCAAACTGAATTAGAAGCAAGAAAAGCCTGAGTTTTGTCAGCCAAATATATTATTGGAACACATGTATACCTGTGGTGGATTCATTTTGATATTTGGCAAAACTAATACAATTTGTAAAGTTTAAAAATAAAATAAAATTTAAAATAAATAAATAAATAAAACAACTGTTTTATATCTTAATTGTTAATTCTGAACAGTAGTCTCTCTCTTTGTATAGAATGATGAGAGAGATCTGTACACAGTAGCCCACAGAAGGAATATGGGTGTGAGGAAGGGAGAGTCTCTAATACCATGTTTCTTATATTTTAATTCCTGGAAAGAATTGAGTAAATGATTCTACATGTAAATTAGGATGTGGATTGTTGGAATTGCTCAAAGGTAAGCAATTTAATTCCCAAGGTGGACTGTTAGCTTTGTGTCATTTCATGACTTAGCCATGTGACATGTGTGGTAGTTGACAATAAAGTGCTAAAAGTCAAATATTCAAGAGGAAGGAGCTTGGGACAAAGGGCTCTGTGTTTCTATGGGTGTCCTTGTGAAAATTCTTCACTTGGAAACCCAAGAGATGTGTACACTTGAGGAAAACAAGGGTGTTAACCTCAGGGAGTCTCATTAGATCAGCTATGTTTGGTGGCAGTCAGACACACACCCTGAAAAAAAAAGGCATATTCTATTGTTTTCCATAAGTTATGCATAACAAAAACCTACTCATAAATTTCCCGTAATCACCACTGCACTATGATTTGCATAAGAGTTCAGAGCATATTCAGCTGATATATGACTAGCCTCACAACTGGAGACCTGTACTTTATTTCTCAAAATGTAAATCTTTGGGAAAAAAAAATATGATATGCTGGTTTCTGGGTTGTTAGCTTTTCCCCCTAGTACTCAACTCCTATTTCTGTATCACTTTTTGGGGACAGTCAATCTTTGGAATTATATTGCTTGTCATTTGCATTACCCCAAACACAATCATAGCCTTTATATTATCTGCAAATAACTTTTAGTTGTGCTCCAGTCTTAGATGTCATTCACTGAACTCTTGTTGCATGTTACCAGAAGTTTCCCTGTGGAACTGAGCAGTACCAGCAGAAAGAGAATTCTGTCTTTTGCTCTTCATCTGGGATGTAATCTTATCCTGTAGGTGCACAGCTGTGCAGCATGTTACATTGTGTGTTAAAGAAGAAACTTAACAGTGATTCTTCATTTTAAAGGGGAGGGTTGTGGGGGGAGAAATCTCATGCATTGCTTTGTGATCTGAAACATAAAGGGTCAATCTGAGATTGTCTTGGTAGTTTCATACTGTTGAACAGAAATGTTTACAGGAAACTTAAGCAAAGCCCGTCCCTAGCCTTTCTGGCTGCATTTTCCAGTGGTAAATTCTGTTGAAACCGACCAACAGAGCCCCATGTCCATATCTCTCTCTTCATCTTTCTCCTCCGCCCCCACAAACCCACATACACATCCCACGTCAATGGAAGTGCAACTTCAGCTTTTCCTGAATAGTGTTGAATGGAAGTGCAGGAGTCAGAAATGACCTCGTAACCAACAGTCTCACCAACCGAACCACCAGCCTGAGAATACAGCAGAAGAAAGCTCCAGAAGCCCAGCTGGCTGCCTCAGCTGTCTATTTGGCAATGATAGTGGGTGAGAGAACAGATCAGAAATGTGGAGTGCACACTCCGACTCTGTTCTTAAATTTTGTGATAGTTCCTGCTTCTGATTCTCTAGTCCGCAAGGATAGCAAGGATCATTACTAGGCTAGAAAATGATACATCCCTTTAAACTGGTATTTCTTGGTAAATCAAATGTTGGCTTTTCTTACTGACAATGTTTGAGATAAAATCCTGATGCCTTGCTGTGGTTTGCTTTGCTGCCTTTCCGTTATGCTATTTTGAACCCTGGAGTAGATTATTTGAAAAGGCACATAAGCAGCTGGTGAAATGAGTTAACAAAGATTGACTGTAGGTATATAATGCTGGCTAAATTGAACACTAGGTAATGGAAAACTGCTGCAAGTTACTCTAATGTCATTCATTCAGAAGTTTTTTTAGCCTACAGAGTAACTTCATCTGACTTTTAATAGACAACATGCAGTTTTATGTATACATCATTGACTCATGTATACTCAAAGCCAAGCTATGCTACATCTTAAAGGTGTTTTTATTTTGTGTTGCAACATTGTGGTTGTTTACAATTTTTATCTATTTTAAATTTCTAGCGTAATTCAAGAAACAGTGATCTTTTGTGGTAGTTAATAAAAGCCTGTTCTTTCATTCTAATATCTTGACGCATGGAAAAGAATACATTTGAAATTATTTCTATTTTAATTACCAAAAATTGATTGACAGTTTGTTGAATGTAATGAGTTGTCATGTGGAAATGCATAAAGGAAAAATGGGACACATTTGCCTTTCATTTGATATCTTTCGTATAGGAAGCAGCAGGTAAGGTGTGGGTGTTCTTTACACCGAGTTAACATTGACAGGAAAAAGCTCTGCAGTTTTCTCTCTGGGTGAAGAGGCTGAGTGGACTTTTCTTCCAGAAGACAAGCATTGTGCTTTTAGAACAGTAATGAGAGGAAGTCCTCATTGTAGATTTTCTTTTTTTGAAAGTTATATGGCCATCATGGCCCGTCAGTCCCAGAAAAGTTCCCAGAATTAGTCTATACTTGTACTATTTCTTAGAGTTGGAAAAAGTAGAGACTCTTGTTAAATTTTTATGCCATTATTGTGCATTTTTTGTTTGATAACAAATATATTTCAAAAATGCTTGAAAAAGACTGTGTTATCATGAAAGAGTCAGTAGATCTGTACAACTACTCTTACCAGAAGCAGAAGAACTCTTGAGTATTTAGACCTAAGAACCTCTATTTAATTTCTTAGGTGGGATGGATGAGCCAATGTGGTTCGTTGATTGGCTCAGCTGAGTCAAATAAGCTGTTAATGATCAGGGATGCAGATACCAACTATCCATTTAGCACTCATGTCCTAACTTAGCTCACAAATATCTTCCCATCTCCAGTGATGTAATGAATTTGCTTTGGTTTATTCATGAATTCTAATGTACACCCCATTGTGACCAACTAGCAAAGGAATATGTACAGCTCACGACAGGTTGATAGCCTCGGGCTAAAAAGTTAAAAAAATCTTTTTTTATAGTACAGGTGCTATTGGCCTCCCCAAAATACAGCTCACCTTACTTGATCTTGTCAAGCCCAAAATAAATTAAAAGGTGATTTCTAGCATTATTGTTTTCAGTTAGAAATGGTATGCAGTATTAACACTAGAGGATAATAACATCATGTTTCATTGTCTCAAGGACTATGCAGTGACTGTATGTATAATCCTTAAAAGTAAATATTAAAATAATTGTTGCCCTTTTAGGTTTTTCTTAGACCAAGAGAGTCAATTCCTAGGCAGGTTGATAAGAAGTATGGGGTCCCTGAGGAGGAGAAAGGGATCTGGGGCTCTCAAAGCGGAGATTGGGGTCTGGAATTGTAAAGGAGGGGGAAGGACAAACATTTTTTTTCTCTACATTCCTTAGTCTTAGTCACATAATTTTTTTTTTTCTTTAAGCCCAGAACTGATGATTACACAACAAACAACTCAGTTTAAACTCTGTACTAAGGATTATGTAACAACAATATATCCTGCTTGAGGACAGTTTCTCCTTCCTGAAAACCTTCTGGCTAATCCTGTTACCTTAAAATGTAAATTATGGGAATGGGTCTAGTAAGATCTGTACAACCTTGAGAGATTGCTTTGATTTATTGTAATAACTAATTTAAAAAGTATATAGCTCCCTTGCTAAGACTAGCGAGGGGTCATGCTCCATCCCCCTTCTGATGTCTGTGTCAGAAGCTTTCCGTGTCTCTTTTTCACTTTAATAAAACTCTGCAATGCAAAAGCTTTTGAGTGATCAAGCCTGGTCCCTGGTCCCAAAGCTAAATCTTCTTCTTCAGAGATCACGAATCTGACATCGTTCACCATAAGCTATCAAGACGTTTCCCTCGTTGTTGTTGTTCAGTGGCTAAGTCATGTCTGACTCTAACCCCATGGACTGCAGCACGCCAGGTTACTCTGTCCCTTACTGTGTCCCAGAGTTTGCTCAAATTCATGCCATTGACTCGGTAGTACCATCTAACAGTCATCCTCTGTTGCCCTCTTCTCATTTTGCCTTCTGTCTTTGCCAGCATCAGGGTCTTGTCCAGTGAGTTGACTCTTCCCATCAGGTGGCCAAAGTATTGGGCCTTCAGCCTTAGCATCAGTCCTTCCAATGATATTCAGGGCGACTTCCTTTAGGATTGACTGATGTGAGAGTCCCCAAGAGTCTTCTCCAGCACCACAATTGGAAGGCATCAAACTTCAGTGTTCAGCCTTAAATATGGTCCAACTGTCACATCTGTACATGACTACTGGAGAACCATAGCTTGGACTATATAGACCTTAATATGCTGTCTAGGTTTGTCATAGCTTTCCTTCCAAGGATCAAGCGTTTTAATTTCTTGGCTACAGTCACCGTCTGCCGTGATTTTGGAGCCCAAGAATGTAAAACTGTCACTGTTTCCATTTTTTCCCCTCTATTTGCCATGAAGTGATTGGACTCTTCATGAGGGCAAAAGGGGAGAGTGAAAAAGCTGGTTTAAAACTCAACATGCCTCTTCCGTTTCTGTCATTGGAGTGGTATCATCTGCATATCTAACATTAATGATATTTCTCCTGGCAATCTTGATTCCAGCTTGTGATTCATCTAGCCTGGCATTTTGCATAATATGCTCTGCATACAAGTTAAATAGAGTAACAAAATACAGCTTTGTCATACTCCTTTTCCTATTTTGAACCAGTTAGTTGTTCCGTGTAAGGTTCTAATTCTTGCATCTTGACCTGCTTACAGGTTTCTGAGGAGATAGGTAATGTGGTCTGGTATTCCCATCTCTTTTAGAATTTTTCAGAATTTGTTGTGATCCACACACTCAAAGGCCTTTGTATAGTCAATGAAGCAGAAGTAGATGTTTTTCTTTAATTCCCTTGCTTTCCTCTATAATCCAAAGAATGTTGGCAATTTGATCTCTGGGTCCTCTGCCTTTTCTAAACCTAATTGTCCATCTAGAAGTTCTCAATTCACATTCTGCTGAAGCCTAGCTTGATGGATATTAAGCATAACCATACTAGCATATGAAATGAGCACAGTTATGCAATAGTCTGAACATTCTTTGACATTGTCCCTCTTTGGGATTGGAATGAAAACTGACCTTTTCCAGTCCTGTGGCCACTGTTGAGTTTTCCATGTGCTGCCATATTGAGTGCACTTTCACAGGATCATCATTTAGGATTTGAAGGAGCTGAACTGGAATTGCATCACCTTGTTTGTAGTGTCGGTTCCACTCGACTTCACATTCCAGGATGTCTGGTTCTAGGTGAGTGACCACACCATCATGGTTATCCTGGTCATGAGACCTTTTTTGTACAGTTCTGTGTATTCTTGCTACCTCTTATAATCTCTCTGCTTCTGTTAGATCCATACTGTTTCTGTCCTTTATTGTGCCCATCTTTGCATGAAATGTCCCCTTCGTATCTCCAGTTTTCTTGAAGAGATCTCTAGGTTTCCGCATTCTATTGTTTTCCCCTGTTTCTTTGCATTGGTCACTTCGGAAGGCCTTGTCTCTGCTTGCTGTTCTCTGGAACTCTGCATTCAGCTGAGTACATCCTTCCCTTTCTCCCTTACTTTTTGCTTCTCTTCTTTCCTCAGCTATTTGTAAAGCTTCCTCAAACAATCACTTTGGCTTCTTGCGTCTTTTTCTTTGAGATGGTTTTGATCACTGCCTCCTGTGCAGTGTCACGAACCTGTGTCCATAGTTCTTCAGGCATTCTTGTCTACCAGATCTAATCCCTTGAATCTATTCATTACCTTCACTGTATCATCATAAGGGATTTGACTTAGGACATACCTGAGTAGCCTAGTGGTTTTCCCTGCTTTCTTCAATTTAAGCCTGAATTTTTCAATAAGGAGCTGATGATCTGAGCCACAGTCAGCTGCCAGTCTTGTTTTTGTGAACTGTATAGAGATTCTTCATCTTCGGCTGCAAAGAATATAATCAATATGATTTTGGTATTGACCATCTGATGATGTCCATGTGTAGAGTCATCTCTCGTGTTGTTGGAAGAGGTTGTTTGCTGCGACCAGTGTGTTCTCTTGACAGAACTCTGTTAGCATTTGCCCTGTGTCATTCTGTACTCCAAGGCCAAACTTGCCTATTACTCCAGGTATCTCTTGACTTCCTACTTTTGCATTCCAGTCCTCTTTGATGAAAAGGACATCTTTTGTTGGTGTTAATTCTAGAAGGCCTATTAGGTCTTCATAGAACCAGTCAACTTCAGCTTCTTTGGCATCAGTGGTTAAGGTGTAGACTTGGATTACTGTGATATTGAATGGTTTGCCTTGGAAACAGATATAGATCATTCTGTCATTTTTGAGATTGTACCTGAGCATTGCATTTCGAACTCTTATTAACCATTAGGGCTATTCTATTTCTTCTAAGGGATTCTTGCCCACAGTAGTAGATATAATGGTCATCTAATTAAATTTGCCCATTCCAGTCCATTGTAATTCACTGATTCCTAAAATGTTGATGTTCACTCTTGCCATCTCCTGTTTGGCCACTTCTAATTTACCTTGATTCATGTTTGATGACTGCAGCCATGAAATTAAAAGATGCTTACTCCTTGGAAGGTAAGTTATGACCAACATAGATAGCATATTGAAAAGCAGAGACATTACTTTGCCAACAAAGGTCCGTCTAGTCAAGACTATGGTTTTTCCAGTGGTCATGTATGGATGTGAGAGCTGGACTGTGAAGAAAGCTGAGCACCAAAGAATTGATGCTTTTGAACTGTGGTGTTGGAGAAAACTCGAGAGTCCCTTGGACTGCAAGGAGATCCAACCAATCCATTCTAAAGGAGATCAGCTCTGGGTGTTCTTTGGAAGGAATGATACTAAAGCTGAAATTCCAGTACTTTGGCCACCTCATGTGAAGCATTGACTCATTGGAAAAGACTCTGATGCTGGGAGGGATTGGGGGCAGGAGGAAAAGGGGATGACAGAGGATGAGATGGCTGGATGGCATCACCGACTCGATGGACCTGAGTCTGAGTGAACTCCGGGAGTTGGTGATGGACAGGGAGGCCTGGCATGCTACGATTCATGGGGTCACGAAGAGTCAGGCACGACTGAACGACTGAACCGAACTGATGGACCTAATGTTCCAGGTTCCTATGCAATATTGTTCTTTACAGCGTCAGACTTTACTTTCACCACCAGACACATCCACAGCTGGGAGTCATTTCTGCTTCAGCCCAGGCACTTCATTCTTTCTGGAGCTATTAGTAATTGCCCTCCACTCTTCCACAGTAGCATATTGGTACCTTCCAACATGGGAGCTCATCTTCTGGTATCATATCTTTTTGCCTTTTCATGCTATTCATGTTCATGTGGTTCTTGCAGCAAGAATATTGGAATAGTTTGCCATTCCCTCCTCCAGTGGACCATGTTTTGTCAGAATTTTCCATTGTGACCCATCTGTCTTGGGTGGCCCGCATGGCATGGCTCATAGCTTCATTGAGTTATGCAAGCCCCTTTTCCATGACAAGATTGTGATTTTCTTAGACTTTCCCCTTCTAAAATAGCACTAAAAAATAGTGGGAAAGGGAATCTTCAATCACCAAAAAACCTGATAACAATAAAACCTATTTTTCCCCTTAGAACTTTTCCTTCAAAATATTTGAAGGAAATTTCTCCTCTGATTTTTAACCTTCCACTCCCAATGGTTTCTTTACTTGTTGTCAAGAAATACTTCATACAGGAGAAATAGATTTGTTCGAATACAATAGTTTATTTGGTCTAATAAATTAATTCTTACATCCTATTTCAAGTTTCTTTATTTTAAGTAAAAATACTTGGACAGCTATGGGTAGGTTCTGAGAGTCTGCAGTTCCCCTAAAAGTATATGCAAAATTATGTGTGTTGTGTATAGCATTCATTTTCCTGGGGAAAAAAAGTTCTCAAAGTCCAAGACTACAAAAGTAAGAACCGCTGATTTATTAAGACCACCTGAAATTGCATTATAGTGAGAGTGGCTTTATTACTTCTGGAGGCTTTCTTCTCTCTCTACTCGTCTCACCTACTAACTCCCCTTTCAGTATCTTTTTTTTTTTTTTTAATTTAAGTTTATTTATTTTAATTGAAGGCTAATTACTTTACAATATTGTATTGGTTTTGCCATACATCAACATGAATCCGCCACGGGTGTACACGTGTTCCCAAACCTGAACCCCCCTCCTACCTCCCTCCCCGTACCATCCCTTTCAGTATCTTAAGCAATTCTTTTCAGGATCTAAGCTTGAGAGTGTGTGGGTGGTGGGAGAGAAGGCAGAGTATTGAACCTGTGGACTGAGCTTTAAGATAAGATTTGTTGAAATGAAAACTGGAGATTAAACAGCAACAATAGAACACTACAAGTCCAGTTCTAGTGAGAGTGAGAGAGGATAGGGAGAATATAAATCAATTTTGGTATAATTGCATATTCGTTCCAGGACATATACTAGTATTTCTTCATACTCTGGCTTAAATTACCTCTATTCTAATGATAAGAACATGAGAAATATGCAGATATTTTGTTTCAGAACAGGGATTTGCAATAGGCTAATTCTTTTATATGTAGAATTATAGTAACTAATATTGGCTGTCAAAAAAGAAGTCAACTTCAGCCATTTAAATTTCAAAATATATTTCTTAAATTTTAAAAGCAAGGTAGTAAGTTCATAAAGATTAGGAGTAGTTTCTTTTTTTTATATATAGCCTATAATTAAAGCCCAGAACTGCAATTTAGAGGAAGCTCACTAATTGCCAACAATGACCGATATCCTATTAGCTGTTGTTGATTGGCAGATTAAATTATTTAAATTCAGGTTAATGAACTGCATTTCCTGTTTCTCTAATTTTCTCATTTTTTTCAATATATATTCTTTCTTTGAAAGCTATTTCAGTACCATTTTGGAATGGAGTAGGTTATAGACAAACAGATGTAACTAAATTGCATTAAAATAGATTATTTATTGATCTTTATATTTTAATGAATTTGAGATTTTTTTTGTCTCCCCACCATTTGTGTTTTAGCCTTACAGACTAGGCATATGTCAGCTTAGACTGCTGTACGAAATGACTGTAGCCTGGGTGTCTGAAGCAGCAAGCATTTATTTCTCACAGTTGCAGAGGCTGGCAGTTCCAAGATCAGGGTGCTGGCAGTTTCGGTTCTTGGTGAAGGACCTCTTCCTGGCTTGTAGATGGCCATGTTCCCATTATGCCTTAGTGTGGCAGAGAGCAGAACGGGAAGCCCGCATTCTTGTGTCTCTTCTTAGAAGGGCACTAATGTCCTGAGGGCTGTCTCCTCCTGACCTGGTTACCTCCCAAAGGCCATGTATCCAGAGGCCATCACTTTAGGGACTGGGGTTTTCAGCATGTGAACTTTGAAGACACAAACACGTAGTCCGTGACAGTACACATTCCTTTTAAAATCCTGTAGCAAATATTTAAATAAAATGAAGGTACTAATACATAAATCATATGAGTTTTATCTTTCCTGAACACTGAGCTATGAATTAAAACAGAATTTAATTCAGTTGTACCATTTTGGCATCATATGAAATCACTGATTGCAAACCAGCTGTATGTGTGCTTTTAAAATATGCTAATTCTAAGTAACATGAGCCCCATAAATACATGGTATGGGGACAACTTAAGGCCCAAATAGTGGCTGTAAATATTTTCAGCCTTCCAAGATGGTTCATATAAATGCAGCACTACCCAAAGACTGTCTAATGAGGTTCTGTTCAATCTGCAAAGGATGATAAAGCTTTGCTGAATGGTTTTGTCCCAGATGTACTGTGAATAAGATGCCTGGTAACAACAGATCAAAGCCCCCTAGAGGCACTATATGCATTTACTACGAGCTACTCAAATGTGACAGTACCCAAGTCACCAATAAAATAACCGTTATTTTATGAAAATTATGGGGGCGATGGTGAGGTTCTCTCAACTATGCCAACAAAATGCAATTAAACAGATTACACTGCTAAAAACAGTCTGCTTTGGGCTGCTTTTGCATAATATTAATATATTCATTTAACTTGTGCCCACACAGCCAGATGTTTAAAGGGGCAGAAATGTCCAACCTAGTTTCCCAGTCTGAATGTTGAAGGCTGGGTTACAGAAATCCTCAAAGGCAAGGCCTCTGTGTTAGGTGAGGCTGGGAGAATCTGGGGGAGGGGAGGGCAAGGCTAAGCTTCTAAGGGTCGTGGGTCCCTGTCAGTGTCTGCAGGATCTCAGAGATCTGAGCTCAGTGGCTGTCTGCACCATTTTCCCTCCTTACCCTCTAGCACAAATGATTAATTTAATTAAACAAGAGAGAGATACAGATTTTATATTATCTTCTTCAATTGCTTAAAATGAAAGAAGAGAAAAACGGCCTTCATCCTCATAAAAATGATGGCTTTACAATTCTTTGAATTTTCAGACTCTCCTTTCAAATTCAGCTTAAAAAAAAAAAACTTTTTGTGTATAGCTTTTTAGCTCTGGGAACAGTTGAGAGCACAGCTGTTGGACTGAGAATGAAACCATTCTTAATTATTTAGCTTTTAAAGCAATATTATCAATGACCCTTTTTAAAAACTGATATGTCTATGAATCCTTCTAAGATACTATAAGTAATGAAGACCCACCTGGGTTCAGGACTGCCTGCATGTAACCTACCATTCTTATTTTTCCTGCCTTGTTTCAGTTAACCGTGTACTTATTAATTGTAGTTGGTGATGTCACTCTCATGTCTGAACTTGATTTCCCGTGACGGCGCACTTTGTGCTGTATACCTAATCGAGAGCAAGTGTATGTGCTAAATTCCTTTTGTTATATCACTGCTGTTGTCTGGTTGTGGCTCATATGTTCAGATCTATCGAATAGCTATATTTTATTAAACAGACATAATTTTACCAATGCAGAAGTCTTAAACTCTATTTCACTTCGTAACTAAGCCTGAATTTATGGTGTTTACGGTTAAAGTAAACCTTGTAGTCCTAACGCTAGTCAAGATGAGAAAAGTAATTGTTTCATGACTATTTTTCTCTTAAAGAGATTATCCTGAGTAGGAGTTTTCATCTTTTACATGTTAAAAATGTTAATAGAAGATAAATGGAAAAATCTAAAAACTAAACTTGAAATGATATTTTAATGGCTTTGTTTTTATAATTATATATTATGCTTTATTTGCAGGACCGTGTAAATGCCTTAGAAACGGTAAGTTGGGTCATTTTCTTTCTCCTTCTATCAGAATTACTGCTGGATCCTATGGTGGATTTCAGAGTACTCCCCAAAGGAAGCAGTTCCAGAAAGCATTTCTAAAACTTCATCTAAGATTCAAAGGGAGCAATAAGCTAAACTATACCTGAAAGGTATGTAGATACAGACTTTTAAAAGGAAAAAAGCATTAAGAAAAAGAAAAATACGTCTAAGTGGTCACTGCGTCTTAAGACAAATGGTGCCAATATATACTAATTTATGGAAAACACAATTAGCTTAAATGTAATTATGTTTATTTGTTTCTATATTTCCCAATCACTAAAAGGACTAGTTGATAAGATACTGAAATTAGGATGCCATTTTATCCTTTGAACTTTTGAAGTGTGGACAATCAATATTTTTGTCCATATTCAAATAATGATAAAAGCTGGTTAGCCTTTTTTTTTTTTTTTAATTTTACTTGCAGGAATCTGGTGTTAGTAAATCGTTTTTTTAAGGGCACATATGTAAAGGTTATATGCTTGCAACATTTATTGGAAAATGATTTATGTATTTTTAAAAAGAAAAAAGAGGAGAAAACTTATTGTTTAGCAATAAAGTAATGGTTAAAGTGTGAAATTCTGCCCATCATGACACAATGATTATGGAAAAGGCTTATTATAGAATGTTGCTGCTGCTGCTACTAAGTCACTTCAGTCATGTCCAACTCTGTGCGACCCCATGGACAGCAGCCCACCAGGCTCTGCCATTCCTGGGATTCTCCAGGCAAGAACAGTGGAGTGGGTTGCCATTTCCTTCTCCAATGCAGGAAAGTGAAAAGTGAAAGGGAAGTCGCTCAGTCGTGTCCGACTCTTCGCGACCCCATGGACTGCAGCCTACCAGGCTCCTCTGTCCATGGGATTTTCCAGGCAAGAGTACTGGAGTGGGGTACCATTGCCTTCTCCCTATAGAATGTTAAATGGAAGCAAATATAAGATATAAAATGACATGTGTACTTTCATGATAACATATGGTGATTAGGTGTCTGAAAAAAGAACAGAAGCAAGCGAATCTCATCATGGTGACTTGTTGGAGAAGAACTAGGGCTGTGATACCACTCGATGCTGCAATTTTTTTAAAAAAACATGGTTTTATAAATAAACATTTGCATGATAAAGCCACACGAATTGAAAGAATGGTAAATTATGGTACCATCTACGATGAAATATTGTTCAGCCATAAAGTATCATATGTTCAAAAGTAAATATATACAGAGGGAGATATTTAAAGCTATACAGAGAATGTGATGTAAATACTTGGAAATGTATATTTTGTGTTAAAAACTTTGAAAACACAAAATATTGAATGACTTGGAACTAGTCATTTTTTAAATGTTTTTGATGAGAAGGCAAAACATAAGTTTTTAAAAAATAAGGTTAACAAAGAATGCTGCTGCTGCTAAGTCACATCAGTCGTGTCCGACTCTGTGCGACCCCATAGATGGCAGCCCACCAGGCTCCTCCATCCCTGGGATTCTCCAGGCAAGAACACTGGAGTGGGTTGCCATTTTCTTCTCCAATGCATGAAAGTGAAAACTGAAAGTGAAGTCGCTCAGACCTGTCCGACTCTTAGCGACCCCATGGACTGCAGCCCACCAGGCTCCTCCGTCCATGGGATTTTCCAGGCAAGAGTACTGGAGTGGGTCGCCAGTGCCTTCTCCTAATAAAGAATAAAATATTTAATTTGTATGAGGAAAGGAAAGATGCTAATAGAGCACATTTTAGTCCTATGTAAGCAAGTGATTTTGATAGACAGTGTCTAGACTGTAGTGAGTAAATAATCTATTCCTTACTTTTAACTGGGCCATTTGGAAAGTACACTTGATTTTCTCAGTTTTAGTATGATTGCACTGTAAGTGAATAAAATGTTTAGTGTTCCTCTACATATATTTTGCTTACCCTTCGAAAGTATCTTGCCAATAGGATTTGGCTTATAAATCAAATGTTCTTTATAAAAGTATGAACAAAAGCAAAAAGTTTGAGGACCTGAGTGTAGCATAGGAAATGCCACTTACATGTTTAGTGAACCACTTGTTTCTTGATTCCTTCATCTGTAAAAATGAATATAATTAAACTTGTTTTATCAGATTGTTGGGAGAATTTAGAGAAAAATATATGTGAAAATATTTAGGACCAAACAACTGTTAGGTTATCATTATATGATTGCTTTTTGTTTCTTTTTGAATCATTTTAATTATACCAATATGTCAACATACAACATAAAGCCTGTAAAATTTATTAGTATTTGCTGGTCTTTTTTATTTCCATAATCTCTTTACTAACAGAGTGCTATGGTATAAAATCTTAAAATGCTTTATTCTAAGGGTTCCTCTAGGAATAAAGGTAAGAATAAAAAGTCATCATGAGAAAAATAAAACTGGTTAAATGAACTAGGTTTTTTTTTTTTTTTTAATTTAAACAGTGGCAGTTTTCTCAAGATGGTTTTAATTTGAAATAATTATCATAAGTAAAACGATAAAAATGAAAATGCTCAGTAATAATGTTAATGCTCAAATGTTATGAAATCCTTTGACTTCCTATAGCATTATAAGGAGCAGATTTAATATACTTGGTAGACTATTCAACTGGTAAAATATTTTATAGTTCATAAAATCAAATATGCTGGCAGCAGTCTCAAGGCCATTTATTATTCTCTCACAACTCAGCAGTTAAACCTAGAAAAATGCTGGTGGTCTCTCATTTGGTTTAGTTGGTATTAGGGTATGTAAGACATTGAATGTACGATGTGTATTCTGGTGATACAGATCTGCAAAATTTGAAATTTCATTATCCCATTATTGTACTTATATTAAATTAATTTTAAAGGTTCAGTATATATAATTCCTGAAAATAAGAGCAACTTACTTTGGCTTGTCACCAATTATCTATATGCTTAGGTCACAGTTGTTTCTATTTCCCTCCTCTTTTCTTATCCCTCCCTCTTCCTTCTTCACTAGCAAGTAAGTGTCTTGGATTACAAATTACATTTTATTTACAATTGAATTGCCAAGGCCTGCAAAAACTTTCTAACATACAGTTGAAAATTAATAAGCATTTGCAGAATCAGAGAATGAATGCTGAACTGAGTGTGTATAACCCTCACATGGACTGTTCTTAAGAATATAGGTATAGACAGTCCTGATAATTGAGGGGGAAAAGTACCTAGAAGCATATCAATTTATTATTTTTTCTCTAGACTTTCTGATTAGTACCACACTTTATTTGGTGTTTCACGAAGCTCCAATGATCTTCATTAAAGTTTAGCATGAGTTTTTCTAGGAAGGAACCACCTTCAGCCAAAGCATAGTTGGTTGGTTACCTAAATAAAGTTAAGTGATTAACCTGAAAGAAATCGTGGTTGAGAGCCTTGAGCCATGGATGGGACTCACTAGTGGATATTTCTTGGGCACTACGGGTATTACGTAGAAAGTGACGAGGAGAAAAGGAAAATGAATTGTGATCAGTTCTCTCAAGGAACTTGCACTCTAATTAAGCACAGAAGTTACTTACATATAAATTAATGATGTAAGATAAATATGCAGTGTCTACAACATGTCAGTGAAACAGTGCATTTTGTAGAAGGCATTACAAAGAAACTATAATTGTAAAATAAATTGACATCATTGCAGTCTAGGTTCTTCATGGAAAAGCATAGCTTTTGTAGATTGAGGTCATGGTGGAGATTAGATTCATCCCTAAAATGGGAAGAATCAGTGGTGTCAGGAAGAAAGCCAGAGAAGACATTGTATACTGGGGATGAAATCAAAGTTTAAAGGCAATAATGAAAACAAGAGTTTGTTAGAGAGATATTTAAAAAAAATTTAAAGGCAAAATCATGAAATCATGACTCTCATAGAAATATAAAATGAACTCATGACAAATGAGTTTAAAAAATGAGAGAATGAGCTAGATGTTACTCACATAAAGGAACATTCAAAGAGCACTAGAGTACTGCAGTGAATTTAAAATAGAAGCAAAACTGGCTTCTTCCATGGTGGAGGAAGGAAATCAATTGAACCCCCCTGCAGATAAAATTTATTTCATGTCTGTGTACAATAATCCTTTGCATAGCAAATTATAAATATATCAGACAATGACTTATATAGAGACCCCATTGAATCAAAAACCCAGAAGGATTGGCTAGGCAAAAACTAGTTTTTCATTGAAGATAAGCAGTAACTTTTTGTTCCATTTCAAAGCTTTCAGTTTTTTTTTTTTTTTTCTTATAGACTCATTAGCTATAAAACTTTAAGACAATGATAGACATTTTAGAGTTTTGAAATACAAACCAAGGAGTTTAGATTTGATATCAGGCATACAGGATATTTCAAATCCTCAAAGATGATGCAGTTAAAATGCTGCACTCAATATGCCAGCAAATTTGAAACACTCAGCAGTGGCCACAGGACTAGAAAAGGTCAGTTTTCATTCTAATCCCAAAGAAAGGCAATCCCAAAGAATGTTCAAACTACTGCACAATTGCACTCATCTCACACACTAGCAAAGTAATGCTCAAAATTCTTGAAGCCAGGCTTCAACAGTACCTGAACCATAAACTTCCAGATGTTCAAGCTGGATTTAGAAAAGGCAGAGGAACCAGAGATCAAATTGCCAACATCCATTGGATCAGCGAAAAAGCAAGAGAGTTCCAGAAAAATATCTACTTCTGGTTTATTGACTATGCCAAAACCTTTGACTGTGTGGAACACAACAAACTGTGGAAAATTCTTAAAGAGATGGAAATATCAGACCACCTGACCTGCCTCCTGAGAAGTCTGTATGGAGGTCAAGAAGCAACAGTTAGAACTGGACATGGAATAACAGACTGGTTCCAAGTCAGGAAATGAGTACATCAAGGCTGTATATTGTCACCCTGCTTATTTAATTTATATGCAGAGTACATCATGAGAAATGCCAGGCTGAATGAAGCATGAGCTGGAATCAAGATTGCCAGGAGAAAAATCAGTAACCTCAGATATGCAGATGACACCACCCTTATGGCAGAGAGCGAAAAAACTAAAGAGCCTCTTGATGAAAGTGAAAGAGAAGAGTGAAAAAAACTGGCTTAAAACTCAACATTTAATAAATGAAGATCATGGCATCTGGTCCCATCGAAACAGATGGGGAAACAGTGAGAGACTTTATTTGGGGAGGCTCCAAAATCACTGCAGTTGGTGACTGCAGCCATGAAATTAAAAGACGCTTGCTCCTAGGAAGAAAAGTTATGACCAACCTAGACAGCATATTAAAAAACAGAGACATTACTTTGCCAACGAAGGTCTGTCTAGTCAAAGCTATGGTTTTTCCACTAGTCATGTATGGATGTGAGAGTTGGACTATCAAGAAAGCTGAGTACCGAAGAATTGATGCTTTTGAACTGTATTCAAGAAGTTGGAGAAGTTCAATGTGTTGGAGAAGACTCTTGAGAGTCCCTTGGACAGCAAGGAGATCCAACCAGTCCATCCTAAAGGAAATCAGCCCTGAATATTCATTGTAAGGACTGATGCTGAAGCTGAAACTCCAATACTTTGGCCACCTGATATGAAGAACTGACTCATTTGAAAAGACCCTGTTGCTGGAAAAGATTGAGGGTGGGAGGAGAAGGGGCCTACAGAGGATGAGATGGTTGGATGGCGTCAACAACTTGATGGACATGAGTTTGAGTAAGCTCTGGGAGTTGGTGATAGATAGGGAAGCCTGGCGTGCTGCAGTCCATGGAGTCGCAAAGAGTCAGACACAGCTAAGTGACTGAACTGATCAGGCATACAAGCGGATTTCTACCTGAGTGCCAGTTCCTACTGATGGGCATAGTACTGAATATTGAAACTTTCTGTTGGGAACGATTCTGGGCTACTCCTTTGGAAAGAATTACTGTGATTGCTGTTCATTCTCTGTCATTGGCATTACAAGGTCTGGAGGTGAGAGTAGGTAACACAGCTATTAAACCTATAGGGAGTGTTAATGGCTTTTAATCGGGGATTGTACCTGGTGAACGTGTGCACAGCTGGAGTGCAGTAGTGACAGGCTGCAAGTAGGGAAAGGGAAGTGTGTGTGGAGATCGTAGAGCTTTAGGGATGTGCTTGGAAAATCAGGAATTGGGACAGTGTGGTGCCAGAAAGGCAGAGTTAAAGTGAGTACCCTTATTTCTAGAAAGGAACTAGCACACTTAGTAAGTGGGAGGTTGAGGGCAAAGAAGAGGTACAGGCAATACAGTTAAGACTCACTTTTGGGAAATGAAAGGGAAGGGGGAAGCAAACTTGGATATATAAAGTCTGTTTTTCATATCACCCCTCAAATCTGTATTTCATTTCCATAAATGCCATGATAATTTAGATTCTCATACTTTTGTATTAGTTAGTTATCATGACGTCAGTTAAGAGAAATCCAAAAATAATTATGGGTAAAAGTAAGAGAGAAATTAGTTTCGCTCTTGTGTAACAGTCCAAATATACCGCGTCCATGGCAGGTAGGATGTCAGAAACTCCGGCTTCTTTTGCTGTTTTGCTCTGCCATCTTCAGTATATTCCATTACCCTCCTGATCTAAGATGCCTGGTTCAGCTCCAGTCCTTAGATTTGTGTTGTAACTAGACAAAAGAAAGGGAAAGCATGTGTGTAGCTTGCCTTTAGTGAAAACTAGAATTTGCACATATCATTTCTGTGCAGCAGAATTTAGTGACATAATTATAACTAGTTTTAAGATTCATAAAGAACCAAATAAGCCATCAACTTTTGGAAATTTCAAAGTAAAATTCCAAACAACTCAAAGGTCAAAAAATAAATTATAGTAGAAAAGAAACATGCTCAACTCAGTAGGAATGTGTATAACCTTTGAGTTAAAATCAGACAGAATGCATAAATATGGAAATTAAGAAACTATTCACAAATTAGCATGGATACAAAAATGTTATATATAAAATATTAGCAGAATAAATCTTGGAATGTATGAAAAGGATAATTAATCATAAAACACTGACAAATTACCAATTTATCAATTGAGTTTATTCCAGGACTTGAGTTGGTTTAATATTGGAAAAACCATAGCCTTGACTGGACGAACCTTTGTTGGCAAAGTAATGTCTCTGCTTTTGAATATGCTATCTAGGTTGGTCATAACTTTCCTTCCAAGGAGTAAGCGTCTTTTAATTTCATGGCTGCAGTCACCATCTGCAGTGATTTGGGAGCCCAGAAAAATAAAGTCTGACACTTTTTCCACTGTTTCCCCATCTATTTCCCATGAAGTGGTGGGACCGGATGCCATGATCTTCGTTTTCTGAATGTTGAGCTTTAAGCCAACTTTTTTACTCTCCCCTTTCACTTTCACAGTTTAGTCCAATTGCTCAGTCATGTCTGACTCTTTGCGACCCCGTGGACTGCAGCACACCAGGCCTCCCTGTCCATCACCAACTCCCAGAGCTGACTCAAACTCATGTCCATTGAGTTGATAATGCCATCCAACCATCTCATCCTCTGTCATCCCCTTCTGAGTCTTTTCAAATGAGTCAGTTCTTTGCATCAGGTAGCCAAAGTATTGGAGTTTTAGCTTCAGCATCAGTTCTTGCAATGAATATATTTATATAAGACCTTATTAAAGTTACTGAAATTATGATAGTATAGTCTTGACACAAGAATATATAAATAGGTCAATGTTATCATACAGAGAATCCAAAAACAAGTTTTGTACATAGAAACTTGATGTCTGACACACTGTTCATCACTATCAGGGGAATAAGAGTGGACTTTTTAATAGATGATATGAAACAAATGAAATTGAACCCCTATCTCAGATGCAAAAGTGGCTGAAAGCCTAAATGTGAATGATGAAACTGTAAAACTTTAAAACACAGTATAGTTTACTATCTTCATGATCTTAGGACTTTGGAAGATTTCTAGGAGGAGGGAGGTGCTGAAAATAGAGATGAGAAAGGAAATGACTGATGTGACCACATCAAAATTAAGAACTTCCATAAATCAGAAAGACAACATAAAAAGAATTAAAAGCAGTCCACGCTTAGAATTTATTTGTAGCAGAAGATATAACTGACAAGCAGTGTATGTCCAAATCAATTTGTATACAAATCTTATTGCTCAACAAAGCAATTAGAAAAGAATAAACAACTCAGATTTAAAGAAAAAGGGTAAAAGGCATGAGCAAGCATTTCAGTTGAAAAAGAATCATGTAAGAATATATTCAGCTTCATTCGTAATCAAAGAAATACTAATTAAAGCCACAAAAATTGTCATTTTCCTTTATGTATAAGTTTTATGTACTCATTTGTATCTATGACATTTCACCAAAAAGCAAAGAAAACAGAAACATGTTAGCAGTCCTTTTCTTTTTATAGCAAAATGATTAACGCTGTCCTCGACAGTAATTTCAAAGACAGCTGGTGAGGTAGAACATGGTCTTCCAGCGGCTCACTCCCAGGAGTACACAAAGATGTTTGAAGGGGTAGTCAGACACAAGACACAAGAATGTTTAAGAGAAGCAGTTGTATCCTCAGCTTCTACGTGCACTCTTAAAATAGCTCTGCTTGAGGAGGCCCTCTTACCTTTCATAACCCACCTTCTCCCACTTCACCGAAGAAAGGCTTCCTCCTCCCTTGATGGCAAATGCCCCAGGCTCTTTAGGGTGCCAGAGAAGGGACAATTTATGATTTGGGTGCCTTCATGTCCTCCTTTAATCAAGTTACTAAAGTAAAGCTTCTTGTCCTTCTTGAAGTGAAGTCGCTCAGTCATGTCTGACTCTTTGCAACCCATGGACTGTAGCCTACCAGGCTCCTCCATCTGACTCTTTGCAACCCCATGGACTGTAGCCTACCAGGCTCCTCCATCTATGGGCTTTTCCAGGCAAGAATACTGGAGTGGATTGCCATTTCTTCCTTCACTTGTCCTTCTTGGTCATGCATACATTTTTGATAAGAACAAAGAGTAGTATTAGATATATGGGCTGTTGAGAATGAGTTGTTCTGAAATTGACATGTATCGTTGATTGATGTTGGGGCGGAGTAAAGATAGTTTTATTTAATGACCTCATCTTTTCCACCACCCTGCTATAATCAGAGAATGTATAACTCCAGAAAACAAAGCTAAGAAGTGTTGAAAAGAAATCGTTGAAAGCCAGTGTCTTATTTCATCCAGGTGACAGACTCTGGCCTGGCTCCATTCCTTATCTGTCTATCTATCTTAGAATTATGATTGAAAAGTGGGATGGTTGTCACAAGGACACATTAACACAATATGCAGAATTGAAAAATGAAGTCAAATTTTTTTTCTGCCAGAAGGTAAGGCTGAATTGGCTGATTGGTTTGACAGTGAGAACTGGCTTTGCCAGTCTGCAGCTGTAAGGCTTGAATGCAAATATATTTAATACCAAGATAAAATGAATATATTAGAATGTTGTACTGACAGAACGGTATTGAAATTAACAAATTTTTATTTTTTGCATATGTTAAGTTCAATGAAATATCTCTATGTAAAAAAAGAACAGTTGTAGTGATTTGACTAGTCTTGGTAAATAAAGCCTTTTAGATATACTTTCCAGAAACAGAAAGTAAATGACTCTAATAGCTACATTACAATTCTTTGGCAAGTCAAGTGGTTTCTAATTCTTTGCTTTCAACACATTGAAAGAAGACCTAATCGAGATGGTAGATCATTAAAATTAGTTTTTGATGACAGATCGCTATGTAATCTTTGCCATAAAACTAGGAAGGCTTTCAAGAAATTGAGTGACATTGTTATAACACAACTGCTTTCATTCTCACATACTCTTTTATGTGAACAAGATTTCTCTGTGAGTAAACCTATAGGAACAAAAAACAAATAGAAATGAAACCTTGTTTTACCGAAAACAAAATTAGCATTTACCCTTAGATACATCGGCTAATCGAGTACAGGAGAAGGAGGAGTTATATCCATCCCAGTAAGAGATATACATTTGGAAGCCCTAGGGTTTTTAACATTTCACATTTAATTTTTTCTAAGAAATTTTAATATACATAATGTCAAATGTATGATAATTGAATCCATAATAATGTGTAACACTGAGCATTTTGGTCACAGAGAGTTTTAAAAATCAGTTCTCTCTGTATATATGCATTACTGTTACAGAGAAGGATGAAGTGTGTAGGATAACCAAAAGTCCTGGAAGGATAAAGGTATTGTATATTAGGATAAAAATCTGTGAGGAAAAACAGAGTTGAAATCAAAGTGAAAAGAAATCATATAAAATCTGTCTTTTAAAGAGGATGCTATTTAGTTATTTTGTAAATGGATAAGTGGTGGTAAGAAATTAATGAGATTTGAAGGTCACTGGAGGAACTGCTCTGCTGGTCCAGTGATTAAGACTCTTCAGCACTCCCGGTGTAGGGGCCCAGGTTCAACCTCTTGTTAGGCCACTAGATCCCACATGCCTCATCTAAGACCCAGCACAGCCAAATAAATAAATGTTTTTTTAAAATAAAAATAAAGTTCACTGGACAAGTTAATATGAGTAATATAAAAGTTTTATTTGAAAATGACAGTATTTACTACATTCCAGAATTTTCATCCTTTACGACTTCCTAAACTTATGAACATTTTGACAGCTTAAAAACGTATGTATGGAAGTAGGTACAAATAAGGGTTATACACAGTTTAAATAATTATTTAGGGAGGATATCATCAAACACTGAAAAGCACTGACTTAGAGCAAATGTGTAATTGTGTAATTGCAATTATCAGTGTTGAATCAACTTCTTATATCAAAGTTACTTAAAACAGTGTAAGTTTCCTATAGTTTTAGGATATATTTACACAGAGATAGCATGGTTTATAGGATACATCCTAACCTGTAGCTTCTATGGAGAAAAACATGCACAAATTTGCCTATCTGAGAAAAAAATGCAAGACACAGGAAATCTCTTAGAAATATTATTTCTACTTATAAAAATCTATTAGAGCCTTATGCACATCTCCAAAGGATTCATTCAGCCGGTTTTAGTGATACCAGACTTGAACTATGCACACCAGTTGATCTTCAAGATCTTGATGGCCATGAGTACAAGACTTTGCCAGCATGTCTCTGGAAATGACTAAGTGATGCTGTGTACTCTGACTTCACTGGTCTACTGTTGTTGGGAATTTACTTTCAATTTTCTTTCCTTCACACTATGGTGTGTGTGTGCTCACTCAGTCGTGTCTGACTCTTTGAGACCCCAAACACTGTAGGCCAGAATTCTGGAGAGTTTTGCCATTTCCTGTTCCAGGGGATCTCCCAACCAGGGATGGAACCTCATCTCTTATGTCTCCTGCATTGGCAGACGCATTCTTTACCACTAGCGCCACCTGGGAAGCCTTCGCACTATGGGTCCAGCACTAACTGTGCTTCAAGCTGCTCTACATGCACATAAGTTGTTGAAGAAGAACCATTATTCTCTGTTAGGACACCAGATTCAGCTTTCAGGCACTTAGGAGTATATGGACCCAATAGAGTTAATGTAGTGTGTCCTGGTTTAGCTCAGGAAATAACTGACTTGAGTATGTAAATGTGGCCAAATAATGGTTAATTATCTGCAATGCCTCTTCTAAGTATTTGTCAGAATCTTGAAGCTGAGTAGGACTTGCCTTTATCTCTTTATAAAGCCAGAACTTGCTGTTTCAGAACCAAAGATCAAGCTAGGTTCAATTTTTGGTTTTGCCAAGGCTATAAGCCTGTCATTGAAGTTGCCTGAAAGGTTCAGTCAAATTGGCTTTACCCCAAATAAAACGCAGTGTGCTCTGTACGGTTTTGACCCAGAATCAGGTGAATCTCAGCAGTTTTGGCCGAGCTACATTGTAAAATTTTGGATTTGTTCGAACTTGACACTTCCTGGGAACCCATTCAAACTGAAACCGGAAAAAGGTTTTGCACAAACCCTGTCCTAGCCCGTTCTGCCAAGTTTCCCACTGCTCTAATGTTCGTCTACCTTCTGTATATTCGCATCGAGGGCAAACGGAAATATCCTCATGAATCTCTCATGAGGGATCTTGGTTGAAACAATCTAGACATTCTCCTTTCGCCACCTTGTCCCCAAACACAGAGCCTGTATTCTGCATTAGTATTAAAATGTGTATGTTTTCCAATAATGGGGTCAGCATCAAAGGGTTAAATTTCAAAAACATGATTGTGCTTATGTTCAAATGAAGAAAGTGCTGCTGAAACAAGTGGGCTGTTTTATACAGAGTTGCAAACCTTGTGGCAAAAGGTGATGACCAATTTAAAAGTCTAAGACTTCCTTCAGTCTGCAGAAATGGTTTCTCATAGCCCTGTCAAACTTTTCATAAATGCAGTGACATAGGAAAAGTATCACTGAGAAATTACATAATGAATGCAGCTTCACCAGCAGATGAATTTAGGATTATTGAATTGCTCAGTGTTTATAGAGGTCAGACTGACAGCTTCATAGTTGGTGCTGAGAAGTAGTCAGGATGCCCAGCTGCTTGCTTGGAAATGTGTTTTATAGTCCTGTTCGAAACACTGCCAGTAACAGTGCATTCTCTGGGTGAAAGCTCTTGCTTTGTATTGTGAAGATACTATAAGTGTATACTATCAAACACTTTCTGAACCATCTTTCTGAAAAACGTAATGCATATATGAAATGCCTTCTATTCTCTTTAAGAGAGCATATCTGGGTGAAATCTCAGAATAATAGTGTATTACATTTTTTAAGATCTATCCTAACTATAAAATGAAATATAGGTATTATACCCTTAATATATAGTTGGTGGGAGTAGTGTCTGTCACATACATTTTTGTGTATGTGACCTTTACATGGAAAGCTGATTTGGGCATTTTTCATTTTGTATATCTGATTTTAACCAATTGCGTACAGATTTCAGCTGAAAGTTGTTATATGCCTAGTTTAAAATGATAGAAAGGGATACAGCAAATCAGTATCTGATTTAGAGTCAAAGACGGTGGGTTCTGGTCATTTCCTCCCTGATAATCAGGCACATAACTCTGGGCAAGTGTTTAACCCCTCTTCATTTCTTTCTTTCTCTCTCTCTTTTATTGCTTGTGTTGCATTAGGTGATATTTTAAAGTCTTTTACCTGGTCTAGTCTGTGCTGTTGTGCTTAGTTGCTCAGTTGTGTCTGACTCCTGCGACCCCGTGGACTGTAGCCTGCCAAGCTCCTCTGTCCATGGGATTTCCCAGGCAAGAATACTGGAGTGGGTTGCCTCTGTCCATGGGATTTCCCAGGCAAGAATACTGGAGTGGGTTGCCATTTCATTCTCCAGGGGATCTTCCTGACCCAGGGATTGAACCCAGATCTCCTGCATTGCATTCAGACTCTTTACTGACTAAGCTACAAGGGAAGTCTAATCTAGGAGGAATTAAAAATTAATCTTCACAAATTTCTACCCTATAAAAAGTTGCTTCCAAACAATTTACTTCCTGCCTCTTGGGAAATCTGTATGCAGGTCAGGAAGCAACCATTAGAACTCGACATGGAACAACAGACTGGTTCCAAATAGGAAAAGGAGTACATCAAGGCTGTATATTGTCACCCTGCTTGTTTAACTCATATGAAGAATATATCATGAGAAATACTGGGCTGGAGGAAGCACAAACTGGAATCAAGATTTCTGGGAGAAATATCAGTAACCTCAGATACGCAGATGACACCACCCTTACAGCAGAAAGTGAAGAGGAACAAAAAAGCCTCTTGACGAACGTGAAAGAGGAGAGTGAAAAAGTTGGCTTAAAGCTCAACATTCAGAAAACGAAGATCATGGAATCTGGTCCCATCACTTCATGGCAAATAGATGGGGAAACAGTGGCTGACTTTATTTTGGGGGGCTCCAAAATCACTGCAGATAGTGATTGCAGCCATGAAATTAAAAGACGCTTACTCCTTGGAAAGAAAGTTATGACCAACCTAGATAGCATATTCAAAAGCAGAGACATTACTTTGTCAACAAAGGTCTATCTAGTCAAGGCTATGGTTTTTCCAGTAGTCATGTATGGATATGAGAGTTGGACTATAAAGACAGCTGAGCGCCGAAGAATTGATGCTTTTGAACTGTGGTGTTGGAGAAGACTCTTGAGAGTCCCTTGGACTGCAAGGAGATCCAGCCAGTCCATCTTAAAGGAGATCAGTCCTGGGTGTTCATTGGAAGGACTGATGTTGAAACTGAAACTCCAATACTTTGGCCACCTGATGCGAAGAGCTGACTCATTTGAAAAGATCCTGATGCTGGGAAAGATTGGGGGCCGGAGGAGAAGGGGACGACAGAGGATGAGATAGTTGGATGGCATCACCGACTCGATGGACATGGGTTTGGGTGGACTCCGGGAGTTAGTGATGGACAGGGAGGCCTGGCATGCTGGGGTTCATGGGGTCACAAAGAGTCGGACATGACTGAGTGACTCAACTGAACTGAATCATGTAAGTGTATTTTATAGATGCCTGTTGAATCCATGCCATTCAGTTGTGTCCTGGGGCGTATAGCAGATTAGGTCCCTGCTGCCCTGGATCTCATATTTTAGGGACTATTGCAAGTGAAAGGATGCTTAGAGACCCTCATCAAAACCACTTCACCAATAAATAAGTCTGAGGCCATAGGAGTTTATGAATAGCCAAGTGTGGCAAAACTAGGGCTATATAGAATTCAAGCGTCCTGATTAGTGGCTCCATGTTCTTTCCATTCCATATACTCCACTTGTGACTATTGAGAGTAATGACATGAGTGAGGAATGCTTTTTAAGTAAATATCTAGTGAATGATACAAAGTGAAGAGGAAGAGAATTAATGACCAGATCCTGTATTTACCTTGAGCGTGTCAAGAAGTAGAGAGTCACAAATACAACACTGACATTCTTGAACCATATTTAAAATTGTCAAAATATGCCCTCAACCTGATGGTAAGTGGGGGTCTAATAAACCAGCTTTGATCTAGTTTTCTGCCTTGTGAATGTTTAAGAAGAGAGTCGGCATACCCCAGGTTGCATTACTAGTTCTGTCTTGAGCTTGCTCAGTGATATTAAATGCCTCCGTCCATGGTTTTTATTTTATACTCTAATTCCACTTACTCAACTGTTTGTAAAGTTTGTTTAGGGCTTTTAACAAACTTTGATCTCAGATGAAAGGCTGGAGAGAGTATAAACTGTCACTATTAGCACCATTAATATAAATATCCAAAGTAGTCTTGTGTTAATTATTTAACATTAGTGAATGATTTTATCCTCTCATTGCCCCAAATGCATTATATTTGAACATCAAACAGTAAAACCATCAAAATAGCCCTTCCCTCATTATTCTCTTTAGGCTCTGTTCTTAATTATTTTGCGTAGTTGGTGTTCCATCAGTGATTTTCTGGAGCTTCTTCAATGTTTTTCTCTCTGAACACCTCGCTGTCTGCCTAAATCCATAGCAGAGGTCCATAACACACATCCTTGACTTGTTTGTTTCATTGTCATCAGACGTTAACCAGATAGTTAAAAACACATTCAAGGTGGACTCACTGACTTAAAACACCTGGATTCCATGAAGTACTTCCTTTATATCCTTTTAGAGAATTTAAACTGTTTTTGTCTTTCCCTATCACTTCTGATTCAGAACTTGTTTTACTTTGTAATACCCTATCACATTAGGCATTAGTTTTTCCTTGAAGAAGAGTGTATTTGTTCCCAGATATGAAGGAGTTGACTGAAAGAGTGATCTCCAGATTTCTCAGAGAATGATTACGATTTGGTGCCCTGCGAGTTAAAGGACCTGTTTGTGAGTCCTGGCGCTTTCACATGGACAACTCACAGAACCCCTCTTATCCCGATTTCTATGATCCATGAAGTGGGCCCAATACTTACCCTATTGTGTCACAGATTTGCTGAGACGATCAGATGAGGTAAAGGATAGGAGAGTCCTTGTCTAATTTAAAACAATGATTCCTCCTGTATGTGTGCACTACCTTTACCAGTCACAGGAGCAGTGTACAGGCTAGAAATACTTGGCTCATTAATTGAGACATTTGCATTCTAGCCCTAGTTTTGTCACATAGGCTGTGTGTCTTGGTACTGTACGTTATATACATTTTACTTCCAAAATTCAGTGTAATTATTTCAAGTTTAGCATCTGGGAAATTTAGATTTATAGTTCTTATTTAATAATTTTAGTTCAACTCATTCCTGCCTCCAGATTCTGTTGGCCTGGGATAGGACCCAGTAGTTTTTAAAGTTCCTCGGATGATTCCAGTGGGCAGTCATGGGTGAGAATTACTGACCTGAGCCATCTGCCACGTGCTCTTTAGGTCTGGTCTTCTTCTGCCTTCACATCTGTTGGATGTAGTCCTGTTAATTTCCACTGAGTTAATTTCATGTCTTTTCTACCCACACCATCATGTGTTCTGTGCCTTGTTGTTGTTCAGTCGCTCACTCTTTACAACCTCATGGACTGAGCACTCCTGGCTTCCCTGTCCTTCACCATTTCCTGGAGCTTGCTCAAACTCATGTCCATAGAGTCGATAATGCCATCCAACCATCTCACCTGTCGTCCCTTCTGCTTTCAATCTTTCCCAGCATCAGGATCTTTACCAATGAGTCAACTCTTTGCATTAGGTGGCCAAAACATTGGAACTTCAGCTTCAGCATCAGTCCTTTCAATGTATATTCAGGGTTGATTTCCTTTAAGATGGACTGGTTTGATTTCCTTGGTGTCAGAGGGATTCTCAAGAGTCTTCTCCAACACCACAGTTCAAAGGCATCAATTCTTTGGCAGTCAGCCTTTTGTATTGTCTGGCTCTCACATCCATACATGACTACTGGAAAAAACATAGCTTTGACTAGACGGACCTTTGTAGGCAAAGTAATGTCTCTGCTTTTTAATACACTGTCTAGGTTGGTCATAGCTTTTCTTCCAAAGAGCAAACATCTTTTAATTTCATGGCTGCAGTTACCATCCACAGTGATTCTGGAGCCCAAGAAAATAAAATTTGTCACTGTTTCCATTGTTTGCCCTTCTATTTGCCATGAAGTGATGGGACTGGATGCCATGATCTTAAAACTTAGTTGACTTTTAAGCCAGCTTTTTCACTCTCCTCTTTCACCTTCATCAAAGAGGCTCTTTAATTTCTCTTGACTTTCTGCCATTAAGGTGGTGTCATCTGCATATCTGAGGTTATTAATATTTCTCCCAGAAATCTTGATTCCAGCTTGTGCTTCATCCAGTTCTTTGCCTACCACATATTATTTCCAATCTACTAAAACAATAGTTGTGAGGTTCTTTCTCAAACATTATTTTTTGTTAATTTTCCAAGGATATAAAGTGCTTACTTTTAGCTTCTTACTAAAGTATAACTTTCTTGGGCCTAACTTCAGGGACACATTTGCCCAGTCATGAGTTTACCAAATGATTAATTCTCTAATTTTAGTAAATGTTAATAAATCAGCCAATTTGCAAAACAGTATGTTTGGAAACTATATAAAGAGTTTAAAAGCAAATATGTTGTTTTGTAAATCAGTATGTTGAGCAAATTGTCAGTTTGCTTTCGGCTTATTGACTAAAATATGTAAATTACCTTCCTCCCTCATCTTTCTTCTTATTTCTCCTCTTTCCTACCTTTAGGTTAGTCCCTGCTCTATAACGTCACACTCATTTGGCCATTCACTCATTTCTTTCATTCATTTTTCCATTCGATAAATGACCATCAGCTAACCCACATAAAGGACTGAGTATAAACCATGGTTTATCTTATAAGGCAGCATAGGACAAGTACTTCGTGAACTACCAGACTTCATATCAGACTCCACATAAGCAGTTTACAAAGGCTCCCATCTCAGGAAGGAGAAATTTGGCACTAAAGGAATGAAGAGGATTCTGAGAGGTGATGGTAAAAGGCAAAGAATTTGCCAAGGGTAGATTAATCTTTGATAATACTGTTAGGGTCAGTTGGATCCAATCTTGGTCTATTGATTTCTTTTGGTAAGAACTGAGTTTTTTCTTTTAAAATATCTTACAAAGCACAAAGAGAAATTTTCCTTATTTTTAAATAGAAAAACTTCATTCTTTCTTGCAAATACCATATGAGTCGGTTGGAGCCTATTATAAAGCTAAGAAAGCTTCCCCAGTGGCTCAGCAGTAACGAATCTGCCCACAATGCAGGAGACACAGGAGATTCGGGTTTGACTCCTTGAAGGAGGGCATAGCGACCCACTGCAGCATTTTTGCCTAGGAAGTTCCATAGACAGAGGAGCCTGGTGGGCTACAGTCCACGGGGTCACAAAGAGTCAGACACGACTGAATGACTGAGCACACATGCATATAAATTTAAGATACATAATGAATCTTGATGATCTTATTTTCTTGAAACATTTTCCTTTCTCATCATCCTAGAAATTATTTTATTGTTACTTGTCAGTTGTTCCCCACTCTGCTAGAAGAGACCAAAATCATATGAAAATGGAGGAATAATATGATCATGTAGAAGGATGTTGCAATAAGTGACCTAAACTGGCACTATTGCATGACGATTCAGTTTTCTTATTTTGTTGTCAAAAGTATATCATGAATTGAAGAGTCTGAGAATCTTACCCTTCTCACCAGTTACCACCTTAGCCAGCTGCACTTTCATGGATGCTGAAAGTAGACACGAGACTAAGGACCTGATTACAGCACAGCTGGCCCATGAGCTGCATGTTTGAATCAATTCCCTTTGCATCTCCAGTCCCTCAGACGGGTCCAGTGGGCTTGCTCATGCAGTGAATTTGTGTTATAGCTGAGGAACCCTGAGCTTATGTCACCCCAGTCTTATAAAAGGAGCTACAAGAAATTCTTGGAGAAGGAAGGAGCAACTGACTCCAGCATTCTCGCCTAGAGAATCCCATGGACAGAGGAGCCTAGCAGGCTGCAGTCCATGGGGTCACAAAGAGTTTCACATAAATTAGTGACTGAAAAAAAAGAAATTCTACCCAACCTTTGCCTAAGAGGAAGACACTGTCTCATTTTCCAAGTCTGTTTGCTATACAAACATTCTTGAAAAGCTATGCTGGGACAAAAGCCATCATAAGATCTGTAGCAATGTCCTAGAGAAGTACCTTCCATCAAAATACTGTGTTATCTTTCAAGAAGAAGTTTTATAGTCTTTTTCCTTATGGTTATTATCATTTTATTGGATGCAGATAGAGAATTCAGAATTTCTTATTTCCTCCAAAAAGAGCAAATGAAGAAGCTGACAGAGGAAGATATTTCACAGCTATTAGATGAATCAGAAGATTAAAGGGACAGACAGCAGCATTCTAGATCCTAATGATGGTGAAATTGACTCTATAAACAAAAGTCAGATTATGAGTCTTCAAATGATAATATCCTATATGATTTTGTTTTGCAAACTTAGGAATCAATGCATGAACACTATAGTTTCTAAGGACAAAAAGGAAACAGGGCACTCTTAATCCAGTTAGTTATTCGACACGATGGACTTCATCATGCAGTATTTTGTAACAGGAACATTTGCTGAAAGAATGTATGACAGTACACTTTCGTCTTTAGTTATGTTTGTGCAACATAATTTACTTCCTGTGGCTCATAAATGGGCAGATACTGAAAGCAGGTTGTATAAAAATGTGATGAGAAGGAAAAGATAATATAGAAATGAAAATCATTGTTGGATTGATCATTCTGACTGATGCTTATAAATCTAAAAAATGAAAATGTCTACAGTTATCTAGTAAAGACTGCATTATCAACCTTCTAAAAATTAGAAACTTATATTTTCAGAAGTATTGTGTTTTGAGGAAGAAAGTGTAAGAGAACAAACCAGAAGTAATGGTAAAATAGAACTCATTAGAAGCATATTTGAAATTTGGAATCAGTATTTACAAGATGGGTATCTTTCAGAACCATGAATGACATTTATTCAGTAGTCCATTGCATTCATACCTTCAAAATCAAGAGAACATGTAACATGCTTAACATCTTACTGAAGTTTCTATAACATTTTTTACTGTTTTGGTTCTCTAAATTATTTATCAAGTAGTTAAACTTTTTTTAAAAACTTCACCCATGGGGTCTGAATTGTACTTGGTGATGACTAATTATTACTAATAAGCTAAAGATTAAGCTCAAGTACCTTGTTGTGTTCCGGGATCTGGGAACAAGCTGCCGTTCTGTATTCCCATCTTCCTGTTTCTTTGTTTTCTGTTTGCTTGTTTGTTTTTGTTAAAAGTGAATCTCCTGTGGTTCCCACAGTGTGCAAATTGCAGCTGACTTCAAGCGATATTACCTTAAATTTAATACACCCAGTTTCACTATCAATAGACATCTTGTTTGCATCTCCAGAACATTCCTTCAAAGCAGTGGACCCCTGTAAGTTTAAGAGGGAGAGACCCTACATCTTTTTTTTTGTTCCTTCATCTTTAAGTAGAGCTCCAGGGGCTTCCCTGGTGGCCCACTGGCTAAGACTCCTCTCTCCCAAAGCAGGGGTTCCATCTCATGTAATTGATGTTACTGTTACAACTTCCTAATTGTAAGAAGAGTGTGTTCCAGAACTCCTGACACACCCATATACACTTGACAGGATATGGAATCATTCCCAAATCAAATATAAATTATCTAATCTTTTACACTAGCAACTTTTAAAAGTATCATTGCATATATGTAGTTACTGGATGTCTGAGAAGCAATTACAACACCAAATTCAATAAATAGTCACTGTGTAGCTACTATGTAGATTTAAAGAATAGTAAATAAGGTATAATCCCTCTACTTAAAAATTTCCAATTTAATGGAAAAAGGCAGTGAATGAAAAATCATAAATATTTTCTCTCTATTGCTCTCATTTATTTTCATTCAGGAACCAAAAGCATATTCTTGAACTAAATCTAGTCAGCGTTAGCAGAATGAAGTCTGGCGTAGTGAAGTCTGTTATAGTTCGAGTTGTACATAGTTGGGCTAGCCAAAAATCTATTTGGCGTTTTCTTCAACACCTTATGGAAAACCCAAACAAACTTTTTGGCCAGCCCAATACTTAGTAAACACTATCAGATAAAGGGAAGACTGGATATTCTTTCAAATTCCTATATAAATAAATGTTGTGAAGTCCTGCCTAATTTCCAGATTATTGCATGTTTCCTAAGTTTTTACAACTTACTTTAAATGTCCAAAGTCATGTGGTTTTGCCTACTTTGTTTCCTGGATTTTTTTTTTTTTTTTTTTGCTGTTTTTTTGTTTTGTTTTGTCTTGTTTTTTTAATGTGTCTAGTAAAGGTTGCAGAACTCGTTCATTTTAGTTGAGCGTGTTAAAAAAGAAGTGAGGGGAAGGAGCCCAAGTTCAAAATTTCAAATTGTTTTGGCAGGACCAACTCCTTTTCATACTAACCACCAGGCCACAAAGCTTCATTGTTGGCCAGTTGAATGAATGCATGGCTTTCATTGGGAAAAAAGAAAAAAAAAAAAAAAAAAAACTTTCTAGCAATTGAAGTTTCAGGAAAACAATTGTTTGTGGCAAATGTCAGATAAATTTGCTCGTCAAATAATATTATCAGCTATTTTATGCCCCCTGGCTTTTGTGGTCCATCTTAGTCAGCTCAGGTTTGAAAATTCAGCAACTAGAAGAATTTGTTTAAAAATGTATACTTTTGTTCACATATACTGTCCTCCTCTCTTGCCCTTCTTCTGTTCAGCCATTCAGGCCATACCTTCACAGAACATCTCAAACATACTTAGAATTCACCTTTAACATTACTGGTTTAGGTGAGCTGTCTGCCAAAATGTATTGCTGTCACTTCAAATTATTGGTACTTTAAGTGTGGCCGGGCAGGTGGGTCTGCTTAAGAGGGAGTTCTGTTGAATTTTCGATAGTTAAAAATATTCTATATACTCTTTGCTTCTGTCTGCTTTGGCAGCAGTTGGCCAGGGAAATGCTTTGTACAAGATCCAAAAGAGTATTTCGAAGTGTTCAGAAAAGGATTAATTATGAAAGCAAACTTTAGAAGTATAGGCAGAGTTGATCTCAGTTACTTTTATAATTCAAAGAATTAAGTTGCAAAGCCATAATGATAAAAATAAAATACTTTGCCTGATTTCTATTTAGATCTGATCTGCCTGTCACCAGAAACTCATCCATATAGGAGGATTAACTGTTCACATGTGCTTTCAACATCCAAGTGCTGTGTGGGGACTAATGGAAAATGATTAATTTGTTTTGTCATTCTTTTTTAGAACACCGGGTTGGGGGAGTGGGGGACACATCTCTTTGAAAGAAAATAACCCTTTACTTTGAGAACAGCGAAGATTAATTATGTTCACCTCACCAAGGAGCTTTTAAGTAAATTAGCCTGGACCCTACCTCAGCCAGAGCAATTATCATCCCTTATCAGTGTTCCCTATCAGGACCCTCTGCTCTGTATTAAATATGGAAGAAGCAAATGTGATTGCCTGCCTTAACATGTGTTGAGGCCTTGGGGTGAGGGCTTGGTATCGGTCAGGGAAATGATTAGCTTTTCTCAGAATCTGCCGGCATTCAGGGTCATCATGGCCTCTTGAGACAAGCCCTGTCAGCTCATCCAGGGGAGACAGGTTGCTGTTGACATCCTACATTTCCTTATTAAGATCTTACTAGGTCCACAGAAGATTTTATTCTCATCTTCTTTTCTTTAACTGTCTGGACCATTTAACTCAACTTTACTGTACATCATTCTTCTTCTTCTTTTTAATTTTGAGTCTGTGTAAAAATAGTCTCTGTCCTTCAGAAAGTCAGATTTTAAGTTGTATTTAAAAAAATAATGTGTGCTATAAATATATTCCCATTTATAAGTTATGAATGAGTCTGTATTCATCTTTGTGCTGAGATGTCCAATCCCCCCTCATAAAACTAAAATCTGTTGTGTACAATAGCAAATATTCAGCACTGGAAATATAAGGAAGAGTATTTGTTGTTGTGTGGTTGCTAAGTCATGTACAACTCTTTGCAGCCCCATGAACTGCAATATACCAGGCTTCCCTGTTCTTCACCATCTGCCAGGGCTTGCTTAAACTCATGTCCATTGAGTCAGTGATGCCATCCAACCATCTGATCCTCTGTTGTCCCCTTCTCCACCTGCCTTCAATCATTCCCAGCATCAGGGTCTTTTCCATTGAGTCAGTTCTTCACATCAGGTGGCCAAAGTATTGGAGTTTCAGCTTCAACATCAGTCCTTCCAATGAATATTCAGGATGATTTCCTTTAGGATTGACTGTTTTGATCTCCTTGCTGTCCAGGGGATTCTCAAGAGAAGAATATAAGCCTTTAAGAAATTTGCTGTCTACTGAAAAGGACAAATAAACACTCAGTTAGGAAAGAATTGGACAGGTGATAGGAGGCATGTGTGTGCATAGGAAGTGCTGAGGATGAGCACCTAAGCCACACGTTAGAGATGTCCACAGGATAATAACTAGTATTATCATTGTAACAATAACTAGTGTTTTTTTTTTAATTGAAATATAATTGCTTCACAATGTTGCATTAGTCTCTGCTGTCCCCTGAAGTGAATCAGTCTGTATACATATAGCCCTTCCCTCTTGGACCTTCCTCCCTCACATCCACCCCCACCCCACCCATCTGGGTCATCAGAGAGCTCCCTGAGTACTTACCATTGATGCTGATACTTTGGCCAATACTTGATATCCAATACTTTGGCCACCTGATGCAAAGAACTGACTCATTTGAAAGACCATGATGCTGGGAAAGATTGAAGGTGGGAGGAGAAGGGGAGACAAAGGATGAGAGGGTTGGATGGCATCACTGACTCAATGGACATGAGTTTGGGTTAACTCTGGGAGTCGGTGATGGACAGGGAGGCCTGGTGTGCTGTGGTTCATGGGGTCGCAGAGTCGGACACAACTGAGCGACTGACCTGAACTGAACTGATTGATGCTGAAAGCGCGGCCTCTCTGCACCAGTGCCAAATCAAATCTCAGAGATGGAGCTTCAGGTGAAGTAGAGAAAGATAGCTTCATCGTTTTGCCAGGCAAAACGGGACGTAGCAGGTTCATCCCCCCACATCTGTGTGTCTCTGCCTGGGAGCATCTGATGAGGACTTTGATAACAGTACTTCAGGGGTGGAGTAGCTGACAGGATTAAGGGTGTGCAGGGAAGGTCGTGGAAGCTGGAGTCTTGCCAACAAGAAATGCGGGCGACAAAAGGCTTCTCTGCTCAGGACCCCACCTCTCCAGACCTCCCACCCCCACTGCGACTAGTGCCTCTCCCCATTCTAAGTACTTAACGTGTGTTAATATATTTGACCCTTAAAATAGTCCTGCACTATGAGGGTTCTTATTATAGCTGTTGAAAGATGAAGAAACGGTTCCAGTGGACATGGGTCAGGAACTTCCATAGGCGCCCATGGCCAGTAAGAAACTAAACCACGGTTTCACTCAGACTGCTCGAGAGCCCATGCTTCCAACTGCCATGCTAGAGAAGGTGACCAAGTCAAGTCTTGCAAAAGGAGAATCCATGACCTAACTTCAGCAGTGTGTAGAGAATATTCCAGACAGATGGGCCTTCCTTTTGTCAACTGGAAAAAGCAAAAACAAAGTGCACAACCCTTGAGAATTATGTTTTCTTTGGTGATCTTATTAAAAAACAGGGACATTACTTTGCCAACAAAGGTCCGTCTAGTCAAGGCTATGGTTTTTCCAGTGGTCATGTATGGATGTGAGAGTTGGACTGTGAAGAAAGCTGAGTGCCGAAGAATTGATGGTTTTGAACTGTGGTGTTGAAGAAGACTCTTGAGAGTCCCTTGGACAGCAAGGAGATCCAACCAGTCCATCCTAAAGGAGATCAGTCCTGAGTGTTCATTGGAAGGACTGATATTGAGGCTGAAACTCCAGTATTTTTGCCACCTGATGCAAAGAGTTGACTCATCGGAAAAGACCCCTATGCTGGGAAAGATTGAGGGCAGGAGGAGAAGGGGACGACAGAGGATGAGATGGTTAGATGGCATCACTGACTCAGTGGACGTGAGTTTGGGTAAACTCTGGGAGTTGGTGATGGACAGGGAGGCCTGGAGTGCTGTGGAACATGGGGTCACAAAGAGTTGGACACGACTGAGCGACTGAACTGAACTGGGAACTATATCACCGGAATATAGGCCCCTCAGCTCTGAGGAAGCCAGGATATTGACATATAGAAATTTTTGCTGAAAAAGAAATGTAGTCAAACATCAAAAGATTGCCACTAATCACACACACACACACACACACACACACACACTCACACACTCACACACACACACACACACAAACGCAAACATCTCAAGTTAATTATTTTGGTGATTTGCTATGTATGGGAAGAGGCATGAGTGTGGGTTCCTTGAAGTTATTCCTTAGACATGTGTCTTAGCTATCTAGGGCCAGTGTCCTATCCATCTCTATCCTGAACTCCCCTTAGGGCACTCCACTGGAGCTGGTTGCAGTGGCTGATGGCAGATTGCATTTGTTATTTACCAGAATGGCAGGTGACATTTTTCGTCTACAGTGTGCAAAGTCATGATCACACAGAAACTTTTGCAGATGGAAAAATATGGAATAACATTTATGGTAATAGAACCAGAAGCTAATTAGCAGCATCTAGATGAGGGGAAAACTGTAAAGTCTTTCTTTGGTTTTAATTTTTTTTTTTTTTAGTTAGGACAGTTACAAAATGAACAAAGGGAAAAAAAAAAAAAAACAAGCTCTTTGCCTGCTTTCGGTAGTATCTGTTCTAAAAATGTAAAATGACAAATATTTGGAGTGATAATTTGATGGGGCAAACCACAAGAACATAAAGATGTCTTTCTTCCTGTTTTCTTCATGCAATCATTAGCTTTGCTTTCTGCTACAGAAGAATGAGGTTTTTCCACCCCACAGATATTTTTAAGGAAACAGTAATCCCTATGTGGTTTTCTCCTTATTTTACTTTCTCTTTATATAAAACCATTCTTCACACTCTTTCCAACCTTTTAAGCTCTCCACCTACTATGGGAAGAAAGGGAAGCAATAGCAGACTAAATCTAGAGCTAGAAAAGTTCTTAGAGATTGTTAGATCTCACTTTCCCATTTTCTTGACTTTAAAACTGAGGCCCACGGGTTAAACAATTTTCCCAGGTTCATACAACTGACAGTGGCAAACCTGAGATAGAGCTTTGTATCTCCTCATTGCTTATCAGTGATCTTTTCCACTGTGCCTGGCTGTCCTCAAGTGGAAGGCTAGTATGAATAAAAATATTATCTAATTAGTCTAAATAACCTAGCATTACAACAGAAGCCATTTTGTGAACTTAGGACATTTTCAGAAGTTTATGGTCAGAGTGCATGTTCTTGAGATGTAAGAGTGTTTGGGGTAAATCGAGAGCCTTTGGTATGGCCTTCTGGGGATTCAGTGAATTCTCCTAGTAAATTTCTCAGGAATCTCCACCCACATTGCATCCCTGAGGAGGGGTCTGAGAGTTTCCACTGCCCAGCAGGTCCCTGACCTGGGGAGTGAGGTGCCTCACCCCCTTCACACGATGCTCCCAGACTCCACTTGTTCTTCCCTTGCTTGGTGCTGAGGGGCCCGCAGTCTGCCAACAGTATCAGAGGTTCCATTTGGAGCATGTTACCCTCTGCTTGGAGAAGGAAATGGCAACCCACTCCAGCATTCTTGCCTGGAGAATCCCATGGACAGAAGAGCCTGGAGGGCTACAGTTCTTGGGGTTGCAAAGAGTTGGACATGACTGAATAACTAACACACACACCCCTCTGCTGAAAACCCTCAGAAGACCTTCTGTCTCATTCAGAATTAAATGGAAAGACTTCACTGTGGCCTCGTAGACTCTAAGATCTTGCCACACGCTTCTTTGGCCTCATCTTAGGCTCTCACTCAGCTCACCTGTAGAACAGCGTCCACTATAGACTAGCCTTTAGGAATTCAGGTGGAATAAATGGTTATAAGCCTCCCCTTCATTGTATAAGGGGCATTCATCCCTTCAGATACAAATGCCTTCTGAATACCTTTCTGTGGAAACACTGGGTGAGGTACTGGGGGAACGGTGGGGAACAATGAGAAGGCATCCCCCACCTGTGAGGCTGACTGCCCAGTGTCCACGCAAACCTTGGTCAGCTAACCACACAAACAGGTGTAACGTTAGTACTCAGAGGAGTGCTGCAAAGGAAAGGCTCATGACGTACCGGAGAGCTTGTTTGACGGAATCAATGAAGGCACGGGCAGCTTCCCTGAGCAAGGGATGAAAGATAATCACAGTTCACCTGTTCATTTAAGATTTATTCTCTTCAATACTAAATAATGTAAATTTTACATTAAACATATTCAAGTGGAGTTAATTATATGCATGCTGAAGGCTTTGGGGTAAAGGGTAATAATGTACACAATTTACTTCATAACCCAAAAAATAAATTGGGTTAATGGATAGATGTTGGGAAGGACAGATGGATTAACATGTAATAAGGCAAATATAACACAGTGTTAATAGTAGAATCTAGGTGATCGGTATTTGGGTGATCTCTGTAAATTTCTTCCAGATTTCCTATATGCTTGAAAATGCTCATATTGTTGGGGGCGGGGGTATTAACCAGATAAGGAGACCGGAGGGAACACCCCCCGCCCCGCCCCGAGGGCACAGTACGCACAAATGTCGCTTATGTGCCACTCCACTCCCATTACTCTTATGTTTTGGATGATGTCTGTAGAACAGTAAATATCTTTCTAAATGCTGGATGTAGTTTTAATTAATTAATTTTGCCTTGTTTCTGCTTTGTACTCTGTTGACTGATTTTTACTAGCTGTTATATTAGATTGTCCCTGACCTCCTTTTCTCCATTTGAGAATGCTGCAGCTGACAGTACTTCACAGAATCGCCTTTTTTTGTTTGTTTGTTTTAATACTTGCTATTTAGAAAGTCCTTGACAGTTTTCCCTTGGTATCTCTAATTTTCTTGAAGAGATCTCTAGTCTTTCCCATTCTGTTGTTTTCCTCTATTTCTTTGCATTGGTCACTGAGGAAGGCTTTCTTATCTCTCCTTGCTATTCTTTGGAACTCTGCATTCAAAACTTGTATCTTTCCTTTCTTCTTTGCTTTTCACTTCTCTTCTTTTCACAGCTAATTGTAAGGCCTCCTCAGACAGCCGTGTTGCTTTTTTGCATTTCTTTTCCATGGGGATGGTCTATATCCCTGCCTCCTGTACACTATCACAAACCTCCGTCCATAGTTCATCAGGCACTCTATTAGATCTAGTCCCTTAAATCTATTTCTCACTTCCATTGTAGAATCATTAGGGATTTGATTTAGGTCATACCTGAATGGTCTAGTGGTTTCCCCTACTTTCTTCAATTTAAGTCTGAATTTGGCAATAATGAGTTCATGATCTGACCCACAGTCAGCTCCCAGTCTTGTTTTTGCTGACTGTATAGAGCTTCTCCATCTTTGGCTGCAAAGAATATAATCAATCTGATTTCGGTGTTGACCATCTGGTGATGTCCATGTGTAGTCTTCTCTTGTGTTGTTGGAAGAGGGTGTTTGCTATGACCAGTGCGTTCTCTTGGCAAAACTCTATTAGCCTTTGCCTTGCTTCATTCCATACTCCAAGGCCAAATTTGCCTGTTAGTCCAGGTGTTTCTTGACTTCCTACTTTTGCATTCCAGTCCCCTATAATGAAAAGGACATCTTTTTTGGGTGTTAGTTCTACAAGGTCTTGTAGGTCTTCATAGAACCATTCAACTTCAGCTTCTTCAGCATTACTGGTTGGGGCATAGGCTTGGATTACGGTGATATTGAATGGTTTGCCTTGGAAATGAACAGATCGTTCTGTCGTTTTTGAGATTGTATCCAAGTACTGCATTTCAGACTCTTTTGTTTTCCATCAAATTTGGAAAACTCAGCAGTGGCTACAGGATTGGAAAAGGTCAGTTTTCATTCCAATCCCAAAGAAAGGCAATGCCAAAGAATGCTCAAACTACAGCACAATTGCACTCATCTCACACACTCGTAAAGTAATGCTCAAAATTCTCCAAGCGAGGCTTCAGCAATACATGAACCATGAACTTCCAGATGTTCAAGCTGGTTTTAGAAAAGGCAGAGGAACCAGAGATCAAATTGCCAACATCTGCTGGATTGTGGAAAAAGCAAGAGAGTTCCAGAAAAACATCTATTTCTGCTTGATTGACTATGCCAAAGCATTTGACTGTGTGGATCACAATAAACTGTGGAAAATTCTGAAAGAGATGGGCATACCAGAGCACCTGACCTGCCTTTTGAGAAACCTATATGCAGGTCAGGAAGCAACAGTTAGAACTGGACATGGAACAACAGGCTAGTTCCAAATAGGAAAAGGAGTACGTCAAGGCTGTATATTGTCACCCTGTTTATTTAACTTCTATGCAGAGTACATCATGAGAAACGCTGGGCTGGAAGAAGCACAAGCTGGAATCAAGATTGCAAGGAGAAATATCAATAACCTCAGATATGCAAATGATACCACCCTTATGACAGAAAGTGAAGAGGAACTAAAAAGCCTTTTGATGAAAGTGAAAGAGGAGAGTGAAAAAGTTGCCTTAAAGCTCAACATTCAGAAAACTAAGATCATGGCATCTGGTCCCATTGTTGTAGCCACGAGTTTCGGAAAACAAACTCACTCAGAAGGACAATGCAGATAGTGGAGTACAGTTTATTACACCGGCGGGCTGAAGGCAGAGTCTCCTCTTAGCCAAGGACCCCAACCAGCATTTGTGAAAATCTTTTATACCCCATGTGTACGTGTCTGAACCCACCACTCCAAATTCCTTGAGACTTACATCAACCAAGGAAAATACAATCCCAATAACCCCATCATTCACGTGCTATGTGCTCATGTGCTCAAACAGTCAAACAATTAGCCAATAATCAATAAACCCAAGGTTACACTCTGATAGATACAGAAAAATTTATGGCCTGTCTGGAGGAAGGGGTGATTAGTGTGTTTTCTCTTAGGCGATGACTAACCTAGATACTGTCTTGCTTTTTCCATGATCCAGCAGATGTTGGCAATTTGATCTCTGGTTCCTCTGCCTTTTCTAAAACCAGCTTGAACATCAGGAAGTTCATGGTTCACATATTGCTGAAGCCTGGCTTGGAGAATTTTGAACATTACTTTACTAGTGTGTGAGATGAGTGCAATTGTGCGGTAGTTTGAGCATTCTTTGGCATTGCCTTTCTTTGGGATTGGAATGAAAACTGACCTTTTCCAGTCCTGTGGCCACTGCTGAGTTTTCCAAATTTGCTGGCATATTGAGTGCAGCACTTTCACAGCATCATCTTGCAGGATTGGAATAGCTCAACTGAAATTCCATCACCTCCACTAGCTTTGTTCGTAGTGATGCTTTCTAAGGCCCACTTGACTTCACATTCCAGGATGTCTGGCTCTAGGTCAGTGATCACACCATCGTGATTATCTGGGTCGTGATGATCCTTTTTGTATAGTTCTTCTGTGTATTCTTGCCACCTCTTCTTAATATCTTCTGCTTCTGTTAGGTCCATACCATTTCTGTCCTTTGTCGAGCCCATCTTTGCATGAAATGTTCCCTTGGTATCTCTAATTTTCTTAAAGAGATCTCAGGTCTTTCCCAAAATGTTGTTTTCCTCTATTTCTTTGCATTGATAGCTGAAGAAGGCTTTCTTATCTCTCCTTGCTATTCTTTGGAACTCTGCATTCAGATGCTTAAATCTTTCCTTTTCTCCTTTGCTTTTCACTTCTCTTCTTTTCACAGCTATTTTTAAGGCCTCCCCAGACAGCCGTTTTGCTTTTTTGCATTTCTTTTCCATGGGGATGGTCTTGATCCCTGTCTCCAGTACAGTGTCACAAACCTCCATCCATAGTTCATCAGGCACTCTATCTATCAGATCTAGGCCCTTAAATCTATTTCTCACTTCCACTGTCTAATCATAAGGGATTTGATTTAGGTCATACCTGAATGGTCTAGTGGTTTTCCCTACTTTCTTCAATTTAAGTCTGAATTTGGCAATAATGAGTTCATGATCTGACCCACAGTCCGCTCCTGGTCTTGTTTTTGCTGACTGTATAGAACTTCTCCATCTTTGGCTGCAAAGAATATAATCAATCTGATTTTGGTGTTGACCATCTGGTGATGTCCATGTGTAGAGTCTTCTCTTGTGTTGTTGGAAGAGGGTGTTTGTTATGACCAGTGTATTTTCTTGGCAAAACGCTATTAGTCTTTGCCCCGCTTCATTCCGTATTCCAAGGCCAAATTTGCCTGTTAGTCCAGGTGTTTCTTGACTTCTTACTTTTGCATTCCAGTCCCCTATAATGAAAAGGACATCTTTTTTGGGTGTTAGTTCTACAAGGTCTTGTAGGTCTTCATAGAACCATTCAACTTCAGCTTCTTCAGTGTTACTGGTTGGGGCATAGGCTTGGATTACTGTGATATTGAATGGTTTGCCTTGGAAACGAACAGAGATCATTCTGTCGTTTTTGAGATTGCATCCAAGTACTGCATTTCAGACTCTTTTGTTGACCATGATGGCTACTCTATTTCTTCTGAGGGATTCCTGCCCACAGTAGTAGATATAATGGTCATCTGAGTTAAATTCAGCCATTCCAGTCCATTTCAGTTCGCTGATTCCTAGAATGTCGACATTCACTCTTGCCATCTCTTGTTTGACCACTTCCAATTTGCCTTGATTCATGGACCTGACATTCCAGGTTCCTATGCAATATTGCTCTTTACATCATCGGACCTTGCTTCTATCACCAGTCACATCCACAGCTGGGTGTTCTTTTTGCTTTGGCTCCATCCCTTCATTCTTTCTGGAGTTATTTCTCCACTGATCTCCAGTAGCATATTGGGCACCTACTGACCTGGGGAGTTCCTCTTTCAGTATCCTATCATTTTGCTTTTCATACTGTTCATGGGGTTCTCAAGGCAAGAATACTGAAGTGGTTTGCCATTCCCTTCTCCAGTGGACCACATTCTGTCAGATCTCTCCACCATGACCCGCCCATCTTGGGTTGCCCCACCGGCATGGCTTAGTTTCATTGAGTTAGACAAGGCTGTGGTCCTAGTGGGATTAGATTGACTAGTTTTCTATGAGTATGGTTTTAGTGTGTCTGCCCTCTGATACCCTCTTGGAACACCTACCGTCTTACTTGGGTTTCTCTTACTTTGGGCGTGGTGTATCTCTTCACGGCTGCTCCAGCAAAGCGCAGCCACTGCTCCTTACCTTGGACAAGGGGTATCTCCTCACCGCCACCCTTCTTGACCTTCAACGTGGGATAGCTCCTCTGCTGCTGCTGCTGCTAAGTCACTTCAGTCGTGTCCGACACTGTGCGACCCCATAGACAGCAGCCCACCAGGCTCCCCTGTCCCTGGGATTCTCCAGGCAAGAACGCTGGAGTGGGTTGCCATTTCCTTCTCCAGTGCATGAAAGTGAAAAGTGAAAGTGAAGTCACTCAGTCGTATCCGACTCTTTGCAACCCCACGATTGCAGCCCACCAGGCTCCTCTGCCCATGGGATTTTCCAGGCAAGAATACTGGAGTGGGGTGCCATTGCCTTCTCCAATAGCTCCTCTAGGCCCTATCTATTTCTGCTTTATTGACTATGCCAAAGCCTTTGATTGTGTGGATCACAATAGACTGTGGAAAATTCTTCAAGAGATGGGGATACCAGACCACCTGATCTGCCTCTTGAGAAATTTGTATGCGGCAAGAACAAATATTTAAAAAGGGATCTGAAGGAAAAGAGAGATGTTTATTCCTTCTGACTTCCTTTCTCCTTCGACTCATTCTTGATGTTCTCTTATTGGAAAAAAAAATCCCCAAATTAAGATAACATTAAGATCGTGTGTTGACTATAACTCAATTTATTTATATCTAGAAATAAAGCAATAATCTAGAATGACAGTTTTTTATTGGTCTTCACTGAAAAAAATTATTGTGGATGAGATTTGGAAAATACCTAGACCATCTTCTTTCTTCAAATTTTCCAGTAAAGATATGCTACCTGTTCTCGTATTTCATAAATTTGTGCTTTTAAAGGAAATCTTCTACCCCATTTGATTAGTATGCTATTACATGAAGACAAATAGAATTTGTTACTGACAAAAGTTCTGGGTTTTAAATCAAATATAATAACTGATGTTAAATTGCCACATTAAGCTGATGTTTTGTTTTACTGAGCCTGTGTACTCTCTAATCCCAAGACACATGTAAACATTTCTAAGTGGGTGTCTAATTTTGAAATCTCTGTTAAAGTGAAGCCGAATCCGGCCTCTGTACCCAGGCATCAAATTAAATCTTACACACACAGTTTTGGCTGAAGTAGAAAAGAAGAGCTTTATTGCTTTGCCTGGCCCAGAAAAGCCACAGCGGGCTAATGCCATCGAAGCTGTGTGTCCCAACCTGGAGGTATAGTGAGAAGTTTTACAGTAATGATTCAAGAGGACATGGTCAGCTCGTGGACATTCTTCTGATTGGTTGGTGGTGAGGTATGTAGGAGTCAGCATCATCAACCTTCTGGTTCCCAGTGGTCTGGGCAGCAGACTGCCTTGTGGGGGGTTCAGTGTCTGTAAAACGGCTCCATTGTTACGTATCCCTTGTGAGGGAAACTGGACTTTGCCCAAGGCTGCCCTATTGTTTTGTTTGTTTTTGTTTTGTTTTGTTTCTTTTTACTTCCATATCTTAGCATCCCCTTCCTTCCCTAATTAGCAACTGTTTGAACCTGCTCCTTAAAACACTGAGAAGGTTATAGTAGTTTGGTAGTTTAAGTTGCCAAGTCACGTCCGACTCTTGTGACCCCGTGAACTGTAGCCTGCCAGGCTCCTCTGTTCATGGGATTTTCCAGGGGAAATTATCAGAATGGGTTTGCTCTTTGCTTCTCCAAGGGATCTTCCAGACCCAGGAATTGAACCCGGGTCTCCTGTAGCACAAGCAGATTCCTGCATTGCAGACAGATTCTTTACTGACTAAGGTACAAGGGAAGCCTCCTGGAGGCTGAATAAAGCCTATCTTCTATAATTAAGAAATGGGGGTGACTCAGAGGCTCTTGTGCTCAGGAGTCCCACAGGGTCCCACTTGGTATCAAAAGTACACAATCTAGAAATAAAGGACTCCTCTGATATTCCAAGGAGTCCACACAACTCTGAGCACTAGGCTCTTTGAAGGATGTATATCTACAAAATGACTTTGCCAGCCTATTTTCTGCTACTTTTTCGCTTGGTTCCAACAAGTGTCCTACAGTTTGGATGAAAAGAGGACCCTGTGAAGTGGATACAGCTGTGCTGGGTTGAGTCCCTGCAAGTGAAAAAGGCAGACAGTCTCTTCTCTTCATGATTTCAGTCTTCCTCTCCTTCGAACTTGTTTACGCAGGTCCTTTGACCCCTTTCAGCCATTTGTCAAGAAAAGTTTTGCAGTGGATCTCTTTCTGAATGAAACTGCATTGCATTTTTGAACCCCAATAAACTGCTTCATAACCTCTTTTACCTAATATCTGTATAGTTTCAGAAGTGCACACACGTTTTTAAAGTAAAAATATAGATACTATATCCTTTATCATCTGAACCTCAAAACATGTGATTTCAATAGCCCTATAAGAAAATGGTGGTGGTTATATGTTAATAAGAAAATAGACACGTGGAGTTTTACAAAGAAAAGTACATTTGCTAAAATATACCTATTAAATCTGTTTTGTAAGCTTTGTCTATGGGAGACAGGAATCTTAAGAATTGCAGTGAAGCTCCTTTCTAGTTCCTAATAACTGCTACTTATGTTGTCACGCTGTATTATCCAATTTCCCTGAAGTCTGAAGCAGAGGAACGCCCAAAGAAAAATACTCTGTGCACCAGTACAAACTGTTCAGCTCCATTGCAGTTTTGTGTGTGTTGAAGGTTTTGGAATAGTACAGTTGTCAGCTGATTCATGGCCCTTTCCAACAGATATCTAAACATGCCTGTAGGTGCAAAAGCCGGAAGACTTAACAGGCAGGATTTCTGAATTTCACTGGTGTTTCTACCATTGGGTCTTACCCTTAGTCTAGAGAAAATAAATGAAACAGCAGACTTTTGCTTCTAGGTTTTTAATGTAGAGGCCAGGGTTCAGTAGGTTGATTAGAACATGGTAACTTTGCCTTTGTCTTCAGGCGGCCAACATTTATTAAAACATCTCTTGTGGGCAGCTTGTGTGTTATATTAGCGTTAGGTGTTACAAAAAAGAAAAGGAAATGTTAGTATCATAAAACTCAATCTCATACCTAACATCCTTTAATCAACAGAAAGAATGTCCCGACCCCTTGTGTGTGTGTATGTAGCGGATGCGTGGTCTTAAGCACAGACACTTCAGAACTGGCCAAATGAAATTCTGCCTGGGTTCAGGTTCTCCAAGGACATATCTTCAGAATTCTAGCTGCTAAGAGTTGATGGCTAGCACGGGATTAGGAATTTACATAAAGCACATACTGTTACAGCTTCGGGTTGCTCTCCTTTTCAACTGGTGATTTACCATGAAAATAGACTACTTGGGTTTACATAACAATTTACACTTTGCTCCTCAGTTGCCTCATCTGCAAAGTGGGGATAACATTAGTATCTACATTATATGATGGTATGAGGATTAAGAATTGTATTGTATAACTGAATTACATTTGTATAGTTCGGTTTTTAATTGTCCTACTACATAGAAGTAGGTATAATTGATCATTTGCTTCCTGGGCCAGTGGAAGTCCAGCTTCTTAAGCCTCTGAGTTAAACCACATACTATATTCCTTGTGTTGTATTGATCTTTATGAAATGGAGTCTTAGTTGTGAATTTCTGTTTGTTTTCAAATTTGATATGAAATTTAGTATCCTGTAACATTTTCAAAAGAGAAACAATCTTAAAACCCCTCTGTGAATGTCTGATTTAGTTTTTCTGGGAAATTGGTTTCAGGAAATTAAAGACAGGTTAAGCACCTGTCATTTGCTAGTGCCATCATTAAAACTTGAGAAATTGTTTCCTTAATCCTACCAGAGAAGACTTGTCTGTGCTCTTTAAAGCATTCAACTATGTAAGGCAGAAATAATTAACCAACTTAAAAAATAAAAAACTTCCCTGACTGTCCATGAGGTGTTTTGCCCTAAGAGCTAGCAGGCTGTAGGCCCTCATGTTATCTCTAAAATCCAACAAACCCCGGTTAGACTTCCCATCTGCTATTACTTCTTGTCTCTATAGCACAGTAAACTTTTGGGGGAAGGTAAACTTGAAATGCCATGTAATGTGACAAGACCCTAATCACGGAATCCCAGCCAGCCTCACATTAAAAAACAAAAAAAATAGAGTTCGAACTTGAATGTGCATACTCTTAAGTCTGTATTTGAAAGTGGTAGGTTTAAGCCCACTTACATGCATAGAGAGAGAGAGAAGGACAAAAAACAAATGTGCTCCCCAATACCACTCAGTCGTAAAATTATGAGACCTGAGATGCCTGCAGGCCTGGTCTCATTATCTTCATTACTTCATATCTTATTGTTGCAGATGACTTAAAAATCTCAGCATCTGTACGTGTAATTTCCTTAAAATAAATGCAGTTAATTTTTTTCTTTGTTTAATTCTTACATCTTTTGCATATGCATATTCTCCTTCCAGTAAATTAAAAGTTCCTGCAGAACAGAAAGTGTGCTAAGTCTTATGAATTTTTCTGTGTTACCTAGATAATACATTTGGTGTTATCGATTGACTAGAATATAAGGATACAGAGAAAGACGTGTACCAGAAAATATTTCTGATATTGAATGAGATATTGCAAAACAATCCATAGATGGAATATAAAATAATCACAACTGAAAAAGATGAAGAGAAAGTATGAAGATGTTAACTGAGACACAGGAGGTTGGGGAGGGAAGTAGAAAAATAACTGTACGTAAGAAGAAGCCAAGCAGTTTTTTTAAGATTGAAGGTTTACTCAAAAAAAGTCACCATTTGAATAAGTACACCCAAACATAATGGAATAGTCAAAATAAACTAGTACGTGTAAATATGCAACAAAAAGAAACCTTATTCATGCATCACTTGGTTGATTGAAAATTCTAAGCAAAAATATTTACATAACCTACTGGTTTTACAGTAGGGAAAAGATTATTTGCTTATTTTAAGATCACAATGAGTTTAACATATTAATATTTAACCCAAGTTTAGAGCATCACTTTTGAATGAGAAAAATTATGAGATGAAAAAATGAAAGTTTTTAAACAACAAGTTGTACTAAAGCTATTGTTTATGAAGAAGAGTTTATCCAATGCATAAAATTATGCTTTAAAATCACCATGGCATTGATTTGTATTTTACTATTCAAGGGACAATATAAATTCTTGAGGAAAGCTATAATTTTACTGTTTAAATGAATGTAGCATATATGGTGGCTAAAACTACTAGTTCCCCTAAATCTACATGTGAGGGACTATGCTGAGAAACATGCCATTTTTTTTTTTTTTAGTGAAATACAGTTCATTAGCAATGCTGTGTTAATTTCTTATGTACAACATACTGCGATCCAGCTATAAATGTATGTACAGTCTTTTTTATTTTTCCATTATGATTTATCTCAGGATACTGAATAGAGTTCTCCATGCTGTCCAGTAGGACCTTGTTGCTTATGAATTCCATGTATAATAGTCTGCATCTACTAACTTCAGACTTACAGGCCATCCCTTCCCGCTCCTCCCCTGGCAAAAACAAGACCGTTCTCTGTAGTCCGTGAGTCTAAGAAAGTCGTTTTGATGAATCCACCCTACACAGGCAGTTTAAGTTGAGCACATGCTACAAAAAGACTAACAATGATAACAAGTTAAGGGGAAGGAACAAAATACTTAAGTCCTTTAACTGGAACTTGGAAAGGAAGTTTAAGTAGAACTTGAAAAGTTAAGAAAGTGATGAAACAGCATTTACAACTTAACAATTTCAAAAAAGCAAAGTAAGGATGTTTCCACCCTTCTCTCAAAAATCACATTAGAAAAATGCAAATATGAAGAAATAGAAACAGTGGTTTACACATTGATAACTAGAAGACATCTATAACTCCAAGTCAAAGAAGATAGGGCAAAATGACTCATAACAATAAAGAGGTAAAATGACCTTAACATGCCTGTCAAGGGGAGAGCTTTGGAAGGCAGATTTTATTCAGCCTGTAGAATTTCAGAAAGGTTTTTGAGCTGGTGGTACTTTTTTATTGCAGAAGGAAAGAGTGGAAATAAGGACATTGGAAGTGTCTTCAAGAAAGAGTTCGAGCCTCCAAACTGTCTCCATCCGTACCTCTCCGCACACCTTGCGGGGAGCCATAAGGGTATACTCTGGAGAAGAATTAGAGGTGAAGGCAGAGAGCAGCAGCATTGTGAGACAGGGATCCGAACAGGAAATAAAAGTGGGTCTATCAGATGACGATAACACCAGTTCCTAACCCTGTCTAGTTCCCAAAAGAAATTGAACTCCCCCTGAGAAAAAACCCTCTTGTACATATATGGAGCCTCCTCCCAGTAAAAAAAAAAAAAAAAAAGCCATCTAACCACCTGGTTAGCCTACAGTTTGATTATATAAGTCTCAGGTATTTTTGCAACAAATTATGTGCTGTGCATTGGTAACTAACAAACCATGACAGCTTAACACTGTGCAGGTTGCTTTTTCATTCCCGTTACGTTCCAGTAGTGGGCGGCTCTCCTCTGTCTTGTAGTTCTGCCCTCTGGAACATGTGGTCTCCAGGGTCCTTACGGCAGGATCTAAGATGGAAGAGGGAGCACACAGACCCAACTCCCTCGGTCCAGAAGGGACACTTGTCACTTTCCTTCATAATCTGTTGCGCAGGTCTGTTCATGTGGGAGATGTGGAGGAACACTTGTAACATTGGGTGGTCACTAACTTCTCAACAGCTCTGTGCAAACTTGCGTGCAGGTCCTTGCAGGCCCCTTTCTTCCCATGCCACAGCTGTGGGGTTTGTTTTTAATTTCATTGAATATTTACAATTCGTTTTGAATGTAAAAGCTATCTATGTGCCTGCCCTGTGACGGGAGTTAGAATACAGAGGTGTGTATGGTACAGTCTCTGGTCTCAAGGTTATTCTACATTTAACCTCTTAATTCAATATTGGCTTTGAAATAATTTTCAGGTCATTCCCTCTTAGTGGTTGTATTGGTATGTATAAATCAGTGACTAGCTAATCAAAGACTGTAGAAGTTATTGATTTGTAATCAACAGGACCTTTTGTCCCTGTGGCGAAATCTTTAATTTCAGATATTTCTTCCAAGTCTTTTGAGAACTGCACTTTTTCTTTTTAACTCAAATAATTGTTGAGAGCTCTTTTCTTCTTTACAATGATAACATGTAAGGATCTCTAATGGGCTCTGTAGATAAGTAAATGCAAATTTATCTTTTTCTCATTATTACCTTGTGATTTATTTCTGATGTGCACTGAAGCAGGTTTGTAAATTAATATGAAATTCTCTATAGAAAGTTTCATAGCGTATCAGTTGAAAGCAGTTATCTAGGAAGAGCTTTGTATTGGAGGCAGTTTGCAAATGCATCTCATATACTTCTTTAAAACTTTTATTTTCTGATTTGAAAACATACATTTATATTAGAAATACTATTTCTTCTTAGTTGACTCTCAATCTACAGCTTGAACTGCTTATACCAGTGGTACAGCCAATTTTTAGTAGTTGGATTCTGAGAGTATTGATCAATTTTTTATAATGTTTGCTTGCCTTGTTTTCTTTTCTAGAGTACCCGAGTGGCTTTGGACCATCTGGAGTCTGTGCCTGAGAAACTGAGCCTACTAGAAGATTTCAAAGGCTTCCGAGTGAGAAAGAGTTGGCTTGTCTCTTTCAGTATTTTTATCTGAGTGAGAACAAGTGACATCTTCCTGATGTGCAAAGAAAATTGTAGGGAGGGAGGGAAAACCAAAGAGCTTGGAGACTCTTAGCTCTCAATCTTATCTGAGTTTATTGACATTTGTGAAGCCAGGATTGAAAATAATGGAATTTATATGTTAGCACAATAAAGGAAAAGAGAGACTTTTACCCTATTACCAGGAGCTCATTTGGCTCCCTAAAGCTTTAATTACAATTTAGAAAAATCGAAGAATTAAAATATATTACATTGGTAATATGTAACTTTTTGATGAGCAGTTTTCATTTGTGAATTATCTTCTTTTATTAAATCATTAAATTTCCAGAGTACTGTTTGTCGTAGAGATACAGTAGTACACAGGTTATCCCTATATGACAATATAATGATTCAAATCCACATAGAGTTTTAGATTTTGTATCTAATGCTATTTATTGATAGAACTCTAACCACAAAGGATTTCCTTATGAAGTCAGTTAATTACATATGTGGGTTTACCTACTATAATTTTTTTTTAAGTTGCTCGTAGAGGAGAGAGGCAAAGCAAATAACCCTGCTGCCCAGTCATGCCAAACAAGGTCCAGCCCAGATAGCATCTTCACATGGCCCCTTGGGGATGCATATGGAGTGGACAGTTTTCATGATCTGTAATTTTTTGGCTCTGTATGTACAAACAGAGGTGAGAGTCTCTTTTTGAAAAACATTAACCATTCATTTCACATTGCCTTTAAAATGTAACTTATATTTAGGTTCTGCTTAACTCTAACATATTTGAGAATATAGTAAGTAAAAAATATAAGGCAGATCATGCCATATTGATTTCTTGGAGGTATTAATGAGATTCAGCTTTCAAGGTCTACACTATTTTAAAATTTCACTGTGTATTTTGCTAGTTCAGTAACTGAACATTTTTCAGTGGGATCTAAGGAGCTGACACATGTGGAAATTTGGAATATCACATGTAGAATAAAACCAAGCATTTCTAGTATACTTTATTAAAGTTTCAATTCTTTCTCATGATTTGATTTTATATTTGCAGTCTAAATCTCAGTCTCTATCAAAGAATTATGTAAAATGTACAAGAAGATATAATTTCTGTTCACCCTTATATGACCCAATGTGGAAAGGAGGCAATATGTTACACCCCTGTCCTTTCCACTTTTTTCTCTTTAGATAATAGAAGTTATCAAAGTGAATGAAGGGCAGGCAAGAGAGAAAGTATTAGAAACAGCTGGCATTTGTCACTTGAGGAACTGATGCCTGTCTTATACCAGTATGAAAATGTAAAATTTAACCTCCGGTAACAGCTCATTTTTCCTCAGTGGTCTACATTAAACAGAATGTTCACAAGTACAATGTAAAAGTTGTTCTCTACTATTGCCAAATTTCTCTCTTATTTTTCATCATATGGGCTATTAATTATCTACAAATCTAGCTTATGTGTATGCACACTCCCATAGGAAGATGGTGAAATTTTTAGAGACAGAATGTTTTTCAAAATTTAGAATTGTACTTTTAGTCATTCAAATTGAAACATCTACTTTTAAAATGGAAAGGAATTCGTTAGCAAGTATTATGCACTATATATGGCAGGCAAAAGCTAAGCATTTTATATTTCTTCAAATCCTCAGAGACACATTATAAATTGGCATTATTTTCCCTCATTTTACTACTCAGGAAACTGAAGCTTGGAGTGTGTAGATTATATAAAACTATGATATAATTCTGCATATTTATAGGAAAGCCCATCTGTTTTGCCTACTGCCTCTAGCCTGAAACCCATTCCATATATACTCTAAAGCCGTCTATACGATAAAAAGAGGTCATGTAATCAATTAATGAAAACATTGCCTTAAATAAAAATATATAAAACCTTTAGATTATTAGATGTAGATTATATTTTTCAAATCCTTAAAACTTTCTAAAATTCAGTATGCAGTTAACAAGTTTAAAAACCTAAGTTCTGGTTCATGCTCCTGCCCCAGACAAAATCACTTACTATCTTAAGAGCTTATTTCCTCATCCATAAAATGAGAGACTTGAACAATATTACCTCTGTTGTTCCTACTCACACTGGCATCACTAGCATATATGTGAAAATGCATTTCACATGTTTTTGGACAACACTGTAGTCTCTTGACAACTAAATGTGAATACAAGTGTTATCTTACTTAGATGATCTTGACTTTATTCTTATTTAAAGGTGTCATAGTTTCTGTCTCTCTCTGTTTCTCTCTGTCCCTCCCTCCCTGTCCCACTTCATTTTATTTTTTAATCCTTATTTTGAAAGAAATGGTTCAGCACCACAATCCTACATTTAAACATTACATATTTGATATGGAGGAGAGGGAACAGCTTTGGGTTCCAAGGTCACTCTGCCACAAATTGCCTAGCCTTGGACAGGTCATTCTTAACTTACTTGGGATGTAACTTTGTTTTTTTAATAAAAATGATAACTTTGGAATTCTAATACCCCTTCTGGTCTGAACATTCAAAAAGTTATTTGAGGCTATTTGGGGAGCTAAATAGATGATTTTTCTTATATATGAAAATCAGTTGCCCTAATTCTGTTTAATTTCTCCCTAATTCATACTGAAGGGTCTACATAGGGGACTTCCCTGGCAGTACAGTGGTTAAGATTCCAGGTTTCCAATGCAGCGGTTGCCCAGTTCAAATCCCTGGTTGGGGAGCTAAGATCCAATATGCCCTGCAGTGCAGCCAGAAAAAAAAAGAGTCTAAGTAACAGGCTGCAGTGACTATTTGCTGTGTTCTATCCTCTATCCCCAGAAAGAAGGAAAAATAGAAAGGCAGGCAAGCCCTGGTTATTTTTCTGTCTTAGTTTATTACCTGAATCTTTTCATGCTTTTGAGGGCTGGTGAGCTATTCTTTTTTTACTTCCTTTAAGATATTTTTGATGTCAACCATTTTTAAAGTCTTTATTGAATTTGTTACAAGATTGCTTCTGTTTTACGGTGTTGGTCTTTTGCCCTGAAGCATATGGGATCTGAGTTCCCCAATCAGGGATCAAACCCATACCCCCTGCATTAGAACGCCAAGTCTTAACCACTGTACCACCAGGGAAGTCCCAAGATGAGCTATCCTTACATTTAAAAATCTGCATGAAATAATAGTTAACAGGTGAGAATTTTTTTTTTGCAAAGTGCAATTCTAAGGGACAGTATATACCATCCAAAAGTGGCATGGCATCATTAAATACTATCTTCAAACAACTCACTGTTACTTTAAATTTTTCCCTTCACCTAAAGGGTGTCAGTCATAGATTGGCACAGGGACTACCAGTGGGGAAAAAAAAAGGCCAATAACTTTTGTGGGACTGTTTTTATTTTTAATGGTAGCATCTAAAGTGACCATCTTTTTCCTTATCCTTGGGAACCTCTGATTTCTCTGTATATCTCTCTAAATGTCTATAATGATTTATTATCTAGATATCAGAACTTTCTCAGCTTAATTTCAAGCTCTGGTTTCTCTTTCATCTACCAATTTAGACCCTTTCTTGTTTTTGCAGGGTTCCTGCAGTTTATCCGACAGAATTGACGGGAGATATTCGAAATACCGAGTTCACAGAGATTCTCTTCAGCAGTGCCGGGATGACACCAAGCACAGAGTCCAAAGCTTCAGAGTAATGTCCTTTATATACATTTTCAGACTTTGGGTGTTACCTATGGTTATGGCTATAGCTTTCTAAGCAGGCCCCGTGGCATTTGCATAAGGGTACTTATGAAAGAAATGTTTTGATGTAAGAGATAGATCTTCAATTTTGTAGAAGTAGAAAATAAAAATTCAGGGATCGTGTTTATAACTTTTTATCTGAGAACTAATTATTAAGTGTATGCCGTTGTGGCTCAGCTGGTAAAGAATCCGCCTGCAGTGCGGAAGACCTGGGTTCGATCCCTGGATTGGGAACATCCCCTGGAGAAGGGAAGGGCTACCCACTCCAGTATTCTGCCCTAGAGAATTCCATGGACTTATAGTCCATGGGGTCACAAAGAGTAGGACACGACTGAGGGACTTTCACTTTCTTTCACTTTCATTGTTGTTTAATATCTTGTTTGTCTATGGGAATTGATGCTGCTTAAGAAATCCTGGTGGGCTTCCCAGATGGCTCAGTGGAAGAGAATCTACCTGCTAATGCAGGAAATGTGGGTTCAATCCCTGGGTTGGGAAGATCCCCCTGGAGAAGGAAATGACAGCCTACTCCAATATTCTTGCCTGGGAAATCCCACGGGTAGAGGAGCCTGGTTGGCTACAATCCATGGTGTCGCAAAGAGTTGGACATGGTTTAGTGACTAAACAACAGTAAGAAATCCTGAGCCAGGAAACCCTTGGCCTCTTGATTGGTCAGTGGCTTAGTGTGGATGGCCACCCTCCTCATTGTGTAAGTCTGACTATTCCTCTCTCTGCACTAAAATCCTCAGTACGTGAAATAGCCTATAGTATTTCCTAGGATCAGCATTTATAGTCGTTCATTTCATGAGGATAAGAGCTCCATATTACTACTTCTGTCTGTGATTCACTAGTGGGGGACCATATAAGAGACTGGGAAGATTTGACCTAAATTACAAACCATTCCCTAGGAGCTGTCCAAGACCCATGTGGGTTATGGGTGACTTGACACTCATTTGACCTTTAACAGTTGTCGGCCTCGAGCTGAACTTCTCAACCCAGCATTAGTGACATGTGTGCCAGGTAATTCTTTGTTGCAGAGGCTGTCCTAGGCATTGTAGGATGTTAAGCAGCGTCCCTAAGAATGTACTCACTGGATACCAGTCACATTCCCCGTCCCAAGTTGTGGCATCCGAAAGTGTCTCTGGATGTTGCTAGGCATCCCCTGGAGGGCAAAGCTGCTCTCTCCCTCTCACTGAGAACACCGAGCTAGAGAGGATCCATCTATAGTACACTCCAAGTCAATTTAGAAAATAAAGCTAAAGTTTCAGCTCTTTTATATTCTTACAAAGTTCAATATGTATGCATATTCATTACACTGTATATATTCACTTATTTCAGCCAAGTGTAATTATTTTTAAGGTGCATCTTCCCTCCTCTGAATGTAATTGGACAGAATGCTCAGTGGATGTAAAGACAGTATTCATTTACATAAGCCCTCCCTGGCATGCTTAAAGTGAGCTCTTTACTTCCCCCATCCCAAACAGAAACTTCACACAATATGCCGTGTTATTGATGCCCTTACTGCAAAGAGGGCGGCCTGTGACTTTGTGCTTTTTTATACCTTTGCTCTTTATATTGGTATTATTGACTATAGCAGCGATCATGTTATCATATATGGCAAATTTTAAGTTCACTAAATTGTCTTCCAACATTCTCATCAGGTCTCATATACTCAAGCATTTCTCCTCCACTTAGAGTGCCACTGACTTAAGCAGAAGAACAAGGCTTAGACAACAATAGCTAATAATAATAACTACTCGTTACTGAGCACATATGAGAGCAAACTACATGAAATTGCTCTTTTTGTATGTGTCTTATGCTTTATGTGCCTGATTTCATTTAATCCTCACAGCAACCCTCTTTTTTTTTTTTTTTAACCACTGAAGAAAACCAGGTTATAGAGCGATTATGTGATTGAATCATGGTTAAAACCTACATCTGCCTGGTTACAAGAATCTATATCCTTGACCACCAGGCTATTATAGTGTAAATTTGGATCTGCTGTCCCTTAATTTTTTTTAGAAGTCACCAAATGTAGGACAATATCTGTAATAAATAAAAGTCTGTTTTCTCCAAAAGCACAGAAACACAGTGTATGCCTCTTAGTTCCATAGAGGTCTAAAAGCAGATGAAATATTTAAGACATTGCTTCCCAATACCGTTAGATTCAGTATCAGGTGGATCAGTGCTATCTAGAGGCACCCAAATTGCGATAAATCAATGCAATTTCTATAACAGCATATGGCAAAGCTCTGAATGTTTAACATGTTCAGCAAGTAATCTCATTGGAGTTCTCTTTAAAATTACATTTGCAGCTGAAGAGGAAATCAAGCCTGGTTTTGTGAGGCCAACACTTATCAAAATGAGAAATAAGTTTGAAAATTTTGCAAATAGGCAGTGCAAATGCAGGAAAGAGCCACAAAGCACATTGTATGATGACATTGTTCCACATTAATACTACTTAAACATTTTTAAATATTGATCCATTTCAGTGATGAATACGTAGATTATTATCTTGTGTAGCAGATGTCTGGCCTGAAATAATGCAGTGATCTAAGGCAAAACTCATGAGACTGTCACATTTTTTGTAGTCATTGTTGCGAAAAATGTGAGAGCACATTTTTGCAAATCATAGATACCAATGATCATTTGCTTATATGCTTTTTATAAACATAACTTATTAAGAATGAAAGGGGAGGCAGTTTCAAAAGAAATAAGTTCATATGGGCAGTGAAAAAATTGTTAATTTCTTAGCTTCCTGGATAATCAGAGACGCTGCATCTGATTTGTGGTTGTTCAGTCACTCAGTTATGTCGAGCTCTTTGCAACACCATGGACTGCAGCGTGTCAGGCCTCCCTGTCCCTCACTCTCTCCCAGAGTTTGCTCAGACTCTGTACAGACTATATTGCCAAAGCACTGCATTTCCTGTCGGAGATGGGGGTGGCAGCACGTATAAGCATACAGAAGGCAGGTCTTCAAGTAGAGAAGAGTTACCTGTCATCTTAATCCTTACAGATAATTCCTGTCCAGTTGTTTTAGAACGCAGTTTGGCAGACGGCCAGCCATGGGCCAAGTCTTGCCTGCTGACTGCTTCTGTGAGTAAAAACACTTATTCATGTGTGGTCTATGGCAGCTTTCATGCTCAATGGCAGAGTTGAGTAGTTGCAACAGAAACTGAAGGCCCACAGAGCCTCACAGATTTATCATCAGGCCCTCTGTGGGAAAATTTTGCCAACTCCTGGTCTAGAGAAAGGAGACTTTTACCAAACTATTCTTACTTCCTTTACATGTTATGTAAAGTATTCTCTTTTCTTCATTTATCAGCCAAATACATACTACACAAGTTCTTTGTAAAGTCATACTACTGTTCATTCATTCAACAAATATTTGTTGAGTTTCAGCCATGTGCCAGGAACTTTCTAGGTGCATGGGAATCACATCAGTGAACAAAACGAAGATCTCTGCCTTTGAGAGCTTTTGTTCTTAAGGTAAGATCTTCAAGTCTGTTGTTGCTGACTACAACATCCAGCAAACATATACTGAATTTCCACTGTGCACAAGACGCAGTGCTGGAAGTGGAGAGAATGATGGCATTTTAATGAGAAAAGTCATTACCAATCCTTAGGAATTCAAATAACTGTAGTACAAAGGAGAAAGGGATAAATGCTGTAAAGACAACCCCATTAGGGGACTTCCCTGATGAGCCAGTAGTTAAGAATCCACCTTCCAATGCAGGGGATACAGGTTCCATCCCTGGTGGGGGAACTAAGATCCCATAAGCCACCCGGGAGATAAGCCCACACACCACAACTACTGAACCCCTGCACTCTAGAGCCTGGGCTCCACTCTACACCGCAACTAGAGAAAGCCAGTGGGCTGCCTTAAGGCCCAGCACAGCCAAAAAAAATTTTTTAAGTCGATCCCAATAAACAGCAGTGGAAGTTCAGAGAAGAAAGATGCTCTAAAGCCTTTTGAAAAGAGGCTCGTGATGACAAGGTACACGGAAGTGTTTTATTCTCATCTGTTTGGAGAAGAATCACTGTTAGTATTACAGTCGTAGAACCCTGAGTGTATTACTGTTGACAGACAAATAGCTCTTGGAAGAGCAGAACCATGTTGGCAGCTGGCTTTCACTGATGTCAGAAGGCAGGGAGACATCCAATATGACCACACTGCTGCTTGTGGAAGGGGAGGTATAGTAGAAAGTGTGCAAGTCAGATTCCCTTTCAATTCAGAAGGAGACTCATCGCCCTCTGTTTGCTCCAATGGCCATCACTAGGCTCAAAAGGATCAGGTTTATAGAAACCCATCAAGATTTTCAGCAGGACCAGTGTCAACAATTGCTGAGAGCATAATATAACGTTGTATTGAGCTTCCTAAGTTAACTGGACGAAGCCTGATCTCAAAGTATATACAGAGACTGCAATTCACTGCTGAATCGAACACAGCATTGTATACACAACAAAGCATTCCGTAGCTCGTTTCATCAGGCCTAACTGGGTTTCTGTAAGACAACAGACTTCTTTGCTGTCCCAGCTGTTTCGAATAGAACAGAATGTTCAACAGTCAGCCAATAACATAGCATTGCTAATTGGAATTCACAGAGGAGCATGGTTTTGTCCAAAATATTCCCATTTGCTACCTGCCCTTTTTGCTCTCTACCCATGTTCAATATATGGTTTTAATTAGCAGTGGAGTTTTCGGTAAAATCACAAAAAGCATGTTTTGTTCCCATCCTTCCTCCTCCTGAAAAGAAAATCATGATTTTCAATTTCTAGCAGAAGAGTTAGTAGGCAACTTCTCTTTAAAAGCAGATGTTTTACAGGATAAGAAGAGGTGGGTAAGGAAGCGATGATAATGGCTTTCAGCACAGGTTATGAAGGCAGAGTCTGACAAAGCCCATTGTCATATTTGCTCAGCATAAGCACGTGTGTGCTGCTCCTAGAAGCTGTTTCTCCCTGCTTGAATTGCTCCGTGGTTTGTTTATGCTTTGCTCATAGCAATTAATGACTGCACTTTCTCTCTAAGGTCAGCTATTTCTGTCCATACCTTAAATCGTCTACAATTGTTAGCTTCTGAAGCATGCAATATATAACTCCTGGTGCAATTCACAATTGGAGGTGACTTTCACTTAATGACTATTAAAGTATATCATCAGTGTATTACGTAATTTTACAGATATTGCTTGGGAATAGCAGTGGCAATCACGGTGGAAACTGAGGGAGCTTTAACCTCATAATACCCCAATGACGTATAACCACCTCTCTCCATACTTTTTAAAGAAGTTGTGTGTAAACTGCTATGTAAATATAGCTCTATGCTTCTGCCAGCCCCAAACAATTTGCCATCATTTAAACCTCTCCGGGAAAGAATGAAAGTGAAATCGCTCAATCTTGTCTGACTCTTTACGACCCTGTGGACTGTAGCCTGCCAGGCTCCTCCATCCAAGGGATTCTCCGGGCAAGAACACTGCAGTGGGTTGCCATTTCCTACTCCAGGGGATCTTCCTGACCCAGAGATCAAACCCTTGTCTCTTGCGACTCCTGCATTGGCAGGCAGATTCATTATCATTGCGCCACCTGGGAAGCCCTATATAGAGATTTAGGGCAAGGGTCCCCAACCTTTGTGCCACAGACCAGAAATGGTCCCTGGCCTGAGTTAGGAACCTGGCTACATAGCAGGAGATGAGTGGCGGGCAAGCAATGCTTTGCCTGTCTTTACAGCCTTTCCCATCACTCATATTAAGGCCTGAGCTCCACCTCCTATCAAATCAGCAGTGGCATTAGATTCTCTTAAGAGCTTGAAGCCTACTGCACTTGAATCAACCCAAACTCCCTCATTGGAAAAATTGTCTTCCACAATACTGGTCCCTGGTGCCAAAAAGATTGAGGACTGATGATTTAAGGTGCAAGCAACCCACTCCAGTGTTCTGGCCTGGAGAATCCCAAGGACGGCGGAGCCTGGTGGGCTGCCATCTATGGGGTTGCACAGAGTCAGACACGACTGAAGTGACATAACAGCAGCAGCAGCAGCAACTAATCTTAAAAAAAAAAAAAAAAAAGTAAAGTAAGTCACTTTAAGTGACTTTTTTTTAAAGTAAAGTGACCCTTTAAAGGGTCACTCTTTGTGACCCTATGGACCTGTAGCCCACCAGGCTCCTCTGTCCATGGGATTCTCCAGGCAAGAATACTGAAGTGGGTTGCCATGCCCTCCTCCAGGGGATCTTCCCTACCCAGGGATCGAACCTGGGTCTCCCACGTTGCAGGCAGATTCTTTACCATCTGAGCCACTGGGGGCGGAGGGGTGAACTGATGATTTGAGGTGCAAGTCTAATCTTTAAGTTACCGTAAAAGAAATAGTAAATATAGCTAAAGGTAAATACTGAAATTTGGGAAATGCTATTCTATGGATTATATGACTTTGGAGGGCAGACGCTGTCTGCCTTATCTTTGACTCCAGAATACACAATGCATGCTAATTTGATGATTAAACTTTTTTTTCCTAACTTCAGCCTTTCATGGAATTCTAACAGATTTCATTGTTATTTTTCCAGTAATTATTAGATGACACATCTGAAACCTCATAGGTAATTGAATCATGATGAACTCTGAAGCAATTTTTGTTCTTTTGAATGGATTAAGACTAACTGTCCAGCCATAATATTTAACTAGTTGATTGCATCTTGCCATTTTAAAAGTTAAACAAAAGGTTGCCAAGTTGAGATATTTTTTGCTATAAAACCTGAAAATAGCAAAGGAGCAAAAGTGATTAATTAAAAGTCAAAATGTGTACTTGTATGAACATATTTTTTGCTATTCTTGTGCAGTTGCTAAGACATGTCCGATTCTTTGCGACTCCAAACTGGACTGCATCACACCAGGATTCTCTGTCCTTCACTGTCTCTCAAAGTTTGATCAAATTCACATCCATTGAGTTGGTGATGCTACCTAACCATTTCATCCTCTGTCACCCTCTTCTCCTCCTGCCCTCAATCTTTCCCAACATCAGGGTCTTTTCCAGTGAGTCAGGTCTTCCAATCGGGTGGCCAAAGTATTGGAGCTTCAGCTTCAGCATCAGTCCTTCCAACGAATATTCAGTACTGATTTCCTCAGTTGACTGCTTTGATCTCCTTGTAGTCCAGGGGACTCTCAAAAGTCTTCTCCAACACCACAGTTCGAAAGCATCAATTCTTTGGTTCTCAGCTTTCTTTATGGTTCAACTCTCACATCCATACATGGCCTTTGGAAAAAACATAAATTGGACTATATGGACCTTTGTTGGCAAAGTAATGTCTCTGCTTTTTAATACACTGTCTAGGTTGGTCATAGCTTTCCTTCCAAGTAGCAAGTGTCTTTTAATTTCATGGCTGCAGTCACCATCCACAGTGATTTTGGAGCCCAGGAAAATAAAGTCTGTCACTGCTTCCACTTTTTTGCCTTCTATTTGCCATGAACTGATGGAACCAGATGCCATGATCTTAGTTTTTTGAATGCTGAGTTTTAAACCAGAATGCAGAGTTTAAAACCAGTTTTAAACTCTCCTCTTTCACTTTCATCAAGAAGCTCTTTAGTTCCTCTTCTTTTTCTGCCATAAGGGTGGTGTCATCTGCATATCTGAGGTTGTTGATATTTCTTCCAGCAGTCTTGATTCCAGCTTGTAATTCATCCAGCCTGGCATGTCACATGATTTACTCTGTATTTAAGTTAAATAAGCAGGGTGACAATATACAGCCTTGACATACTCCTTTCCTAATTTTAAACTATTTTTTCCTAAATTGAAATACCTAGAGTAACGGGCAAATTTGGCCTTGGAGTACATAATGAAGCAGGGCAAAGGCTAATAGGGTTTTGCCAAGAGAATGCACTGGTCATAACAAACACCCTCTTCCAACAACATAAGAGAAGACTTTACACATAGACATCACCAGATGGTCAATACCGAAATCAAATTGATCATATTCTTTGCAACCAAAGATGGCAAAGCTCTATACAGTCAGCAAAAGCAAGACTGGGAGCTGACTGTGCCTCAGATCATGAACTCCTTATTATCAAATTCAGACTTAAATTGAAGAAAGTGGGGAAAACCACTAGACCATTCAGGTATGACCTAAATCAAATTACTTAGGATTATACACTGGAAGTGACAAATGGATTCAAGGGATTATCTGATAGACCGAGTGCCTGAAGAACTATGGACCGAGGTTCGTGATATTGCATAAGAGGCAGTGATCAAGACCATCCCCAAGAAAAAGAAAAGCAAAATGGTTGTCTGAGGAGGCCTTTCAAATAGCTGTGAAAAGAAGAGAAGCAAAAGGCAAAGGAGAAAAGGAAAGATATACCCATTTGAATGCAGAGTTCCAAAGAATAGCAAGAAGAGATAAGAAAGTCTTACTCAGTGATCAGTGCAAAGAAATAGAGGAAAACAATAGAATGGGAAAAACTAGAGATCTCTTCAAGAAAATTAGAGATACCAAGGGGACATGTCATGCAAAGATGGGCTCAATAAAGGACAGAAATGTTATGGACCTAACAGAAGCTGAAGATATTAAGAAGAGGTGGCAAGAATACACAGAAGAACTATACAAAAAAGATCTTCATGACCCAGATAATCACAATGGTGTGATCACTCACCTAGAGCCAGACATCCCGGAATGCAAAATCAAGTGGGCCTTAGGAAGCATCACTAGAAACAAAGCTAGTGGAGGTGATGGAATTCCAGTTGAGCTATTTCAAATCCTAAAAGATGATGCTGTGAAAGTGCTGCACTCAGTATGCCAGCAAATGTGAAAAACTCAGCAGTGGCCACAGGACTGGAAAAGGTCAGTTTTCATTCCAATCCCAAAGAAAGGCAATGCCAAAGAATGCTCAAACTACCGCACAATGGCACTCATCTCACACGCTAGCAAAGTAATGCTCAAAATTCTCCAAGCCAGGCTTCAACAGTATGTGAACACTGAACTTCCAGATGTTCAAGCTGGTTTTAGAAAAAGCAGAGAAACCAGAGATCAAATTGCCAACATCTGTTGGATCATGAGAAAGCAAGAGAGTTCCAGAAAAACATCTACTTCAGCGACTGAACTGAACTGAATTTTAAACTAGTCCATTGTTCCATGTCCGGTTCTAACTGTTGCTTCTTAACACACATACAGGTTTCTCAGGAGACAAGTAAGGTGGTCTGGTATGCCCATCTCTAAGAATTTTCCATAGTTTGTTGTGGAAACCACACAAAGTTTTAAGCATAGTCAACAAAGCAGAAGTAGATGGTTTTTCTGGAATTCCCTTACTTTCTCTGTGATCCAATGAAAGTTGGCAGTCTGATCTCTGGTTCCCCTACCTTTTCTAAACCCAGCTTGTACATCCGGAATTTCTCAGCTCAGGTACTGCTGAAGCCTAGCTTGAAGTATTATGAGCATGACCTTGCTGGCATGTGAAATGAACACAGTTGTCCAGTACTTTGAACATTCTTTGGCACTACCTTTCTTTGGGATCGGAATGAAAATTGGACCTTTTCTAGCCCTAGGCCACTGGCTGAGTTTTCCAAATTTGCTGACATATTGAGTGCAGCACTTTAACAGCATCATATTATAGGATTTTAAATAACTCAGCTAGAATTCCATCACCTGCAGTAGCCTTGTTTGTAGTAATGCTTCCTAAAGCCCATTTGACTCCAGGATGTTTGGCCCTAGATGATGGACCATACCATCATCAGTATCGTCATTAATACCTGTTTTGTATAGTTCTATGTATTCTTGCCACTTCTTAAACTCTTCTGCTTCTCTTAGGTCCTTACTGTCTCTGTCCTTTATTGTGCCCATCCTTTCATGAAACGTTCCTCTGATATCTCCAGATTTCTTGATGAGATCCCTAACTTTCCATCATACTGTTTTCTTCTATCTCTTTGCATTGTTCACTTAAGAAAGACTTCTTATCTCTCCTTGCTGTTCTCTGGAACTCTGCATTCATTACGGTTTTTATTTTTTTTAACCCTACCAAACCCAGTTCCCCTGACAAACCACATGCTTTCTTCAATATTCACAATAATTTGCTCAATAAGAGCATTAAGAAAGGAAAGATTATGAAGAAAGTTAACTGTAAAGATACAATTGTTAATCATATTGAATTCAAAATTCTAAATATATCAGGTACATCAGTTCAATTCAGTTTCTCAGTCGTGTCCAAATCTTTGTGACCCCATGATCTGCAGCATGCCAGGCCTCCCTGTCCATCACCAATTCCCGGAGCTTACCCAAACACATGACCATTGAGTCGGTGATGCCATCCAACCATCTCATCCTCTGTCGTCCCCTTGTCCTCCTGCCTTCAATGAGGAGCATCAGGGTCTTTTCAAATGAGTCAATTCTTTGCATCAGGTGGCCAAAGTATTGGAGTTTCAGTTTCAACATAGTCCTTCCAACGAGCACCCAGGACTGATTTCCTTTAGGATGGACTGGTTGGATCTTCTTGCAGTCCAAGGGACTCTCAAGAGTCTTCTCCAACACCACAGTTCAAAAGCATCAATTCTTTGGCACTCAGCTTTCTTTATAATACAACACTCACATCCATACATGACTACTGGAAAAATCATAGCCTTGACTAGACTGACCTTTGTTGGCATAGTAATATCTCTACTTTTTAATATGCTGTCTAGGTTGGTCATAACTTTCCTCCCAAGGAGTAAGTGTCTTAATTTCATGGCTGCAATCACCATCTGCAGTGATTTTGGAGCCCCCCAAAATAAAGTCAGCCACTGTTTCCACTGTTTCCCCATCTATTTGCCATGAAGTGATGGGACTGGATGCCATGATCTTCGTTTTCTGAGTGTTGAGCTTTAAGCCAACTTTTTCACTCTCTTCTTTCACTGTCATCAAGAGGTTCTTTAGTTCTTCTTTACTTTCTGCCGTAAGGGTGGTGTCATCTGCATATCTGAGGTTATTGATATTTCTCACGGCAATCTTGATTCTAGATTGTGCTTCTTCCAGCCCAGCATTTCTCATGATGTACTCTGCATATAAGTTAAATAAGCAGAGTGACAGTATACAGACTTGACGTACTCGTTTTGCTATTTGGAAACAGTCTGTTGTTCCATGTCCAGTTCTAACTGTTGCTTCCTGACCTGCATGTAGATTTCTCAGGAGGCAGGTCAGGTGGTCTGGTATTCTCATCTCTTGAAGAATTTTCCAGAGTTTGTTGTGATCCACACAGTCAAAGGCTTTGGCGTTGTCAGTAAAACAGAAATAAATATTTTTCTGGGACTCTCTTGCTTTTTTGATGATCCAGCAGATGTTGGCAATTTGATCTCTGGTTCCTCTGCCTTTTCTAAAACCAGCTTGAACATCTGGAAGTTCATGGTTCACATATTGCTGAAGCCTGGCTTGGAGAATTTTCTTTACTAGCGTGTGAGATGACTTCAGTTGTGCAGTAGTTTGAACATTCTTTGACATTGCCTTTCTTTGGGATTGGAATGAAAACTGACCTTTTCCAGTCCTGTGGCCACTGCTGAGTTTTCCACATTTGCTGGCATATTGAATGCAGCACTTTCACAGCATCATCTTTTAGGTTTTGAAAGAGCTCAACTGGAACTCCATCACCTCCACTAGCTTTGTTTGTAGTGGTGCTTCCTAAGGCCCACTTCACTTCTCATTCCAGGATGTCTGGCTCTAGGTGAGTGATAATGCCAGTTAATTGTCTTGGTAGTTTGTAATAAATATACCATAACATATTTATCCAAACAATCCTTGTTTCCTTTTAAATAGTCACTTTCAGGGAATAAACATTGGTTCCAGGAACCATCATTATAAAATATCTTTGCATCTCTCCCTTTGTTTCTGAAGTCAGTGACACATTTTTTTGAGTATCTTTGTTTATGGGAAATTTTTACCCTCTGTGAATATGTTTGGTTTTTGAAAATGGATTAAAATCATATACAGCCAAGTCTGAAATGGGTAAAAAAAAAAAAAAAACACACATACACAACAAAAGCTGAGTATACTCCTTTTTTTTTTTTAATGAGTCACTAAGAATATTAAATTTTTACACCATAAAATAGCAATTGAATATAGGTAAATTTATCAAATGGCCTGATCCAATACAGTATTTTTCATGAGTCTGTTCCTCTGTGGCTGAATGTGGCTTCATGTTTATTGCATTATGATTTAATTTTGGAAAAGATGGTTTGGGTTGTTAGATGTTCTGATTGTTCCGTGGTTCTGCTTGGGTAGATTAGAATTTCAGAATGTCAGTGCTAAGAAATCCTAGGAGATGATCTTGCCCAGCTCTGTCCTTTTCTTACATGAAGATACTGAGAGTGACAGTCTGCTACTTTCCACTTCCACAGAGCAGACCTTCAGGAACATGATCATTATTGAGTTCCTTATTGCATATGGCACCGTCCTGAACTGTGAAGATTAGGATGGGTAGGTGGAAATATAGAAAGAGGTGATCAAAGCCACAACCTTATGGAAGTTAAAAGCTATATAATGGCAGCCACGCAGATTGAGTTATGGAAGGCTAACTTGAAGTAAACTGTCCAGTTAGAACTTTCAAATAGGAATAAAGTTTACTGAGGAAAAGGTTAAGCTTTTTCAAGCACTAATGGAGAATTGGGAATAAAAATGGGGAACATTGTTAGGCTAGAGACAAATTCAAGAAAACATTTCTGCCACAGATTCAGACAAAAAAAGACAAGACACATAAGTGTCTTTTCCTTTTCTCTAGGGGAAGAGTTGGATAAATTAAAATTTTTTTAAAAATTAAATGCAGCATTTGTCTTATAAACTTTGAACTTATAATATTTCTGTGAGAAAAATACTTGGTGGGCATCATTAAATATTAATCATTAGAGATCAGTTTAGCAAAAAGATTTAGTCAAGTTGGAACAACTTTTAAGAAACCAATTACAATGTGTGTTATGAAAGAGAAGTGGAAGAAACCCAGGGAAAATATTAGAAATTGCAAGTTCCTTCACCCAGTGGAATTTTTGCAGGGAATTATGGCTAAATAGCTTGTTGAGACTTAAGACAGTAATAAAAATAGGTCCCTGTGCTAAGGATGTGAGAGTTGGCAAAAAACAAAAGCTTGCAAAGAATCTTCCTTTTTAACCAATACTTTTCAATATATAAGTATTTAATTGAAAAAATGTAGAAATTAGAAATAGCCATCTTATGGTGACCCTATAAACTTTACTTGCATAGAAAGTCCAAAAATTAAATATCAATATATAATTGGAGGATTTGAAGATATTGTTTTCATATTCTGACATGTTGATTTGTTCAAAAGGATAGTGAAATATTTTTCTTTTAGGGTGTTCTTCTAGGGATCATTTCATTATTTATTTCTAGGTAACCCTGGGGATTCTGGCAATCTTTTGAAGATTTGTAAAATGTTGAAACTTAAAGACATACAGCTGACCCTTGGACACCTCGGGAGTTAAGGGCACTGACCCTCAGTGCACTTGAAAATCCATTTGTAAATTGTAGTTAGCCCTCTGCATCCAAGGTATTATTTCTCATTCTTAGATTCAACCAATAGCAAATCATATCGTACTACAGTATATACTATTGGAAAAAAAAATCTGTGTTTAAGTGGACACACGCAGTTCAAGCATGTGTTGTTCAAGGGTCAACTGTTCATGGAGTCCCAGCTGTATGCCAACAGCTACTTTAGAATGAGCTGACATGGGGTAACTCGAGCCAAAACCATGGATCTATTATGTTCAGATGTGAAATTCTAAAGGCCTCAGGGAGTTGGAAGATGCACAGATAGAAAGGAGAGTTGTGTTCTCAGTCAGTGCTGGAAATCTTCACTTAATCATGCTTTCTATATAAAATGTGAAAGAGAAAAGCATAATAAAAGGTTTCCCACTAAAAAGATGCTTAGATGATTACGGGCCAATAAGAGAAAGGAAAACTCAAGGGAAAGCAGACACACTCATATTTGCCCACTGATGCCTGGACTGAGAAAGACAGTGAAAAGGACAGGAGTGGAGGTGTAGATCTGGGCATCTTGCTGAATGAACCAGCTGGTGTAATGACAGCCTCAGAGTGTACCTCCCAGAGGAAGGAGAAGTCCACAAGGGTCGTCAAATCCTATTCATTCTTGCCAAGGTAGGGTTTTACATTTCTGAAACAAAACCAACTGGCATCAAAGCACAGATTATATCTTTTCTGTTTACAGAAAAAGGACCTCTTATATTTTTAATGATGCAACCAGCTTCTTGGCATATCACAGTTAAAAATATGGCACAATTTGGAAAATGTGGAAAAATATTGAAAAGAAAATAAATAGCAAATTTTTTTAAAACCTATTTGCTTAATTTAAAGGTGTATGTTTCCCAATTCTTACTTATAAATACCTTTTTACGTTGAAATCATTATTTGTTGACAATTTTATTTCCTCTTTATTTAGCACTTTATATATATAAATGAATTACATATATATATATGAATTTTCTCTATGATCATCATTATGGTTATGCCATAGTTTATTTCCCAATCTCATGTTGTTGAAAATTTAAAATTAATTTCAGCTTTTTTCTACTATAATCAATTGATTAATATCCTGGTATAAAAATCTTTGTCCATATCTTGAATTTATTAACCTAATCTAGATGCCTAGAAGTAGAAGTACTGGCTGACACATTTTAAGGCTGTTTACTTATACCCATTTTGTCTAAGTTGTCTAAATTATTGGCAGAGTTGTTCATATTTCCTAATTACCTTCTTAATGTCTATAGGCATAATAGTATATCCTCCTTTCATTCTACATATATCTTCCCTCTTTTTTCCCTAATCAGTCTCTGAAGAGATTTTTAGATCTTATTGCTCTTTAAAAAAAAAAAAAAAAACCCACTATGGGTTTCATATTTTCACTGTTTTTCTGCTTTTGATTTAATTGACCTTTGCTCTTTATTATTTCCTGCCTTTTACTTAATTTATGCTTAATTTGCTGTTCATGTTCTAGTTTCTTAAAGTGGAAACTTGGATTATCAATTTGAGACTTCTTCTTTTGTAATATACACATTTTAATGTTCTACATATCCCTCCAAATACACTTTTAATGCCTTCTCACAAACTCTGATAAATTGTGCTTTTATTTTCATACAAGTAAATTTTTTTTAAATTTTTCTTTTGATCTCTACTCATGAGTTACTTAGAAGTATGTCCTTTAATTTCTAAATATTTGAGAATTTTCAGATATCCATCTGTTGTTGATTTCTTCCGTCACTCCCTGTGGTCAGACAGCATCCTTTGTATAATTTCAGTCATCTTAAATTTATTGAGATTTGTTTTGCCACCAAGCATATAATGTATTTTGCAGAATGTTGGATGTGCACTTGAAAAAAAACTTGTAATCAGCTGTTTTGGGATAGAGTATTCTATAAATACCAGTTAGGTCTAGTTGGCCAGTAGCATTGTTCAACTCAATTCTTTATCTAAATGTTTTGTGAGAGAGTTACTGAGTTAAATGAGTTGCTGAGAGAGGAATGTCGAAATATCCAACTATAATTATGTGTGTGCTTGTGTTCAGTCGTGTTGACTCAGTGGCCCCATGGACTGTAGCCCGCCAGGCTCCTCCGTCCATGGGATTTTCCAGGCAAGAATACTGGAGTGGGGTGCCATTTTCTTCTCCAAGGGGTCTTCCCAGCCCAGGAATCAAACCTATGTCCCTTGCCTCTCCTGACTGCAAGCAGATTCTTTATTGCTGAGCCACAGGGGAAGCCCAATAACTATAATTATAGATTTGCATACTTTTTCCTTATAGTTCTACCAGTTTTGCTTCATATATTTTGACACTGGGTTAATATATACATACAATTTAGCACTGTTATCCCTTTTCCTTCAATTTTTTTTTACTTATTCAACAACTCATATTTCTATTTTCGTATGTAGAAAATGAGGACGTTTAATACAGTTGGCCCTTGAACAACATGGGTTTCAACTGCGTATGTCCGCTTATATGCAGATTTTTATCGAGTAAATACTGCAGTACTACACAGTCTGCAGTGGATTGAATTCATAGATGCAAACTACGGATACGGAGGGCCAACTACAAGTTATATAAGGATTTTTGCCTGTACAGAAGGTCAACACCCCTAACCCCTGTGTCGTTCAAGGGTCAACAATATAGCCTTTCTCTCCAGCAAACCTATAATGAATGACTTCCAGTTTCTTATGAAATTCTCATGGTTAATGAAAACTGTCTATCATTTGCTAACACCTCCGGCTTTCATCTTAAATGAAACTGAACTCCCTTTTGGTACATGAAAATGATGCTTTTAAGTCATTTTAGGATTATGTTCATGCATTTAGCTCAGAATAAATGGATTTTTATAAATGTGTGTGTGTGTATGCATGCATATGTGAAGCGAAAGTCACTCAATCGTGGTTGACTCTTTTGCAACCCCGTGGACTATACAGTCCATGGAATTCTCTGGATCAGAATACTAGAGTGGGTAGCCATTTCCTTCTCCAGGGTATCTTCCTGACCCAGGAGTTGAACTGGGAGCCCTTCAATTCCCCAGGGATTGAACCCAGATCTCCTACATTACAGGCAGTTTCTTTACCAGCTGAGCCACCAGGGAAGCCCAAAAATACTAGAGTGGGTAGCCTATCCCATCTCCAGGGTATCTTCCTGACCCAGGAGTTGAACTGGGGTCTCCTGCATTGCAGGGGGATTCTTTACCAGCTGAGCTATCAGGGAAACCCATGCATGCATATATATATACACACAGACACACACACACATACATATTTAGTCTTTTAACCTTTCTTTGGCATTTCATACATATAAGTGTGACAAAGAAATACAATATAAACTTGGTACCTAGTGCAGAGAACAGCAGCTAAGTCATCAGAGAGTCATGCTGAGTGAGGCCTTGCTGTATGTGAGTTTTGAGGAAGCTGTCTGGGCCGCCTCAGTTCAGGTCAGTCCCTCAGCCACGTCCGACTCTTTGTGACCTCATGGACTGCCTGCAGTTGTTTCATCCAGCATTTTTGGCACCATTCTCAATCCCTTTGTCTCCCTTGACCCCAGTCATCCCCAGTACCTATCTTTTAACTGGTATTCCCACTTCCATGTTTGGGGTACTCCAGCCTGTTTTCCACAGAGGCCAGAATAATCTTTGAGAAATACACATGGAAACATATCATTCCTCTCCTCAAAACCACTGATTGCCTTCTGATCGTACCTAAGGAAAAAAATCCGCACGCCAAATCCGACCTCTGGATATCACTTCAGTCGCTTCCCCAGGCTCAGTGTGCCTAAGCCGTGGGCTTTCCCTCAGTTCTTCAAACACACCGAACTCTTTCTCACCTCAGCACCTCCACAGGAGTCTAGAGCACCACTCTCTCACCACCTCACTGGGACTCCTCACCTCCTACTTTTTCCGTCCTCCACGTACGATTTTCATCTGGCTGATTCATTGGTTCGTACTCAGCACTCAAGTATCGCCTTCAATATCATCTCCAGAGGTAACTTCTCTGGACCTCAAATCTAAATGTAGTTCTTCCTATTATTTACTCTTCTTCTTATAGTTCTTACCAGAGTTTTTAACTGAATTGTGTTTTGTATAGTTTGTTTAATGTTTTTCCCTTCTGCCATCCTTCAGGATCATTTGCATCGATGTTTTATACTTGCTCTTTGACCAGCACATAGTAGGTGCCAAATAAGTAATTATTGAATGAATGAATGAGTATGAGGAAGAAAAATGAAGTGTAGCAGATAATTAGAAAACATTTAGGAGGGAAAATATGCAATTTTTACTATTTATCAATGAAAGGTATATTAAAGCATCTGTTTTCTAACCTATTTAGCTAGTAAAATTATTCAAAGATAACTCCCCTTTTCAGCTAAGATTTGAGGAAAAGGAAAATTTCATAGAATCCACAAGGGTTCATTTTTGCTTATGTACTAAATATTGTTGAATGAGTAACAATATTTATAATCATGGAAAGCAGTCTAGGTAAATGTATTTAAAACCATCAAATTGTTTTTATTGGCACAGTATTTCCACCCAAGCATTTGTCATAAGGAATATTGCTAACCATGGGAAAGTTTATATATTTAAATATATTTTTCACAGTGTTATTTATAGGAGTAAAACATTGAAAAACCACCTAAATGCCCAGAAAAGTAAGACTTGAGTAAAGCATAGTATATTCACTAGGTATATATGAGTGGGGGGTAGTGAAAGTGTTAGTCACTCAATCGTATTCAACTCTTTGCAAACCCATGGGCTGTAGCCCGCCATGTTCTTCTGTCCATGGAATTCTCCAGACAAGAATACTGGAGTGGGTTTCCATTTCCTTCTTGAGGGGATCTTCCTGACCCAGGGATCATACCTAAGTCTCCTGCATTGCAGGCAAATTCTGCACCATCTGAGCCACCAGGGTAGCCCCTTATGTGAGTAACATAAGCTAAAGTAACATAAACTAAATATAAGGATTTTCTACAACTTTATATTAGTGCCTCTGCTGTTGTTGTTGTTTAGTCGCTAAGTCATGTCTGACTCTTTTGCGACCCCATGCACTGTAGCCCACCAGGCTCCTCTGTCCTTGGGATTTCCCAGGCAGGAATACTGGAATAGGTTGCCATTTCCTTCTCCAGGGGATCTGTCTGACCCAGGGATCAAACCCTTGTCTTCTGAATTGACAAGCAGATTCTTTACCTCTGAGTCACCGGGGAAGCCCATTTATATTATTAAATATAAATAAATGAAGAGCGCAGAGTTTTACAGTAAAATTTACAAATCTTATCCACACGGGGGAAAAAAGAGTCTGGAAAGAAATATGTCATATTGTCATGGCTTTAGGTGATTTCCTTCTCTCTCTCTTTACATGGATTATAATATTAAATTATGGTATAACATAGCTTGTATCTTGAGGTTCAGTTTTATTTTCAGTACATTTAAGTGAATCCTGAGCCTTACATATTGCAATGATTTGAACTGAAATGCCCGTGCTCTCTTTTTTTAGGATGACAGAAACTTTGCTGAAAGCTCCCATGCTTATGGGTTAGATCAGTCATCTTGTTGGCAGGATCACAGTCGCTTCCTGTCTAGTCCACGATTTTCCCACTTGAACTGTAAGTAATGATGCCCAGTACTAGCTTTAAAATTGGATTTAAGAAAATTCAGTTCATGGAAAGATTAAAGTGAAAGACCAGAGCTTGATAGTAATATTCATGTTGTAATTTTGAAAAAGTTTTCATTATGAACCATACAAATAATGCCCAAGGACATTTATAATATTAACCAACTTACTAAAAATATATGGAATCTCTTCTTTTTAGACTTTACACTTCTCACAAAAACTTAAAACTGAATCACTAAATCTTAATTAAGCAGTTTTTTTGGCATGGAGATTGCTAGTAACTGTGGATGAGTGAGTAAGGAAGTTAGATTGTATTGTAATAAAATCCAAGTCTTCAAAAAGTAGTAAAACTATTCAGATATATCTAATTTTGTACCAAGAATAAGGATATGAAAACTATTATTGTGTAGGTTTCATTCTGTGAATAACATACTGTAAATATTAATAAAAGGTTATAACATTAACAAAGTGTGAGTCTGCTGACCCAGAATACCTTCCCCCACTTGTACTTCTCCTTGGATGCAGTGTCCTTAAAAAAACCTTCAGAACTCACAGTTTTAAGTATGGTTGCTGTTATGAGTGCTCACAATGCACATTACAAATTTCCTTTGAAACCTTTCTTGGAAAATTATGGAATTATTTGCTATTCAGTGACATTTCATTTACTGATTCTTCTCTTCACCCAAGAGTGAACTCCATGATAGGGGTGATGTTTATACACCACTGTTTCCTCAGCATTCTATATGGAACTTGGCACACAGTAAATGCTCAGTTAATGTAAGATGAATGAGTATATGAATTTTTTTATTTCAAGTCCACTTCTATCCAAGCCATTTGGGATTCAAATGTTAATAGATTCTTGTTTAGATCATCATTTAGCTCTTCAGTTTCCCATGGACATAGAGTTTGTACATTCAGTTGGACAGTGCTGTCATTTTAAAAAGCTAGGTTTCTATAAAATAAAATATCAAAATTAGCCACAAAGAAGTAGGTCAAATAGAAACTAATAACTCATTTTTTATGATTTATATTCATGGATTCATTGAATAAATATTTATCAGTTTCTGACAAATGGTTTGGCTTCCATTATATCATGATTATTTTATTCCAACAGCTAAGCATTTTCCCTTTCCTGTCCTAACCCCATTTTTCCAAGTGATTTTATATATTTTCGTAAACCCTCTGCTATTCTAATCTGGCAGTCACCCTTCAATTTGGATCATATCTCAGGTTGGTTCTGATACTTCAGAATATGATATATATGTAGTTATACAAAATTTTTATTTTTCATATTAAGCAATGGAAAAATTTCCTCAGGTCTGTTTGATGTATGAAAACATGGAAGAGGAGGAGGGTGGGGACCGAGCACCAAAAACCAACATGGTACCCCATCCGTTAAGACATCAAGAGCCTGGAAATAAGCAGCGGCAGGCTATGAGCACAGAGGGCTTTGTTCTACTGGCATTTCATTCTGCCTTTATAACTTGCAGAAAGCTCCTTAGAAAGGTTCCTCCTTAGAAAGGCTCCTAGAAAGGTTCCTTTGAAGACATTAAGGGGAAAACATCAACATTTTTAGAATTTTATTTAATATTATGACAGGCAGTAGAAGAAACTGTATTTGGCTTTTCACTCCGTAGCATTTCATGACTAACACTGGTCATTTCCTAAGATGTAGTACTCACAGGCTGCTGTAGGCTTCTATATAAATACACTGACACAGAAAATTAAGTAAGAATCAGGAAAAATATCATTGAGAACATTATTTGGATAAGGAAATACTTTATTAGCCTATATTATATAATCTGACTGAAAAAATAGCTTAAAAAGTAAACCTCTTTATTAATTTATTGATTATTTATACATATCCATATATTTTGCTATTCTTTTTAACAAGTTTTATGATTTTCCTCCCATACGTACCTCCCCCATGTTTTTAAGGATACTTTAAAAAGTTTAATCATAGGTACCTATTGTTACTCATTTCAGGTGATTTAATAAACATTTCTAGAAATAATATTTATTCTAATTTACTTTTCTGATGAACTTTGAATTTTCTGTATGTTTTTCATGATGGATTTTGGAATTGAATTATGATCACCCTGGATACTTCTCCATTTTTTTGTGGTACACACAATTTCAGCTTAGTTATAGAAGTTATCCTGTCCTAAAAATTTTCTTGACACTGCAAAATTAAAACGGAAATTTGTCAAGATCAACAAAGAGAAAAATGGAGCCTGCAGTAAGTTGATAATACAGGGAACAAAAGACATCTTAAAAATATGAATGTCCTCAGAGATATGAGGAGGTAGTGCATCCAGTAAAAATAAGAGCAAGATGCTATGAAAAAGGAGCACGAGCTAGGCGGCCTCGGAAATGTTCAATATGATAAACGAGAAAGGTGGGAAACGACAAAGTTGAGAAACCTCAAAGAAAGCAGAAGATAAGGAAAAAGGGCAATAGAAGAGAGAAAATATTCAGAAAAACCAATATAGGAAGGACAGACCGTGACTAGTGAGAGGCCTGGAGAGAGAGGACAAGAAAGCAGGACAAAGGCCAGAAGTGGGCAGATGACACGGCCCGCCCAGTAAATGGCTATTGCACAGCTGTCGCCCTGAGGTTTTTTCTTCCCCTTCCTCCTGTATGGTGGATGCCCTGTTTCTTTGGTCACCCCCGGCCTTCCTCTGCTGATTTCAGTTCTTTTGCGGGAGCACATCCAAGAAAGGGAGGTAAATTTTTCATTTTCGTATTTCTGAGAATGGGTTTCTTCCATTCACACTTAACTGAGACTTTGGCTGGCTATAAAATTCTGGGTTAAAAAAGACTTTCCTTCTGAAGTCATCACACAGTTATCTTCCAAAATCTAGTGTTGCTATTGAAAAACCTTCTGTCCTTTCCATTTGACTCCCATTCCTCTGACATGATCGTTTTCACCATTGCTATCCCCCTGCACCTTGGCCTGGCAACTTTTAGGATTGTCTCTTTAACCTCTTTGAGTTTTGTGATGGTATGTCTCCCATGAGTCTTGTTTTACTGAGTTTTCTACGTATTTGCTCTGGGGTTTTTTAATCTGGACATTCGTATTCTTCAATTCTCTCATAGGGAAGGAAGAAACAAAAGATTCTACCAGGAAAAGCTTTAGGAAATAAAAAAAAAAAACTGGATAGATTATTGGATTCATTTGAGCACTTAGAAAAACTAGTAGGTACATGACAGGTCTAACTGAGCTATTAGAAACAATTGAGGGTGGTTATGGAGAAAGAGTAAATAAAAATACATAAAAACACAGGTCAATTACTAGCTCCAGGAAAAAAATGAAAAGAAACAGTGTCAGAGTAGCCCTATTAGGTTTGTATGAGCCATATTTACAGTCAATATAAATACTCACTATTGACATAACTGGGAGTCCAGACGTAACTATATAGGGAGGATGGGGTGAAGGGGAGTGGATGGGTGTGGATACGTCTAAAAACGATAACTCAGAAAATAGCAATATGAGCTGCTTTTTCTCTCAAAAATTGAAGTAAATACAGAAAATAAAGCTAAAAGAGTTGATTGTGGTTGACTCCCGGGAGCAGGTGTGTGGGTTGGGAGGGAAAGGGCAAGAGGCCGCAGTCTTTTCCACGTAGTCCTTTGGTGCTGTTTGATATGTGTATGTATGGACACTCTGGCTAAAAAGGAATCTTATAAAAATAAAATGCTACTAAGAAAACTCCAGCTTTTATGTCTGACTAGCATGTGGTGGATTTTGCTTTCACCTTCTGAATGCACCATGAAAGCTGTTGGGGAGGGGGGCGGTTAGAGCAGCTGAGACCTGCGTGGAGACAAGGGGGGAAACTGAGGTGCTGAGGTTGACGCGAGTTTCTGAGCCCACGGAACAGGCTCCTTCTGACTCAGGTTGGGATTTGCCCTGGATGGGGCTCTTTTGTCTGTGCTGAAGACGCTAAGGCACTGATGCTGCTGATTTCGGTGCCCTGTCAAAACTGTGACCTAACGAAAGTGCAGAATCACTGACCATGGAAAAAACAAAGGAAATGGGAAAATACTGCATAATTTGTGGTCTCTGAAATGACCCAGCCTTAATGGAAGTTTGTTTTCAGTAGTAATTTATGTCAGCTTTGTGTAGTTCAGGTCAATTCAAGAAAAGGTAGATGCTTCCCTGCCAGGAAGACGGGGAGAAATGTATAAATTGTAAGTTTATACGACCATTGGAAATAGGAACACAGAAATCCATTATTTAGAGCCATGATTACTACCAAATTTATCCTGGCTGGCTGGAAGCTATGGCCGTGATTCAGGACACTCTTTTAGCAGGCTTGGATTCCATTACCTGTAGCCTGTAGACAGTGGGGGCTTAGTGAGGGAGACTCATGATGCCAGCTTTGGAAACTGTCACTTTTACTTTTTTATAAGTAGTGACCGACCACTGGTCTCCATGGATAGCTCCTTGTAGGCTAAAGAACACAGTTTCCGGACTGGGCTTTCACTCCCAGGGCCCAGACCAGACTGGATTTGAGTGAAGTCTGGAGCAAACTGATGACTTCTCGACATCTCGAGTGCTTTGAAATTCAAATGCTAAATGTTGGTGGAGTTGGTATCTATCAACTCAATTTTAAACATAAATGCAGATTGCAATTTTTCTATAATTCTAGCATTGTTGTAAATAATGTTTATTTAAATATATATATATATATAAATAAATAATCCCAGAAAGAAAGGACTGTAGTTTTTTCATGGGGTTACTTTAGGAGTTGAAAGTGAATCTTACATATTAATTTAACTTGAAATTCTTAGAAAAGCAAATCAATGAAAGTTAATAAAAAAACTTTTTTTTTTTTCACTTCCTTACTTCAGATACTGCTGCTCTAAAAAGAAAAGTTAGTGTAGTTAATATGTGTTAAAGGTGAAATGACAGGACATTCCTGGACCAGGACCTCCCAGTGACTGGGAGGTTATAACTGAGCTGAAACCTGAATGGCAAGAAGAACCAGCTGAGTTAAAATTGGGTAGGACGCATCTTCCTAGTCCAGGGGCAGAACTGGAAAGACCCCAGGGGGAGAAAAAGAGGAAGGAGAATGAGTGAGGGAGAGAGTGATTGGGGGAGAGCGTGGCAGGACATGAGGTCCCGCGGCAGCCTTTTCAGCCACCAGCAGATGTTCGGATTTTATTCTGATTTCACTGGGAGGCCATGGAGGGTGTGATAGGAAGGGATAACGCAGCAGAGTGGCATAGTCTGATGAACATTTTAGACAGGTAATTCCGGTGTGTGGAAAACGGGGAAAGATGAAAATAGGAGAGAAAATGGTGGCTTGGGCTGGAGTGATGGTATTAATAATAGAGATGGTGTGAGGCAGAAGGACTCAGGTGAAATGGAAGGCAGACTCCTCGGAACTTACCCTTAAATGGGACGGGTCCAGCAGGCAGGCCATGGAAGGAAGGAACCAAGGTTTCAGAAACTGGGTGCATGAGTATATCATTTTCTAAGATGACGAAGAGCAAGGGATAGGCAGGCAGCCGAGATGAAGAAACCAAGTGGGAGGGCTGACTGATATATTTGGATATAGGCATCTGGAGCTCAGAAGAGAGGTAAGAGGTGGTAGAAAAACATTAACCTAGATTCCACATCTAGGCTCAGTTTCCTTTTGTGTAGAACAGAGGTTTCTATAAAAAGGAAGCCCTTCAGATTTCTTCTTCTAAAAGTCTCTGTGCTTTAATGTCACTATATACTAATCAACACCCGCCTTCTACCCTCACTCTTCAAATCCAAAACAAACAAATGACATGGATATGTGGGGTTTTTTTAATATAGTAAATTATTTTATTCCTCAATTGAAGATTTGGTAGTCCATGTAAAGCTTGCAGAAAACTAGTAATCAAATGCAACGATTGCTTATAGCTTTGTCAAGCCAGGGGTTATATTCATCCAGGTGTATTTTTCTCTTTTCTCTCACCCTGCCAGCATTTACCCAAAGAACAGTCGCTCCAGACTCACCTTCAATCAAGGAAGATGCCCCAAGTTTACTGATGGATGAAAGAAGTCCACAACCCAGAAAGGAGGAATACGAAAGCAAAAACAGCAAAATGTAATTAGTTACTCTACCTGAGTGTTTTACAAATAGTAGTATATGTATCCTTGCCACAGTTTGGCCCAGATAATCTAGCAGACGTGTCTGAAGCTTCTGCTCTTCAGCATTGCCAAACAGCGACTGAGAGACAGTGCAGCTGGTCTTTGCGGATGATATAAGTTAAACCAATCCAAACAATATCAGCTTGTGAATGACATACAGCCAACTTACTGGCAACTTACACCAGCAGAGAAAGAAGAATATTTTTCACCTTGCATTTTCCATTTTCAGGGGTAGTCAGTCACATTTTTCTGACCAAAATTTGGATTTATAATTGAGGTCTTTCAAAAATGACTGGCTGAAAAAAGAGGAATATGTGTTCTCCTTGAGGCAGAAGTTGCGGGCACTTTGAATTCAGGGCGCATTTGTATAGAAGTGATTTTATTTTGATGCTTTCTCCCTCATAAATTATCATGTGTTATAACATGTCATGGAGATATGCATATATAACATTAGACAGTCCACTTTATAAATGCTCAGGATTGTTAACATCCATCATCTCAGCAGTCTGTTACTACATGCAGTATCTTAAAATTATTTCCAATTATCCATTTTTGTAACAATGAAGAATTTACAAATGAAATCTGAATTGTTAGAGTTACAAAGAATTTGTAGCATAATTTATTTATTTGTCTTTTTGTGGCCAAATATCCCACTGTGATCACTCCGGTCATATCCTGGACCTTCTTTGGTTTACTCTGACCGGAATCATTAGCACCAAACTCCTGTGTCCATGAGATTTACTTGCCAAGAGTTCTAGTATAATCTGTTACTATCTGTCTAAATTCTTAGAGTGTCTTAAGAGTCTTTCTCAACATCAAAGTGTTTTTAAGAACCTATTCTCTTTACATGTTGATTTACCAATGAAGAAAATTTTTTATTAAATGCTAAAGAAGAGTACACAGCCAGGAACTAAATCCCACTGGGTCGTGATGGAAAGATTCTGAACAGAGAAAAGGACAATAAAGCAGCGTCTTCATAACGTGCATTACATTTCGTGTTCGTTAAAATCCACTTGCTGTTTAGAGCTCTCACATTTCATAAAGATGTTTCTTGTTCTACTCAAGATATGTTCTCCTAATTTACCGTATTTAAATGTGCAGAAGAAATGGCATTCTCCATGAACTCAAATGCAACAGTTACTACAGAAGACAGAATGTTTTATTTCACAATTTACCAGTACAGCGTATACAACCTCTGATAATGCAGTCATGCATTTTATCATTTGTTCATCCAAAAACCTTTTACTGAGTTGTTGCTATAGGCTAATCACGGGGTTAAGAAGGAAAACGAGACCCAAAAACAGGTGCGCGTGTCCCAAACTTTATTTGGCATTAGGAGTTACATGAAAAAGGAGTGATGTGCTCATGCAGGCTGGAGAAGTTCTGGAGTAGACACCACTAAGCAGGCTTGGTTTGGTTGTGTCTAACCTTAACCTTGAGACTTGGAGCTGCTAATGTGCCAACGAGCACCAGAGGTTTCAGTGCAAGTGGAATTATTACCCTTTAGTAATATCTGGGATATTGAGAAATTATGTCAGTATTTTCATTGATGTTTTAACTAATACCATTTTTATCTACATGGATCTAAATGACTGGGAAGAAAACAAGGGAGAAATTAACAGGTTTTACTTAAATCCTACAGGTAGATGTTAGATAGCTTTTCATTTACTGCATTACTAGGAACTTCATGTGGTCCATTCTATTTAATAGAAACTGATCTAAAACATTATTAGCTTTTCGTGGGGGAATAAAAACATTATTAGCTTTTTTAAAAAATCTGTGGTCATTAGAAAAAGTTACATCAGGCCAGTTAAGCCTGAAAAGTGGAGGTAGCTCAGGTTTTGTACTTGGCACATCCTTGAAAGCATGTTAGGTGATGATTTTATAACAGAAAAGGATCTTATAAAAGGCCTTTTTTTTTAATCTGGAAAAAAAATAAAGCATTGTATATTACTGAAGTCCCTATACTATGGTTGGATGAATGAAGGTGTCTGACTTTAAGTATGGAACACACAAGAACTTCAAAGGCAAAGTCAACTTTTTGTGAGCAACAATTTTGTCGAAATACCTTGGCCCTCTGTTTATATGGAGTTAAATCCAAGGACCTGTCTCCTCTGAGGATTTTTCCTATCTCTTGCAGTCACCATAAGCTTGAGTTGGAAATTTAAAAGGAATGCTAAGGAAACACTAATAGTTTGTTTTGTACATTTCAGAAGCCAGAACGGTTTTCCCTTTACGCACCCCTTTGGCAGGATAACGTGTGATATCAGCCCCATTGAGCTGAGGCTGGTCGGCCATGTTGCTCATAGCACTAGGACATTGGACAGGATAAACCTTATTCTGGAAATGATCGTGGTCCCAGACTTAATTTGAAGATTGACCTTTTCAGTTTAATAATTTTGATTCTTCTGGCCATCTTTCTCCCTAAACACACTAAACTTCCACTGAAGTTACTGAAGGCCGCAGATGGGAGAAACACAGCTGGGAGAAATCTGGCTTGATGTTTTTCCCATTGGCTAAGGTTATTATTATTTCCTTGACTAATGTCTGATTTGAAGGCTGGAAACCAGTTGGTTATATAACATCTTATGCATCCGGCTTACCAGAATCACGAAGTTGCCTTCTTGTTACAGTTTACATATTTTTACTAATAGATATATTTACTATTTTTACTATAGCTGAACAAAACCGCGCACATAAGGCGTTTGAATTTAAAGGTTATGTGGATAAAAAGCACCTCCCTGCTTGGCTAAGAATGCAGTTAAGTCTCTTTTTCTTCATTTTCCTCCTTTCAACTGTGGCAAATGCATAAGGCTCAGGTCAGAGGTATGTAAAGGCTTCTTATAATCACAGTGATTATTACACTAATAATATATAGATTAGTTCCCTAATCTATATCGGATCTTATCGTTAAAAAAACAAATAATTGTTTTGTGTAGGACTTAAATCTTCCATATAATTAGGTGTTGTATTTACTTTGCAACCCCTTTTTAGGAAGGGGTAAATATCTCAAATTGTTTTACTGAGAATTTGTACTATAAGCCCAACTACATATTATATGGTGAAGGCCAAGATGTGAATGATCACTGAGGAAGCGATTCCTTTTCCAAGATTCTTACACCCCTCCCCAAACAAACTGTCCCAGTGTTTTCTCTCAACTTAAAACAGAAAATTTGTGATTTTCGTGGCCTTCAAATGCGGAAGCTATCCTCACGAAAGCATCTGGTTTTCTTGGATCAAAAGTAAACCATGAACCTTCAGCTGGAAAGTAAGTTTGGGAAAGTTTGTATATAAAGGCATTTCATGCTCTGAAGTATGATACGAAAATAGTCACATCTTTCAACTTTTAAGTTCCCAAAAGTTTAGCAGTAAAAACATATCAGCTTATTCCCTATTTCAGGAAAAAAATTTAAACCATGAAAGATTCCATTTAGTTTCATTTCCGTACAAAACACAACACATCTCATTTAAGGCTAGGAGAAGTGCTTACATCTAGAAGCAGAACTTTGGATTCTAAGCCCCCAAATAAATTTCAAGGAAGTCTCCCTTGCTTTTGATCAGTAACAAAGTAAACGATTTTGCTGTGCTCTGGTAAAACCAGCTGAACCTTCAAGTTCTAAGCTCATCTGTCCCCATCTTAGCCTCTGTGGCTCTATCCACCCCATGCCTACGTCCCACCCAAATCCAAGCCCAAACCAAGTCACTTGGAGTTTTACCAAGTCAGCCTCTACTACTCACCTCTGGAGTCTGATAGGTCTCCGTAGCCTACAATGAAGGGGCTGGCTGGCTGGTGTTTATAACACCTTCATGTCTTTAAGGACTGGCCAGTTAAAAGATTTGAGTGTCACATGTCTTGGACTACTCTCCTGGTTGAAAACCCAGGAATACTTCTGTAGCTGGTATCTTTTCCTCCATAATACAGCTTAACTCTGACATAGTGCAAAGCCATGAGACAAACATCGGCTTGAACTTGCTGCCTTGCTCTCTGCAGGAATATGTGGTATTTCTAAACATAGCAGATGTTAGTGCTCTTTCAGGACAGTAAAAACAACAAACATATAATCTGATGGCCTCCACTTTTCAGGGGTTTTCCAGGTGGCGTTAGTGGTAAAGAACCTGCCTGCCAATGCAGGAGACATAAGAGAAATGGGTTCGAGCCCTGGGTTGGGAAGATCCCCTGGAGAATCCTGTGGACAGTGGAGCCTGGCAGGCTACAGTCCATAAGGTCGCAAAAATACACAACTGAAGCAACTTAGCATGCACACACCACCTTTCAGAATGTAAAACCTTGTGCTTTTGAGCATATAGGGGGGGCATGAAAAAAGGGCTGCAGTAGTCAAATTAGAGTCATACATTTATAACCTGTAATTGTAACAGTAACTTGCTGTTCTACGGCATTGGCTGCATGCTTGCCATTCCCTGGAATGAATGCTGTTTTCCTCAAGCTGGCAGATGGTGGACATTTATGCCCAGACTGTCTTCTATCATCTCTCCATAGATCCTCACGAGTTGACACCCTCTCATTTTTCATCCTTTGGTAAAGCATTTTGACTGGCATTATTTAAATAAAAAGCAAAAATTACCATTTATCCTTAAATATAGGAGCTCTGTGTCATCTGTATACTCGACTGAAAATAAAAGATCAGAATACTGGCTTGAAGCAGTATTTTTTTAAACAAAATTAGTGGATTTTAAACCACCACCAGTTCAGATGTCATAATTTAAGAGAAAATATCTTATTCTGAGGGAAAGGAGGATAACATCATATGTTCGTTTGTAACTAGTTGGACAATCTCCTTTAGATTCTGACTTCATGTTTTTGTAAAATCATGCTTTTTCTGAAATTGTTACCAAGCCTCCAGAGTTGGTCCCCCAGTGAGGGTCCTTCTGCCCAGTGTTGATCAAGCCAATAGAAGAAGAAGCAAAGAGGAGCCTTATTCTTTGATCAGAGAATGAGGAGGTATGAGCTCTGGAGGACACAGTCTCCTGGACTGGCCATGGCTGGGGCTGCTTTATAGGGGTCCCAGCAGCAGGGAGGGGCAGGGTGCAGGGGTCTGGTGAGGGGGGCACAGCTGGGCCACTGAGACCCCAGATCAGTGTTGACACCTTGGGCGGTGTCTCTGCACAAGGCCGGCCACCATCATCTTAAATCAGTGTTGTGAGTTGCCTTCAGCATAGCCCATCAGAGCTCTGTCCAGAATGGCCATTTGGCCCTGGGAACTCTGGTCTGAAAGGCCAGATTGGAGGCGTCTGCATGCTATAAGCAAGTGGAACTAGACTAAGGACCAAGGGGGGAAAGTTACATTTTATTTTATTACCCATATTCTATTTTTATTTCCTGTGAGTTTTTTATGGGCTTTGCCTGTGACAGTGGGACACATCTTATTTTTATGATATGTTTTCCATCAAATTACAGTCTCCTTTTTTTTCCCCCTTGCAAATATTTCAATTTATTTCTGAATCATTTGAGGCCACCAAGGGTTCAGATGGCTTTTAAAAGCCCCAGCTTGGCCAACAGCGTGAAAACTTGTACTTTAAGATAGTGCATCTCTCTTTGTTCTTGACATAATATATTTCAAGTGAAATTTTTTTTTTCCCTTCAAGTTTCTCTCATTTCTTCCCCTGGGATCCATAGTCATTTCCTCAAGCATCTTTGGAAGCTAACTGTGTCCTTGATTTGGGCCAGCTTGTAGACTGGAGTCATGCTCACGTGCCTGGGCAGGCATTTTAAGATACCAAGACAATGCCACCATAAAGAGTGAGATTAACACATGAAACACAAGTTGTTTTTTTTAATGATCTGGCTGATCTGTCAACTAGGTGTGAAAGACTTTTCTTGGTAAGACAAGATTGTTTCTTTTCATCCTTGTGTGATGATACACAGCTGTTTTTTAAGCACTTTGGCCATCTGATGAGAGGAGCTGACTCATTGGGAAAGACCCTGATGCTGGGAAAGAATGAGGGCAAGAGAAGAGGGTGACAGAGGATGACATGGTTGGATGGCTTCATTGACTCAATGGACATGAGTTTGAGCAAACTCCAAGAGCTAGTGAAGGTCAGGGAAGCCTGGTGTGCTGCAGTCTAGCATAGGGTCACAAAGAGTCAAACACGACTTAGCAACTGAACAAAAATATGTATTTTATATATCAGGACTTATTTCTATCCCTTTTTTATTTTTTAACCTTAAAGCCAACAGAGCAATTCCCAAATTATGCGTCATGTTGGACTTAGGATTTAAAATCTAAATGTCTTAATATATCCCCTTACAAGACATTTTTTTTTCCTTTTCAGCTCCCAAAGCCAGCTATTATCAGATCATACTGCATAACTCTTACTCAGTGTTATCCCTAGGGTAGTGGTAACGCTAGTTTAGATTTTGTTTGTCCATTATTGCTGAGCACTTAGCTGAATAAGGGAATGGAGAGTGGCAGGAGTTCTGTAAAATGATATGAACACAGAGGAAGCTGTGTCGCCTTCAACAACAATATCTTAAAGTGTTTACTTGAAAGAAGAAACTGCAGTAGCCCTCCATCCTTTATCTGATGCAAGGTCCTGGAAAGCAGCGTTGCCAGAAGTCCTGTAGAACTTGTGTTGCCAGAAGTCCTGTAGAACTTGTGCACCATAAAGGCCCATTTCTGATGAAAATGACACTGTTCCTTAATGTTCTTGACGGACTGCTTGCTGGCCGTGTGGACTGGGATGCAGAGTGGCCTTATTGCAGATAGATTTTTTTCAGTCTGAGTGCCCTGTGTTTGTCTGTCATTTGGGATTTTCATCTTATTTATTCCACAGGTGTGATTTATGACGGCCATTTTGAGAACTTCCCATCATGCCGAACCTCGAGCCGTCGGTTACCGGAAGTAAAGCAGCCATGGCGGCAAAGCCATCTAACATGGCGGCTTTGGGGAGGTCAGGCAGTTAAAAGAAGTTCGGAGAAGCCTAGAGACTTTGGCCTGTTTTTATTTATTTATTTATTTTCACTCCAAGCTGAATAAAATAGATGCATCAGTTCTAACGAGGAACTTCCTGCCCAGAGTCACTGGCAGAGCAGTCTCCTCCCAACAGCTGCAAACTTGAGAGACCTCACGCTACTGGCCAAGGTTCATTCTGTGCTTTGACTTAAGACCACAGCCAGTAAAGCCAGTGTGTACCGTGGAAAGAGTTTCCCACTTTTTCCATTGGAGCAGCCTTTGGTGAGGTTAGTTTGACTGTTCCAAATTAACAGTGGTGGGTCATTGCTCATTTTTTAAATTTTAACTGTGCGTAAACCTACTGATTAGATTCCACTGAGGACAAGTCATAATTTTCTGAGGAAAATACATATCTTTTTATTCAGTATTCCTTACAGCACTGGTTTTCAAAGTGTGGTCCCCAAACCAGTGGCAGCAACAGGAAGCACCTAGGATCTTGTAAAAACTACAAATTTCTCATCTCCAGACCTAAGGATTCAGAAACTGGGGAAAGTGCCAGCAGTCTGGGTTCTAATAAGTCTTCTAGGTGATTCTGATGAATGTTCAAGAGTCATATGAACTTAAAAGTTCATTTGATTACAACCTTCTCTGAGCTTTAGTCTATCCCAAAACCAAAAAAAAAAAAAAATTATTTTCCAGTTCCTAATATATATTCTCCCAGATATCCAAACTATGACTCCAGGCCCAGGTCACCCAGGTTAAGGAGATAAAGCAGCTTCCAAAGGTGCTTGATTTACTATTAGAGGTCACTTCTCCTTGCTTCACCTAGCAAGCTTCTATTAACAAGAGCTTGTCAACCATTGAGAATCATCATCAGGGCATCTAATTAAATCAGGACCTACAGGTATAGCTCTTCTCTCTGGTGAAATGCAGACTAATATTTGATTATCAAAAGGATGTGAACTTCTTTGGGGCAGAATTTTTATCCTGTTTCCTCCCAGGAACTTGAGAGATTTGAGGCATTGGTTCTATATTGTCATTTTACATGTGATTTCAATTTTTCCTGTCTATACCAATGGCTCACAGTCATCCATTGTGGGTCAGAGTAACATTTCCAGACTCTGACATTGTCACTTTAAGAAAGATTTTGATTTAATGACTGTTGAATGTTTAAGTCTCATCCAACTTTTCCTCATTGTCTGTAACTGAGACCAGATATTTATTACATTGGTCCATCTCTTTATCCTCTGATAATTAATGGATAAATAGAATTTGTCTTGGCTTTTTATCTTACTTTTTTTTTTTTTTTACCCTCCATTATGTATCACTGATCATTTGACTGGTTTCAAATCAGGTTGCTTCCCCATCCCTGTATATACTTAGAAATGGACTAAATAAAAATCTATATAGAATTCTCCAATTCTCTTAACTAAAGCTTTTAAAGCACTTCTTTCAGTTTCTGAACACTTGAATTACATATTACACTATGCCATCCATCAAAGAAAGTATGGTTTTTGGAAGAGTCTTGTTTTTTGAGCAACCACACTGTGACAGGATCCATCCAGAGACTTTGCTGAGGAACTTACACCGCCAGCTAGCCAACTGCAGCCCTAAAATTACTGAAATTTACAGGTCTTGCATAAATAACAAAACCAAATAAGTTGCAGATAGCATAACCCCTCAACTGTGTTTGAAATGTCTTCAGTAATTTTAGGGTTTGAAATTCATAGCAGATAGATACATAGATAACTTTTTTTATAAAAGACTTTTGAATATACAAATGCATCGTATTACACCTGCTGCTATACGCTTTGGAAAATCTTCCCATTGTTGATCAGGGACTGTGCCAACCACATAGTTATGTTCATATGTTACTCAGGACTAGTGACCTTCTATCCAAGAAAGCATTATTTCCATTAATTTAACTGTCTATCACATTTCCATATCATTCATTAGTGTGAATCTAGTGTGTCTTGTTTAATTGGCTTACAAAGGTTTTCTGTACATATTACCAACCTTAACCTTATAATTTTAAAGAGTTTAAATATAATTTCTTCACTTAATGTGCTGATAAATTTGATTAGCTGGATATGTATGCTTAAATGTGCTCATACTTCTTAACTCCTGCCTGCCAATTATAATAGTTATGCACCATTTGAAATTGATATAGCAGACTTGCACGTGCTAAACCTGTCATGCCTATCAACATTTTGCTGGTTATTGTTCTCAGAAAAGAGAAGGAAAGTGAACTTTCGAAAGGTAAGTACAAAGTTGTGCATATTTAGATAGTATCAGATAATATAGGAAGACAGCCAAAACCCTTCCATTGTCCTTGATCTCTTCTGACTATAAACACTAAAGGTGAAGAACCAGTTTGGCACAGCCATACAACCCAAAATAATCCTTCTTGTTTTAATATTTTGCTTTTGGGCAACATTTACTTTCCAGAAATAAGAATATTTTGTACGTGTGAAAATGTATTATTCACTGGGCGTTACATGAAAATTTCATTCAGATTCTGAGAACTGTTACTGAAGATGGGCTGAGCTTCTCATGGACAGATCTCATGTGAGAACAATCAGTTCTGGAGCCACCGAGATCCAGATGTCCAACTGAACAGCTGCCATCCTCTGCAGTAACCTTGACATCACTACTTTTGAGTTGTGACCATGTGTTATGCATTTCTTATCCTGACGCCCAGGATTGAGGTCAGATGTTGTCTACCCTTAATTTTGTCCTTTGGGACTCTTTATATTTCTCAGTGGGACGTACGGGCTCAGATACTGGTACTGCAGAGCAGCTAAAGGAAAACTTTCTCATGCAACGTTCATGCAAGTAGATGTTCAGGCTAAATCTTCATTACCCTTAAATATTTAGTGTTGATTGCTCTTTTCAGACAGTGATTAGAAGTGAACTGGGAACAAAGTAGGCATCTACAGAAGAAAGAAGAAAACGTTAAAGTCTTCTGGGGTCTGTAACTTGGCTATTATCTGTAAAGCAATGTTCGATCAACTTACAAAAGTGACACTGTTACCAACAGAATTACTTACCTTTGCCGGTAGCATCCTGGGAGCTAATTCCCAAGTTATCCGTCACTTATGTGAAGAGACATTTGTTAATATTTGGAATCCACATAGGTGTTGGGAAGGTCAGACCAACATAATTCATCACCACTTTAATATTTGTAGTGCATTTTGTCATCATGAGCCAAAGGTCTAGAATAGAGAAAAATGTGGATAGTAGGAACCAAGTATTAGGTTTTTATTATTGATTTGATATCATAATAGATCAAACATCATCTTAACTCTTACAATCAATATTGTATTGAGAATCAGAATCTTTGAAAATTATGTAGAAAATTGCTGAATGCAATCAGTGGTACCTAGAAAGCATCTTTAATTGATGAATTATGTATATTTGCTTTAAATATAATTATACTATATTTCTAAATTACAGGATGCTTCAGTAGACAGTAAGCTCTTTAAATAAGGCAGCATGTTTTGTCTAGCACAGTGGATGGGCATATTTTCAGTCTTCAGATTGTATTTGCTAACTGAACTAATCACACGTACACCGTCAACCATCCTTCCCTACTCCAGCGAGCAAACAGTGTTTATTAACTAGTCTGGACAGCCAGATTTGCAGAATTGTTCAGCACTTAACAGACCAGTTGCCAGAGTGTATTCATGAAAATTCAAATCATCATGTCCTTGGAATTTCCTAAGGGTTTAAACAATGTCTTCAGAGCCATGATGGCAGGAAAACCAAACCAATTAGATAGCACCCCTGCATCACCAGTATTGATGACTAACTTAATGAGTGTGAAATTTGCTGAATTTACCATAATGAATATCCTTTAAATATTGATATCTACATTATCATTGCATGCCCCATCTCTTGTGTTGTGTAAGTGTATAATTGAGGCCTGAGTATGTGTTGGCCTGATACCACATTTGTGGATCTTTTTAGAGATTCCTATCATCACCACTTAGTTTGCCACCCCAAGCCTTTTCCACTGAACAGCTAACATAGAACAAAAATCCTTGAGATTGTAATGTTGGTCCCTTAAACCCCAAGTTAATTTTGCTATGGTACTTTAAGGAAAGTGGAGAGACCCATGTGATGAATTAAGATCAGTTGCTCCATGATTATTGACTTTTCAATATCATCTGCCGGAACTTGTGCTTCACCCTCTACACAATAAGGCAGGTAAATCTCTGCTAGGTTTTATAGGCCTGCCGATATCCAGCTAGTCTGTGGCTAATTGTGGTTTCGTTGCCTATTCAGCCTACTGCTGCTGCTAAGTCGCTTCAGTCGTGTCCAACTCTTAGTGACCCCATGGACTGCAGCCCACCAGGCTCCTCCATCCATGGGATTTTCCAGGCAAGAGTACTGGAGTGGGGTGCCATTGCCTTCTCCATTCAGCCTACTAGCATTCCTTTATTCCAGGATGTTTTGCTTGAAAAACTCACTTAGTTCATATGCCAATTTCTTGTTATTTAACAATTTATTTGCTGACCAGCTAAGTATCTACTATAAAAATCACTGAAAATTGTGTGCTTCCATTCTTCTTCATCTTTCCCTTTAGTACTTCCTTTCTCTCCACATTACTAGCAATCCAAAACCCTTTCTACCATAGTTAGGTTTTGCGTACTTTGAAGTTTAGGTCAAAAAGCTTGAGTGGCCCAAGATCTAGCACTTTTAGCTTCCTTATGTTTATAATAATGCAGTATTGCTGAAGCAGTGGATAATGTGCTTTTCATCTGTCTTTTATAACCTGCATGAACAAGATTTGGCCCTATGATAGAACTGTGTACTATGACATAATTCGATAATGCCGTTTTTTCAATATGGCTACCATCACAAGCCTGATGCTTGCCAGCCTAATAAATAGTACAGTTGATTATACACTTTTGATGCATGCACAATGAAAGAAATTATGAAACTTTGGACTTTGCATTGTTGATTATAACTAAGAAAGTGCATGTTATTCTACATGGTTCAGGACAACACAACCATTGAATAGTCGAGAGCTGTCTCCTTCCTTCACCTCCAGAACATCAGTAGTGGCTGACATAACCTCAGTGACTTTTGTCCTGAAGCCTTCTAATATATTGAACATGGGAGAAGATTCCACCAACCAATCGATGACTCCCGAAAGCTTAGCACTGTAATGGGTGCTGTGAAATATGCAAGGAAGGTAGGACTCCTGCTATTTTAGCTGTTCAGTAAATATTTGGTGAATGAATGTAATATAACAATAACAACAACAAAGTTAAAGCACTTTTTAATTCCTCTCTGTGTGAAAAAGAGCAATATTTTCCTTTAAAGGGCTTTCCTACCCAGACAATATTTAATTTTTACTCTTGTTTGACAAAATACAACAATCCCAGAATTTTAGTCAGTTTTTAAAAAGAAGGTTCTTTTGATATTTGGCAAAACTAATACAATTATGTAAAGTTTAAAAATAAAATAAAATTAAAAAAAAATAAAATAAAAAAAAGAAAAACATTTAAAAAAAATAAATAAAAAGAAGGTTCTAGATCATAGAAACTTTATTTTCACTAGAGAATATTCTTATTATTTATTATATATTCCCAATGAATTTTAAGAATCACTCTAATACTTGTTTTAGGTTTAAATGCCAAAGTAAGGGTTGGGGTATTTAAAATGAACTAGAATTTACATCATTCAAATGGCTGGGTTTAAAAACATGGTGATCCAGTTTGCTATCCTGCATGCTGCCAAGGGGAGGAGTGTTGGGACCAGAGGAATCCTGGCTACTTCAGCCACTAATCGCCTATATGACACTGAGCTCGCCATTTCACTTCTGTCTCTTAGCTGTTAATGGAGGAGGTTGGACTAAATGGTCTTCTGGGTCGCTTTCTATCTGATGGTTTGTGAGTGTGCTGTTGATATGTACAATGGCATTCTTCACTAGACTAAAAGTATCGTGTGTAGTCTGAATCTCTACCTCAAAGCTAGTTCTAAGAGCTATCAAACCATATTTGGATCATTGTAACTGTGCTAGGTTCAGTCATGTCTGACTTTTTGTGACCCATAGAGTGTAGCCCCCTAAGTTCCTCTCTCCATGGGATTCTCCATGCAAGAATACTGGAGTGGGTTGCCCTTTTCTTCTCCAGGGCATCTTCCTGACCCAGGGATTGAACCCACATCTCCTGCATCTCCTGCATTGGCAGGCGGGTTCTTTACCACTGTGCCACCTGGGAAGCTTTGGGTCATAAACCTTGTCAATGATCCATTCAATAATCACCTTTTCATAAAATCACTTTACTTGCACAATCTGCCTTCCTCCCTTTTCCATGTTATGTTTGGTTTTTAAATGATACAGGATTAGAATCCTACATCTACCACTGACTGGTGCTGGGGTAAGTGTGATTTGAGGTAATCAACATTTCTGAGCTCTTTTATCTCATCTGCACAGTGGAATTGATTGTGTCTACTTCAAAAGAACTGTTAGGAGATTTATATGCAATGGTACTTGAAAAATGCCAGGCTCAGAATGTGGCATTCAATCATTCTCCATGAAGATTTCTTACTTTTCTTTAACATCAATGCCTGATCCACTTCATTCATAAAAATCTCCCCTGAGCTCAGATTCTTGTCTCCACTTACTAAAGAGCAATGTATCACTCTAACTGCACAAAAATCAAAGTTGAAACTACTTGGATTCTAGAACATATTTATTCTGTTAAATTGCATTAATTAATCAAATATTTACTGAGTGCCAACTCTATTCTGAAGTAATTTCCATAGTTTAACTCATTTACTCCTGACAACAACCCTATAAGGTAAGTATTTATCATTTTCCTTCAATAATCTATCTGAAATGAGGAAACTGAGGCACAGAGAGGTTGACTGCCATACTCAAGGGCATGCATTCGTAAGTATGGAGCCCACAGTTGAATGCATGCACTTGGTCACTGGGTCACCTTTGCAAACAGCCATTTTATTCACTTTTATTTAAAAATGCAAAAGTAAAATGTTTAAAATGCAAAGGAATCAATGGCACTAAGGAGTTTGGGGGGTTTTTTCCTGTTTTGTTGCTGTCGTTGTGTTTTGTTGGTGGTGGTTTTGTTTTTTTTTTTTTTCCCAGAAAGATTTACACAGCATTTCTAGGAAAAGAAAGAGGGCAAAACAGGGGTCAACTCTGCTGACCTTGCTTAAATTTCACTAAGGCTTGAGAATGCATTAGGTTTTGATACGTCCTTCCTGTAGCCCACAGGAGGAGTGAAGGAGCATCAGGTGGGGTTAGCACCTAGAGGACTGAGCAGACTCCATTTCCTGTCCCTATGGACTAGCCAGTACCATGCACTTTTTGTAAACTTAAATGCTTGTCTGTCCTAACAAGCATAGAGTGTGTGTGTGTGTGTGTGTGTGTGTGTGTGTGTGTGTGTGTGTGTATACACACACTCTGCCTAAAGAAGAGCCTGTGCTAATAAAAGGGACTTTTGGTTCAGTAGGAAAAAAACAAAACAAAACAAACCAGTGTGGGTGTCAGAAGAAGCTGAGGGGAAGCATGCAGAGAGGGTAGAGGAAGTGAGGAGCTTCTCTTCTAACCTCCGTATTGATGTGTGAGTGGAAGCTGGGAGTGAATTTCATGAGCAAATATGGAATTTTGCCACTGAATTCTTTCCTCCAGAGCTAACAATCTCATGGGATATTAATACAAGGGGAAAAGACCTTGGGTGAAGCAAAGAATTTTCCTTTTTCAGGATGGAGTTCTCTCAGGATGACGGTGAAGTCTGAGTGTCAGAAAGTGGTAATTGAAGACCAAGCATTTTTATCATAAGAAAACAGGAAAATGAGCTACACTCTCTGGAATCATCTTTGGTAATTTGAAAAAGGAACCTGGTCATATCAGCCTACTCAAGGACCCTTTTCCCTACTTAAAATCCTCTAAGCTTTCCAGGATGTGTGGGCCTTTTGACCCTAATCATCATTCTGTACCAAGGTCATCAAAATAGAAATCTGGTACATGTATCCAGATTGCCAGGAGAAATATCAATAACCTCAGATGTGCAGATGACACCACCCTGATGGCAGAGAACAAAGAGGAACTAAAGAGCCTCTTGATGAAAGTGAAAGAGGAGCGTGAAAAAGGCTGCTTAAAACTCAGCATTCAGCTCTTTTCATGCCTGGCGCAGCCATGGCTCGGGGTCCCAAGAAGCACCTGAAACGCGTAGCAGCTCCAAAACACTGGATGCTGGAGAAACTGACCGGTGTGTTTGCCCTTCGTCCGTCTGCCGGCCCCCACAAGCTAAGGGAGTGTCTCCCCCTAATCATTTTCCTAAGGAATAGACTTAAGTGTGCCCTAACTGGAGATGAAGTAAAGAAGATTTGCATGCAGCGTTTCATTAAGATCGATGGCAAAGTCCGCACAGATATAACCTACCCTGCTGGTTTTATGGATGTCATCAGCATTGATAAGACTGGAGAGAATTTTCGTTTGATCTATGACACCAAGGGTCACTTTGCTGTTCATCGTATTACACCTGAGGAGGCCAAATATAAATTGTGCAAAGTAAGAAAGATATTTATGGGGACAAAAGGAATCCCTCATCTGGTAACCCATGATGCTAGTACCATCTGTTACCCTGATCCCCTCATCAAGGTGAATGATACCATTCAGATTGACTTGGAGACTGGCAAGATTACTGATTTCATCAAATTTGACACTGGTAACCTGTGCATGGTGACTGGAGGTGCTAGCCTGGGAAGAATTGGTGTGATTACAAGCCGGGAGAGACATCCAGGTTCTTTTGACGTGGTTCATGTGAAAGATGCGAACGGCAACAGCTTTGCCACACGGCTCTCAGACATTTTTGTTATTGGCAAAGGCAACAAACCATGGATCTCTCTTCCCCATGGAAAGGGTATTCGCCTTACCATTGCTGAGGAGAGAGATAAGAGATTGGCAGTCAAACAGAGCAGTGGATAAAATGATCTCTATGTGATGTGATTGGAAAAGTCTTTGTAATTAAAGATAATACCAAGTGATTAATAGCAAACAAAAAACAAACAAAAAAACTCAACATTCAGAAAACTATGATCATGGCATCTGGTCCCATCACTTCATGGCAAATAGATGGGGAAACAGCGGAAACAGTGTCAGACTTTATTTTTGGGGGCTCCAAAATCACTGCAGATGGTGACTGCAGCAATGAAATTAAAAGAAGCTTGCTCCTTGGAAGAAAAGCTATAACAAATCTAGATAGCATATTAAAAAGCAAAGGCATTACTTTGCTGACAAAGATCCGTCTAGTTAAAGCTATGGTTTTTCCAGTAGTCATGTATGGATGTGAGAGTTGGAGTATAAAAAAAAAGCTGAACACTGTAGAATTAATGCTTTTGAACTGTGGTGTTGGAGAAAACTCTTGAGAGTCCCTCGGACAGCAAGGAGATCAAACCAGTCCATCCTAAAGGAAATCAGTCCTGAATATTCACTGGAAGAACTGATACTGAAGCTGAAGCTCCAGTACTTTGCATCCACCTGATGCAAAGAACTGACTCCTTAAAAAAGACCCTGATGCTGGGAAAGATTGAAGGCTGGAGGAGAAGCCTGGTGGACAGAGGATAAGATGGTTGGATGATCACCAACTCGATGGACATGAGTTTGAGCCAACTTCAGGAGTTGGTGATGGACAGGGAAACCTGGTGTACTGCAGTCCACGGGGTCACAAAGAGTCAGACACAACTGAGCAACTGAACTGAACTGAACATGTGGATGTTGTGACTGCATCATGCTTTACAATCATATACAACACATTAGGTGGAGAAGGACATTTATATTTTATGAAGTTCATCATTTCATCATTAATGAATTAATCCTTTTATGAGTTATCTGAATCACTCTTTTGGAGCATTCTAAAAGAGATAAAAAAAAAACTGAAAACTTTTTTCAAGTAGCTGACTTAATGGATATCTGAATGTCTGATTTCAAAAGCTGTTACTTATAAAAGGCCAAAAAACGTTAATATGGGCAGTATAGATGTTACATAATTTTTCCAAGGCAGGAAAGGCAATAAGTTGCAAAATACTGTACTAAGAGAATATATGGTTTTTGATAAGAGCAGCTGCTACTTCAGTGAGGTATACAGTGTTTTAAAACTTGTTTGCTTTTTTTTTTTTTTTTTCTGTTTTGGAAGTATGTTAATTAGTTCACTTGTTTGGTGTAATTTATCACCATCCTGCCTGTGTTGTGATTCTTAGTTGTATGGTGTGGTTTATGTCCACTGCTTGTAAGTGAGGGCAATGCCACCCTGTGCCTTTGGTGTTTTTATGCTTAAAAATAAAAAAGTGAAAACACAAGGCCTGACCACCTACAGGTGTATGTCCTGACTGGATTCTTTAGCCATGTGTGTACATAATGGTTTTCATGCGGGCAATTATCTGATCACTTTCTGTGGGATAGTCTGCTGAACTGAGCTTCAGTTTCAGTTACAGAGGATGCAAGTGAGCAATATTAAAGTATAAATAGGCCCACAATGCAGAGTTTCCTTTTGAAGGTTTTAAGCCAGGAACATACATCAATTAAAAAATAAGCTTATATTCTATGAGACTTGGCACATATTGGGAAATATATAGCAGAAAGCAGGTACCTTCAGGTGTGCCTTAGCACAAACCTGTAACTCGTCAAGTAAGAAAGTAAATCTTCACATGTTTTGAATATTAGAGACTTAAGAGGTTGTTGCTAATTGCATTTGGGGGGGTTAAATTAGGACAAATAAATGATTTTGGCTTCAACTCTTCCAATTGGGAATTTTTCTGAAATGTATGAATAGATTTTCTTAACTAGAAAGACAATGAATTTTGTCAGTGTATTTTTTATGATTTAGATCTAGCATGCCAGGGACATAATTCTAATATCAGTCATCATTGTATAACATAATAAATAGATATAAATGAAGAAGGTGAGACCATCTATATTGTTGGACTCAAAATGGTGGGTAGCCAGTCACCACAGGACTCTATTACAGACCAGCCCTCTGCAGATTGTTGAAGGGGGTAAAAAAATACCACAATTCTTTGCTGTATGGGGTTGTTTTATACATTTTGGGGTGTTTAGCAGTAAGCATTTCTGGCCTCTTTTTAGAGGGGCAGAAATAACAGAAATACTTCCTGTGAGTATAGTAGGAATTCAGAAAATGGAAAAATAACACAGATCAAGGGAGATTTTGTAGAGGAAGTGGGTTATAAGCAGGATCTTGAAAGTTGGCAAGTCAGGTTAAAGAACTTGATGACTAAGTGGTTACTGTTTTTTAACCAAAAGGAGGTCAGTGGTGATCTTGATGAGAAAAATTTCAGTAAGCCACATTACAACTATTGGATGAATCATAAGTTTTAAAGACAAATTCCTATTCTGACCCAGGCTTAAGCATAGCCTTAATATCCACCATATTGACAGAAGTGGATTTTAGGGGTCATGTGAACTTCCCCCCAGTATAATTCACACATGACCTAAACCATTCAGTGAGTTATTTCTCCTCCACTTTTTTTCCTGATTCTTCTTTCTTCTCCTCTTCCTTCTTTCTTTTATCTCTTGCTTGCATCATGTTTCTTAACTCTTTTTTTCTTCCTCTTTCCCTTCAGTAGGCCAACAGAGGTCTGTGAGAAGAGAATCCACAGTTATGACCAGTGTATTAGTTTCCTATTGTCGCTGAAACAAATTACCAGAAACTAGTGACTTAAAACTATAGAAATGTATTCTCTCACAGTTCCTGAAGCTGGAAGTCCAAAATCATTTTCACTGGACAGCAATCAAGGGCTGCACTTGTTTCAGGAGCCCTTAGGGAGAATCCATTCTTTGACCCTTCCAAGTTCTGGAGGCTGCCAGCATTCCTTGGCTTGTGGCCACATCCCTCTAATCTCTATCTCATGGTCACATGACCTCCTCTTCTCTATCAGATTTTCCTCTGCCTCTCTCTTACAAGAACACTCATCTAGGAAAATGAAAACACTAGTTTGAAAAGATACATGCACCTCAGTGTTCCCAAAAGCATTATTTATAATAGTCAAGACATGAAAGCAGCCTAAGTAACCATCAGTGTTACTTAGAACAGATGAATGGATAAAGATCTGATACCACACACACACACACACACACAGAGGAATATTCAGTCATAAAAAAGAATGAAATTCTGCCATTTGTAACAACATGGATAGACCTAGAGAGTATTAAGTTTAGATAAATAAATCAGAAAAAGACAAATACTCTGTTATCACTTGTATGTGGGATCTAAAAATAAATGAAGGTATAAAACAAAACAGAAACAGATTCACAGTTATAGAGTACAAACTAGTGGTTACCAGGAGGGAGAGGGAAGAGGGAGGGGCAAGATGGGGTATGGGGTTAAGAGACACAAACTACTATGTATAAAATAGATAAGCAACAAGGATATATTGTCCAGCACAGGGAGATATAGCTTTAAAAAAATAATAGCTATAATTGGAGTATAATCTACAAAAATATCGAATCACTATGTTGTCCACCTGAAACTAATGTAATATTGTAAATCTCTGCATGTCAGGAAAAAAGGTAGTGATAATCCTGATTACATTCAAGGCCCATTTAAATAATCCAGGGCAATCTCCCGATCTCAAGATCCTTGATCATGTCTACAAAAACCCTTTTTCCAAATAAGGTAATATTTACAGGTTCCAGGGATTAGGACCTAACATATTTGGGCAGCATTATTCAGCCACCAAATTCAGAATATTATGAAGATGCCTTCGTTGACATATGGTAGACAACAGCGTGTCCATCCCGAACACACTGGAGCCTCTCTGGTGGATCTCACTTGCAAGCTTGAGAAAGGACTCTTACCTCTTCATGTGCCTTGTGTTCACTGGACAGTGTTCTGTGTGTGAGCAATACCTCCCTGCTAATGACTGAAAAAGGAACTCATTGTAACTTTCCAATTCCCTAAGTCCCAACCATTAAGTCCTAAATAACGAGGTTCAGGATTAAGTGTGTGTTCCTCATAAAGTGCTCCCTATTTTCCTCCTCAGACTTGAGAGTTTGTATTTTTTTCAGTAAGGAAGAGCTATCCCCTGGGCTTATTAGTTTCTGGTTCAAGTTGCCAGTGTACCTTTATCAATTCAAGCTGCAGGAGATGTACAAAAGCACACGGAATCAGTAAGGAATCCTCTCAGCTGGAGATCCTGCTGAATTCACCTGAGATACTAAGACTGCGAGAAAGATGCTTTGAGCCCTTCACATTTACCTTTCTCTAAGTAATCCCATCACCCACGAAGTATCTGGGTGAGGATGAGGAGGAAGAAAATATGAACAAGGAGCATGAAAATTTTTGCCCACTTTCCTACCTGTATCCATTACTGGCAGACCATTTTCACTTGCTCATTCCTGCAGCAGAGGGAATCCAGGTGTATTTGCAAGCATTAATTTTTATGGAGTGGTCTCTAAAGCCCTGTGTATCGTTCACCCACTCTCAAATTCTTATTCAGTGAATTTTAGAATGGCAATAATAATGAGATATATTACCCTTTTAAAACAGTATTTTTACCATAACTCTAAGACATAGTGTTATAGTTCCATATGCTCAATAATTATTTTTACTTTTTCCAATGTTTTAGCTTAAGTGTTAGTTCCTTAGTTGTGTCTGACTCTTTGCAGCTCCATGGACAGTAGCTTGTCAGGCTCCTCTGTCAGTGGGATTCTCCAGACAAGAGTACTGGAGTGGGTTGCCATGCCCTCTTCCAGGGGATCTTCCCGACCCAGCATTGCAGGTGGATTCTTTACCATCTGAGCCACCATTGAAGTCCATTGTATATTAAATGGGGTGTAGGGGTATTTGGTTTTCCAGCAATATTTGGTTGGCGACCTCTTATGCCCTCATGAGGAAAATATCTCAGGATCCCTACTGAGTTGGGATGACTTTTCTCAACTCAGTATTCCTCAGCCTTGGCACTATGGATATTTTACACTGGGTAATTCTTTGTCATGGTGGTTGTCTTGTGTATATTAAAATGTTTAGCAGCATCCCTGCCTTCTACCCTCTAAATGCCATTTCCTTGATGAGTTGTAACAACCAAAAATGTCTGCAGACATTACCAAATATTTTCAGGGGACACAAAATCACCCCTGATGGAGAATTGGTGTTCTAACTATATTATTTGCTTGGTTAATAGTAATAGCGTTTATGGAGCACTTACTAAATGCCAGTCACTGTAATAAGCACTTCACTTGCATTAATGAAATCAAATCTTATAAAATCTCACAGGGTAAATTCCATTATTAACTCTATTCTCTAGATAAAGAAACCGAGTCTGGAGCAAATGTGCTTAGATTACACAAGTTTTAAAAATTAGAGCCAGGATTTGAGCCAGAGGTTAGGATTTAGAGTTCATGCTCTTAGGCATGATGGCACAGCTGTGGTCCAGTGCTCATAAGAATAGGCTGTTACAGATTTAAAAGCCACTTCCTTTGCGTCCATTTAAATAAACTCTAACAATGAATGAAAGGATTAGGAAGGACCATTTATTGAACTCCTACAATGAGTGGGGCACTCATCTTGAGAGTTTCATGTAAGTCATTTCATTTAATCCTCACAATAGCCTGATGGAATAGATATTGCTATATTCATTTTTTTGTATAAAAGAATTTGGCACCAAAAAAGTAAGTAATTTTACCCAAGGTAAGAGCTAGTATAATAACTGGCAGTAACTGAATTTGATCCAGTGCCTGCCAAGTCCATGTTCCTTCTATTTTTTTCCTATTCTTTCCTTGACTTTTTAAAAAGATGGTGGGAGGGGCATTTTTTGGTTCTCCATATATATTTTCTGGTCCAGTCTCTCTTACTGTACAAATTCTACATTTGTAGCTGGTACTTGGAGATTCTGAGCTCTCACCTGTGGTGCGCTGTGTGAAGTCACTTCAGTCATGTCTGACCCTTTGTAACCTTATGGACTGTAGCCCACCAGGCTCCTCTGTCCACAGGATTCTCTAGACAAGAATAGTGGAGTGGGTTTCCATGCCCTTCTCCAGGGTATCTTCCCGACCCAGGGATTGAACCCATGTCTCTTATGTCTCCTGTGTTGGCAGGCGGGTTCTTTACCACTAGCCCCACCTCACAAGCCCAAGCTCTCATCTTTCCTTCCCCGAAGCCTTCTGACAGGTGTAGGCACACGTGAGTGGGCCACCCAAAGACTAGGTGTGAATCCTGGCTCTGCCATTTCTCTGCTACCTGACCTGGGGCCAATCATTTAACAACTGGGGGCCTCAGCTTCCTTATTTGTAAACATGGTGCTAATAATAATGCCCACTGCGCAGGGTGAAGATCAGAAATAATGTATCAAAACACTATTATTAGTTGGTACAATTTTGTTCCTTAAAATCACACTCAGGTTATGCATTTTGCCACTTTCTTTTTTTGTCCCTTCGTTTCAGAGCACTTACAATGTTTCCACCCCAGTCCCCGCTTACCCCATGAAGGGTATCCAGAAACCTCCTGTTTAGAAATTCAGTAAGATTCATCCTTGATTGAAATGAAGGAATCGCGGGAGAAGGCAGATCCTTTGAAGTCTTTGTTAGCTAAACATACTTCTGAAGACTAGTATCGGTACCCAGAATGGGGAGATGAAGACAAGGAGAAAGGGACTTCACAGATGCTTTTGGATAAACCATATGAGAAAGATGATTACGAAAGATAGCATACCCTGATCTGTATCCACAGAGAGCAATACTAAGAGCTTCGTAAAAATTTTCATTTTTTAGTGAAAATTTTATTGTTTTTTGGGGTATAAGTGACATATAACATTATATTCAAGTGTACAACACACCTGTCTCTCACCACATCTGTCTCCACCTGACCTTGCGAGATGACCAGTATTCCCCATACATAATTATACAAATTGTTTTCCTTGGGGTAAGCACTTTAAAGGTCTTTCTTAGCAACTTTCAAACATGCAGTGCAGGACTGTTAATTATAGTCACCATGCTATACGTAGCATGTCTGTGACTTTTTAAATGCAATTTTTATTAGTGATAGTCTTCTAAATAATTCTATTTAGAAGTATATAGCTCACTGATCCCTCTTCTCTTTTTAAAAAAATCATTTTTTATACAATTTTAAGGCTACATTCCGTTTACAGTTATTACAGAATTTTGACTTTATTCCCCATGTTGTACAGTGCTTCCTTCTAGCCTATCTTACACTCACGTTTGGTTTTATTCTAGTTTTATAACAAACTTATTTATTTTACAGCAGGAAATTTATACCTTTCTGCCCCCTTTAAAAAAATTTGTTTTACCAAAGCCTAAATTATGAGTTAGATAGATGGGACTGATGTAGAACTTAAATTTTTATGGCCACCTTATGCGAAGAACTGACTCATTGGAAAAGACCCTGATGCCTGATGCTGGCAAAGATTGAAGGTGGGAGGAGAAGGGGACAACAGAGGATGAGATGGTTGGATGGCATCACCAACTCAATGGACATGAGTTTGAGTAAATTCCGGGAGTTGGTGATGGACAGGGAGGCTTGGCGTGCTGCTGTCCATGGGGTCACAAAGAGTCAGACACAACTGAGTGACTCAAATGAACTGAACTGATGCAAAGAACTCCTTGGAAAAGACCCTGATGCTGGGAAAAATTGAAGGCAGGAGGAGAGGGGGATGACAGAGGATGATGGTTGGATGGCATCACTGACTCAATGGACACGAGTTTGAATAAGCTCCAGGAGTTGGTGATAAACAGGGAAGCCTGGTGTGCAGAGCCCATGGGGTCACAGAGTCAGACATGACTAAGTGACTGAATTCAACAGATGTTTGAGCACACGCATGCACATACACACATACACATATACACACATTACCCTAAAATAGAGTGTTCCTATGACACCTTAATTGCACTCATCTCACACGCTAGTAAAGTAATGCTCAAAATTCTCCAAGCCAGGCTTCAGCAATTCATGAAACGTGAACTTCCAGATGTTTAAGCTCATTTTAGAAAAGGCAGAGATCAAATTGCCAACATCTGCTAGATCATCGAAAAAGCAAGAGAGTTCCAGAAAAACATCTATTTCTGCTTGGTTGACTATGCCAAAGCCTCTGACTGTGTGGATCACAATAAACTGTGGAAAATTCTGAAAGAGATGGGAATGCCAGACCACCTGACCTGCCTCCTGAGAAACCTGTATACAGGTCAGGAAGCAACAGTTAGAACTGGACATGGAACAACAGACTGGTTCCAAATAGGAAAAGGAGTATGTCAAAGCTGTATATTGTCACCCTGCTTATTTAACTTCTATGCAGAGTACATCATGAGAAACACTGGGCTGGAAGAAGCACAGCTGGAATCAAGATTGCCGGGAGAAATATCAATAACCTCAGATATGCAGATGACACCACCCTTATGGCAGAAAGTGAAGAGGAACTAAAAAGCCGCTTGATGAAAGTGAAAGAGGAGAGTGAAAAACTTGGCTTAAAGCTCAACATTCAGAAAATGAAGATCATGGCATCTGGTCCCATCACTTCATGAGAAATAGATGGAGAAAGAGTGGAAACAGTGTCAGACTTTATTTTTTTGGGCTCCAAAATCACTGCAGACGGTGACTGCAGCCATGAAATTAAAAGATACTTACTCCTTGGAAGGAAAGTTATGACCAACCTAGATAGCATGTTCAAAAGCAGAGACATTACTTTTCCAACAAAAGTCCATCTAGTCAAGGCTATGTTTTTTCCTGTGGTCATGTATGGATGTGAAAGTTGGACTGTGAAGAAAGCTGAGCACCAAAGAATTGATGCTTTTGAACTGTGTTGTTGGAGAAGACTCTTGAGAGTCCCTTGGACTGCAAGGAGATCCAACCAGTCCATTCTAAAGGAGATCAGCCCTGGGTGTTCTTTGGAAGGACTGATGCTAAAGCTGAAACTCCAATACTTTGGCCACCTCATGCAAAGAGTTGACTCACTGAAAAAGGCTCTGATGCTGGGAGGGATTGAGGGCAGGAGGAGAAGGGGACGACAGAGGTTGAGATGGCTGAATGGCATCACCGACTCGATGGACGTGGGTTTGGGTGAACTCTGGGAGTTGGTGATGGACAGGGAGGCCTAGCGTGCTGCGATTCATGGGGTTGCAAAGAGTCAGACACGACTGAGCGACTGAACTGAACTGAACTGATGACACCTTTGGGCTTCCCTCATGGCTCAGACAGTAAAGAATCTGCCTGCAATGCAAGAGACCTGGGTTCGATACCCTGGAAAAGGGAATGGCTATCCATGCCAATATTCTTCCCTGGAGAATTCCATAATAAGTTGAAATGACATAAAGCAAAGAAATAGTTACATAATATATATATTATGTATATATATATACATGTATACATACATGTATACATACATGTATATATACATGTATACATACATGTGTACATATATATACATATATGTGTATATATATATACATATATATACATATATATTATGTGTGTATATATATATATATGCAAAAATCCTTTTTGGATTTCTTCTGGTTAGAGACAACAAATACTAACGTAGATATTTTGTAAAAGCAGAGTTGCATAAAGCAAACTTTCCAAGAGTGAATGATACTTGTGTGTGTACAGTTGGGATGCAAGAAAGAACGTACAAGAAATATTGAGGAATGTAATTCTTTAGGACAATATTGTATACTTCACAACTCATATATGCAGGGAGATATTAACAAAGTTCTCTTCTAAGTTAAACACCAACAGCAGAAAATCAATTCCTATGGTTCATTGGAATATGTAACGCATGTTCTCAACTCTGGATTGAGACCTTGCAAAGTGACCATTTCCTCAAGGGAGATGTCATTAAAAAAAAAAGTCGGTAGAGAAGGTGTTCATATCTAGTTGCCTTGCTGAGAATGTCAGTCACAGTCTAAAGAGATTCCAAAGGTAACATGATAATATGGCATGTCTACTCAAGGGCAACCAGTGGAAATGTTCTGAATCAAAAATAACTCAACGTTTGAGAATTCTGAGAGGACATCCAGTGTATCTCCATCTAGAATAATTGGGAGGGAGGGATGTGTTAGTTTGTTTCGGAATTTCAAGAGATTAAATTTAGTACGTTATAAATTTATTGTTGGAAGTGTTAAATCTCATTAGTAATTGAATTTCACTGAAATAAAGACTTCAGGGAAAGCTGATATTTATCTATTTGGCAGAAATCAGTTAAATTCAATTAAACATGATTTTTCAAAAAAATGTTTTTGCAGTCACTGTGTAGACCAAAACTAAAATTCAATTACATGTAGGTGATCATGCTATCACATTCTGGTTATCAGAAAACAGTCATCTTGAAATTCAACAATGGTATATTGGATATTTGCCATTTCAGCAAATACCATTGTAAGAGCAAAGACAGCTCATAGCCAAGAAGCTCATTCCTAAGCTTCTCTTTTGCTTTCACTCAATAAAGGGTATAATAAAACTTCATCCTAAGAAAGGAGCTCGCAAACTCCTTGCCTCATTACAACAGAATTTGACCTGAATATTCATTTTCGTAGTTAAAAAATGAAGATAGAATGACAAACAGAATTATTCCAATTATTGTTCACTGGAAATCACATGTGTTCATTCTACAATGAGGTGTGAAGAAACTTTATAAAGAAAACTTTGTAAAGAAGAAAAATGAAAAAAATCATATTAGGAAAGGAAAATGTTAATCTGAGGAGGAATGACAAAGGAAAAGGCAGTAACGGATGCATCATTTTTTCGGAGGTGCTTGATTTGGAATACAAGGTAGGGGGTTCAAATATGGAACCTGAGGTTTCTTCCTGGCAGTGATATGACCGTCATGTCAGCCATCCTCCTAAAACTGAACCATGTTGTGTTTTATAACCTGTGGGTGAAAAGAATAGATATCCTCCCTTAGCCTTTTAGCAGAGCCAAGACAAGCAGTGCAAGGGAGAGACAAGTCTCCAGGAAAGGAGTTACAAGAAGCTACTTCCCACTGTCACTCTGGGTCAGTGGAAATACACGTGCCCAGGACACGCGTAGGTGCTGCGGGCAAGTTGGAGGCATTAACCTTGGGTGCTGCTGAGTCCAGAACGCTTCAAAGGCAAGGGGCAGTGAGGGAACCAGAAGCCAATCAGAGTGAAGAGAGAGTGCATATAAAGACTAAGGGTTTGGGGCTCCTCTCTCTTGCTCCACTGTCTCTGTTCTAGTCAACACCTGCCAATCTGGGCAGGTATTTCTACAACTCCAAGAGGACAAAAGGAGTCAGGTGAGTCTGGGATCAACTAGACTTACATACATTTTGTCCCTCTGCAGTTGCTCTGTGAGACTTAAATTTGAATCATAAGGACCAGCCTTCCCAATGTATTCTACTTGTTTACTCTGAACCTGCTTAAAGGAGTCAGCCATTGACATGTGAGCCCACAAATGCACATTCAAGAAATGAGTAGAATACATGGCCGCCACTGCTTCCTTTCATTTTCTCTGCATCGGGAGAGGCTGGGATGACGCTCAGGCCTCCATTTGTCAGACGGGGCTGGCATGGTCTGCGGCCTATTTGGCAGGTACACTGTGATACTAAAAGAGGCTGCATTTGGAAGAAAGGCATGTTACGATTTGGTTCTAGGGTGACAAACTTTGAATATATTGCTGCAGAATTCTTCTTTAGGAACTGCTTTCTTTTAAGTGTCAGAAAGTAGAAATACTAGTCTGGAGAAGAAATTCCAACTTCTTTTTTTATAATTGCTTAAAATATTTTTAGTCTAGTAGGCATTTTTATTTACTCAGTGATCAAATGTTCTGAAGTGATGAAAGGAGCCTGTAATATGGACTTTCAGGCATCAGTCACAAGACTCGGGTAGGGGAGGTTTTTTTTAGCTAATTTTTACTGGAGATAGTTGCTTTCCAATGTTGTGTTATTTTCCGCTATACAGTGAAGTGAATGAGTTATGTGTATGCATATATCCCCTCTTTTTCAGATTTCCTTCCCATTTAGGTTACCACAGAGCGTTGAGTAGAGGTCCCTGTGCTGTACAGCAGGCTTTCATTAGTTACTTTAAAAATAGTAGTATGTATATGTCAACCCCAATCTCCCAATTCATCTCACCCAGAAATTTCAACTTCTGAAAGACCTGTATCCCAGCTCTGAGCATTTTTTGATGCCCAGAGATCCTTTTGGAGTGATGCTTTGGTTAAGCGATGAGGCCAAGCATACCATTAGGATTAAGTATGAAAGTGATATTCAATGACCAGCTCTTGCTTTATTCTTTCCATGACATCTGCACAGAGGTTTATAACCCATTTTATTATATTTTGTCATTTCTTAAAAGACAGGCACATGGGGGAGAATCTCCAATGCCATTCTTTGCTAATCCCAATGTTAACCTAGTGATTTTACTCTGAGACTTCCAGTTTGAGTTAGATGACCCTCAATAGTAACCTATCTAATAAAAACACAGTGTAAGATATTTATTGTTCATGTTAAGGACTAAGGCCATAAAATGCAATGCTTTGCTTTTAGTTTTAAAATAAAGATCAAAGGAAACTTATGGATGGTTTCAAATAGGATGGTATTACCTGAGCTGATGAATCAAAGTTGTTTGTGTCAATATTACCCTCTACCTCACAATCAATTTAAACCCTAATTTATTTACCTGTATATAAAAAGGATTGTAGCTCACTTAATACTAACAGGTGGTGTGGGTCTAGGAAAAGGAAAGATTAGTCATTTTCATTCTTATCATCTCGCGATTCCTTAATCTCATGATTAAAGGTGATCACTAAGGAAAAAAGTTCAAAGGAATGTTACAGTCCTCTTGAATTTAAGGTACAAGCCTAATGTGTGCCTTGGACTCCACTATGGGAATTTGACACTCTCAGTTGTTACTTCCAGAAAACTCTGGCAAATCTGGCTTATTAACTTTATCACCCAGGGAGACTGCAATAGAGGAATGACATCAGGGTGACTCTGTGCGGTTAGATGTAGGTCATTGTTAGATTCTTTGATTTGTAGGGGACAGTCAACAACTGTTTAATAAACCATTAGTAACCTGTTGTTATTATTATTACAGAAGTCCCCTTATCTGATTTTAGCCATCAAGGAGGAACAGGAGGACTCCACTAAAAACGCTTCTTAAATGGCATCTGCATGGACTTTGTTTGGTTTTAAAGCTTCTCATTGCACTTTTGCATTCTGTGTTAACCCATAAATGCCTTAACTCATTTTATAAGCAGCCAGCAAATAAATCCTAAATAGTAAAAATTTTAAATTTAGCTAATGTGTATATTTTTATAAGCGCACATGTGTATATGGGTTTGTATGTATATGAACAAATACGTTTATAGGTGGCTTTATATTGTTAATGATGTTTTCCTTAAGCAATACACACATACATATATATACATGTGTACATGCTCAGTTGCTAAGTTGTGTCTGACTCCTTGCAACCCCAGTGAACTGTAATGCACCAGGCTCCTCTGTCCATGAGGTTTTCCAGGCAAGAATACTGGAGTGGGTTGCCGTTCCCTTCACCAGGGACGCATATGTATATATACATGTACCACTGTGAATTGGTATAAAGACTTTTATTTTGCAAAAGGCTTTTTATAGATGATCTTTTACTGAACTCCATAATTAACCTGTGCAAAGGTTAAATGACCTGCCCAATTTCACACTAAGAAAGCCAGGGCTAGCAAGGAACTTTCCTGATTGCTGGCCAAGAGTTCTTTCCACTGGAACAGTTGTCACTGGTTATTGGGAAGCTGAGGGGAAGAAACTGATTTAACTTCTCTGAAGTTGAGAATTATTGATCATGACTGAAATATCATCAGTGCCGTGATTTTCCAAAGCCAGCTGATCTAAGACAGTCCTGTGTGTGAGCGAGTTATGTGAAGGACCATGTATGATAACTTTGCTATGTTCTGTCTATATTATGCAATGCTGCTCTAATTCTTTTATGTTAACTATCTTTTTATTAACTTTATTTTTGGCAAACCATCACATAGCTGCTATTCATTACACTAGTAATGAAAATACTGATGCAAGATTGTGAAGGTATACAGAACTGGAACCTTGAATCATATGATGAAAGTCAATTTCCAATACTGTCCTTTAGTCAACAAAAAACTTTTACTAGAAATCAGAGATTATGGTATTACAAAATTGATACTTTTTGCAAGGTTAAAATTTGATTAACCATTTTTTTAGACATTCTCTTTGGAGATACCCATTCATTTTAATTTATGGTTAAGCTTAATAGAGACAGGCAAATTGAAAGGTATTTAGTTTATTCAACCGGCCCTTGCTGGCAGAATTAGTCAAAGAAATGGGAAACTGCTACTTCATTACGAAAACAGCATACTCATAATCAAAACGAACCAAGTTGACAAACATATATTCTCCCTTAGAATTCAAAATACTCTTAACATATAAGGAGCAGTCAAGAACTCCTTATAGTAACCTTGGCATGATAAGTATTCAGAAAGGTCAGCCTGACCCTTCAGACTTATCATATGTAAAAATCTGTTCCTCCCATAATGTCCCAAGGGCAATTTTCACAATTGAAACAAGTTTCTTCTTATAAAACAAGGTAAAACCCTACATTCCCTGGGGTAAAAGTTAAGATGCTCTAACTTGCCTCCCCCCACCCCCGAAATTATTTTTTACAAAACAAACAAAACCCAATGGAGTGGCTTACATAGATAGAAATGTATTTCTCACATTACAGTCCTGCCGGTCCAGGTGGTGAAGGTCATTAAAATACACAGGTCTCTTCCTTCCTTTCTGCTGCATTGCCATTCCCTGATCTGCTCATCAGCGTTACCGAAAGCTGAGTCTCTACCACGTCTGTGCTACAGCCCATTGAAGAAGGGAATAGGAGAGAGTCCAGGGCAAGTGTCTTTAAGGAGCTGATCCAGAAATGAAAGATATCCTTCTACTCCTCTCTCATTGCCCAGAACTTTAGCACATGAACTTACTTAGCTTCAAGGGATGCTGGGAAATGTAGTCTGTAACTGGGAGACCATTCTTTTAAAAGATAGAGTGGAGGAGGAAGGGTGGAGGGGTGGGTTCATCTATTAAAAGAAGGTGGAGAATAAAAGATAACTGGAAAGCATCTACCAGTATCTGTCATAGTCACTATATACAAAGTAAAATGCATAGTATCCACAAGGAACCATCAAAGGCAATCAAATAATTAAAAAATAATTCTGGTAGTGCTTGTGTTTTTTTGGGCTCCAAAATCACTGCAGATGGTGATTGCAGCCATGAAATTAAAAGACACTTACTTCTTGGAAGAAAAGATATGACCAACCTAGACAGCATATTAAAAAGCAGAGACATTACTTTGCCAACAAAGGTCCGTCTAGTCAAGGCTATGGTTTTTCCAGTGGTCATGTATGGATATGAGAGTTGGACTGTGAAGAAAGCTGAGCACCAAAGTATTCATGCTTTTGAACTGTGGTGTTGGAGAAGCACTCTCTTGAGAGTCCCTTGGACTGCAAGGAGATCCAACCAGTCTATCCTAAAGAAAATCAGTCTGAATGTTCATTGGAAAGACTGATGCTGAAGCTGAAGCTCCAATACTTGGCCATCTGATGCAAAGCACTGACTCATTGGAAAAGACCCTGATGCTAGGAAAGATTGAGGGCAGGAGGAGAAGTGGACAACAGAGGATGAGATGGTTGGATAGCATCACCGACACGATGGACATGAGTTTGAGTAGGCTCTGGGAGTTGGTGATGGACAGGGAACATGGTGTGCTGCAGTCCATGGGGTCACAAAGAGTCAGACACGACTGAGCGACTGAACTGAACTGAGTGCTTGTGTTATTTAAAAGTAGTGACTCTCAAGTTTTCTCAATCTAGTACAACTTCTTTGGTGTAAAATTTACCCGTCACTACCTTTTGAACAAAGATTTAGCTGTGTACATGGCTTTGTCTCTAATGAGAAGATATGAAGGTAGTTTCTAGTTTTTATTAATATATAACATAAGCATATTAGAGAGGCATGCCAATTTTTTAAACATTATTGAAGAATGAACTTTTCTAAGTTAACTTTCCAAATAATGGAAGCTCGCCATTTTTAATGTAAAACATATATGATTCTCTTTTGTGTATGTGTCTGAGTATGAATGTAAATATTTACTAAACTGAGGTAGTTTTCCATCTACTTCCTTAAGCCAGATAACAACTGAATGAATTTATCAGTTCAGTTCAGTTCAGTCGCTCAGTTGTGTCCGACTTTTTGCGACCCCATGAATCGCAGCATGCCAGGCCTCCCTGTCCGTCACCAACTCCCGGAGTTCACCCAAACTCATGTCCATTGAATTGGTGATGCCATCCAGCCACCTCAGCCTCTGTTGTCCCCTTCTCCTCCTGCCCTCAATCTTTCCCAGCATCAGGGTCTTTTCAAATGAGTCAGCTCTTTGCATCAGGTGGCCAAAGTATTGGAGTTTCAGCTTCAACATCAGTCCTTCCAATGAACACCCAGGACTGATGTCCTTTAGGATGGTCTGGTTGGATCTCCTTGCAGTCCAAGGGACTCTCAAGAGTCTTCTCCAACACCACAGTTCAAAAGCATCAATTCTTCAGCACTCAGCTTTCTTCACAGTCCAACTCTCACATCATACATGACCACTGGAAAAACCATAGCCTTGACTAGACGGACCTTTGTTGGGAAAGTAATGTCTCTGCTTTTGAATATGCTGTCTAGGTTGGTTATACCTTCATGAAATGCCTATTTATTTGGCACCAATTATGTGCCAGTGATGACATCAGACTCTGCATAGTATTTCAGATTTAATCTTCCCAACAAGCTGGTGAGGTAGGACAGATTTTCCGTGTTTGGCATGTGAGGAAACTGAGTCTCAGGGAGGTTAGGTAATGTGCTCAAGGTCACATCAAGAAGCCTCAAGTAAAACCCTGATCTCACTATTCCTTCTACAATACTTCTGTCAGTTTCCTTCATTCAACAAATATTTATCAAGGATCTTTCTCTCCATGCAGTATGCTCAATGTTTTTATCTTTTGCTCCTGTTTAACCGTATGACAATCACATAAAGTAGATGCTGTTTTTCCACTTAAAGTTGATACATCTGTAGTTCAGACAAGTAAAATATCCAAATGGCAAAGAAATGGGTAGGCCAGGATTTACAACTAGGTGGCCCTTTCTACTCAGAACCTGCCGTTCCTCTTATTGTATGGTCACTGAAGTCCCCAAAGCTTAGACACAGCACTGACCTGCTTTACCCTCCTGTTCTCTGTATTTCCCATCTACCGTCTCATACATCCTGTCGACTCTTCCAGAAACTCCTCTCAGTCCAGCCCCCAGTCTAGATGAGCCATTATCACTTTGGGCCTGGAGCTGTTTCCTAACTGTTCCTTCTATGATCGAGTTATCTTTCTTCCAATCTCCACATTTTCGTGAGGTAGTTGGCCTCAAGTAAACAAAACAATCACAATTCTTTCATTCTTAAAATGTTGCTTTCTGGCTGGAACTCCATAGAATAATTTCTCAGTTTATTACTTTGGCATATGAAGCTCTTCTCAACTCAGCTGTGGCCTCATCTCTCATCACTCAGCTCCCGCCTAACCTAAATTCTATCCATACTTAGTGCTTTGCTAATCTCCAAACCCATCTGCTTTTTCATGCCTATGTACTTTTGTACAGGATGTTCTTGTGACCTAGAGTAGCCTTTCCCATTTTTTTTTTTTCTGCCGGAAAAGTTCTACATGGTAAAGATCCAAGTATGAAATTATGAAAGTAGCTCCCAACATGAACTTGTCCCTCTTCCTTGCTCTCCCAGGACTCTCGTGTCTTAAGTGCTGTCGTATTTATGTATATACATGTCTGCCTCGGCCAGACTCTACTCTTCTTGACAGCCAGGACCACCTGGGCCTTGCACAATGTCTGGCACATAATAACCATTTAGCAAATGTTTGACTGGGGACAGTGGATGAAAGAGTCAGCTGCTAGACACAGCACAAAGGCAGCTGGGATACAGGGGTCATTTAATAACAAAACAATCAATGGCTTATTGAAAACTTACCCTAAACTCTGTTTCTTAGTACTATAAGGGGATCAGGAAAGAACAAAATAATCCTCACCTTTAACTCTTTGCCTTACCTTAAAATTTAATTAAGCAGCTAAGACTGATGTATTGGAATTAGAGCTTTCATGTACCTTCTTAATTGTTACTGTTTTATTTCTGTTAGACTGTACAGTCCAAGCAGCTGGATTCTGTTTTCATCCTTGTATTCCCAGCTCTTGTCATTGTTCATATAGTGAGGATTCAAAAATCTCTGTTGAAATGTGAGTGAATAACAAGTTTTCAAAAATACACAGAATGACTATATTTAAAGTAGAAAGTAGCTTAGCCTCTGTAGACATTATTGGAGATGAGATGAAGATATAGGAACTGAGAGAAGCTTTGGGTCAATCTGAGACACAGGGAGGATGTAAAAAGATTGAGAAAGTGTTGAAGTCATGTCAAGGACATAGAAAAGTTATGAGAAAGTGCATTCTATTAATCATCAAGGCCACATAATACTGCCTAATAACTCCCAAGCTCAGTGTCTAATACGAGCACTTGTTTTCACACTTACGGGTCTGCTGATTGAGGCTGCATTAGTCAAGTAGCTCTGTGAAAGGCTGCAGGTCGCCTAAGTCAACTGGAGCTGCCGTTAGACCCGGGTCGGGTGCCATTGTGCTCCATACGTCCCCAGCCTTGTGTTATTTGTGTGTGTGCACGCTCAGTTCCTGAGTCGTGTCCTGCTCTGTGTGACCCCATGGACTTAGAGCCTGCCAGCCTCTTCTGTCCATGGGATTTTCCAGGGAGGAATACTGGAGTAGGTTGCCATTTCCTTCTCCAGGGCATCTTCCCAACCCAGGAATCAAACCCACATCTCTTGCACCTTCTGTATTGACAGACAGATTCTTTACCACTGTGCCATCCGGGAAGTGTTATCAGGGCAGGGTTTAAATGTAATTTGAACATGAGAAGTACATGGATAATTGTGTCCAAAGGATGGGATTTTGCCAATTGATTCATTCATTGGCACAATGAACCCTCCCTTTACTAGAATCCACAAATGAACCCTCCCTTTGCTAGAATTATACATTTATATCCTTTGTCATATGATTTTGCAACACTTCACACCCTCAGTGATGTTGATACTGGCTGCGTGGTTTGCTTTGGCCGATGAAATGTGGGCAGAAGTCACAATTGGCCAGTTTGGGGCCAAGACCACGTGAGAAATTGTGCTTTCCCTGTATGACCTCTTGTGTTCCTGCCCTTTGCCACAGGAAGTACATGCCACAAATAACTGCTGGTCTAAGAATGATGAGGGATATATGATGTAAATTTGTTCCTGATCTAAAGCCTGGAGCCAGCAAACTTAGATGGAAGCAAATCTGCTTCTGCTGACCATCAGAGCAGTGAGTAAGAAAAATACATCTTTGAAGACTCTGGGTTTGCAGGAATAGCTGACCAGTACAGGTGTGGAAGTGGGCAAAGAGAGGAAGTATTCAGAATTTATTTTGGAAAGAAGACTAAGGATTCATTGAATGGAGGCAGGAAGAGGATGTGGGAATTGACAGGGTAAAGAGGCAACAAATGGAGAAGAGGGTCAAAGCTGACTGGTTGGTCAGTCCAGGTTAAAGTTGAGTGAGATCTTGAAATTACCCTGGAAACTGCAGTCTCCAAGGCAGGATTTGTCTGTAGAGTAGTTTTGTTTGGCCCTTTAGATTTTTAAAAATTTGAATTTGAATCTATTAGGTGGGTCATCTACTCTCCAGCTCCTTAGCTTCCCTACTTTTTCTTTTTGACACTCCATACCTTGGAATGTGCTTCGCTGGTAGCTCACTAGGTAAAGAATCTGCCTGCAGTGCAAGAGACCTAGTTTCAGTCCCTGGGTCAGGAAGATCCCCTGGAGAAGGAAATGGCAAACCACTCCAGTATTCTTGCCTGGAAAATCACATGGACAGAGAGCCTGGCAGGATACAGTCCATGGGGTCACAAGAGTCAGACACCACTTAGCAACTGAACCGTTGCCTTGCAATGCATTTGAGTTTATGTCCCCTATTAATCCCATCACCACTTATTGCCAGACACATTGATTTTAAGGTGAATATGAGATAATGTGAATTCTAATGATGAAAACTGGTGTGAATTGAACACATTATGGGTTCATCCCTTTCCCTAAGTACTTTATATGTCTTCCCATTTCATGGGTTCCCATTTCATGGATAAGACAAAAGTAAGTTAAGTAATTTGCCTGAGGTCAACAGCTGCCAGTGGACAGTCCAGCATTTGAAACTTCCAGTTTATTGGTGGTTTAGTCGCTAAGTCGGAGAAGGCGATGGCACCCCACTCCAGTACTCTTGCCTGGAAAATCCCATGGATGGAGGAGCCTGGTAGGCTGCAGTCCATGGGGTCGCTAAGAGTCAGACACGACTGAACGACTTCACTTTCACTTTTCACTTTGATGCATTGGAGAAGGAAATGGCAACCCACTCCAGTGTTCTTGCCTGGAGAATCCCAGGGACAGGGGAGCCTGGTGGGCTGCCGTCTATGGGGTCGCACAGAGTCGGACACGACTGAAGCAACTTAGCAGCAGCAGCAGCAGTCGCTAAGTTATGCCCAACCCTTATGATCTCATGGACTGTAGCCCTCCAGGCTCTCTGTCCATGGCATTTTCCAGGCAAGAACACTGGTGTGGTTTGCCATTTCCTTCTCCAGGGGATCTTCCCAATACAGGGATCAAACCCAGGTCTCTTGAACTGCAGGCAGAACCCAATTTATTGACCAGTTTCAACTAGGTCAGCCTAAAGATGAAACAGGACTTATTTTTGTTTAAACACTTTCCTCAGTGTCTTATCTCGCAGCCCCCTTCCTTTCCTAGTTATAAATTCCTTAGCCATGTCTTGAACAGAATTATAACTTAAGTCACTTTTGGTGTTAAAAAATGAATCAATTCACAGCTCCAGTCTTACCAGAGTAAGACCTTTCCTTCCCGGATCAACAGCTACATCTAGGATTCAAGAGACCTGAAGGGGGAAAGTTGTGATTTCTTCTCACTCCTTGCCCACTCCTGGCCTGGCACTGTGTGTGTATATTGGGGTTGGTAATTAGGGTCATGATCTGGTTCTCTCATTCTCTTTTCAAGGTGGATGAACTCTAGTGTTGAGGGAGGGTCAGGGAAAACAGGGGAAGAATGGCAGATGTCTCTTGACTCAGCTGCCCAGGTTGTTCTCTTTCTGTAGATTGTCTTTGCTTCTCTGGCCAACGCAACTGGCCTGCTGTACTATAGGTGTCCAAATATACAATAGGTGTCCAAATACTGGTTCTCTAGAAAGTCACATGTATATGATATTTGGAATGGTCTTGGAGATATGCTGGAGACCTGGGTTTGATTCCTGGGTTGGGAAGAGCCCCTGGAGAAGGAAATGGCAAGCCACTCCAGTATTCTTTATTTTTTTTTTTTAATTTATTTTAATTGGAGGCTAATTACTTTACAATATTGTAGTGGTTTTGCCATACATTGACATGAATCAGTCATGGGTGTACATGTGTCCCCCATCCTGAACCCCCCTCCCACCTTCCTCCCCATCCCATCCCTCAGGGTCATCCCAGTGCACCGGCCCTGAGTGCCCTGTCTCATGCATCGAACCTGGACTGGCGATCTATTTCACATATGGTAATATACATGTTTCAATGCTATTCTCTCAAATCATCCCACCCTTGCCTTCTTCCACAGAGTCCAAAAGTCTGTTCTTTATATCTGTGTCTCTTTTGCTGTCTTGCACATAGGGTCATTGTTACCATTTTTCTAAATTTCATATATATGCGTTAATAGACTGTATTGGTGTTTTTCTTTCTGACTTACTTTACTCTGTATAATAGGCTCCAGTTTCATCCACCTCATTAGAGCTGATTCAAATGCATTATTTTTAATAGCTGAGTAATATTCCATTGTGTATATGTTCCGTATGTATATGTAGCTTTCTTATCCATTCATCTGCTGATGGACATCTAGGTTGCTTCCATGTCCTAGCTACTGTAAACAGTGCTGCGATGAACACTGAGGTACACATGTCTCTTTCAATTCTGGTTTCCTCAGTGTGTATGCCCAGCAGTGGGATTGCTGGGTTGTATGGCAGTTCTATTTCCAGTTTTTTAAGGAATCTCCACACTGTTCTCCATAGTGGCTGTACTAGTTTGCATTCCCACCAACAGTGTAAGAGGGTCCTCTTTTCTCCACACCCTCTCTAGCATTTATTGCTTGTAGATTTTTGGATAGCAGCCATCTGACTGGCATGAAATAGTACCTCATTGTGGTTTTGATTTGCATTTCTCTGATAATGAGTGATGTTAAGCATCTTTTCATGCATTTGTTAGCCATCTGTATGTCTTCTTTGGAGAAATGTCTGTTTTGTTCTTTGGCCCATTTTTTGATTGGGTCATTTATTTTTCTGGTATTGAGCTGCATGAGCTGCTTGTATATTTTTTGAGATTAATTCTTTGTCAGTTGCTTTGTTTGCTTTTATTTTCTCCCATTCTGAAGGCTGTCTTTTCACCTTGCTTATAGTTTCCTTCATTGTGCAAAAGCTTTTGAGTTTAATTAGGTCCCATTTGTTTATTTTTGCTTTTATTTCCATTACTCTGGGTCATAGAGTCAAAAAGGACCCTGCTGTGATTTATGTCAGAGAGTGTTTTGCCTGCATTTTCCTCTAGGAGCTTTATAGTTTCTGGTCTTACATTTAGATCTTTAATCCATTTTGAATTTATTTTTGTGTATGGTGTTGAAAGTGTTCTAGTTTCATTCTTTTACAGGTAGTTGACCAGTTTTCCCAGCACCACTTGTTAAAGAGATTGTCTTTTCTCCATTGTATATTCTTGTCTCCTTTGTCAAAGATAAGGTGTCTATAGGCATCCTCCAATCATTAGGAGTAGCTCTCTTCTCACTTGTCTGTAGTATAATTAAGAGGTAGTAGGGTATAAAGTTTCCCTTAGGCCAACAGCTCAGAACCAGTACTCTCAGCTACCAATGTTATCTACTGACTGAGAGGTCACTTCAGTTCAGTTGCTCAGTCGTGTCGGACTCTTTGCGAGCCCTTGGACTGCAGCATGCCAGGCCTCCTTGTCCATCACCAACTCCCGGAGCAGAGGTAAGATCCATAATATTGACTTTTGTCTGCCTGGAACTAATAGTTGAAGGTAAGAGGAGGGATAGCTCTCCGAGGGAGAGACTACTGGGAGAAGAGTCTAGAGGCTAACACAATTGAGTAACTGAAGGATTTTGTTTCCTGAGCAGGGATCAAATTTCAGCCTCCTGCATTGGGAGCATGGAGTCATAGCCACTGGACACACCAGGGAAGTTGACAGATGACTTCATTATTTTCCTCTTTTCTTGTGTCTGCTAGGTGAGCATCATTTTTCTAAGGCTTTTGTTTGTTTGTTTTGAAGACCACTGTTTTTAATATATTTTCCCCTTGGTTTATTTATAGTGACAGTGCTGTCCTTAACTTAATGGTTATCTTTTATGTAACCATAGAGTCATAGGTGCTGAGCTCTGGTTGGGAACCAACTGTTCAGAAAGACCACTGTATGTTTTCTTAAACCAATTGTTATTTTTCTATGCTGCTTGAAGTCCATGAAAACTGCTTTTTTTTTGTCCTTCTTTCCAGCCACTTATGTAGATGGGGACCTCTCAGTGTTTTAAAGCTTTTGAATTTAACTCTTTATTGATGCATTTTAAAATATATGTTAAAAAGTGCTTGCATCTTGATCCCCCTCTCAAGCATGTTTTCACTACTTCCTGGCATATCTCACACTTTTCCTTTTGGTTGTATAACTGATTTGCAAACTTTAGGAAACTGATTTTTGAGTATACTGTTGTGTGAATGGAGGAGATAACCCTTAATATTTCATTTGGCTCCTTATCTCTTTCCTTGTTCTTTGTGTTCATTTTCCTAATTCACTAACTTATAGTATGTTTCTTTCAAAGAGCATGGCATCCTAATACTATTTAAAAGGGTATGTTTAAAATAGTGTGCCCCCCATATTTACATACTGTTCTAAATTTACAGCAGTTTCCTAGAGACAGAGCTCATATCTCTTTCCAATCTTTTTTTTATTTTTTTTTTCCCCAGAAAGAAGAGAGGGACTATATAATTCCAATTTTTTGTCTTTGATCAGTTACAATTAAATTTACACTTGTGGGCCTTTCAATTTAGATTTCAGGTCCTTTTGACTTCTTGGGCTGGTGGGGCTTACTCCTCCCTGGGAAGCTCCCCTTGGAATCTGGGTACCATGTCTTCCTCTTCATATTAAGATTTGTTGTTGTATTAAAACAACATCCATTTGTTTTTCTTCTCTCAGAGCTAGGCTTTTAGCCATTGATATTTACAGCTATTTCTTTTGTAATGCATGTTTCTGTCTATACTTTTTACATTGTGATTACTCTGTGAAGACTTTTCTTGAATATTTTCTCCCTGTCTCATTTGATTCACTTTCTGTATTGTCTAATTGTCTCAGGTTGAGTTGCTCCTGTCCCAACACTAGTTCTTCCATTCATTTATTCCACAGATATTTATTGAATGCCTACTATATCCTCGACTGGAGAAGGAATTGGCAACCCACTCCAATATTCTTGCCTGGAAAGTCCCATGGACAGAGGAGCCTGGCAGGTTCCAGTCCATAGGGTCACAGACGGTTGGACACGACTGAGTGACTAACACTATATCCTTGACACTAATCAAGGATTTAGAGATACAAGGGCACAGATGGCAGGCAGGATCTCTGCCCTTATGGAGTTTTCATTTTAATGTGGAAATCAAATGAATAATATGATTTCAAATAATGATATATGCTGTGAAGAAAATAAGGTAGCCTAATGAGGTGGAGAGCTAGATTTAGTTGAGTAGGTAAGCTCTTCTTTTTTGGAATTCTCATTCTTAATAGGATGATTAAGACTCCTCTAGAAGGTGACTATGAGCTGAGATGAGATTGACATAAAGAACTGGGAAAAGAGAATTCCAGGCAGAGCGAACAGCAAGACTAAAGTCCTGGAGGTGAGAAAGAGCTGTTTGAGGAATATAGAGAAGGCCACTTTGGCTATAGCTGAGCTGAAGAGGATAAGGTGGACAGGAGCTGATGGTGGCGGAGTGGTCAAGGGCCAGGGCACACGGGGTGCTGGCGTCCGCCTTACTGGAGGCCCCTCTGGAGTTACTTATAGAAGGTGACTTACAGAAGCCTCGGTACTGATTTTGAATTTTATTCTAAAGGTCACAGGAGCCCACCAGGTGATTTTAAGCCAGAAAAGGAGAAGATCTATGTTTAAGAAATGACTTTGGCTGGTGTGTTGAGAATAAGCTGTGAGAGGAGACACTGGAAGCAAGGGGATCAGTTGGAGGCTACTCTCTTTAGTTAGAAAGATGTTTTGATTTGTTAAATCCAAGTTACTCAGACTGACTTACAAAAGGACACGTTTCATTTCATATATAAAAAGTCCAGTAGCAGGGTGGACTCCAGGATTGGTTGTTTCAGCAACTCCATGACGTCATCAAGGAGACCCCTCTGCCACCCCTGGATTTTGTGTTATTCTCACGCTAGTCACAAAACAGTTGCTATAACTCTGAGAGTGATGCCCCCAAATCACCAAGTCCAGAGGTGGGAGAGAAGTTATTATATCATGTGGCAATCTCTTAGCAAGTGTCCTTCTAAATACGCCCCATATCTGTTTCTAAAACTGTATTTACTGTATTTGTTTGGGTGCGGCAGGCCTAGCTGCAGGCCTGCAGGATTTTTCGTTGTGGTGTGCGAACTCTTAGTTGCAGGATGTGGGGTCTAGCTCCCCGACCAGGGATGGGACCCGAGTCCCCTGCGTTGGGAGCATGGAGCCTTAGCTACTGAACCACCAGGGAAGTCCCTGCCCCAGTACCTCTTGGTCCAGGATCGGTTACTCCTGACCCCATCACTGACAGAACTTATGGACTTATTAGTATTTACTTGAGTGAATACTTTGAGGATGGAGTGGATAATAGGGAGCCCACTCCTATTGCTCTAGTCCAGATAGAAATAAATATTGAATGGCTAGCCTACTGTGTGTGGGCTTCCCCGGTGGCTCAGTGGTAAAAAATTCTCCTGCAATGCAGAAGACACAGGTTCGATCCCTGGGTCTGGAAGATTCCCTGGAGGAGGAAATGGCAACCCACTCCAGTATTCTTGCCTGAGAAATCCTATAGACAAAGGAGACTGGCAGGCTACAGTCCACGGGCTCGCAAAGAGTTGGATACGACTTAGGAACCAAACAACAACCCCAACAAGCCTACCATGTGTACATAGCAGGACCTCACACAGAAGTAATAAGCCAAAACCAAACAAAGTAATCTTCCTTCTTTAGACACTTCAACAACACTCCAGAAAATTTATTTTTCCAAATTGTGTTGTCCTGTTAGCCCATAACATAAGAAAAAGATATTCAACTAACTTTTCAAGTTTGCTTATAAAGAGAGGGAACATTTGCATAGCTCTCATATAACAGGTAATGTTCTGGAAAGTTTACAATGAGAACTGTGTTATACTTTACAAACATCTTACAAAATAAGTATTTCTAGATCGTTTATGCAAAACAAAAGACTTGGCCTAATTAAATTGATGAAAGTCACACAACAATTTTTGCCATTGTCCAAAGTCCATGTATATTCTATCATTTTAAGAATAAAATAAAATTATATGTATGGCTATAGTTGAATCTGCACATTTGAGCACTTTTAAAGGATTCTGAATCAATAGCTTGCCTAGATCTTGATAGCTGGATCTCAGTTTTAGCTTCCAAGGGCTCACAGGCAATACGAAAAGCAATAATCTTCAAGTTTGAACAAATAAAGATCAAAAGTGATGATCACCTAGAAGCAGACTCCAGAGCCAGGTCTCTCTCTATACTCACATGTAATAAAGACAGTGCCTAATTATTCGAAAAGTACTTCAGGAGGGTTGTTCTGTGGATGTTGAGATGCTAATGTTTTTGAAAATGGGTATTATGGAAGCAAAGTTGACAAAGATACAGACTCTTTCCACCTGAAGACAAGTTATTTATTCCACTCAGTTTGGGGTTTTTGTCTTTGTGTTTTTAACCTTTGACTCAGTGTCTATTCTGCACAGATATTGACCAAACCATAGCTGCTGGGATGTGAAATTAGGTGATTTAAAGATTCACTTCTGATTCCCAGGATTGCTTCAGGGCATACTGTGATGTGCTTTAGGGCGTAAAATGATCTCAGGCTGAGGCTAAGGGTGGAAAAAAAAATCTCTGCAGTAACAATAAATATTGCATGGTGGCTAGGTGGTTAGAAAACAACGTCCTTACACATTTTCTAAGAAGCCAGCTATACTTTTCATCAAATAAGTTATAAGGCAAGAAAGTAAACTATATCAACTGTTGGCTTATTACACATTGGAAACTCTCTAAGTTATTCAATATGTTATAAATTGTTTTCACCAGTTCAAAGATGAAATTCACTTTTTTTTTGTTTGTTTTCCTAAACTAGTTTTGCATCAATGCGTAGAGCTAAAAATAAATATAAAACCTCTGGGAGAGTTTTGGTACACCCAGATTTTAATTTGTCCATGGTAATGAGGGGAAAAGGAGATGGTAACTCCTGAATGTCCAGTTCTAAAGAATGGAGTATTAGTGTAGAAAACCAGATAATCCTACCAGGGCTTTGATTGATCTGTCATTTGCATAATCAGGAGTAAAGGACAATCTTAGAGTATAGTCTCCCAAATAACTTTTATCTGTGTTACCGGAAAACAATGAAACCCTGACTCAGTGCTTCCTGAACGTGTTCCTTTCTACCCTCTGGCAGAGCTTCTAATAAGCCAACTGATCAGAAAACAGTGAAGGAAAGTAGGCAGAAAGAGAAACAAGGAATCTGGGTTAATTTCCAAACTGAATAATCAGCTTCCTACTAAAAAAGAGAATTGGCAAGGCTGTATGGAAGGTTCCATGATTCCCTCGTTCTCATTGTGGCCGCAGTATGTGAGCTGGCAAGAGAGACCTGCAAATACTATGGATAAACCTAATCATTTCTCAAAGGCTCCCATTTAACTCACTATAATTTAAGATTACACAGCCCTACTTGCCCTGCATACATCCTCCTCTGTGTTGAGTCTACAACTTGCTTGAGAACCTAACATTAATCACCCTGAATGGTGTGTTAACATGGAGGGCTTTGTAGTTGGTGATACACTTGGGAATTTGCAAGTTTGGCCCGGGAAAAAGAAATCTGTCCTCCCTCTCAGAATCTTGGAAAAACTTGGCCACTATCCCAGTGGCTCATATTCCCTGATTCCCTACTCCAGCCATCTTTTTATGATTAAAAAAAAAAAAAGATCCTGCTTAATTGTGTCACTCCAGGTTGGTAGAGAACAAAGATCTGGGTGTGGCTGGTGGGTTTGTGACCCACACAGCCCAGCAGAGCAGAAATTATTCAAATCCTTAGAAAGCCTGCATTGCTCTATTAACACACTGATTTTACGTGTAAGGAAACAGAACTCAGAGTGTTTAAATGACTTACCCAACTTCACACGGTGTTGGAGTCAGGATTTAGACACACACATTGGTCTGATGCAGAAGCTCATGCCGTCTCCACCATATCATGCTATCTCCCAAATGTATACAAAGGGAAGAGTTAACACAAACAGGTCAAGTGGAAAATTGTCTCAAAGTAAAAAGGTCTTTGACATGTAATAAGCATTTAATAAATGCTTTCATTTCCTTGAATGAAAAAGTAAATTAATTAGCAAGTGATTTTTAGATTTTTTTTCTCCTTCATTCTTGCTTAAATTAAAAAAAAAAAGAGTATTCATTATTTTTGCAATTCCTAAAAAGAAGGAAGTGAGAGAAAAAAGACTTGCTTGCCCTTTTCCACAGATGTAGAAAGTAGTTCCAGAAATTAAAAATACCTGCAAAAAAATTTTGGATGAGGAATGTTCTTTAGAGTTCAAGTCATCATTTTTAGCACTGGATCAGTTATTGTTGGTTTAGCAGATTCAGTTCTCAGAACAGTCAGTGTCATAAAGTGACCATGTAGTTCTCTTTCCCTTGACTTTCCATCTGTGAGCAGATTTTAATCTCTATCATCTGCCCAGGAGAATGAGATGTTCTAGTGAGTACAGAAATATAAAGTACTCTCAGTTTGGATAAAAGGCCTTGGGATTAGAGAAGTGTTAAGTAAAGTTGCAAGCCAGTACACATTCAACAATTACTTGATTTATAGTCCACAAGGATTTGAAAACATAATAGAGAAGTACAGAAAGGAAAGAAGTAATTGCCAATGTGTATCCACAGACTTTCCTGTATCATAATTGCATGAGAAGAATTAAGAATTAAGACAAAGTCTGCCTTTGTGTCCCTAATGTGAGATGGAGAGCCATGTCTAATCTTTGGATCTCAAGCATAAAGTAAGAGATATAGAGATTCTTGATATTTGGAAAACAGAATTTTGGAAAGCAAATCTCCTCTCCCTGTGATTTCTAAATTTAGAGATGTGTCATCATGGAGAATACTGGGAACAGAAGCTTAACAAATTACCCAGATGACTTAGGGCAAAATCTCAACCCTACACAGCACTATAATTGCATGAAAGAGCAGTTCTGCTGTCTAGAGCAGTACTGTTCAGTTGAACTTTCTCTGATGATGGGAATGTTCTATTCTGAACCATCCAGAACAAAAGCCACTAGCTGTGAATCAGCGATTGAACTGTGACTAGTGTGACTGAGGAACTAAAATACTAATCTTATTTCATTTTAGTTAATTTGTATACAAATTCAAGAGCCACATGTTGCTAGTGGCCTAGGTATAGAGACAACTTGTACCAGAAGTTTCTATTTCATTGCCTCTGGACTAAGCAGCATTAATTCCAATGGCTATGCTGGCTTGTTGAACTCAGGAGGGTCAGAAGGGCCCTCTTGGAAATCAGACTTCAGTGGGAGAAGACTTTTCCCCCATTATTCCATGACTCTAGAAGATCTTAAGACAGGGCATCATCTCACAATAGGGCTTCCCTAGTGGCTCAGATGGTAAGGAGTTTGCCTTCAGTTCAGGAGACCCAAGTTTAATCTCTGGGCTGGGAAGATCCCTGGACAAGGAAATGGCAACCAACTCCAGTATTCTTGCCTGGAGAATCCCTTGGACAGAAGAGCCTGGTAGGCTACAACCCATGGAGTCACAAAAAGTTGGACATGACTGTACGACCAACACTTTGACTGTCATAAGGAACCCAAAGACTCCTTCGAGCAACTGTTGGCTTCTTCACTGAGTGGATAATTCTCTTAGTGAGTGTAAGTCGCTTAGTCAGGTCCAACTCTTCACAACCCCATGGACTGTGGCCCACCAGGCTCCCCTGTCCAGGGGATTCTTCAGGCAAGAATAACTGGAATGGATTGCCATTTCCTTCTCCAGGGGATCTTCCCGACCTAGGGATGGAACCCCCAGGTCTCCTGTATTGTAGGCAGATTCTTTACTGTCTGAGCTACCAGGGAAGTCCACTTCTCTGAAGATAATCCCAAGAGACAGACTGACATAGGACTACTCAAGAACACTTATTCCATGTGAATCCTTCTGTGTGCATCAGTATCCATACACACATTTATTCATGCAAAAAACATTGAGTGTCTGTCATGGGCCAGATGCTGTTCTCGCAAGGGTAATTTTCTCCCACTACTATATGGACCCCATATGCACATGAGGGAGCAGCAAGGCATGGAGGAAGGAGCTCTGGAATCAGACCAACCTGAAATAACACTGATTCCTAGAGCAGAGTTTGGCAACAATTTTATTGTAAAGGGCCACATAATAAATGTTTTAGGCTCTGTGAACCACAAAATTTCTTTCACATCTATTCAACTCTACAGTTGTGTCAAATAAACCATGAACAATACATAACCGTACGAGCTTGGCTGTGTTCCCAATAAAACTTTATTTATGGGGCTGAAATTTGAGTTTCATCTATTTTTTCCTGTATAATAAAATCTTTAGATCTTTTTTCAGTCATGAAAAGGTAAAAATGATTTCTTACCTTATGGGCCATACATAGACAGGTGGCAGAATATGTTTGGCCCGCAGGCTAACATAGCTTGCCAGTCCCTGACCTAGAACATAATAAATGAGAAAATGTCTATGGTATAATACAACTAAAAACTCTTTTTGAACATTTAGTATTTCTAGAACATCACTTGACTGTTTATGTGGAGTCTTACGTTGATTTTCTTTTATTTGGATTTTTAGTATTTTTGTATGTTTTAGTCATTAGAGTTAAGATGAACATCCTTGTTCATAATAACTTTATTGTGGATTATTACACAAGTTGGAAGGTGTAAATATTTTAAGATTTTTGTTATGTTATTGCCAGTTTGTTTTCTAACAGTTTGTAGAACTATGTTCTGCAATAGCCCTGACTAGTCTTTTTCAAATTTCGTATAATTTAGTCTTTTTGTAGGTAGCTCTGTGGCCTCATTACCTAGAGTCTTAATTATATATTTTAGAAAGTCCTTCAAACCTACTCTAAAGACAAGTAGACTGAAATATCCTGGCTAAAATTTTCCCAAGCAACTGAAAAAGCAGTTAACATTTATTAAATGAAAAAACTCCTACTAGGAATCTGGGTTACTGGCTGGGTTAGAAAGCTATGACAGTGTATTAAGGGTGAGAGAGAGATGACTTTCCTAACTTCGAAGATGGGTAAGAAAGTAATATGCATACCATAAAAGCCATCTGCTGTTTAAAATGCAGAATTCAGGGGATTCCCTGGAGGTCCAGGGTTGGGACTTGGAACTTTCACTGCCATGGCCCAGGTTCAATCCCTGGTTGGGGAACTAAGATCTGCAAGCTGCATGGCATGGCCAAGAAAAACAACAAAAACAAACAAAAAAGCAAAGTGAACATTTCAGTGATTTTGACTGTATCCCTATAGACCTGCCTGTTCTGAAGCTTTAATATAAATGAAATCATATAATATGTAGTCTTTTGTGACTATAATGTGACGTTGTGTGACAATCTAATGTTTTTGAGGGTCATCCATATTCTAGTATGTATTACTGCTTCATTCTTTTTTATTGCTGAATAGTATTCCACTGTGCAGATGTAGCACATTTTGCTTATGCATTCATCCGTTGATGAGCATTTGGGTTATTTCTACTTTTAGGTTATTTGGAATCCTGCTGCTAATATTCATGTACAAGTTCTTGTGTTGACACAAAGTTTCCATTTCCCTTGGATATAACTAGGAATGACATTTTTGGATCATATGATGACTCTTCCCTGGTCATCAGATGGGCTTCCCTGGTGGCTCAGATGGTAAAGAGTCTGCTTGCAGTGTGAGAGACCTGGGTTTGACCCCTGGGTCAGGAAGATCCCCTGGAGAAGGGAATGGCAACCCACTCCAGTACTCTTGCCTGGAGAATCCCAAGGACAGAGGAGCCTGGTGGGCTACAAATCCATGGGGTCACAGAGTCAGACATGACTGAGTGACTAAGTCCATATATGATGACTCTATGTTCAACATTTTAGGAACTGTCAGATGGTTTTCCCAAGTGGCTACCCTGTTTTATATTTCTACCAGCAATATATAAGGACTTCTATTTTTTCACATCCTCACCGTCACTTGTCTGGCTTTTAAAATGTTATTCATCCTTGTGGACATGAAGTAGTGTCACATCATGATTTTGATTTGTGTTTCCCTCATGACTATGATGCTCAACATCTTTTTATGTGCTTATTGGCCATTTGAATAGCTTATTTGGACAGCTCTTCAGATTCTTAGCCTATGGGCTAAGATTTTTTAATTGGGTTATTTATCTTTTTATTGTTGAGCTCTTAGAGGTTATCTTTATATTTTCTAGATGAAAGTCCTTTGTAATATATATGACTTGCAAGTACTTCCCCCAGTTCAGTGGGTTTACTTTCTTGATAGTGTCTTTTGAAAGTGCAAGAGTATTTGATTGTGAAGTCCAATTTATCTAATTTTTCTTTTGCTGCTTGTACTTTTAAAGTGTTATCTAGTAAACTGTTGCTAAGTCAGATCATAGACATGTATTCCTTTGTTTTCTTCCAAGAGTTTTATAGTTTTATACAACTTATTTTAAGTTGTCTTTTACATTTAGGTCTCTGATCCACTTTGGGCTAATTTTTATACATGGTAAGAGGTAGGCATTCAAGGAGGGTATGGCAACTCACTCCAGTATTGTTGCCCAGAGAATTCCATGGACAGAGGACCCTGGCAGGCTACAGTTCATAGGGTCAAACAGAGTCAGACATTACTGAAGCAACTTAGCACGCACCCAGGAGGTAGGCATTCAACTTCATTCTTTTGTATGCAGATATCCAGTCATCCCAGAACCATTTGTCAGAAAGGCTATTCTAAGAATTGTTTTGGAATTTTGGTTGAAAAATCAAATGACCATAAATGTAAAGTTTTATTTATTAATTCTTAATTAGAATGAATATATTCCATTGATTTGTCTTTCCTTGTGTCAGTACCACTCTGTCTTGATTACTGTAGTTTTTTTTTTTTTTTTTTTTGTCTTGATTACTGTAGTTTTTAAAATTCTTTTTAAATTGGAGGAGAATTGCTTTACAAATTTGTGTTGGTTTTCACTGTACAACAATGTGAATCAGCCATAAGAATATGTCTATTTCCTTACTGTAGATGTTTAATGTTTTGAAATTGGGAAGCTTAGTCTTCCATCTTTGTTTTTCTTTCTCAAGAATGTTTTGACTGTCCTATCTCATCATTTTCATACAAGTTTTAGTATCAGCTTGTCAATTTCTGCAAAGAACTCAGCCAGGATATTGATATAGTTTGCAGGGAACTTGTAGATCATTTTGGGGGAAAATCTTAATAAAATTAAATCTTCCGATCTATGAGCACGGGATGTATTTCTGTTTATTTGGATTTTCTTTAATTTCTTTCAACAATGCTTTGTACTTTACAATGCACAAGTTTTGCATTTTTGATGAAGTTTATTTCTTCATGTTTTAAAATACAGCCACTATTGCAGTGTAAAAAGCCAAAAGAGGGAAATGGTGAATGGCCTGGCTTCTACACCTAAACTCCCCAGTAAGGTGATTCATTTCTTCTCCTCTGACAAGAAAAGATGAAAGTTGGGGGAGGAAGGATGGGACAAGAACAGGAAGTTTTATTCAACACAATTCTTTCCTAGGACTAAGAAGTTCCTTTTAGGCGACACGACCAGAGGAAAATAGGGATTCTTGCTAGTAGAGAACCAGATGATTGACTAGATATGACAGTTAAGGAGAAGAAAGTAACAAGAATAAGTCCAGTTTCTTGTGAGAGCAATTGAATATACTATACTGCTATTAGATGGGGAAAGGTTCTATAGAACCATTTTTGGGAAGATATACTGAGATTGGTTTGAACAAGTTACCTTTAAGATGCCTTTGAAATGTGTGAACAAGATGAATAAATAATTAAGAGTTTAGAAATGGACTTCATAGAAGGCTAGCAGCAAAGTTAATTTGGCCTAATTAGCATATTAATGATAAATTAAAATGTGCAGAGCAGCTGGAATCATCTAGGGAGAATTTATAGTTTTACATGAGAAGAGAGTCTAGAACTAAGTTTTGGGAAATTTCATCATTTACTGGTGGGATAGAGCAGGATGAGCTGGGAAAGTTGAGAAAAGGTAGAGATAGCAATTATGGGAGGAAACAAGAGATTGCTGTGTCCTGAAGTCAAGAGTAGAGAATGTCTCGAGCAGGGAGTGTGTCAGATACCAAGGAGACATCGGGAAAACAGAGCTTGCCTGAGTGCTCAGTCATGTCCTACTCTTTAGGAACCCCTTGGACTGTAGCCCCCAGGCTCCTCTGTCTGTGGGATTTTTCCAGGCAAGAATACTGGAGTGGGGTGCCATTTTATTCCTCCAAAGGATCTTCCCAACCCAGGGATCAAACCTACATCTCCTGCATCTCCTGCACTGCAGACAGATTCTTTACCACTGAGTCCCTGGGAAGCCCTGAAACAGAGCTCGACCAATTAAATTTGAGGATATCAAGGTCTTTGGTGACCTTCACAAGAACTGTTTCAGGGGATTGTGGTAGGATAGAAAACAAGATTCTGAGGATCTAGCTGGTGGGGGGAATACAGTTGAAGAATTTTTTTTTCTTTTTATGAGAAGAGAAACTTAAGAATGTTTAAATGTTGATGGCAAAGAGGCCACAGAGAGTAAGTCAAATATATCTCAATAAAAATATATAAATAAAAGGGAAAAAACCAATTAAGATGGTAGAAATGTGTACAGTAGGTTTCAAAGACTTGGTATAAAAAATGGTATAACATTACTCATTGATTATGCTAATTGTATGTTGAAATAGTATTTTAGATATATTGGGTTATTAAAATATAAAGAGATCACAGAGAAAGAAGGATGAAGATGAATTAATGAGTTGGGACAAACCATAGGATGCTTCCATTGTAGCTCAGGTGGTAAAGAACCTGCCTGCAGTGCAGAAGACCTGGGTTCAAATCCTGAGTCGGGGAGATTCCCTGGAGAAGGAAATGGCAACCCACTTCAGTATTCTTGGCTGGAGAATCCCATGGACAGAAAAGCCAGGCAGGCTACAGTCCATGGGGTCACAAGAGTCAGACACAACTTAATGACTAAACCAACCAACCAACCAATTCATAGGATTAGGTTCTTAGAAAGGCAAATTCTTAGAGGATCCATAGTACACATAGAGTGGTTATCCTCTTAAATAAAGAGATCATTCCTTATTGTGGAAGGATGCAAGATACATTGATGCTTGTATCTTTTAGGTTTGAGAAGATTTGCTGTTTGCTGTTGTGTTTTTTTCCTTACAGGAAAGGAATGGGTAAGTAAGGGAGGCTGGGTATTTAAGGAGAGTTGAGAGTTGGTCAGGGGGCTTCCCAGGTGGCGCTAGCGGTAAAGAACCTGCCTGCCAATGCAGGAGACATAAGAGACACAGGTTCAATCCCTGGGTCAAGAAGATTCCCTGGAGGAGGGCATGGCAACCCACTCCAGGATTCTTGCCTGGAGGATCCCATGGACAGAGGAGCCTGGTGGACTGCACACAGAGGGTTGCAAAGAATTGGACACAACTGACGTGACTTGGCACACATGCACGAGAGTTGGGCACACGTGCTGACAAATGGAAGAGTGTGTCAACAAAGGATATATTGTCGTATTCCTAGATGGTATTGAGGGCTCAATGTTTGGATGTGCAGGAGGAGCTAATTAAAAAAAAATTATTTATGTATTTTTGGCTTGCCGGGTCTTCGTTGCTGCATGCAGACTTTATCCAGTTGCAGCGAGTGCGGGCTACTCTGTCAATGTGGTGCGTCAGCTTCTCACGGCTGCGACTTCTCTTGCGCAACACGGGCTGTCTGCATTTGGGCTTCAGGACTTGGAGCACGGGCTCAGTAGTTGCATTGCTTGTGCTTAGTTGCTCGGTGGCAGGTGGGATATTAGTTCCCTGACCAGGGATCGAACCCATGTCCCCTGCACTGGCAAGCAGACTCTTAACCACTAGACCACCAGGGAAGTTCCAGGAGGGGCTCTTAATGAGGGAGACATAACCATGCAATGTGATGGAACCTGAAAGCAAATGACTGGGGCAATAGATAGACCTAAGCTGAGGAGGTGGTGGGTTTAGGCTAAGGTCACTTCCAACTTTCTTGTTTCCAAGAGAGGCTGAAATTAGAGAAGGACTTGATGGCTCTGAGTGACAATAGCCAAATGCTTGTCTTTATTTTCCCACAAGACTAGACAGCATTTCCAGTTCTGTTCTGTTATAAAGGAAGCGCCAAGGCCAGCTTTGTAGAACAAGGATTCCTACCTAGGTTTCCTTCTCCAGCTGCCTGGTGGTAACAGCTTAGAGTATTTTATTACAGTCATATGATTGGTAGCTACAATTCAGAGCAAGACTCCAGACAAGAATCTGTGTCATCCAATTAGAAAAGGTCATTGCACTAATCCTGAGCTGGAATGAGGGTAGAGAGAGATGTAACTGGCAAGGCTAATTTTGTCATGTGGCATGCAAGGGCAAGTGGCAAGCTAATGGTCTACTTTTCTAAGCTAGGAGCCCAGAGTCCTTGGCTGTGATCGGATGTAGGAGAAGAAAACATTTATACTCCCAAGTACCATGAGGTTACCTGTCTTCTAGAGAAAGCCCTCAGGTTTTTCCCAGCCATGAAGAACCCCAGAATGCCATGGCAGCCTTGGTACATTACCCTCCTCATCTCCCGGTGAGACTTTTTGTATCTGTGCCTCGACAACCTCTCACGTCCCCTGTGAGTCAGATTGCAGCAGGGACATTCATCACGTTATGTGCTGAGAAATGTAAAAGAAATGGGAGTTGCCTGAAATGAACAAAATAAAGCAGGGATTGTTGATTGTGGAGTCAAACTGCTAACTTTCAGATAATACCTATGTGGTGAAGACCATTGTCACAGGATTAAAATATCAGGTGTGTTTCTCTCTGGATGGATGTATGTGTGTGTGTGTGTGTGTTTAAATTAGTTGTCTCCAAGTAAGAAAACATGATTAGTGACAGAGTATAAATCAACACTTTTTGTGGAAGATCATAATGTATTTTAATTAACATTAATCTCCCATGCTTCTTAAATGTCCAGTATTTAGATGTGACACAATCTCATTTTTGATTAGGAGGTTTGGAAACATTTTACTTTCAAGTGATTGGCTCCTGGTGATAATGGTTGAAAGTATTACTCTTGGTCATGATAATAATAGTGGTAATAAAATAATTATTATAGCTACCATTTATTACTTACTTGGTGCCAGGCACTCTGCCAAACATTTTGCAAGTATTGTATCATTTAAGCCAAACAACAACCTTATATGCTGGCACTATTATTTTATACTATTTATTTTACAGGAGTCTATTTAACCAAGGAAGCTGGTTACTTCTAGAATATCAGGGCTGGAATACAGCAGAGTATATCTGTCTCTGGACGGTATGCTCTGTATTCTGCCATTTCCTCTGTGACCCTACTGTCCGCGTGCCTCAGTTTCTTCTGTATAAGAGAGCTAATTGCATCAATCTCTTTGGGAATTAAGGATTAAAGGAGACAATGCAATGTAAAACTCTGATAACAATGCAAGTACATAGAACATACTCAAGTAAATACTGGTTGCATGACTGCATTAGAATAAATGATGTATCCGTTAGAATTCTTGGACGAGAATTCTCTCCTGATAATTAGTCAGCTTGCTCTTCGAATTGCTTTTCTTGCAGTTGCTCAAACACGACCTACCTCTCCATAAACCGTTTCTTGGGATCAACAGCTAACAATAAACTGTAGCACAGGGCTACAGTTTGTAGAAACAGAGTAAAGTAAAGCCTAAATGGCCCACAGGGAAACCACATTCATAGTGACAAATTTGTAACAATAAACTGTATTCAGCTAAACAAAGTCTGTGAAAAGGAGAGATGATGTTCAGCAACAGGCTCTTTTGAGAATCTGGTTCCTTAAAACCACAGCCTCTTAAAGTGCGGCAGCCAAATTAGGGCCAACGTAAGAAAATTTGTAAAGGCCCATTGCTATGAGGATTTCTAGAATGTGAGATCATCCACCTGGTCTCCACTTGCCCATGTTTTCAGGAAGCTGCCATTTAAAATCTAACTTGGGGACTTCCCTGATAGCTCAATTGGTAAAGAATCCACCTGCAATGTAGGAGACCCCAGTTCGATTCCTGGTTTGGGAAGATCCTCTGGAGAAGGGATAGGCTACCCACTCCAGTGTTGTTGGGCTTCCCTTGTGGCTCAGCTGGTAAAGAATCCGTCTGCAATGTGGGAGACCTGGGTTCAATCCCTGGGTTGGGAAGATCCCCTGGAGAAGGGAAAGGCTGCCCACTCCAGTATTCTGGCCTGGAGAATTCCATGGACTGTATAGTCCACGGGGTCGCGGAGCGACTTTCACTTTCACTTTGGGGATATCGCTCAACAACAAGAAGGAATGACCTACTGATTCATGGTACCATGTGAATGAGTTTTAAAATAATTACGCCCAGTGATAGCCAGACAAACAGGACATTCTGTATGAGTCCATTTATATAAAATTCTAGGAAAAAGAAACAATCCATAGTGACATAAAGTCGATCACTGGTTGCGTGGAAATGGAGCGGGGATGCCGAGGGAAGCATCACAAAGGAATATACGGGAACTTTCAGAGGGTGATGGTTTCACAGGTATACAAATGACAAAGCTTGTTCAGCTGTACACTTAGCACATGTGCAGTTTATTGTACTTGATTTTACGTCAATAAAACTATTTTTTAAAATTTCACAGGATTCTTTAAAAATTTTTATAAATGATAAATTTTATCATTTTTTTCCTTCAAATCTATTGTCAATTCCTACTCATCCTTTAAGAGAATTTTAGGTTTTCTTATAAACTTGAACTTCTTTATTGAAGTTAGAATTAGCTTTCAGGTTTAACTTATTCATTTACACATGTATGGTTGCACCCTGACACACACAGATACACATACCAAAAAACCTGTTAAGATTTTGATAAACTGCACTGATGCTGTACATTAATTTTGAAGCAAAAGACATTTTTATGACATTGAGTATTATGAACCATGAGTATGGTATATCTCCATTTGCATAGGTCTTCTTTAATGTGTCAAGAGTTTTAGAATTTTCTTTATATAGGTCTTGTACATTTCTAAGTATTTATGATTTTACTACTGAAATGATACTGTTTTTCCAAAAATTGACAGAGTATTAAAATGCAATTGATTTTTAAATACTGGTTTTAATCCAGATGCCTTTTAATAATTCTTTTAGATTTTATTGATTCTTTTATTTATGTAGACAGTGATGGCATCTGCAAATATCAAGAATTATTTTTACTTCCTTTCTGGTTTGCAAAGCCTTCTTTTTTAAGACTTATTTTCTTATTTATTTTCGGCTGCACCGGATCTTTGTTGTTGCATGCGGCCTTTCTTTCATCGTGGTGAGCAGGGGCAGGTCTGCATTGCAGTACGTGGGCTTCTCATTGTAGCGGCTCCTCTCGTCTCAGGGCACGGGCCCCAGGCGCCCTGGCCTCAGTAGCTGTGGTGCATGGGCGCAGCAGTTGCGGCTCACAGGCTCTAAAGTGCTGGCTCAGTAGTTCTGACACATGGATTGAGTTGCCTTGCTGCATGTGGGATAGTCCCAGACCAGGGATCAAAACTGTGTCCCTTGCCTTGACAAGCAGATTCTTAACCACTAGACACCTCGGAAGCCCTCTCAAAGCTTTTATTTCTTTTTCTTGTCTTACTCCTTTGGATAGGTTCTCCAATACGGTCATGAATATAAATGGTAATAGATTAATTTTTCTTACCTTCATCCTAAAGGAAATGATTTCAATACTTCATCATTAAATAAAACTCTGTAGGACAGTTTTATAGCACTGATTCAGTTTTTAAGACAATTATAGGACTATCAATTTTCTGTTCCTTAGTCAGTTTTACTAAGTTACATTTTCCTAGAATTTGTTTTCATATCCATTGCCATAAAGTTGGTCGTGATATTCTTTTGTTATATTTGAAATATCTTCAGCATCTCTAGTTATGACTTCTATTTTATTCCTAATTTTGCCTATGAAAGCATTATCTGTTTTCCTGATAAACCTTGCCATTGTTTTGTCAATTTTATAAGTTTATAAGAACTTTTAAATATGTATATGGCTTATAAATCTATAAGAATTTCATAAGAACCAACTTTTAAATTTGCAGATTATTTCTATTTTATGTATGTCCTAAATCTGTACTAATAATTTTTACCTTCTCTCCTATTATTATGGACAGACTCTCTGTGCTCAAAGCAAAGTCTAACCCCGTCATTTGTGCATTAAATTTCATTCCTTTCTCCTACTCAGAACACTGGTCTGACAATTCTCATTTCTTTTCCTGCATCATCACAGCCCCCCCCCCCCCATTACTGGAACATTTCCATCAATATAAAATATGCGATTACTTCTTCAATTTGCAACAACAACATCAGTGTTCTTCTGACCTCATTACTTCCAGATGTCGCCCTATTTCTCTCCTTCTCTCTATAGCACGATTCCTTGAAAAAGCTGTCTGTACCTGCTGTTTCCAGTGTATCCTCCTATTTTTTTTCCTTGAACTTCTGCACCAACCATTGCTCTGAATCTCCTTTACTCCAGGTTATCAGTGTTGCTAAAACCCAGCTGCAATTTCTCGGTCCTTTTCTTATTTGCCTGATTACCAGCATTTAACACTTGCTTCTTCTCTTTTCTTCCCTTAGTTTCCAGCACACCACACTGCTACCCCTAACTCTATTTCTGGCTGCTGCCTCTCTATCTTTTTTTGTAGTTCCTTCTCATATTATCAATATCTAAAATTTGAAGTGCGATCATGACTTAACCCTTGGACTTCATTTATCTATCCACACCACTGTTTGGTGATATCATCCTGTTTCGTGGTTCTAAATATTCGTCTGTGTTCTAATAACTCCAAAATTCTATCTCCATCGCACATGTTTCTCCAGCATCGACTCTGTCTGCTACATGGCCCCTGTAAACCCTCAATATGACTGGTGGACCAAGTGGCATTTAGGATTCCTAGAATTCAGAGCCAGTTCAAAGCCAGTGCCTCATAGCTCCTGAAAGATTCAGATATTTCTTTTTGCCATAGCACAATCATACTCATAAATGCCTACAGTTTCCTTTGGAAAAGGCTTGAAGGAAGGTTCATAGTATATACGTATGGCAGGGTAGCAGGCTCTAATTTCAAGCGAACCTAGGTTCTCCCCTATGATCAAGGGGTTCCAGGCTTATGTACAGAAACCAGGTGGGAGGTTTTGACGCTGCATTTTATCAGTCCATGCCTAGTTTCTATCAGGCATTTGAATTGTTTGTATTTTATAGATCAAGTAACATTTTAGTAACCTGTCTCTATCTTTCATCCTTCAGTTCAGTTCAGTTCAGTTGCTCAGTCGTGTCCAACTCTTGGTGACCTCATGAATCGCAGCACGCCAGGCCTCCCTGTCCATCACCAACTCCCGGAGTTCACTCAAACTCATGTGCATCGAGTCAGTGATGCCATCCAGCCATCTCATCCTCTGTCGTCCCCTTCTCCTCCTGCCCCCAATCCCTCCCAGCATCAGGGTCTTTTCCCTAGAGACACTCAAATCAGTTTTCCACTGCCAGATATATTTGCAAGTCAAAACAAATTGATTACCAGTTTATTCCTTCTGCTCATTATGGTAAATGCCTCCACGTTGTCTTTGTCAGTTAAGCACAGACGCTTGGTTAAACGTCAGTTAAGCCACTTCAGCACAGTTTCCTATTGAAAATCAGAGAACGCATTTCAATGGCAGCAGCTCTTACTTTTGCAGCTATAAATGACAGCGACCAGAGAGCTTTCCCAAGATTCAGGTTCCCCCCCTCAGCAGTGGAAACAGAGAGACCTTGGAGCCCTCTTGTGAATGTGATGTGGGTTAAAGGTAGTGGAGGGGTGGGAATGTAGGTCAAAGGTGATAAATCTCCTGAACAGTCTTGCCCCTTACCCTAAGCCTTTTAGACCCGCTTTTCTACATTTTCCCAGGGATGTTCTGGCATCTCAGTCTTGTTACAGGCAGGCTATCAAAGAGTCAAATGCCACTCAATCAAAACAGACCATCAGAACCACTTCCAATGGACATTTTCCATCCAGAAACACTCAGAAAACCATCAATATCAAGATGCTTGGTTCTTTCTGGAATCCTGTTCCATCCTCCTTGGTCAAACACCCTGAGGATCTATTCACAGTATTCTTCATTTCCTCTCTGTAAATGCTCCAACACATTCAAAATCTGCCCCTCACTGTAGTCCTCGTTATCTTCATTGCCACAGTGCTGAAGGAGAGGAACCATTTGGTTTTCTACGGACCTGCTTCCACTGGCATTTCACCATCAGTCACCAGCAATGCCTTGATTAGTCATATGCCAGTTCTTATCATGGATCACTAACTATCCATTTCACATTAACAAACAGTTCAACACTCACTGCAGCCTACAAAATGACCAAATTAACTCTAATGGACTATGTTTGATTGGGACTATGCCTCGTGCCAATATCTTTATCACTCAGGGTTCCTCAAAAACAAAGCATATCAACCTTTTTTTTTTGAAATGAAGTAATTTCATTTAATGAAATAGTCACTGTGTTTAAAGTTTTATTTTATGTAATAGAAAAATGAAAAGAGTGAGAGCAAGAGAAAGACAAAGCATGAAGGTGTCACAGAAGTAGCTATTGAAGGAAGCAGCCACCACTCTTAGGGTTGGGGTTGGGGGGCAAGGGGGAGAGGCTGGAAATGTTAAGTCCTAGAAGTTGGAAGAGAGGTCTGTGATGCTGAAAGTCAGACTTTAAATGACAGAGAGGCTCTGCTTAGCTGTTGCGGGTATCTTCTTGTGTTGGGCTGGGACGATGGGTGGTGGGGCGGGGTGGATGATGAAGATGGTTCTACCAGTATTAGAAAAATTGAAAACTGGATTCAGCTGCTGTGTTTGAAAGCAGCTGCTGCTTCCAAGGTAAAAAGCGTTGTTAAGCAGGTGCTTACAGTCACAAGAACAGGAAGGAAGCAAATGGGAATTCTATAGCAAATAAATTGACAGTACTTTGGGGCTCATTCTTATCTTACAATCAGACTACACCTTGAAGTTATAGCACACAAAGTCCCTTTTAGGACAAAATAAAGACCGAATTCTTAAAAACGAGTGAAACTAGCACACATCCAACTTAGCCAGAAACGTGGTAGATGCTACTTTTTCAACCCCCTTGCTCTGTGTTTGTGTGTAAAAGCAAAACATCTGTACACCTGCACATGTATTTATATAAACAAAGTATGTTGGAGTCATCCAAATGGGCACACAATTTATGTTGGTTTCCATGGAATATTCCTTGGCTAGAAACCATGGTACCAAGAAAATAAGTCAGGGTATAATGTCAAAATATCACATTTCATTGTGTAATTTAGTGTGACTTCGAGTGAAAAAAATATATTATTCTGAAAAAAAAAGTTCAAAATGTGATGTAATTTTTCAGGAACTGAAATGAAGCTTTGCTAAATGAATATAGTTATTACATGAGATAAAACTTCACTTGTGGTTTCAGAGCTTTTGGGAAAGAAAAAGTGTAGTTGCCTTTATTTTCAGACCACAAATTTATGCTGAAAATCTTAAGAAATATTGTACAAAATTACTGAGTGATATAAATTTAGCAGAGTTGCAGGATGCCTGGCCAATGAACAAAAGTCAGTTGTATTTCTATATAAGAGAAATGATAAATTGGAAAGTAATATGTAATAAGTATCATTTAGAATAACAATAAAACACTTAGGAAAGAATTTATAAAATATGTGTAAGATCTATATACTTAAAGCTGTGCATGCACGCATGCTAAGCCACTTCATTTGTGTCTGGCTCTTTGCAACATTATGGACTTTAGCTCACCAGGCTCCTCTGTCCATGCCCTCCTCCAGGGACCCATCCTCCTGACTCAGGGATTGGACCCGAGTCTCCTGCAGTTCCTGAGTAGCAGGTGGATTCTTTACCACTGAGCCACTGCGGAAGCCTACTTTAGACTGTAATAGGATTAATATTTGCTGAAATAAGTTAAATATAGCATTAATGTCAAATGAGTTATATTATTAAATTGACTTTAAATTAAAATAACATGAAATTAATACAATTAATATTAAAATATTTTAAAATTGTATTACTTAATACAAAATTAATCTCTCATAAAACTTATGTTATCAGAGGAATATAAAATTAAACCACAGTAGATGCTCTGCAGTTACAATGTAATGGCTAAAATGAAAATAACAATACAAAGTACTGGTAAGGTGTGGAAATAACAAAACTCTCACGCATTGCGTATGTACACATAAAATGGTACAGCCACTTTGGCAATTTTGCAGTTTATTATGAGCCAAAACATATAGCCACCATATGACCCAGAAATTCCACTCTAAGGATCCAAGGAAATGAAAACATATTCACGTCCACATATTAAATTGTACAGGAATATTCATTGAAACTTCATCCATAATAGCCAAGAATTGGAAACAAATCCAATGTCCTCAAAAACATAATGCTAAAATAAAAGAAGTCAAATGCAGAAGACTGTGTGATTCCATTTATACGAAATTCTAGAGAAGTCAAAACTACAGTGATATAAAGCAGACCCTTAGGTTTTAAAGTCTAGAGTTTGAGGAGTAGGGGAGAATTAACCTCAAAAAGAAAAAGAACTTTTTGATGTGATGGAAATATTCTATATCATGATTGTGTAGTATTTCTACAACTGGGTACATTTATCCATTCTCATCAAATTGCTGATTTAGACTGGTGAATGTTATTGTATGTAAATTATGCTTCAGTAAGCTAAATTAAAAAAAAAAACTGCAAAAGAAAACTAAATTATTTTTCATGGAAGTAAGAATAATCACCCTTTCTCTAGGATTGTCACCTAATGCCTCTGGTCAGTTTCTGAGGTGAGAAAGTAAGAAGATAAGTGTAAGAAAATGAAACTGAAAATTTCTCTTAGCTCAGGGGAGGATAACCGTAAAATGTAATTTCTTGTGTTCATTCACCAAGGAAGTAAGACTATGGTAAAGACTCTCTTGAAGGTTGTTGGAACATGTCTCAGATTCTTTATTAAAATCCCTTATTAAAAATAGTGCTTAAAGCTTTGTTATCACTTGGTATTTTAATAATTGGAATATCAAGGTGAATACTATTTATCAGTAAATATGCAAATATAATAATGTTCATTGAAGAAAACATATTTTCTAAAATAAAAGTGCTCTGTATTCTATTCTTTCAATATACACATGTCAGAAATGACAAAAATACACCTTTTATTTTTTTGTTATGATTACAAAATTTGGGGAAGTCTTTAAATTTATAATATGATCTTTAAGAAGACAGCTATTTATGCAATAACTGATATTTGTTTTGCATTAAATGTTAGATTAGAATTTTATATACGATCTTAATTAATTTAATCTTTACACTGTTCAGAGAGTAGGTGTTATCCCATTATCCCCCCTCTACTTTTTGGGGGGATGAGAAACTGAGGCTCAGAAAGGCTAAGTGACTTGCTCTGGCTCACAAAGCCATTAAGTGGTGGAGCTGGATATAAACAGGATCTGTGTCTCTGGCTTCAAAGTCCACATTCTTTCTACCAGCTCACAGTGTCCAAGAATAAGGAAGTGAAGGGTGAGGGGCCAAGAACAAGAAAATGCCCTGCTCTGGGGAATAGTAAAAATCTGTGAGCTTCAGAATACACGCTTGATTCTTAGAACAAACCTGGGACTTCTGAGACTTAGCCCCAAGCATTGGGAGCCCCAGGAAACACCTTGCAAATCTTGCAAATGCAAATTAAATCAAGCTCCTTGAGGAAAAACCAAGGATTGAATAAATGCGTAGGCTTCCCAGGTGGCACTAGTGGTAAAGAATCTGCCTGTCAATGCCGGAAATCCGGGTGCGATCCCTGAGTTGGGAAGGTCCCCATATACTCAAGCCCTAATTTCCAATGCGTATTTGGAGGAGTCGTCTTTGGGCGATAAACTGGTTTCAGGTTGAATTCATGAGGGTGCAGCTCATCCTCATGATGGCGTTAGTGTCCTTATAAGAAGGGACAAAGACTAGAGCCACCTCTCCCTCTCCCTCCCCTCCTTTCCCCCTCTGTCTCCCTGTTCCCTTCACCGCTCCCTCTCCACACCCACCACCAGCAGGTGAAAACACAGAGAGGGCGGCTATCAGCAAGCCAAGGAGAGGAGCCTCACTAGCAGTGGCCCTTTCCGGCATCCTTATCTTTAACTTCCATCCTCCAGAACTGTGAAAATAAATTCTCGTTTAAGTCACCCAGTATTTTTTGTTACAGCAGCCAAGGAGACCATGGTAGGTGTGTGCATATATGCACAGACACATACATATATACATACATGTACATACACACACACACATACATGCATGCTAAGTCGCTTCAGTCATATCTGACTTTGTGACCCTATGGGTGGATTTTGCTGCTGCTAAGTCGCTTCAGTCGTGTCTGACTCTGCAACCCCATAGACGGCAGCCCACCAGGCTCCGCCGTCCCTGGGATTCTCCAGGCAAGAGCACTGGAGTGGGTTGCCATTTCCTTCTCCAATGCGTGAAAGTGAAAAGTGAAAGTGAAGCCACTCGGTCGTGTCTGACTTCTAGCGACCCCATGGACTGCAGCCTACCAGGCTCCTCCGTCCATGGGATTTTCCAGGCAAGAGTACTGGAGTGGGGTGCCATTACCTTCTCCAGTGGATTTTAGGAGGATACAAATAAATTTTAGGGGGATACAAATATTCAGTCTATAATACACACACAGACACAACACAAACACAGCAGGTGATTCTAATGTGCAGGCAGGGTTGAAAATCATTGCTTTAGAACAATTGCTTTCAAACCTTCTTATATGTCAGAACCACCTGAAAAACTTGCTTATATATATACATATATGGGTACCACCCCTAGAGTCTCTAACTCTCTAGGTCTGGAATCATTGTTCAGTCAGTCATGACCCATGGACTGCAGCACACTAGGCTTCTTTGTCTTTCACCATCTCCCAGAGCTTACTCAAACTCATGTCTATTGAGTCAGTGATGCCATCCAACCATCTTGTCCTCTGTTGTCCCCTTCTCTTCCCACCTTCAATCTTTCCCAGCATCAGGGTCTTTCCCAATGAGTCAACTGTTTGCATCAGGTGGCCAAAGTCTTGGAGTTTCAGTGTCAGCATCAGTCCTTCCAATGAATATTCAGGACTGATTTCCTTTAGGATGGACTGGTTTGATCTCCTTGTAGTACAAGGGACTCTCAAGAGTCTTCTCCAACACCACAGCTCAAAAGCATCAATTCTTTGATGCTCAGCCTTCTTTATGGTTCAGCTCTTGCATCCATACATGACTACTGGAAAAACCATAGCTTTGACTAGGCAGAACTTTGTTGGCGAAGTAATGTCTCTGCTTTTTAATATGCTGTCTAGGTTGGTCATAGCTTTTCTTCCAAGGAGCAAGCGTCTTTTAATTTCATAGCTGAAGTCACCATCTGCAGTGATTTTGGAGCCCAAGGAAAAAAAGTCTGTCACTGTTTCCATTGTTTTCCCACCTATTTGCCATGAAGTGATGGGAGTGGATGCCATGATCTTAGTTTTTTGAATGTTGAGTTTTAAGGCAGTTTTTCACTCTACTCTTTCACCTTCATCAAGAGGCTCTTTAGTTTCTCTTTGCTCTCTGCCATAAGGTGGTGTCATTTGCATATCTGAGGTTATTGATATTTCTCTGTGTAATCTTGGTTCCAGCTTGTGTTTCATCCAGCCCAGCATTTCGCATGATGTTCTCTGCATATAAGTTAAATAAGCAGGATAATAATATACAGTCTTGACATACTCCTTTCCCAATTTGGAACCAGCCCATTGTTCCCTGTCCGGTTCCAACTGTTGCTTCTTGACTTGCATCCAGGTTTCGTAGGAGGCAGATAGTGGTGGCGGTCTGGTATTCCCATCATCTTAAGAATTTTCCACAGTTTGTTGTGATCCACACAGTCAAAGGCTTTGGCATAGTCAATAAAGCATAAGTAGATGTTTTTCTGGAATACTCTTGGTTTTTCTATGATCCAATGGATGTTGGCAATTTGATCTCTGGTTCCTCTGCCTTTTCTAAATCCAGCTTGAACACCTGGAAGTTCTCGGTTCACGTACTGTTGAAGAGGAGCTAGGAGAATTTTGAGCATTACTCTGCTAGGTCTGGAATGGTACTCCATAATTTGCATTTATAACAGTTATCCAGGTGGTGCTTATGCTGGGACCTCCCTTTGAGAATTGTTTTGGAAGTTACTGACTTGTGATGTGTACAAGCTAGTACAAGAAATTAATTTTAATCAATTGGATTTCAGGAATTCAGTTCACAGAAGTTCTCTTATTTAATCACATGTATTTATTGAGTGCCAGGTAAAGGCCAGTCACTCTTATCAGTCTCCAGGGATACACTGGAGACTAAGCCTATTAGAAACCCTGCTCTCATGAGGCTGCTCTTGAACCTAAGGCTGAGTCACTCCTTTCTATTTCTTTTACACTACACAGTTTTATTTTATAAGAATTTGTTTGTATATCTACCCATTTATAACTGAGTTTCCCTGGTGGCTTAGATGGTAAAGAATCTACATGCATAGCAGGAGACCTGGGTTCAATCCCTGGATTGGGACGATTCCCTGGAGAAGAGAATGGCTATCTACTCCAGTATTGCCTGAAGAATCCCACGGACAGAGGAGTCTGGTGGGCTACAGTCCATGGGGTTGCAAAAGTCAGACAGGAGGGAGCGACTAACACTTTCACTTTCCACTTATGATGGGGTTTCCTTGATGCACTGAATTATCTTTAATCCATTCATTCATCAGTTTACTGGACAATCTGTTTGCAAATAAGATCCAGAGGGAAAAAACTACGAGGGAAAAAATTCCTTGTGTAGGAGTGAAGACAAGGAAAAAGACAATTGCATGCAGAGCAATAAGCATGAAAGAGGCTGTGGGAGATGTGATTGTTGCCATATATCCACTCCTTGGCTGGTAGACCCTTTCCTCAGCTGCTGCCAAGGCTAAACTAATGCCATACACCTGCCACCTTTTGGAGGGAAAAAAGGGTGAATGAAAGCCACCTGCCCTGGAGATTACTGAGAAGTTACAACCTACCCAGTTAATTCTTGGAGTAAGAACAGACTCCACCCAGGGGAAGAAAATGGCGGAAGCAGTGAAGTCAGAGAAATCTGTGCAAAAGATCCTGATTCCTCTGGGGTACGAACTTGCATGGTGCAGGGGACGAATGTTTCTAAATGACACAGGAAGCCATTTGATGCTGTCCTCAAGCCCCAGGGATTTTACAGAGGTGAGTAGCATGATCGGATATCCATTTTAACGTCATCACGGTTGCCATGTGCAGAAGTGAGGTAGGAGGAGAGTGAGAGTGGAGGTGATTTTGGAGACGATGGTGTAGTGGTTAACTCTCCTGGCTCTGGAGCCTGATTTCCTGGGCTTGAATTCCTGAATTTCCTCTTAGTTAGCTATTTCACTTAGCATAAAAGATTTAACTTCCCAGAGCCCTCAGTTTCCTTGTCTATATGATGGGGATAAAAGTGGAATTTACTCTTAAAAGTTGTGTGAGGAGCCTTAAATTAATCAAATTATGTCAGGCATTGGCTTATAGAAAGTGCTCAGTAAATGCTGGCTCTTGTTACTGTTTGGTTAGTACTATTATTAGCAGCTGTATTCGCGGTGGTAGCACAGGGAGGTAAGGCAGAAGTAGCAGTAAAGCTGGTAGTGTGTTTAGATGAGAAATGAATGGAAGCTAAGTCAAGGGAGTGGCAACGGGGGACGCAGCCATGGGGGAAGAATTTTATATGATATTTAGTTTTAATTCTCAGCAACAGTTTGACTTAGAAGTGGGTGAGAAGATAGCTTGGATAACTGGATAGCTAAACAATAGTGCCGTTTCCTGAGATGAGGATCACAGGCAGAGGTGCTGACTTTCATGGGAAAGTTAGAGTCTGGTTTTGAAAGTAATGAGTTTGAGATACATTTGCAATATCCGCAGTGAGATGTCCATATGTAGCTGGAGAGTTCTGGCTTCAGACAGAGACAGACGTGTGTGCATGCTCACACATGTCCGACTCTTTGAGACCCATGGACTGTAGCCTGCCAAGCTCCTCTGTCCACGGGATTTCCCAGTCAAGAATACTCAAGTGGGTTGCTGTTTCCTATTCTAAGTAATCGTCCCAACCCAGGGATTGAATCTATCTTGCGTCTCCTGCATTGGCAGGCAGATTCTTTACCACTGTGCCACCTGGGGTAAAGACTGAACCTTGAGATAAACATCTCATAGTAAAGAGTATATTTACAACTCTAGCATCTTTGGGACACCCACATTAAAAAAAATTAATAATTGAGAAAATAATTAGAAAAAAATGGGATCCCAGAATAGTTCTAAAAAGGTTTTAAGCAGAAGAGGAGGATGGAACTCTTGGGAGTACTCAGAAAAAAGCAATAAAGAATGCAGCCTTGGGAGGAGAATATGGTACACCAGAAATCTCAGATAAAACCAGTAACGTCCAATCTGTCTACTACAAACTTTTACTCACACTGTCTACTCACAGTCTGCATTTCCCGGACCACAGAGGGAATAGAGAGTACAACAGGAGGAATTTTTACCTTTAAAGTCACGGATGACATTCCAGTGCAAGGTGAGAGAAACATCACACTTGAAACCCATGTTCACTTTGATATATTTCCTTTGAACACTGGGGCCCAGGCTAAGGTAGTTCTACAGTGTGAAATCCTAGCTCTGTAAGAAAATCTGACTTATTTTAGGTGTTTCTTTTTTAAAAACCAAGAACATATAAGTATCGTAGAAGGCTACAGTGATCTAGAAATTAAACACACAAATTAAAAAAAGCAAAAAGGCTTTCCTGGTGGATCAGTGGTAAAGAATCTGCCTGCAATGCAGGAGATGCGGGTTCGATCTCTAGGTTGGGAAGATTCCCTGAAGAAGAAAGTGATAACCCACTCAAGTATTCTTGCCAGGGAAATCCCATGAGCAGAGGAGCCTGGTGGGCTATGGTCTACGGGGTGGCAAAGAGTTGGACACGACTGAGCGGCTAAACAGCAGCAGCAAAAACTGTATAAGAGATTTATATTGTATTTTACAAAGCTAAATGTGCAAGACATAATATCTATTTCCTTTAAATCAAACCAAATTAAATCTGACTGTAAGCTTCAATACCACAGACTGTAAATTTATTGGGACTCTCTCCATATTTTAATGTATTATGCAAGGAATCTGGCTAACTAGACTTTTCAGAGATGTAGGCTTCACTGGTTACCATTGAAAAGTCTGTGATCCTTTAAAGTTCAGAGGTGCAGATGCTCTATTCCATGCACTTAGGGTTTAGGAGTCTGAATTGTCAACCCCAAATTACGTACCTAGAGAAGACATACTTCTGGCCTGAAAGGAGACAGAAAGACATTTTAAAATGAAGGAAAACTAAGAGGATTTGTTGCCAGCAAATCTACCATAAATGAATGACCAAAGGAAGTTTTCTAAACAGAAAATTGCTTGACAATTGAACTAAAATTGTAACACTGTCCGATGTGGCTCTGAACATATGTAGAAATATTTATTACATTTATAAGTGGAGGAGAGTAAAAGAATGTAAAGCCAGGTAAGATTTCTATGTACCATTTAAGTTAGTAGAATGACAATGCCAAATAGACAGTAATAAGTTATGTGTATACAATGTAATATTTAGAGCAACCCCTAACAACACTAAACAAATAAACTAAGAAATGCTATCAGTTTAGTTCAGTCGCTCAGTCGTGTCCGACTCTTTGCGACCCCATGAATCGCAGCACACCAGGCCTCCCTGTTCATCACCAACACCCGGAGTTTACCCAAACTCATGTCCATAGAGTTGGGTGATGTCATCCAGCCATCTCATCCTCTGTCATCCCCTTCTCCTCCTGCCCCCAATCCCTTCCAGAATCAGGGTCTTTTCCAATGAGTCAACTCTCTGCATGAGGTGGCCAAAGTATTGGAGTTTCAGCCTCAGCATCAGTCCTTCCAATGAACACCCGGGACTGGTCTCCTTTGAGATAGACTGGTTGGATCTCCTTGCAGTCCAAGCGACTCTCAAGAGTCTTCTCCAACACCACAGTTCAAAAGCACGATTCTAAAAACTGTTACAGAAAACCAATAAAAAGACTAGAAAAAGAAAACAGAAATAAAAAACAGAACAAACAGAAAACTAACTAAAAAATGGCAGTGTCCAGTTTATTTATTTTTGTTCTTGTTTTGATGTAATGTTTAGGAGACCATTGCCTAATCTAAGTTCATGAAGATTTACTTATATCATTTCTTCTAGAGTTTTATAGTTTAAGTTTTTACATTTAGATCTTTGATCCGTTTTGAGCTAGTTTTTGTGTATGGTGTGATGTATGTGTGTATGTGATCCAACACTTGGCACTCTTATTAAAAATAATTGATCATAAATATAAGGGTGTATTTCAGGATCCTCAATTCTATTTCTTTTGCCTATTTGTCTCTGTTTATAACAGTACCACATTGTCCTGACTACTATATGTTCATAGCAGGTTTTGAAACTGGGAAGTGTGTCTTCTAATTTTGTTTTTCTTTCTCAAGATTATTTTGACTATTCTGCATGCCTTGTGTCTCCATATGAATTTTGGGATCAGCGTGTCCATTTCTGCAGAAAAGTTAGCTGGTATTTTGATAGGGATTGCATTGAATTTGTACATCAATTTGGGGAATATTGGCATTGTAGCAATAAATATTTTCCATGAAAACAAATGTTTTCCTGTTGATTAGGGTCTTACATTTCTTTCAATGATGTTTTGTAGCTTTTAGAGTATAAGTTTTACCCTTCCTTTGTTAAATGTATTCCTAAGTATTTTATTCTTTTTGATGCTACTTTAAATGGAATTATTTTCTTGACTTCATTTTTTATTTGATCATTGCTACTGTGTTGGGAAAATCCCCTGGAGAAGTAAATGGTAATCCACACCAGTATTCTTGCCTGGAGAATCCCATGGACAGAAGAGCCTAGTGGGCTACAGTCCAGAGGGTCATAGAGATGGACAAGACTGAAATGACTTAGTACACGTGCACTGTATAGAAATTCAATTAATTTTCACATCCTGATATATATCTTGCAACTTTGCTGAACTCACTGATTATCTCTAATAGATTTTAGTGGATTCCTACAGAATTTTCTACATGCAAGATTATGTCACTGGCAAGTAACAGTTTTATTACTTCCTTTCCAATCTGGAGTCTTCTATTTAATTTTCTTGCATAATTGTCTTGGCTAGGATCTCCACTTCAATGTTGCATACAAGTGGAAAGAGAAGACACCATTGTTTAGTTTCTAGTTTTCATTCACACCATTAATATGATATTTTTCATTTGTTGTTCAGTTGCTAAGTTGTATGCAGGAGACACAAGAGAGGTAGGTTCATTCCCTGGGTTGGGAAGATTCGCTGGAGTAGGATATGGCAATCCACTCCAGTATTCTTGCCTAGAGAATCCCATGGACAGAGGAACCTGGTTCGCTACAGTCCATGGGGCCACAAAGAGTTGGATACGGCTGAGCACTCCTACAAATATCTTAACTGTAAACTTTATGTAGAGGATTATTTGTATGGTTTTCACACCAAGGGGATCATATCACATTTGCAAATTTTAGCCTAGTTTTCTTCCCAACATAAACGGTTGTATCATTAATCTGTCTTTTATATATCACTGTAATGGCTACATGCCATTTTATTGCACTTTAAAAAATGAATTATCTTGCCATTTATCCAAGATTAATTATTCTAAAAATTATCCTATAAATCCATGTGGTTATATTCATGATTGTTTGGGGGTTGAAATCTAAGAAGTAGCGTGTCTGTGTCATAGGGCAGCACCTGTGAGAGATTTTTATAATTTAGTTTAGTATTTGCTCTGCTTGTGTTTTCTCTCCAACTAAATTGTCAGATTCTTTTAGATAAGAGCCTGGTTTTTTCTTCTGAGTATCTCCATAGGCTACCCAGGATACCTACACAGGAGCATTCGCCTGAAGGTGGTTAAGGAAAATATTTAAATGACTAGATATCTCTTTGCAACAAATGGTTTATTCTTAAACTTTCCTTCTGTACCTGAGATGTTTCCATTGTTTTCTTTTTATATGCCTTTATTATATGAAATACTACACACACACATACTTCTCAATAACTAACATTTTTTTATATTCTTTTTATCCAACTTTACATTTATTACTTCCATGTTGTCTAATTATCAAAGATATTTCAAGCAGTCTTTTTGCTTGAAAAGGGTGGGTATCAGGAACTGGGCTCTTGAGAATATATTGTTTAAGTAGTGCAGGTTTGGTAAGCAAACACAGTTGGTAAAAAAGTTTAGTTTCTTGTAAGTCTATAGCCAGATTGAATGCATATCTTTTGCTTGTCTAAACAATCATCACTGCTGCTGCTGCTAAGTCGCTTCAGTCGTGTCCGACTCTGTGCGACCCCATAGACGGCAGGCCATCAGGCTTCCCCATCCCTGGGATTCTCCAGGCAAGAACACTGGGGTGGATTGCCATTTCTTTGTCCAATGCATGAAAGTGAAAAGTGAAAGTGAAGTCGCTCAGTCGTGTCCGACCCCTAGTGACCCCATGGACTGCAGCCTACCAGGCTCCTCCGTCCATGGGACTTTCCAGGCAAGAGTACTGGAGTGGGGTGCCAGGCCTTCTCCGAAACAATCATCACAGTTGGTAACAATACAATTTTGCTACTAGAAGCACACGCACAGATTGAGAAATTGGGTGTGTTTTGTAGACATTTTTCAGAAGTAGGATACTATGAGGAGCAAGCTGGCTTAAAGAATAGGAGAGGAGGCACCATCTGAAAGAATAGGAAAGAAAATTCATGAAAATCTGTGGCTGGTGATCAAAAAGGAAAAGCTAATGGTTATTAGCTGTGAATAGTCTGAGTTTTTATGCTGCTAGAATGTACAATATTATAAATTACTGTTTTGGGATTGTTGTGCTAGAGAACAAATGACATATAAAAAAGAAAGAAACAGTCTTTGGATTGGGTTCTGTTTTATTTTAAAGTTATTTTCCAAGCACTACTGTAGGAGCCTTTTTCAAAAGTGACATTTCAAATCCTGAGGGTTTGTGCCTGGATGCAATTTATCTTTTAGCATATATTAAAGAAAAAGATGCTCTCGTGAAATTTTACTCACCTGTTAGCAAAATTCATGCCTTTTAAAGTTTAGAAATTCTAGAGTTTCTTATCAAGACATCGACATTAGCATCTGCAGCTCTTTAGCAAGAGATGTAAACATGCAAAAGATTAGCTTGTTTACTTACATTTCAGTTCAGTTCAGTCTTACATAACAACTGCTTAAGACCAAGACCAAACCAAAACATTGAGAACCTATAAAATACGTGGAGGTGCTTTGGGAGAGCTAGGAGGCTGGTGTCTAGAAAAGTCAGGTGAAACAAAGATGTATTCTATTGTGCAAAGAGCCAGATGTTTTAGATGAGTTGGGGGTTTGAGAAGAAAACGTGAAGGATCAGCTAGGATCTTCAGTGCCCCTTTGTTTTCCATCAAATCAGAAAGCAGGAAAGATAAGCATTCCCTGGGTTTAGGGGAAAGAAAGGAAGATTTTAAGGAGATGGTAGGATGCCATAAATCCTGTGTGTGGTGGGAACTGGACATGGAACAACAGACTGGTTCCAAATAGGAAAAGGAGTTCGTCAAGGCTGTATATTGTCACCCTGCTTATTTAACTTCTATGCAGAGTACATCATGAGAAACGCTGGACTGGAAGAAACACAAGCTGGAATCAAGATTGCCGGGAGAAATATCAATAGCCTCAGATATGCAGATGACACCACCCTTATGGCAGAAAGTGAAGAGGAACTCAAAAGCCTCTTGATGAAAGTGAAAGTGGAGAGTGAAAAAGTTGCCTTAAAACTCAACATTCAGAAAACGAAGATCATGGCATCCGGTCCCACCACTTCATGGGAAATAGATGGGGAAACAGTAGAAACAGTGTCAGACTTTATTTTTCTGGTCTCCAGAATCACTGCAGATGGTGACTGCAGCCATGAAATTAAAAGACGCTTACTCCTTGGAAGGAAAGTTATGACCAACCTAGACAGCATATTCAAAAGCAGAGACATTACCAACAAAGGTCCGTCTAGTCAAGGCTATGGTTTTTCCAGTGGTCATGTATGGATGTGAGAGTTGGACTGTGAAGAAGGCTGAGCGCCGAAGAATTGATGCTTTTGAACTGTGGTGTTGGAGAAGACTCTTGAGAGTTCCTTGGACTGCAAGGAGATCCAACCTGTCCATTCTGAAGGAGATCAGCCCTGGGATGTCTTTGGAAGGAATGATGCTAAAGCTGAAACTCCAGAACTTTGGCCACCTCATGTGAAGAGTTGACTCATTGGAAAAGACTCTGATGCTGGGAGGGATTGGGGGCAGGAGGAGAAGGGGATGACAGAGGATGAGATGGCTGGATGGCATCACTGACTCGATGGATGTGAGTCTGAGTGAACTCCGGGAGTTGGTGCTGGACAGGGAGGCCTGGCGTGCTGCAATTCATGGGGTCGCAAAAAGTTGGACACGGCTGAGCGACTGATCTGATCGGATCTGATCTGTGGTGGGAACATAATGGAAAAAAGGCTCAAAGCTTGCATGCGCAAGACCCTCGAAAGAGGCCGCCCTCCTCCTCCAGGGGCGGCGCTGTCTTTGTATCTTGGAGCACTCCACATGCCAGTCTGGGAATGATGTGGTAAGACTCATGGACCAAAAGGGTGCTGAGAAAGGTACTATCAAAGTAACCAACTGTTGGAGTGTAGCTTCCACTGTGACCTTGATTTCTGGATTCCAAGAGCCTTTATCTTTATTCTCATGGCTGGTACGATTATTACCTACTTCTGCCTGGGCCACCACAGTAGAAGCCTGATGTTAGTATTTTTAAAATATTTATTTATTTGACTGTTCCAGGTCTTCGTTGTGGCTTGTGGGATCTAGTTCCCTGACCAGGGACTGAACCTGGGCCCTGTCCATTTAGAGCTTGGAGTCTCAGCTACTGGACCACAAGGGAAGTGCATCCCTGACAAGTCCTGCCCATCTTATTAACTGTTCTTCACGTTGATGAGCCGTCTTTTCACAACCCCACTTCCTGCATACTTGAAGTTTCTGCTTCTGTTTCAGATTTAACGAATCATTTTCAAATGCTTCCATTAACTGTTACGAACCTTATTTCACATAGTTCTTTCTAAAATCATTAGCCTTTGTCTCAGTTAACTCAGAATTATTTTCTGCGTCTGTGCTCTTTTTGCTCAACTATTTGCTCGGCCTCACTTTCCTTGGTTTAGGTTCTACTCATCCTTCAAGGCTCAGTCTAAATCATATTTTTAACTTGAAACCTTAGGCAGCATACTTCAGCTCAGGAATGTTTATTTTCTTTTTTCTTTGCCAAGATATAAGCCTATTAACTAGGATGCTGGGAAAGAAATGACCTCATTTAACATTCTGTTGAATCCAGTAGTATCCTTTATTTCCATTCCGCTGTCCAAACCATATAGTAAACATTTTGACAATGGGAGCCTTCTGAGAATTCTGCAGTGCCTCAGACAGTGCTGGGCACCCAGCAGTTAACACAGCACCTACTTGTGACTGAGGAAGAAGACATATTAAATAAAAAATACCACAGTGGTACAAAGTATAGGGAAGTGAGCAAGCCTTGAATGATACCAGTCAGAAATAATTTCAAGAAGGTAATATAATTTTACAAGAGTTTTGTTTCTTCTTTCTTCAAAGACACCAAATGGGAGGGATAGGAAAGACCTCCAAATATTATATAGAGCTACCATATGACCCAGCAATCCCCCTACCAGATATAATGCCTGGAGAAAACTCTAATTCAAAAGGACACATGTACTCCAGTATTCACTGAAGTACTATTCACAATAGTCAGGACCTGGAAGCAACCTAAATGTTTAACAACAGATGCATGGATAAAGAAGTTGTGCATATTTCTGATGGAATATTACTTAGCCACTAAAAGGAATGAATCTGTAGAGACGTGGATGGACCTAGAGTGTGTCATACAGTGTAAAGCAAGTCAGAAAAAGAAACACAGAATCATAGATTAATGTACATATGTAGACTCTAGAAAAAGGGTACAGATGAACCTATTTCCAAGGCAGGAACAGAGAGGCAGACACAGAATGGACATGTGGACTTAGGTGTGGAAGGGAAGGGAAGGGTGAATTGAGAGATTAGGATTGACATAAATACTGTGTGTAAATTAGCTAGTGGGAAGCCTCTGCACAGCACAGGAAGCTCAGCTCGGTGTCTGTGATGACCTAGAGGGGTGTGATGGTGGGAGAGAGCTCCAGGGGGAGGAGATACATGTATACATATAGTTGATTCACTTCATTGTACCGCAGAAATGAGCACAACATCGTAAAGCAATGATAAGCCAATAAAAAATAAATTTAAAAAAAATGAAAAAAGAAAAAAGATTCCAAATGTTGCATGGTCTGCTGTGTTGTTTGGTGCAAACAGCCTTGGGAAAATTGGAACCTGGAATATTTGATGAATCCTCCAGCCTTGGCACGTCAGCCTGGAGTGTGCTTTATTTTCTTTTATTCCTCAGGATCCCTATGATTATTAATAGTGGATATTATCCAAGGGCAAAGAATGTGTGGTCTTTTTGACCAGAGACTAGTTTCCATAAAGAAAATAGCGAACTAATTATCATCTCTGTCTCCAATCCATTTCTGCCACCCATAGCAACAAAGGATTCCATTAAAAAACATTACTATTTTATTAAAAATGCTAAATTAATTTAGTATTCTTTTTAATTTCCCAGTAGGTTTTGAAGAGATTATGGTGCCATCTGTGTATGCCCAGGAGTGATAATTATAATAGCAGAAGAACCAGCCTCAGCTTTGGTGCCTTCTTTTTCAAAAGTGACCTGAATGGAGTCATTGCATTTACTGATTAGTTACAGTTCTTTCTCTTCATTCAAATTGGTAATGAGGGAAACAATACTTCTCAATACTCTTTTAGTAAAAATGAATATCTCCTGAAGTAAACAGTTCAGGTGTAGACTACTTAATGGGCTTATTCAGCAGAGTTTATGAAAAAGTTGAACCAGTTCATTCTTAGCTTGTTTTCAGTTTTTACATACGGATTATCTTTTGCTAGTCTGTGAAGCTTGTAAACCACCTTCTGTGCCAAGCTATTGTTTCTTAGCTGCCAGCCCACTCTTCCAAACTCGACTTTGTGATGGTGAGGCTGAGATTTTGTCAACCACATTTCAGCACTGCCACTTGGCTCCTGGCTAGGCTATACCACTAGAGACCACTAGATGGGCTTCCTGTTTATTTCCTATGACTGTGCTATACTCCATCTTTTCCGCATTATCTTAATTCCGCATTCCCTTAATTCATTGGGAATTCATTTTGGAGTTTTTCCAACACTTGCAGAGTTGGATTAAGGCACCATCCCAGGGATATCAGCACTAGCTAGCACCTTCTCAGAAGTCTGAATTTCATCTCCTCCAGGCTTTAAAAAACTTTAACTCCTCCCTTTGTTCTGCTAAGCCAAGGTGTGTAGCTGCCTCCTGCAACTGATACTTTCATGATACTTGAAAAACAAATTTTTTGTTCGAGTATACTTGATTTACAGGATACTTCCCTGATACCAGATGTAGGCAAGTGTGTGTATTATCTGTGGCTGCTTTATAAGAGTCAAATATTTGCAATGGAGACCATATGACTGAAAATGTTTGCTCCCTGGCTCTTTGTACAGAAAGTTTAGTGAACTCTGCCACAGTGTTCTAGTCTTGTCTTTTTAAAGTTTACACTAAAATTTTAAAATAATTACATTAAGTTCTCTCTGTTCATATAATCAGTGTGGTTTCTAGATCATGCTTGGACCTTGACTGATACAAATATTGGTTCCACGTGTGGTCCTGGGAAATGGACACTCCAAATGGGGATTGGTTTGGTCATATTTTTTGCTTGAATCCAAGGTTGAAATTAGGTACTAGCAACCCATGGTGTGCAGTTGACCTCATTTAATCCAATCATTACCAGTGTTGATTGTGGTGAAGTGCCTACTGCTGCATATGCCTCAGAACCTGACCGTCATGACAGGAATGATGACTACAAGGACTTTGGCTGGGATAGATTTTCTGATGGTTTTGAAGTTCTTACAAAAAGAAAACGACAAATCCAGAGACTTGGAGAGCTTTATTATATCCCTAAAAATATCTTTTTAATAACCTGGACTATCATTGCTGAGAATCAAATACAAAATTTAATTGGGCAGAATGCACAATTACAACAAAAATTAAATTCATAGCTTTTGCTGAGTCATTGACGTACAAGTACAGAGTCTGACCAGGGAAGAAATGTGCCCCAATTAGCCTGGTGAAGTCTATGAATCCTTTCTCCAACTATAGCTTTTAGATACATGAGCTAAAATATATAGGATAAAAATGGGAACAAATTATATTGAAATACAGTAATCAAAATATTTTTTAAAATCCATGTAATTCTTTAAAATAAATGCTTTAAAGAACAATGTCTAACAGTGGGTCTTTGCTGCTAAGTTACTTCAGTCGTGTCTGACTCTGCGTGACCCCATAGGGAGCAGCCCACCAGGCTCCCTCGTCCCTGGGATTCTCCAGGCAAGAACACTGGAGTAGGTTGCCGTTTCCTTCTCCAATGCATGAAGGTGAAAAGTGAAAGTGAAGTTGCTCAGTCGAAATGCCACAATTTGAATACTTTTTAATGATATATCTGCATCACATTATAAAGTAGTGTGAAATATCTATGATTTCTATTGTTGCCAAAGTCATGGGCAATGATTAACACTACTGTGGGGTTGGGTTTTTTTTTTGCTCGTATTTTTTATCGAAGAAAATCTAAATTTCAGTTAGACGTTAATGAAAATAAAGATGTGTTTTTTTCTTCTTCAAGTTTACTAATCTGGTTTTCATCTATGTACCTCAAGAATCCGTGATTTAGTGGTTTAGGTACCCTTGAGAAATCAGCAGTATATATATCCTTGAGTTTTGACATAATTATTCAAAATTAATTAGATGAGGATGAAGGCTGCATGGTTCATTTAATCTTCTTTTAACTCTTTCTACTTATGACACATCCTCCTATCATCCTAGGAGTCTCTTCCTCTAGGAGACTGGCTGAGAGAGTGTTCTCTCTGCATCTATATAGTGCCAGGACTTTTGCTATGGAATCACCTACTATACCATCGTGTTCAAGTACTTAAATGTGTTTTCCGCATCAGAGATTAGGATACTATTCTGCCTGTTTGCCTTTCCATATTCTCCCCACTTGACTGTGAGGTTTCTGATGTTAGAGACCACATCTGACCACATCCAACACAGGGCCCATCACCTAATACAGTTGTCCCCAACGTTTTCGGCATCAGGGATCAGTTTTATGGAAGAAAAGTTTTCCATGGACCGGGGGAAGGAGGGTATGGTTTGGTGGTGATTCAAGGGCATTGTATTTATTGCGCACTTTGTTTGTATTGTTATTGCATCAGCTCCACCTCAGATCGTCAGGCACTGGATCCCAGAGGCTGGGAACTACTGAGTGGCTGCTCAGACTACGTTTGTGAGCCAACAAGTGCATGAAATGGATGGATTCCAAGGTGAAAATAGTGTTCTTCTCTTGTTCAGGGCCAAAGGTCTTGACCAGGTATTTTGCATAAGCCTTGCCGTGAATGGAGAGAGAAGAGAATAGAAGTGAATGTGTCAGTATAAATCTGTCCACCGCTGGAAAAGCAACTCAGTGTTCAACTCTATCGATAGTGGTGCACTAGACATGCCACCTCTGAGGAGGACACTATTCTGGTTTTTTTTTTTTTTTTTCATTGCAAAGAGAATCGTGAGTCGTTTTACAGAATGGCATGTATGACATCAGTGTGCCGCGTACATCAGGGGAGACTGGATCTCCCCTTAGCTGTGGGGGTGAGAGATGAGTCTCGACTAAACCAATCCAGTCATGGTAATTCCCTTTGGCAGTGTTTAGTTTAGGCATGGGCGTGTGATGCAACTGTGGGCAAAGAAATGTCATGGCAAGGCTGCTGATGGGTGTCCAGGAAAAGATAAAAAGATATGCATGAAAGGCCACATTCCTGTATCTCTCTCTTTGGCTGTGGTTATATGAGGGGGTGATGCTAGAGCTCATGAAAAGTGTGTGAGAGAGGGGAGCAGGTGGCATAACGAAGTGGCAGTGTGACGGATGGAAGGACAGTGGATGACTGGTGATGTCATTGAGATGCTCTGTGAACCAACTGCTGCACTTGTTATATCGCAGGAGTCTTTACTAGGCCATTTTTTAATGGATTTTTTTGTTATTTGCATCCTAAAGGGTCTTAACTGCTTCACCTTCTTAAGGGAAGGACAGCTTTCCTAATGGTCATACACGGGTGTGACAGGGATTCCAGTCTGCCTGACACCTCAGTGCAGGAGAGTCACAGAAGTCTGTATTATATGCAGGAGTTCTTTAACAGCTCCAAAGTTCTAGTTAAACAGTGGATAGGGTGCCAGCCATTTCTGAAATTCATCAAATGAGAACATTTCAAGCTAGATGAGAAGCATTTGTGGGTGAACTAACCCCAAACACCCTTCTGAAACCCCAGTATGCTATGGCAAGGCGTTCCTGTGCAGCCTGTCAGGTGTTGCTGTGTTATGAAACTGGCTTTGACACTTGGATGTCTACCACTTGGTGAGTGGTTAGTTATGAAATGCTATTGGTTATACAGATTATACTTCTGGAATAAAGCCTGGACTTCTGGGATCTTTTTAGTGGCTGGTTTATTTGTATTTCCAAGGCCATTTTCCCAATAAGCCAACACAATCAAATTACATGCAGCTTTGAAGACATTCTACCTTACAGTTTGACATTTTAATTAGGACTTTAAAGAGATAATAATCACTGCCCACAACTTCCCTAATGTTACCTAGAAATGGGCCAGTTAATTAGGATCCCAGAAAAACCCACCACATACATTTCATTTTAATTGTTTTTCCAAAACTCCCATCACCACATCTCTTGGCTTCAACTCAGACCAAATCAAACAAACAGCAGGGAAGAGTTCAATCTCTCTGGCCTTCCAAAAACTCTAAGGGTGCAAATAAGGAAGGCAGTCTATGTCCATCATCTGAAAATGTAGGTTACAGCCTGCCTAAGATATTTTTCTTTTCATTTCAAGATTGCTTTTGAAAGGAAAACCATGCCAGTGCATTTCATTAGGTCATTCTCTATGAAAGCCATTGACATCTGGTTCATCTGATCTCTTTGATTCCTGTATCTATACTTTATTTTTCTTTATCTCTTCTAGGGTAACATTATTAATGGGTGGTCCCACTAAGGAATTTTTTTTTTTTTTAATGCTCGCTGATGGCCTTACATTTCTTCAAAGTGGATTTTACAAGGTGGAGGGAAAAATGAGTCTGTCTATTGTTGAGACACAAAGGGGCCCAGGGTGTGATAGCAATTCAAGAAATGAATTCTGGACTGTTGGGCGGATTATGTGTAATAGGATGCTCACTGCCTCACCAAGCCCTGCCCCTCCCTATCCCTGGGGTCAACATACAAGAATGGAAATGTGGTAAACGTCTGAGCTGTTTGACTAACGCTCTGATGTGTTTTGACACATTCAGGCTGGAGAGGTGGTTGTCACTTCCCAGAAGGGGTTTAAGAAGTGTAACAATATGCCCCTCTGTCACTCTGCCAGTCAGGTGCCTTTAGCCTCAGTTTTGGACCTGAGTACTTGTGCCCCAGTCCCCAGGTGAATGATCCGTTGCAACGTGTATCTCCGTTCCCAGGATCCAGAGGTTATAAAATTTCTTGTGTTCAACAGTCGAGTTCATTTGAAGGCTATCCTCCACTTGCAACTTCATTGGTGACTACTATTTCAACATGCCGCTGAATGTGCTCACTGCACACTTGTTCGTGGTGAGAGGCAATGAATCCAACGAGACGCAAACGTTAGCCACCACCCCTCCAACACGCACAGCCCCTTCCAAGTCTGGCAAGACCTCTTGCAATGTGATCACATGTGTTTGTAACATTTGAAAACGTAAGATAATCTAACAACAGCTAGTTATAACCACTGTGTGCTTTCCTGACCAATTTTGTCCAAACAATTTTGTGGTTTCTTTTACAAAATAAGGACCCCCCCCCCCTCCACCAGTTGTTTAACCTTTAAGACTAACAAACCTGGATCTGCCCCTGCTCTTTATGTAAGTACTTTTTAAACTGGTTTACAACTTGATGGAAGTTTTGTCTGTAAAACACTTTGTTTTGATTTCGGTACGTGCCTTAGCATGCTCACCACCACCAAAGGTTTCGTCTCCATCCGTCACCGTACTGTTGATCCCATTACCCATTTTACTCTTCCCCGACTCTCTTCCCTTCTGGCAGCCACTATGTTCTCTGAATCTATCTGTTTCAGTTTTTGTTTGGCTTATTTGTTTGCTTTTAATTTAATATTGCACATATTAAAAACACATAAAATTGTAGGTTTCTTTTTAGTGTATTTGAATTATTTCACTTAATACCCTTCAAAATAGTATATAAAGAAATCATACAATTCAACAACAACAAAACAAGCCAATTAACAAATAGCAGAGGAGCTGAATAGACATTTTTCCAAAGAAAACCTACAGATGGCCAACAGGCACATGGGGAGATGTTTAACAGCATTAAGTATTAAGGAAATGCAAATCAAAACTGCAATGAGATATCACTTCATATCCATTAGAATGGTTATGATAAGCACTTTTAAAAAGTGTTATTGGGCTTTCCTGGTGGCAACGTCAGTAAAGAATCCACCTGCAATGTGGGAGACCTGGGTTCAATCTATGGGTTGGGAAGATCCCCTGGAGGAGGGCATGGCAACCCACTCCAGTATTTGCTTGGAGAATCCCCACGGACAGAGGAGCCTGGCAGGCTGCAGTCCATGGGATCGCAAAGAGTCAGACACGACAAGTGACTAAGCACACAGGTCCTTGATTAGAAGAATGTGATGTGTCCAGATAATCACAAGCTGGCTTTTAGAGGTAGCTCTGTGTGCAAAGGAATGTCCTTGAAGCAGACCAAGTTGGCACAGTAAGTCTTATTTTTCCTGTCAACCACGATTCCCTGAGATTTCTCCAAACTTGAGACAGTTCTCTGATCTTGAGAGTTTAAATCAGATAAGATATGTGTGATTCTCACTGGGTAACAAACAAGGATGCACCGTATAGCAAATGCACCTTGCTCAATTTATGCAGCAGCCTAGATGGCAGCAGGCAGGGGGGAGTTTGGGGGAGAATGGATGCATGTATATGTATGGCTGATCATCTGAAACGATCACATTGTTAGTTGGCTAAACCTCAATACAAAATAAAATGTTTACAGTCAAGAAGAGATATCTGTGATTCTTAGAACAGTGAATGTGCATCGTAAGCCCTCAGTGAATGCTAGCTATAATAATCACGGTTATATTAATTTCCTCCAAATTGTGTAGCCTGTGTGTATCTTTTTCTACTACTTCCTTCATCTGGGAAAAGAGAGAATACTTATTTTACAGGGATGTTTTGGGGAAAAAGTATGTAAAGCACTTGTCACAGTGGGCTACGCACCCAATGAATGGACATGATTATTGTAATGATGTGCCGATGTATCATGGGCTTCCCTGGTGGCTCAGTTTACTGGTGAAGAACCCACCTACCAATGCAGGAGACATGGGTTTGATCTCTGAGTCAGGAAGATCCCCCCAGATAAGGGAATGGCAATCTGCTCCAGTATTCTTGCCTGAGGAATTCCATGGACCAAGGGACCTGGTGGGATACAGTCTATGGGTTGCAAAAGAGTCAGACTTAGCAACTAAACAACACCAACAAACCGATGTATCATATACAATCATATATATATGGTATGAAACGGAGAGAAATGAAATGATAATAATTCTGGCATACTTAGGAATCCTGATGAGTTAACTCATAAGCTCACTTACACGGTTTCACAACACTTGGATTAGAATTCTAAAGCTAACTAATGGGCTCTTAAGACCTATTAGAATTTCATTAGAAATGTTATCAGATTGAAATCTGAATTCATTTGCATAATCTAATCTTGTACTGGATTTCTGCACAAATATAAGTAATAATTGGTTAAAGATTAGTGAGAAATAAGATATTAGCAAATATATTCCTCAAATCTCATTTGAATTTCATTCCAATTGTATTCACAACCAGGGATTTGAATTATTGATTTCTATCTTGCCTGGAAATTTTAAGAAAAGTAACTATAGCATTCCCTTAATTTTCTTGAATGAACTATATGTTAATGTTTTGTTTTTATACTAAATATATAGGTTCTATCTTCTTTGTTTAAGTGGGGCCAAAATTCATAAAATATTCTCCTGAACTTCAAGATGTCTATAGTTTTAAGGGTGTTAGACCAAGTTGGGCATATGCATATTTGCACTGTCGTACATAAGCAAAATGAATATTGTGCTACATAAAAGCGTATACATCCTTTTTAAAAATAAATATTATCAAATGGAAAATATATGATGTTAGACTATGAATTTCTTAAGGGCAGTGTCTAACAGAATGCCTGAACACAGGTAAAAGTTCAATATACATTACTTTAATGACTAAATGAATAAATTCAGTTCAGTTCAGTCAGTCAGTCTTTGCGACCCTGTGGACTGCAGCACACCAGGCTTCCCTGTACATCACCAACCCCTGGAGCTTACTCAAACTCATTTCCATCAAGTCTATGGTGCCATCCAACCATCTCGTCCTCTGTCGTCACCTTCTCCTCCTGCCTTCAATCTTTCCCAGCATCAGGGTCTTTTCCAGTGAGTTGGTTCTTCACATCAGGTGGCCAACGTGTTGGAATTTCAGCTTCAACCTTAGTCCTTCCAATGAATATTCAAGATTGATTTCCTTTTGGATGGACTGGTTGGCTCTCCTTGCAGCCCAAGGGAGTCACAAGAGTCTTCTGTAACACCACAATTCAAAAAAATCAATTCTTCGGTGCTCAGCTTTCTTTATAGTCCAACTCTCACATCCATACATGACTACTGGAAAAACCATAACTTTGACTAGATGAACCTTCGTTAACAAAGTAATGTCTCTGCTTTTTAATATGCTGTCTAGGTTGTTCATAGTTTTTCTTCCAAGGAGCAAGTGTTTATTAATTTTGTCACCATCTGCAGTGATTTTGGAGCCCAAGAAAATAAAGTCTGTCACTGTTTCCATTGTTCCCCCATCTATTTGCCATGAAGTGATGGGACCGGATGCCATGATCTTAGTTTTCTGAATGTTGAGTTTTAAGCCTGCTTTTTCTCTCTCCTCTTTCACTTCCATCAAGAGGCCCTTCAGTTCCTCTTCACTTTCTGCAGGTGGTGTTGTCTACATATCTAAGGTTATTGCTATTTTTCCTGGCAATCTTGATTCCAGCTTGTGCTTCATCCAGCCTGGCATTTCACATAATGTACTCTGCATATAAGTTAAATAAGCAGGATGACAATATACGTCTTGACAGGAGTCTTGACGTGCTCCTTTCTTGATTTGGAACCAGTCTGTTGTTCCATGTTCGGTTCTAACTGTTGTTTCTTGACCTGCGTATAGATTTCTCAGGAGGCAGGTAAGGTGGTCTGGTATTCTCTAAGAATTCATCTCGTTAAGAATTTTCCACAGTTTGTTGTGATCCACACAGTCAAAGGCTTTGGTGTAATCAATAAAGCAGAAGTAGATGTTTTTCTGGAACTCTCTTGCTTTTTCTATGATCCAATGGATGTTGGCAATTTGATCTTTGGTTCCTCTGCCTTTTCTAAAACCAGCTTGAACATCTGGAAGTTCATGATTCATGTACTGTTGAAGCCTGGCTTGGAGAATGTTGAGCATACTTTACTAGTGTGTGAAAGTGAAAAGTGAAAGTGAAGTCATTCAGTCGTGTCCGACTCTTTGCGACCCCATAGACTGTAGCCTACCAGGCTCCTCCTTCCACGGGATTCTCCAGGCAAATTGTGCAGTATTTTGAGCATTCTTTGACATTGCCTTCCTTTGGGATTGGAATGAAAATTGACCTTTTCCAGTCCTGTGACCACTGCTGAGTTTTCCAAATTTGCTGGCATATTGAGTGCAGCACATTCACAGCATCATCTTTTCGGATTTGAAATAGCTCAACTAGAATTCTATCACCTCCACTAGCTTTGTTTGTAGCGATGCTTCCTAAGGCCCACTTGACTTTGCATTCCAGGATGTCTGGCTCTAGGTGAGAGTGATCACACCATTGTGATTATCTGGGTCATGAAGATCTTTTTTGTATAGTTCTTCTGTGTATTCTTGCCACCTCTTCTTAATAGCTTCTGCTTCTGTTAAGTCCATACGATTTCTGTCCTTTATTGAGGTCATGGTTGCATGAAATGTTCCCTTGGTATCTCCAATTTTCTTGAAGAGATCTCTAGTCTTTCCCAGCCTATTGCTTTCCTCTATTTCTTTGCATTGATCACTGAGGAAGGCTTTCTTATCTCACCTTTCTGTTCTTTGGAACTCTGCATTCAGATGGGTATATCTTTCCTTTTCTCCTTTCCTTTTCACTTTTCTTCTTTTCTCAGCTCTTTGTAAGGCCTCCTCAGACAACAATTTCCTCTTTTTGCCTTTCTTTTTCTTGGGGATGGTCTTGATCCCTGACTCCTGTACAATGTCATGAACCTCCGTCCGTAGTTCTTCAGGCAGTCTATCAGATCTAATCCCTGAATCTAATTTGTCACTTCCACTGTATAGTCATAAGGGATTTGATTTAGGTCATACCTGAATTGAATGGAGTAGTTTGAATTTGGTAGGGAGAGTTCATGAAATATTCTGAAGTATGTGACTCTATGAGCTTCTCAGAAGAGAATCAGAGATTTGGGGACTCTATGAGATTCTCAGAAGAGAATCAGAGATCCAGAAAAGAAAGGAATTTAGTGACTATGTAGGCCAAAAAGTCTCATTTTACACTAGGGAGATAGAATCATTTATATAAACTAGTAATGGAACCAGGAGATGGTATGGAGAGCAAAGTGAGATGTACATGAAAGTATTCCCGTATGTTGTATCTCAAAGTAAATCAGTAAATAATACTTAGATTCATGGAATAATATTAAGAAAATCAGTGCTATGTCAATTGCAAGACTTGGCTTCTTCTCAAATTATTTATCTATTTCTGGTTATTAATTTCTTTCAGACTAATTCCCAATGATTGTCCATATAATTTTGTCATAGGGAAACTATTGCATTGTGCACTGTCTGAAAAAAAAATAGTACTCACAAGTGAGAGGTTTGGGATGTCTGTCTTTCAGAGGTTTCTATTGTAATGAGATTTGACATATACCATGTGCATGGTGAAAATGCAAATTTAGAGGGTAGTGGAAAAAGGAAAGCAAGTTTATATAACTGACACAATTTGAAGCACAACAGTCCATGTGGCTTCAATTACTGTCAAACCCCTTTAGTTTGCTGTAGAAAGGAAGAGGGAACAAAATAGCACTGTCTCTGTGGTTGAAAAAGACCCCACCATTGGAATTTGAGTTCCTAGATGCTGTGTGTGTGTGTGTGTGTGTGTGAGAGAGAGAGAGAGAGACAGACAGACAGACAGACAGACAGTCAGACAGTCATAGTCTTAATTCATTGAATACCTGAATCCTCCTTTCTTTGAGGTTTTTAACTTCTTCAATCTCATGCAAAGCTACCTGCCTGGGGAGTCTAAGATAAAGATCATAGTAAAGCTGGCTTTGTATGAATTCAAATAACTGGTCTGCTTTTTTAAGTCCCAAAGGATATTTAGCCAGACCAAATTTATGAATTTCTATGAGCAACCGTCTGGACTGATGCATCTTAGAAGAGTTCTTCTCATCAGTAGCTGTCATGAGGTCTTTAATATCCAAACTGTAATTTCCATTCCAGCTTTGAAGACCACTGGTGAACAAGCTAAAGTGGAGCTTTGGTTGATGATCCATAGAGTAGGTTTAGCAGCCTAGACTAAAGATGGATTGTCTTAAGATGAGATGAACCTTTTGGAGTATACTTGCATGGGTACATGCATGCTTAGTCGCTTCAGTCATGTTTGACTCCTTGCGACCCCATGGACTGTAGCCCCCCAGGCTCCAATGTCCATGGGATTTCCAGGCAAGAATACCAGAGTGGGCTTCTGTGCCTTCCTCCAAGGAATCTTCCTGACCCAGGGATCGAACCTGAGTCTCCTGCATTGTAGGTGGATTCTTTACCCACTGAACCACCTGGGTTGTCTTAGCATATTCTTGGTAGTGAGTAAAAGACAGTAGGCAAAGTTGAAAATTCAGGTGCATCAGAATCCCACTGTTGGGCATACACCCAGAGAAAACCATAATTTAGAAAGGCCCGTGCATGTGAACACTGTGGCACTATTTACAATAGCCAGGTCATGGAAGCTACCGAAACAGCTATCCACAGTTGAATGACTAAAGAAGATGATTGCATCCATGTGGGCTAAGTTGCTTCAGTCGTGTCTGACTCTTTGTGACCCTATGAACTGTAGTCCCTCAGGCTCCTCTGTCCATGGGCTTCTCCAGGCAAGGATACCGGAGTGGGTTGCCATGCCCTCCTCCATGGGATCTTCCTTACCCAGCAATCAAACCCACATCTCTTGTATCTCCTGCATTGGCAGGTGAGCTCTTTACCACTAGTGCCACCTGGGGAGCCCAAGCAAGATGTGGTGTGTGTGTGTGTGTGCGTGTGTGTGTGTGTGTGTGCGCGTGTGTAATGGAATATTACTCAACTATATAAAGGAATGAAATTGGGTCATTTGTAGTGATGTAAATGGACCTAGAGTCTGTCATACAAAGTGAAGTAACTCAGAAAGAGGAAAACAAATATTGTCCATTAGTGTATAAACATGGAACCTAGAAAAATGGTAGAGATGAACCTATGTGCAGGGCAGGAATAGAAACACAGATGTAGTGAGCAAACATGTGGCACAGTGGAGCAAGGGGAAGGTGGGACAGATGGGGAGACTAGCACTGATATACACACACCGCCACGTGTAAAGCTGCGGGGGGAAGATGCTGTGTAGCACAGGGCATCCAGCTCAGCGCCCTGTGATGCCTAGAGGGCCCGCCGGGAGTGGGGGAGTGGGAGGGAGGTGCAAGAGGCAGGGAGCTTACCTATACCACAGCTCATTCGCTTCAGTGTACAGCAGAAGCTAGCACAGCACTGTAAAGTAATTACGCTCCAATTAAAAAAATTAAGCGGGTTGCCATGGGAAAGAAAAACCATCCCATGAATCGTGCTGGGATGAGACCAGTAAGCACAGAAGAAGCGCTGTATCTACAGGTGGAAAATACTAAATGAATATTCTTGTACTTTTCTTTCTAGTGCTTTCAAAAGTTTTGGCAGAGACATGACTATATGCTGCTACCCTTGTGTCAAAAAAGGAGATACATTTAGGAGAAAAATCAGGACCTAGACTCAAAGAGCTGGAACTAGCTAAGCGAATGTTATCTTTTTCATTGAAATTACTCCTATAAACTGGAGTTAAATTGGTTTGATGGCTCCGAAGCTAACACTTCTGGGGGAACATTTTAGAGCATCTTTTGAAATGAGTATTTGTGGTAGACAAAGGAAGCTCACAATAATATCTGGGAAAAGAAAAATAAATTTCATTAGAATATTTCCAGTCTTTTCAAAATTAATCTTACACCACCTTCCATTATAGGGGAACACTGAATAAAGAAAATTGTTTCTCAAGCATCCAACTTTGTGTGCTAGTTTAAGACTTTTTGCCAAAACATCCATTTACTTTCCTAGCCTGGGGGAACTGAACTAACAAACGGATGTCACTTCTAAGCACACAAGTGTCTTTGGTGTATGCTGAATGAAAAAGTTTGAGGGAAAAAGAAACTTCCATTCACATAAAATTCTTTCTCATTAATATCCCAGAGCAAAGAGTTGCTTGTAAGTTTGGGGGAGGTGAGGAGGGTGGAGACGTATCACTAGCATTCAGCTTAGCTTGGACAAACCACATCAACGCTACAGTTTGATTGTAGCATTTTCATTCTTTCCCATGTTTTCAATCCCTTCAACTTTTGCTTCGACCAGTGACCTCCACTAAGGATCCGCCCAAGTGTATAGGATGATTGGGATGCCTGAACAATGGAGAAGTCTTCTGGGTTTCTTATCTGTATGTCATTTGCTTGTACTGGCCTAGCCATATGGCTATCAGAGGAAATTGTATTTTTCCAACCTCAGAGAATGTGTTTTATTAATTCCTTTGCAAATTCTTCTCACTCAGTGAACGATTCAGAAAGAAAATTCTCAGATTCAGGTGAAGGGAGTCATACCAAACACTTGCCAGACCACAAAAACTTCAGCTGCCTGGGCTTTAAGGCTGATTTCAGTCACTAAGGAATTTGGGGATGAAAACACTGTTTGTAGTGAACTTGCAGAAATTCTACAAGTGTCACAAGGACAGGGGTCAGGTCTGTCACCCATTCGGTTGAAGAACTATTTAACTGTCTACTTCAATGACCTTTTCATCTTTTTATCCCCATTGCTTAGATTGTTAGACTCCCTAATAATTTACAGGCGCCAGGGGTAGGGTTCTTTCCCTGGAGGCATTAAAGTTCTGCCCCGATCATCTGCTTGGGGGAAGATGGTTTGCTCTGTCTTGTTTTTCTCTTAAATGTGCTTTGGTCTTCATGCCCTAACTCAGTGGTTCTCACATGTGAGTATGCGTCAGAATCCCTGGCTTATTAGACTATGGATTATTATGCCCACTTCCTCTGCCTGCCTCCAAAACACACATCCACACCCAAACCCACCCCCACCCCCTCTGTGAGTTTGTGTTTCTAAATAGTTCCCGGGTGTTGCTGATGCTTCCAGTCCTGGTCCACATGTCAAGAACCATTGCTCTGACCAGCCATCAATTCCCATTCCTAGAACATTCCATCTTCTGTCCCTTGCAGACAAGCTGTTTCTCTTTTCTTTTTTCTCTTTTGCGACCACTTCCCCCCATTCATTTTCAAACATGACACTAAATGTGTCGAACATACTTAAGCCTTACCACCTTCTAATATAATAGAATTCAGAGCAGTTTTGCTTTCACATTATTTACCTGGGCAGTATAGTGATGCAAGTAGTTACTTAACGATGGTTCGACATCTCCACTTATCACAACCACACTTTGGAATGATGCAAACTCAGATAAGGCTGAATCAAGTGGAATTCAGTGCTGGAGGAGGCGCTTATTTCTGTTTCACGATGGAGGTTCTTGCCCCACTGGTATTATTTTGCTCTTATTTGCTTGTTAACCCAGCCCCTGTCTATCACATGTCCCTGGATGCTTATTTTAGAAAACAAGAGTGTGTGTTTTTATACAGTGACGGATTTATTGTTTTAAAGGTATTTTCAAGTCAGTTCTGCTTGTTCGGGAGATCTCAAAGTACATCGTCCGAGTTGGTCATCACCAAGAGGCAAAAAAGGTGTAAATACAGTCCATGCTGAGAGTAACATAAAGGCCAAGGGGGCAGTTTATTTTGTTGAATTCCACCAAAGGCAAGCAACACAGCAGCTTCAGACCTGTCCATATCGGCCTGGTGGCGGGCGACACGCTGGCACTTTGAGGATCCTGGCTCCATCCCCGCCGTGGGAAAAGCTTACATGTGATTAGAGCCACAATTAAAATGGGACTTGACAAAGTAATTGAGAGAGGCAGCCGCTTTTGCAATGTTCAGGACTAATTCAATGGATTTTCTTCCCTGTCTTCAGCAGCGTTCGGCAGCTTCTTTGGTGACCGGCTACACCGTTTGGCAGTGAGTTCAAGGGCTCATAACTGCACAGAGCAAGGAGCCTGCTGAACAGTGAGGTTCCAGTTTAGAAAGAGTGCTGCAAACAAAGGTAGGCTTTTATTTTGAGTAAGATCCTTTCATCTGCGCAAAATCGCATGCCTGATCACGTGCCACTCACCACTGCCACGCTCACAGTGCTGGGCATACATCCTCACGCTCTCATTCTTAAATCCTGGAGGGTGGGGGACTTAATGGCAGCATTTTGTCCCAAGTTTCCAATTTATTGAACTCTCTCTGTGTCCCTATTTCTCGCTTTGCTTCTCTTTACCACTTTCAGCTCCTGTCTTCTCCTTCTTTTTGGGTCCCTGTTTTATTAAGATGATTATTTTTGGTAGGTGGCTTGGAATGTAATATTTGGTGTTTTGTTTTCATGGGAGAAAACTGATGGTATTATAGGTTTCCCATGGACTACAGGGCATGCCTATCTCTGCCTCTCTCTGCCTGCCCGCCGGTCCTTAGGGAAAGTAGCTGCCTACAAAGCGTGGTCAAAGGTCTTCACTGCACTTGTGACGGTGCATAGTTGTCTATGTCTGAGTAATTGCTGGATTGCTCTCTGTCTTCCTCACTGAACACAGGCCACTGGAGGACGATGCCCACCTGTTTGGAGCTTGGTTGTGTCTCTAGTACCTTTCATGGTGACAGCAGACACACAATAGCATTTATTGTGGGGCAGGAAAGAATACAGTGTACCAGTTGAGTTATGGGAAGTGTACCAGTTGAGTAATGGGAAGTTCTTAGCTGGTCTTAACTACACTTTGGAAATGGCACTCCACTTTGGAAAGAATTGTGCAGAGAGTTCTTAGTCATGAGCCTGTGGTTTGGTTTGTTGGTTTAGTTTATTTTGAGACATTCAAGAGATGGTATGGTTGGGTGGAGATAGACAAACAATGTATCACAATAAGGATAAGTATTAATTATGATGAATTCTATGAACTTTCTATTTCAGCAACTAATTATTGGAATGTCCAGATTGCTGTAGCAATGTATTAAGTTTCTGAAAACTTGGGAAATACGGTCTATGCTAGTTTTTCTAGGGTTACCACAACAAAGTACTACAGACTGAGTGACCTAAACAACAGAAATTTATTATTTGGAGTCTAGAAATTCAAGATCAAGGTGTCCACATGGTTGATTCCTTCAAAGGGCCAGGAGGGAGAAATCTCTTCTACGCCTCTCTCCTAGCTTTTGTGGTTCCTGACAATCTTTGGCATTCCTTGGCTTGTAGAGGCATCACCCTGATCTCCAACTTCATGTTCATATGGTCTCCTCCCTGTTTACCTGCATCTTCTGATTAGGACACCAGTCAGATTGGACAGGAGCCCACCATATTCTGGGATGACCTCATGTGAACTAGTGATGTCTGTCACACCCCTACTTCTAAATAAGACCACTTTCTGAGATGCTGCAGGTTAGCACTTTAACATGTGAATTTTTCATGGACACAATGGACATGGTCTGGTAAGGTACAGCTACTGAACAGAAGATGCATCAGAATCTGCATCCAGATGCTCCCTGCCACCTCCCTCCAGTGGTGGGGTTTTGACCTTTTTCCAGTGCAGGGTCAGGATAATCTTGGCTTGGCAATCCACTTCCATTTAACTAGTTGAACCTGTTTCAGAGAGCCAGCCAGCAGGTCAGTTGCCAGCTGGCACTCTCCCTGTGTCATCTCCAGTGGAAGCTAGGACAATGCCTGCGACAATATGAGAAAACTTCTGATGTCTGCAAAAAGGGCAAAACCCTTCTCCTCACTATCACTTGTGAAGCAGTCCCGTCAGCTCCCCCGGTGCTGTGAGGACGGCAGGAGAAGCTTCTAGGGGGTTGTTGTGGGGGATGGCTACTGAGAACTAGGACATCAGTTGATGGACAGCATTGATCTGTTCTGACAGAAGAGCTCCTAGGCAAAAAAAAAAAAAAAAAAAAAAACTCAGACCTAGGATGATGAAATACACTGGAACCATCGGGCACAAATATTTTACTTCACCATAGTAAAGGGAGAAGGTAATGTTTGACTTCTGGCTGAATGTCCATGAGAAAGACCAATATTTAATCTTGTCTCTGGCTTTTTATCAAGAGAACATGTTACATCAGTTGTGGTAGCTTCCAGGTGCTTAAAAAAGGAACTGGCTGAGAGATGAGGGCTTCCCAAACTGTAAAATTCACAGCAAGGCAGTTGTCCCTGTTGATGCCGCCTGTACTCTAGGGTTCGGCCATCAGCGTGTAGTCATGGCTCTTGTTTTGGGATGAATGAGAGAGAGAGAGGCCGCTGAGCACAGTTGCAGCAACGGGCCAGCGCCGGGGCAGACGGTGTGCCCCACGGAGAGTTAGTGGCAGGGGTGCAGCTTGAATGTTTATCTCTTGCCAGAGAGAATGTGGGCCAGAATGCTCTTTAATGAAAAATATCATTTCGTGAAGGCAGGAAAAAGGGCAGGGATAAAACTTAAACAGGAAACAAAAAAATGCAGATTGTGAATGACAAGCCTGACCAAGAGTTACAAAGTGTGGGTCTTACTTCTTGTCCTGCCGACCTCCATGTCTGGGTGTGCTCGGTCATGTCCGACTCTTGTGACTGCATGGACTACAGCTCGCCAGGCTCCTCTGTCCGTGGGCTTCTCCAGGCAAGAATCCTGGAGTGGGTTGCCATTTCCTCCTCCAGGAATTGAACCCAAGTCTCTTGCGTCTCCTGCATTGGCAGTCGGGTTTTGTTTTTTTTTTTTTTACCACTGATTGCACCTATGTGATCCCCAAACCAGTTTTCCCAACATACTAGGCCTCATTTTTATTCCCCTGGTACTGGGAGTAATGGCATAGCTCATTTCTAAGGAAGTTTTAGAATAAAAATTCCATAATATCATCATTTCGAGCCAATCTAGAGTCTAGATTCCTTATATCTTCAGTTTGCTGGCTCTGTCTCCACAGTCTTCATGTTTTATGTATCTAGTTTAAAACTCCTGTCTAGCTGGTTTTTGTCCTTTATGCTTAATATTTAAAAATTTTCTTTACTTCCATGGTTTTAGGGTATCAGTGCCACAAGTTATAGCCTAAAACACTTTGTAAAAAGCAAATTTTGACCAAAATTTGAAAAATTATGTTGCTATATTTCTGAAGATAAATACTCTAAAGAGATAAGCTCAATGGCATAAAGCAAAATTGAACCCTCTCCCCACAAACAATAACAACAATAAAAATCAGTATCCTCTAATATGAGATCCCTGTGGTATAATAAGATCTTGCCTCCAGTTCTTTAAGATATAATTGATGATGATTAACCATGTGTGCATGCTAAGTCACTCAGTCATGTTCAACTCTTTGCGACCCCATGGACTGTAACCCGCCAGGCTCCTCTGTCCATGGGCTTCTCCAGGCAAGAATACTGGAGGTGGGTGCCATGCCCTCTTCCAGGGGATCTTCCCTACCCAGGGATCAAATCTATGTCTCTTTACGTCTCCTGTTTTGGCAGGAGAGTTCTTTACCACTACAAGAAGCCCATGATTAGACCTAAGTATTGAAAAATAAGCATATAAGGAGAGAGGAAGCGCCTATGAAAGATGGGATTTAAGTCATATTCTGTGGATTTAGACCCACAGTATATGGATTTGATGGCATTTGAAAGCGCAGTAAGTGCATACTCAGTAAGTGTCTAGGTGTGTCAAGGCCGTTTTGGACTAGCGGTCAGTGTGGCAGGAATTGAGCTCAAGTGAGAACTTAGTTCTGTCTGAAGGCTCTCATAAAGTTCTAGTAAGCAGCATCCATAATGCTCTTGTGTTGGTGCACCTTCATGATGCTGAGTTAATTTTATTGGGATGGTGGGAAGCTGTGTTGGATGGTGGATAGGCTTCTCCAAGGGTAGTGGTTGTTTTAAAATACTATTTCCATTTCGCACAGCTGTGTGGCCATGGGGAAGTTATTTAATATTCCAAAGTTTCAGTTCACTTACCTGCAACCTGTGGTGGGCTACCCTGGTGGCTCAGTGGTAAAGAATCCGCCTGCAGTGCAGGAGACACAGGTTTGATCCCTGGGTCAGGAAGATCCCCTGACGAAGGAAATGGCAACGCGCTCCAGTATTCTGGCCTGGAAAATCCCATGGACGGTGGAGCCTGGTGAGCTATAGTCCATGGAGTTGCAAAGAGTCGGACATGACTGAGCGTCTAAAAAACAACCCCCACCTGTGATGGATCTCAGTACTTATTTCTGTTTTCTTTTGCACGTGAGGATTAAGTGAGATTAATAAATGTAAAGTGCTCAGTAGAGGAAGTGCTTAATGGATATTAAGTAAGGACTATTATTACACTTGTTACGATGTCCTCCCTTTTGGGGAAACTGACTTTATTATAATAATGGATTCAGAACCTAGTGACTTTCTGTCACTGTAGAGCACTTTCTTCTTTAATCTGTGACTGATCACAAAGTTCTAGGTATCCAGGGACTTAACATCATCCTAGAGATCCAAATCTGAAGGGAAAGCAAACATCCCCAGGCTAACGCATGGGTGTGGTGCCGCTGATGTCTTAGGAGCACCCAGTCCATTACAAGTCTGAACAATATGATCCTGGCTCTCGGCACAAAACACACAGCAAGGAAATGTCTGTTTTGTAAGAAGACAATTCAGGCTTGTTTTTCAGGGTCTTCCATAATCCAGCTGCTGCAGCAGCAGCAAGAATTATTGAAGATAGCACCTGAATATTGTAAGAAAACACAAATGAAAACGAGAAGGCAGTCTGCAACCCCAAGGTGAACCATTAGAAGCCTGGTAGGAAAAGAAGACAGATGTGGAATACATTGAATGATTATAAGCATAAGTCCCTACGCTGTGGAAAGATGGAAATGACTTTGAAAGGCCACCTCTCTTGAGTAAATGCTTCGCTCCTGCTTGACTATGTCTGATAACAGAATGCCCTGTGTCTTCTGAAGCACCCTTCCCTAGCCCTCTCTAGGGACTAGCTGGTATAACTTTGTACAGGCAATAGTGAGAAGGAAAAAACCCTGATACTTCCTTTACTCTAACCTTAATTTGAATCTGAACTCTCTTGTTTGGCATTTCTAAACTTCAGATGTAAAATAAGGACCATGTATAAATGGGCGTCATGATGGCACCTACTTCATGGGGTCTTGTAGGGACCTCGTGAGATAATACGTGTACCACGCATAGCACAGTATCTGGTGAATAACTAACACTCCGGGAACCATCTGAGTGTAGGAGTAATTTTACTTGATTATTGAGCAGGACTGCCTGGCTCCAACATTCTAATCTCAAACAATTGACTTTCTTTCTCTGTGTTTGTATTGCCTCCTCTGCAAATGAGGATTCTAGGAGCATTTAACATGACATTGTTGAGAAAACTGGATGAGTTGACGCAGGCAAAGCTCCTAGAAGAGGGCCGGGCACATGTAGGGGATTATTCAGTGTTAGTCATTATTGATAAAGCAGTTCTTGCGCCTTGTTTTTTCAGTCTTTTTGCTTCACGAGTATTTCCCACCAACACCACGCCTGCGCCTTTTCTAGCTCTCTCTCTTCATGAGAACTCTTTTATTTACCTTTTTTGTTTTTATTTTTCACTTTTCAGCTTTTCAGCTTATATCGGCATATATTCAATTAACAATGTTGTGACAGTTTCAGGTGGACAGCAAAGGGACTCAGCCATGCATATGCATGTATCTGTTCTCCCCCCAACTCCCCTCGCATCCAGGCTTCTACATAACATTGAGCAGTGTTCCTTCTGCTGTATAGCAGGACCTTGTTGGTGATCCACTTTAAATACAGGCGTGTGTACCTGTTAGTTCCAAACTTGCTAACTGTTCCTTCCCCCGTCCTTCCCCACTGACCACCATAAATTCATCCTGTAAGTCTGCGAGTCTGTTTCTGTTTTATAAATAAGTTCATTTGTACTACTTCTTTTTAGATCCCACATAAAAGGGGTGTCATACGCTCTTTCTCCTTCTCTGTCTTACTTCACTTAGTATGACAATCTCGAGATCCATCCACGTCTCTGCAAACGACCCAGTTCCCCCTCCCCTTTTTATGGCTGAGTAATATTCCATTGTATATATGTGTCATATCTTATCTATTCATTCTTCTGTCAATGGACATTTAGGTTGCTTCCACGTCCCTGCTATTGTAAACAGTGCTGCAGTGAAGATGCGGCTTCATGTATCATTTTGGGCCATGTTTTTTTCCCAATGTATGCTCAGGAGTGGGCGTGCTGGATCACATGGTGACTCTGTTTAGTTTTTAGAGGAACCTTCATACTGTCCTCCATAATGGCTGCACCAATTTACATTCCCACCAGCAGGGTAAGGAGATCTCTTTCAGAGTAGGATCTAAATGAAGCCAAAGTAGTAGGTTTAAACTTTTAGGGGCCACCGAGGCTCACACCACTCCCGCCACCCCCCCCCCCCCCAGAAATAAAAGTGGATGAGAATAAATCCATTTCTAGGGACAGCTGAAGGAATAAGCCACAGAGAAGGCCCGAGGGAATGGTAGGTCAAGAGTTGCAGCCTGGTACACAAAGAACTTGAAGTACTTTGAGACGCAGAGGCGCAGGAATGAGGATGAGACAATGTGGTTTGTTTGGGAGCCTGGCAACATGGCAGGTACTCGAATGGCTCTGAACGTGGAGAGCTGGCTTTGCCAAGTGCTGTGTGCCTTTCATAAGCATGAAATACACTTAGGTAACCCTTGGTACATACCCTTCTGAAGCCACAGCTTGTTCTTTACAAGTTTTTGGCAAAACACGGTTTTCACTGGTCACGCCCAACCTATTCTGTATTTACTCTGAGTGCATAGGACTAATGAGATAATCATACCCTGCAGCTTAACTGGTTGAAATCTGTAAATCTCCTAAAAGTGTAATTACCTAGTCATAATTTTTTTTTCCAATATTGCATCCATCTCATTAGTACATATGTTTTTACTATTCATGTATGGAAGAAATTGTCTTTTTGCCATTGAAGGAAGAGTTGGCAGGGGGAGACAAGGGTGTTGTGTTTGAGCTACTTGCTTTTATCTCCTTGATGAAATTTTTAAAAAAATGCATTCCCAAGTGTAAGAATTCTCTTAGCAGTTAGTTCGTTCCATTCAAGTCTTTTGCGTTTACAGCAAGGACCCTGCAGGGCAGCTCACTGTGTGAGGTGGGGACACTGCAGGGCGAGGGCTTGGCCAAGGTTGATCTTGACTCTTACCGAGGAATGGTTCCTAGAGATTGTGGACCCATACGCCATCACAGGAACAGGAACCTTGCAGAGAACAAAATTAAGTCCGATGCAGGCTCTGCAGACAACCCCGTGGCCCTTGGCCTGAAATATCTAAGGCTGGGCAACAACCACATCAGATTTATATGTTTATATACTAAGAATTGAGGTGACTAAAGATTAGAGCCATTTTGTTCAGAATTGACTTAATCTAGTGGTTTTTCTAGGCAGAGATAACATGAGCACTAATGGAGCTTTCATGACATTCCCAGTTTATTTAATCGGTTTTTTGATTCATGACACATGGTCCAATTTCACAGCATATTAAGTGGTCCTATAAGTTTCTTTGAAGTTTCCCAAGTACTTTTTTTTGGCTGCTGCACATAAAATTGCTTGAAACTGTGGCCCTGAATGACTCTGTGGGATGGGGTCGGGCAGTGTTTACCTGTTTTGTATGTCTGTATCTACACGGGACCCCACACTCCTTCCCCTTAAGGTTGAGTAGAAAGAGCCCTATTAGAGAAGCAGCAGGTCAGGGGATTCTCCTTCTGTGGCCGCTACCAACCTATATGTTATGATGTGTGGGCCACTTAACTTCTCCTGGCCCCAGAACAGAGACATACAGATCTCACAAACTCTGGATGTTTCCTGAGCTGCATATAAACGGTAGCAAACTGTGGCCCAGTCTGGAGAGGATTGCTAGGGCTGTGGCTTGTTTGGCTAAGCAGTCGAGGGGGTTGAGAAACAAGGCAGTGGGGACAGGGAATTTCAAATGGGGTAAAGAGGCTTGGGCGAGGAGGCAGAATTTGTTCTTTGGGCCCTGAACGTCCTACCTTCCCCATTCTAAGGAGCAGGGCTAAGACGAGCGAAGCTGGCTTTATTTCTCCTACTTCTGCTCCATCTCAGTTCTTTCAGGAAAGAGGATGCAAGCCTTCTATCACTCCCTATATGATTCCCTCTTTTTTTTAAAAAAAAGGTATATTGGAGTCTAGTTGATAAACAATATTGTGTTAGTTTCAGGTATACAGCAAAGTGATTCAGTTATATATTATACATGCATCTATTCTTTCTCATGGAGGAGGAAATGGCAACCCACTCCAGTATCCTTGCTTGGAAAATCTCATGGACAAAGAAGCCTGGTGGGCTGCAGTCTAGGGGATTGCAAAGAGTGGGGCACGACTGAGCAACTCACGCTTACTTACTTATTCTTTCTCAAATTCTTTCCCCACTTACATTATTACTGAGTAGTGAACAGAGCTCCCTGTACTACAGGGCAGGTCCTTGTTGGTTCTCTGTTTTAAATATAGCCGTCTGCACGTGTCAACTGCAAACTCTCAATCTGTCTCCCCTCCCACCTTTCCCCTTAGTAACCAAAATTTCCTTCTCTAAGTCTGTGAGTCTGTTTGTGTTTTGTAGGCAAATTCATTTGCCTCATTTTTTTTTTTAAGATTCTCTATGCAAGCAATGTTGTATTTATCTTTCTCTGTCTGATGATTCACTCTTAAGAGGCATCACGCTAAGGGATTTTTATGCTAAAGGACCAAATACATTTGGATCAAGTCTGACTCTATTTTTATTCATGCCGTGTCTTCATAAGTTTGACATGTCGATAAAAATTATAGTTTCCCAAACTCTATATGTTTGAAAAACCTTGAAGTCTCGGAAGCTAAATATCTGAATTATAACTTAAAATTTCACATTTTATTTGACTACTTGGGTCACAGATATAACCTTCTTATAGCCAGCCTTTATTCAGAGATGTGTTTGTAGGATATAACAAAACAGCTGCTTTAGAAAAATTTCCCCCATAAACTTTATATTCAAGTATCTTAATGCGATTTAGACTTTCTACCTTAATAGACTATTAGCCCTAAATGAAGTGTGCTGATCTCCATCAGTTGCAGACAGGAGGCATCTTTATTTTCAACTCCCTGAGTCCACCTCCATTGCTTTAAACCCATTGTCTCACTATGTAGCCCTCTTTTTAAAGGACTTTAAACAACTGTAGAGCAGCTCTTTTCCACGTGCTGCAGACCGTGTGTAGTACTTGGGAAACTTGTCTGCATCCTTGCCTCTGCCATCACTGGAAGCACAGTTTGACTCAAAGTAGACCTCAAATCACACTGTAGGCAACTGTAGTTTCTTGCCTAGAGGTTCTTATGAGTATAGGTCTTGCATCAGACCCTGTAGCTCCCCAACTCTGAAGGGACACAGGCCATGCTGTCTAAGTGGTCCTCGTGAAATGTCTTTCCTTTGACTTGAAGTAAAGAGGAAGTACCATGTTCCACTGGCAGGGTAGGGGCATGTGGAGTGGGAAGATACTCCAAATACTAACAGATCCTCCAAAGCAGTTGTCTCTCTCTCCTTTCCCCTTTAACCACAATTCTTTTATTCTCTTGAGGAGGGGGTTGGGCTAAGATTGCAAATTTAGCTTTTGTTCCCTTTCTTTTGCAAGTACTGTAGAGGTGACCTGATACCTATACAGTGTCTGATGATTTGTGCATACTTGCTTTATGTATATAAATATCTATTATATTATTACATAATTGTTACATAGGTCTGCAGCTTCCTTAAAGGTAGATGCTTTGGTTATGCCCATTTCTATACCCTTTGCACCACCTGGCACTGGCCCCGTAGAGTAGATGCTCAGTATATGTGTGCCAGGTGAGTGAGTGAATGAGGGTGAGTCTCCTGGATCGCCTGTGTCATGAAGAACAACCAGTTTCTATTAAACCGCACACTTTCAAGTTACCCTCCTGCATTCTGCTTCTCATGTAAGTACTGTTATTAAACTTCTAAACACTTAACAGAAGGCTGTTTTTTGGCAGTAGATGAACTCCTTTTGTCTTCTGTCCCGTGAATATCCTAACCACTTTGTCACTTTGATCTAGGGGGCATTTCATCCTCAGAAATGCAAAGGAGTTGGCGGCCGCACAAAATGTGTCCTGTTTCCTATTGCTGTAAAAACCCACTGCTCTTGAGCCTTTGCCCGCCCCCTTTCATGATAATGTGTAAGCCACTAAATTGCAGTTACTGGCTGTGGCCATGGCCATCAACAATCGTGAATGCCATGTAGATGTGAGGCTTGCTCCACTAAAGACTCCACAATGGCTTTACTGTAACTGGGTTAACTAGAACTTGGCAAACGGCAATCCAAGGAGGGTGATACCAAGCCCCTCCCCCTTCCAGGATGCCGGGCCTGATCTTCTTGTATTTGTGCAACTGGCCCATCCAGAGACCCACTAAAGCCGGGAGGAGGGCCCCGGTGAGGGCGAATCTCTCTGGGTCAGGTTGTCCTTTTGCAGTTCCTTTCACACAGCTTCTCTTCCTGCAAGGCAAAGTGGGTGAGAGGATGGCTTGTTTTCTTTTGCTATTTGAAATACAGCATTGAGGGTCATGCTCTGAATAATTTGTGCTTGTTAGAAATGACTGTCGTCCTCTTGAAGCAATAACAAAGAACTACATTTAAATTAAATTCAGCCAAGCAAGAGCCTCTCCACAAAAATCAATGGAGCCAGGCATTTTTCAAAGAGTTATTTTGATTTTTTCTTTTGAATCGGTAATATGGTCGGGCATAAATCAGTAAAGACAGCCCAGAATCTAAAAAAGGGCTGGGCCATCGTTCAGAATGCTTTAAAAGTGTTTGGTAATATTTGGGATGGCACGGAAAGGGAAGATAAAATCTTAGACACAATCATCTTTGTTATCATTTATTTTTGTACTTGGAAAACTTTGTTCTTCCCCAGTACCCCAGTTCAAAATTTCAAAGGTGGGTTTTTGAAAGAAACCTTTATTTATTTATTAAATCTGGAAGATTTCGAGAGACTGAAGCTGTATAAAATAGAATTTTCAGAAGTTAATTTACAGAAAGTTTCTGCTACACCCATGCACTGCTGTGGTCTTCTTACCAAATGGGGCATCAGTAGTGACCAGCAATTTGGTGGCCTCACATGCTGGGTATAGGACTTGTTCTGTCAATACACAGAAACATATCTATTCGGTTGGCCAAAAAGTTCATTCAGAGTTGCCCGAAAAGTTCATTCAGAGTTGCCCAAAAAGTTCATTCACGTTGAAAACCTGAATGAACTTTTTGGCCAACCCAATATCATTTCAGTTCAGTCGCTTAGTCGGTTCTGACTCTTTGCGACCCCATGGACTGCAGCACGCCAGGCCTCCCTGTCCATCACCAACTCCCGGAGTTTACTCAAACTCATGTCCATTGAGTTGGTGATGCCATCCAACCATCTCATCCTCTGTCATCCCCTTCTCCTACCCTCAATCTTTCCCAGCATCAGGGTCTTTTCCAATAAGTCAGCTCTTTGTATCAGGTGGCCAAGGTATTGGAGTTTCAGCTTCCACATCAGTCCTTCCAATGAACACTCTGGACTGATTTCCTTTAGGATGGACTGGTTGGATCTCCTTGATGTGTTTTTCCATTATGGTTTATCCTATGATTTTTTTTAAACTGGAGGATGATTGCTTTACAATGTTGTTATTAGTTTCTGCTGTACAGCAATGTAAATCAGCTATAAGTGTGTATATATATACACCCCATATGTATATTAACATATATCCCATATGTATATATATATATATCCCATATGTGTATATATGTCTCCCCTCCCTTGTGAGCCTTCCTTCTTCCCATCACCCGCATCCCAGCCCTGCAGGTCGTCACAGCGCATGGAGCTGAGCTCCCTGTGTTAGGCAGCAGCTTCCCACTAGCTCTGGTATTTTGCATATGGTGGTGTATATATGTCAGTGCTACTCTCTCAATTATTTCCTTTTTTTTTTTTTCAAAATAGTTTCAGGTTCATAGCAAAATGGATAGGAAGGTGCCGAAGTGTCCCATATGCCCCTGACCCCACCCAGGCACAGTCTCCCTCGTTTTCAATATCCTTTGTCAGATAAACATATGTATTTTAAAAATATTCTTTCTTCCCAGCATCTGTATTAAACCCTACTTCAGCACTCAAAGTATCTAATCTTTCCTTGAATATTTCAAAGCATTGATACTTCCAGTTCTTCAAGAGTAAAACTTCTCTATTCTTTTCTCATCCTAGACATGTAAGGATCTGGAGCTGACAAATTTTATCTTTTAAAGTCAAGAAAGACATTTACATCTGTTATGTTGATAATTTGCCTTGCAGCTGCTCTGCTCCAATCAGGGATTAATCCTCTCTCATAAACCTAATGAGTAGGTAAATTATTAATACACACTGAAAAATTGAACTCCTCATATCCTCTCACCTTGTCTGTATGATAGGCAATGTTGTTGTAGGAGCACGTGCTTCTTTGCTGTAGTTTCTGCTTTCAAATCAGAGAGGAGATCCTCAGTGATAGCCAGTGTGGCTACTCTGAGCAAGGTCATTCTACCTGGCTTTAGCCTCACTCTGAACAGAGAATCTTTTTCGTGTTTGCTGTTCTTCTTGAAGAATTCTTTCTGTGTAGCTTTTTGCACTGCTGTCACTAACGGCCCAATACACATCCCCTCCTTAGTCATTCAGTTTATGGCCCTAAAGGCCATGCATCTTATTTCTAGTAGATTATCTCTCTTACCCTTACTTCTTTCATCATACCCCATAATAGCCTCTCCCAGACTACGCCACCTCAAGCAACTTTGACGGTAAGGATCCTTGCTCTAAGTTAAACAGCGTATTCAAAAGCAGAGACATAATTTTCCCGACCAAGGTCCATATAGTCAAAGCCATGGTTTTTCCAGGAATCATGTATGGATGTGAGAGTTGGACCATAAAAAAGGCTAAGAGCTGAAGAAATGATGCTTTTGAACTTTGGCATTGGAGAAGAATCTTGAGAGTCCTTTTGGACTGCAAAGAGATCTAACCAGTGAATCCTAAAGGAAATTAACCCCAGATAGTCATTGGAAGGACTGATGCTGAAGCTGAAGCTCCAATACTTAGGCTACCTGATGTGAAGAACTAGTTCATTGGAAAAGACCCTGATGCTGGGAAAAATTGTGGGCAGAAGGAGAGGGGGGCAACAGAGGATGAGATGGTCTGATGGCATCACTGGCTCAAAGGACATGAGTCTGAGTAAACTCCGGGAGATGATGAAGGACAGGGAAGCCTGGTGAGTTGCAGCTCATGGGCTTGCAAAAATTTGGACACGACTAAGTGAACAAACAACAACAAGAGTCAGTAAGATTAACTTCCTGAAGCCCATCTCCCCTAAATACAGCCAACCTGATCCCATCCTCAGAATTCTGATTGACTCAGTTGGTCTCAGATGGCACGTGGGAACCATTTTGCAAATGTGATTCTGAAGTGGTCACACTTTGACCGACACTCGTCCAGTTTGCCTGGACGAGTTCTGTCTGCTCTCTCTGTGGTAGTGTGCACTTGTTGACACTGTGTTGTTGCTTCAGCAAAACTCAGAAGGGGGAAGGCAGAGTGGTTGGGGAGGAAAACTGAAAGACAAATATTATTTTACTTTTAACTGGAGGATAATTGCTTTACAAAGTTGTGTTGGTTTCTACTGTACAACACTGTGAATCGGCCATATACATATATCCCGACCCTCCTGAGCCTTCCTCTCACCCCTCTAGGTCATCAAAGAGTGCCGGGCTTGGGTCCCCTTTGTTATATAGCAGCTTCCCACTAGCCATCTATTTTATACAAGGTCGTCTATATATGTTAATGCTACTCTCTCAGTTCATTCTACCCTCTCCTTCTACATCTCTATTCTTGCCCTGGAAGGACAAATTTTCTAACAAAAATTTGAATTCTGGAGAAGTTTCCCAACTTACCATCTTTTAGAAGATGAGTAAATTGTTCCTTTTTTACTGAAAAGACACAATGGTGATGAGATGAAGCTGATTAGCTCACTCTAGAGCCTTGATTAGACACCTGCCCCCACCCCCGACCCTTTTAATATTCCATCCAGAGTGACTCTGGCATGATCAGGGAGGGTGTGATCTGTGGACCCATGTACATATTATTTACTGACAAAATACTTCAACCCTGACCTCAAAAATCTCATCTTTGATTGATAATGTCACCGCTAATGAATTAGTGCTTTGATATTTGTTCTTGGTACTCAACATTTAGGAATAACTTCTGATTTGAATATTACATTTATTGAATAAAATCCTATTTTTGCATGTTCAAATGTTGGAATTTAGTAAAATGGAATAATTACAGTATTGCCATTACTTCTGCATCAAAATACTGGACAGTTACAATAACCATTCACTTAGATGATGCTAAATCTCTAGGGCAGAATGTTATAAGCTTTGGGAAGCATCAGTAATTGAGCTTATTTAAGGGATTCTTGCAGAGAAGGCAATGGCACCCCACACCAGTACTCTTGCCTGGAAAATCCTATGGACGGCAGAGCCTGGTAAGCTGCAGTCCATGGGGTCACTAAGAGTTTGACATGACTGAGCGACTTCCCTTTCACTTTCCACTTTCACGCATTGGAGAAGGAAATGGCAACCCACTCCAGTGTTCTTGCCTGGAGAATCCCAGGGACGGGGGAGCCTGGTGGGCTGCCATCTATGGGGTCGCACATGACTGAAGAGTCAGAGTCGGACATGACTGAAGCAATTTAGCAGCAGCAAGGGATTCCTAGTTTGGATTGGTAATCCCATCTGGATTTCTGCCTGTGTCTGTAGATGTGGATTATATTCAAAAGGACATTTTGAGCTCAAGAGACAGCCAGACAAGGAAGACTAGACACCAGAAAAATGAAGTCCCCTAGTCGGTAAAGAATCTGCCTGCAATGCAGGAGGCCTGGGTTCTATTCCTGGGTTAGGAAGATCCCCTGGAGAAGGAAATGGAAACCCACTCCAGTATTCTTGGCCTGGAAAATCCCATGGACAGAGGAACCTGGCGGGCTACAGTCCATGGGGTCGCAAGAGTTGGATATGACTTAGCGACTAAATCACCACCTAAAGCCCCAACCTTTCATGGGGATGAATGGATGGGTGGGGAATTGCTATTTCAGAGTTATTCTAAACAAATGTGGAAGATATCCAACCAAGCAAGGGAACATTCTATTTATAGCGCTTGACAATTCAGTTGCTAATCAGTGTCAAAGTGGTCCAGCAAGGTAGGGTCTTGGCCACAGTTACAGGGCACCGGCTGAATGACGGGGACTTAGCATGACTCCAGCCTACAGTGGGCTAGAAAAATTAATGAAGGGATCCCATATTTAAAGTATTTCCTGGAGGACCTGAGAGTCATATCTTTCTTTTCTTTGGCCTCCTAATAATTTTTAAACAAATAGCCAATTAGAGTCTGTACTAGCCCAATATATTTTAGATATTTTTTCCAAGCAAGATGATGGTAAGATTCATAAATTCCATAAAAGTAAAGTTGAACATTTTCTGTTCTATGTATCATTCTGCATTCAAGAATGGATTGGGCATTGAACTGGTACAACTTGGGCCCTATCCTAAAGTTCTTTACAGCATTAGCATTTAGTGTCAGTTATATATTTTCTGGATGATTCTCTGAACTTTCAAATTATCCCCTCTTCATCTTTTTGGAAAATCAGGTTACATAGAGACAAATTTTCTGTAAAAGTACAAGATGTGAACCTGTATTAGGGTATAAGAGAAAAGCCAATGAACCAACTATAGAACATGAGGTAGGGCTATCCAGAAGGCTAAATTAGTGATAAGTTACATGAGTTACTGATTGTGTTCCCCTAAAGATGGATTAATTCTCTTCTCTAGACTTAAAACCCTCCCATGTCTTCCCATTTCCAACTGCTTATCATGTTGGATGAGGTTCTGCTTGACCTGGCTCTGAGTGTCCATGGCCCTCAGCTTCTTCCACTTTATCAGACACGTGGGATTTCCTCTCTTCTTTGAACTTGCTGAACTCCTTCCAGCCTCCAGGCCTTTGTACTTACTGGTTTCTCACCTTCCCCGACCTTCAAATGGCTCTGTCTTTCTTGACAATCAACTATTAAGGGCTTTCCTCGTGGCTCTGAGGGTAAAGCATCTGCCTGCAATCCGGAAAACCTGGGTTCAATCCCTGGGTCAGGAAGATCCCCTGCAGAAGGAAATGGCAACCCACTCCAGTATTCTTGCCTGGAAAATCCCACGGATGGAGGAGCCTGGTAAGCTACAGTCCATGGGGTCACAAAGAGCCTATCAACTATTGGCTCAATGCTTTTTGAGAGGCCTCCTTTGACCACCCCTTTGAGAGGTGTACCTCTCTTTCAGTTACTTACTGTCATATCAGCCTCTTCTCAATCCGCACATAGCACGTCACAAGACTCCCACATTTCACAGAATGTACACTGTGTGCCCTCGTGCTCAGTTGCTCAGTCATGTCTGACTCTTTGTGACCCCACGGACTGCAGCCTGCCAGGCTTCTCTGGCCATGGAATTTCCCAGGCAAGAATACTGGAATGGGTTTCCGTTTCTTCCTCCAGAGCATCTTCCTGACCCAGGAATCAAACTTGCGTCTCCTGTGTCTCCTGCACTGGCCGGTGAATTCTTTACCACTGAGCCACCTGGGAAGCCCAAGAATCTGTGTGCATTTAGCTTCTTTTGTTTATTGTCTGTCTGTCCCCTTGACTGTAAGCTCCATCTGTGTGGGTGCCTCCCCCATATTTTATTGTTGTTATTCACTGCTGAACCCAAAGAACACAAACAATGCCCAGCACTTGGTAGGTACCCAATAAATATTTCTTGAATAATTAATTAAAAGTGACCTAAGCTCTGGTAAAAGACAGCTGGCTGGAAGTGGTATACAGGGATAGGACAAGGGAGGAAGTTGAGTAAAGCATCTCATTGAAATTTTCAATAATTCAGAATTCTCAGCTATAAAATGTATGCATGACAACTGACTGATTTTGCAAGCTTACACTAAGGAATCACCATTCATGAATAAGTATTTTGTAAATTCAGTATTCCTGATTAAAGATTATAAGACTGATAATCCAAAGAGATGTGATGGAAGGGATAATATGAAAGTCCGGAGAATTATTTAGGAAATATATGCGTGCTCAGTCATGCGTGCTCAGTTGCTCAGTCATGTCCAACTCTTTGCGGCTCCATGAACTATAGCCCATGAGGCTCCTCTGTTCATGGAATTCTCCAGGCAAGAATTGTGGAGTGGGTTGCCATTTCCTTCTCCAGGGGATCTTCCCAACCCAGGGACTGAACCTGGGTCTCCTGCATTGCAGGCAGATTCTTTACCCACTGAGCTACAAGGGGAGGTCTATATATATATATAAATATAAATATAGGCCTATATATGTGTGTGTGTGTGTATACATACACATATATATATATTATATAGGGAAAGAAATATATAACTGATGCTAAATGCTATTGATATAAAGAAAGGTACAACAAGTTCAAAGTTGTACTGATTTAAGGTCCATTTCATTCTTGAGTTCAAGTGATCTGTCTATGATGTTCAACTTTACTTTTGCAGAATTTGTGAAACTTACCATCATCTTGTTTGGAAAAAGTCTACACTTTATTGAGCCAGTGGTAACTCTAACTTATTATTGATCCTGAGATCATTAGGAGGCCACAGACAAGAAGAGAAAAATCCAGGTTCTTTTTAAATTTTTTGTTTTGGAAATTATAATTCTGTTTCCTCAAAACAGTCATAAATCAGCATTATTACATTACGGCAGTTTCTATAACATGAGGAGTTCTGGCATATTGACTCTTACAAATGAATGATCTCTACTTCTGGATTTTACTTTTGTATATTGCTAGAATTCTTACTGATGTTCAATTAACAATATGGAATTAAAACTTACTATAGTGCATCTGAGTCTATCCATAATTTCCACAATAAAACTAATAAAAACTCAAAGGATATGACAGTTACCTTTTCACTCTCTCCTACCTCACAGTTATTTTCATTTAATCTGTAGTCATGAGTGCTTCATGAAAATTTTACTGTATTGTGAATAAAGCTGAAGCTTAGTGCTCTTCAGGTTTATTGAGAGTTTGATATCAATAGGATTCTACCTGAGAACATCTGGTTCCTCCCACTTATTATTGTTCTCTGTGTTTATCAAAAGTGAATCATACGCCTGAGCCTACGTGGTTCTAATTCCACAGAATTATAATCTGATTCAGTGCTTCCCAAACACTAGGGTAGGAATCAGTACTGGTCCATGGCCAAGTCAAAAATATAAGGACAGGGCAGTGAGTTTTTATGAAGGTATTTTTTCCTCAATTAAAAAGAACTTACTCTATGTAAAGATGGTATTTTCTTTACTATATGGTATAAATCATTGTTTTATGAAGTTATAATTAGATGTTGCATGCACGCGTGCTCAGTTGCTTCAGTTGTGTCTGACTTTTTGCGACCCCCTGGACTGCTGTCTGCCAGGCTCTTTTGTCCATGGGATTCTCCAGGCAAGAATATGGGAGTGGGTTGCCATGCCCTCCTCCCTGGGATCTTCCTGAACCAAGGATCGAACTCACATCTCCTGTGTCTCCCACATTGCAGGTGGATTCCTTAGCTCTTAGCCACCAGGGAAGTCCATAAGAGATGGTAGTCTTTTTAAAATATGTTTTTACTTGACAGCCTAAAATATTGGCAATTCTGAGTATCAGTTTTCTTCCTTAAATTTTTTTCAATATATTAAATTCAGAGAGTAGCATAGTGAACCCACATGTACTCTGTAAGTAACAACAATTTTGGTGGTTATAAAATCCCAATTAAAATTGAAATAAGTTCCCCAGAGGATGATCAGTTCCCTCACAATGCTGGTGAGAAGATGGACACCTAGGAAAGGAAAATACCTTAACACTAGTGACTGCTGGGCCTGACATTTCAACCTTGGCATTTCAGTTTCTAAGAAGAATGTTTTTGATGCTACGTAAGTGTGAAATGTGAAATATCTCCTACCATATCAATAAGTGAGAAATGTCACAACCACCATCAATTTCTGGCCTCCAAATGAGAATGAGAGCTCCCAAAACTATGGGCCAACAGAGGCTGTCACTCCTGGACAGTGATTGCCAGGGAGCTGGGGCAATGCAAGAAGCAGCCATTTGCCACTCCTTAAAGCAAAGAAGGAAACAGGATTTGGCTCCAGATAGCTTGGTGCGTGTGAAAAGAATGAAGTCAGTGAGCCCGGAGGCTTGCATCTTCCCATACAGAGAATGCTGACTTCCTAAACTTGGTATCTGATCTGCGATGTTCAGACTGCTGGCTCTCTGTTGCCAGCTTACACACAGCCTGACTCCCCTTCCTGCCTTCTTGGAGCAGTTTTCTCAGAGCTCCTGAGATGCTGTCTCCTGAGCTTGGAGTCCTAAACATTCCCACCAAATAAAATTACTCCCTACTTTCAGGTTGTAAGTATATATATTTTTCTATTTTATTTATTTATTTTTAAAAATTTATTTTTAGTCAACATAAACAAGTAAAAAACCATATTTTAGAGGATGCTTGCCTCATGCCGTATACAAAAATGCACTAGAAATGGATCAAAGACCTAAATATAAGAGCCTAAATTATAAAAGTCATGGGAAAAAAAAGCAGGTGTAAATTTTTGTGACCTTAAAGGGATTTTCTGGAATTGGATGGTAGTTGCACAACTTTGTAAGTATGCTAAAAACCAACTTTAAAACTATTGTTTTATAGCTTGTGAACTATGTCTCAATATATAGAGGTGAGGCCTTCCTGGGTAGCGCTAGTGTTAAAGCACCCTCCTGCCAATGTAGGAGATGTAAGAGATGTGGGTTCAATACCTGCGTTGGGAAGATTCCCTGGAGGAGGGCATGGCAACCCGCTTCAGTATTCGGACCTGGAGAACCCCACGGGCAGAGGAATCTGGTGGTCTAGATTCCATAGGGTGGCGAAGTCGAACACAACTGAAGCTACTTCGCACGTGTGCATGCAACATTTATACAGAGATGAGCATGCTTCTATCTCCAAAAATTATTGCTATCTTCATTTTAGTTATTTTTTTCATTTGTCTCCCTTTAACTACATTTTCCTAAAGGAAGTTTCTGTAGTGATAAACTAAAGTCACAGATGAGCAAAATGTTGAAACACAGAAATTATTTTTGTGTTTTAACTTATAAAGATTTTTTTTTTTAGTTTAAAGTGATTTTAGATTTATAGAAAAGTTGCAGAGATTATACAGGGAAATGTCTTTTACTCAGTTTCCCCTAAAGTCAGCATTTCACACAGCCATTGGACCGAGAACCAAAACTAAGAAACTAACACTAATTTTACTCTTAAATAAACTTCAGACTTTATTCAGATTTTGTCTACTGAGGTCCTTTCTCTGTGCCAGTGTCCAATCCAGGACACCACTCTGCATTTAGCTGTCACATCTTTTTAGCCTTCTCTGCTCTGTAACTGTCTCATTCTTGTTTTCCAAAACCTTGGCAGTTTTAGAGAGAATGGTCCAGGTATTTTATAAAATGTTCTTCAGGTTAGGTTTGTCTGGTATTTCTCTTATGATTGGTATTGTGTGTGTGGGAGACAATCTCAGAGGTAATACACCTTTCTCATGGCACATGTGGGGGAGTACTTGGTATCAACGTGACTTATCCCCAGGAATACTGATCTTGGTCACCTGCTTAAAGCAGTCTTTGTCAGGTTTCTCCACTCTACGTTTACCTTTCCATACTCGATTCTTTGGAAGTGAGTCATAAACCCAGCTCACATTCAGAGCAGGGTGGGAAGATTCGTCTCTACTTTTGGGAAGGGTTGCTTAGTCTGTTCAGGCTGCTGTAACAGAATACCATAGAGCACATGGCTTATAAACAACAGGGATTTATTTCTCACGGTTCTAGATGCTGGAAAGTCCAAGATCAAGGTGCTGGCAGATTAGGGTCTAGGGAGAGCTTGAATCTGGGTTCATATACAGCTGTTTTCCTGTTGTATCCTCAAATGGTAGAGAGAAGGGAGAGCTCTCTGGGATCTCTTTTATAAGGGCACCATCACACTCATGAAGGCACCAGTTAATCCCCTCCAAAGCCCACATCCTATTACCATCACTTTGGGGGCTAAGATTTCAACATATGAGTTTTGGGGAGACACAGATATTTAGTCCATAGCAAGGGGGTGGGTACCTATATACATTATTTGTTACTTTCTGTGTGACAAATTTGTCTCTTCTTCTGCATATATTTACTCATTGATTTATATCAAGATAGACCCATATGTGTTTATTTTATGTTGCTGTTGTTTAGTCACTAAGTTCTGTCCAACTGTTTGCAACTGTGTGGATTAGAGCCTGCCAGGCTCCTCTCTCCATGGAAATTCCCAGGCAAGAACAATGGAAGGGATTGCCATTTCCCACTCCAAGGTGTCTTCCTGATCCAGGGATAGAACCTGCATCTTCTGCATTGGCAGGAGGATTCTTCACCACTAAACCACCATGGAAGCCCATGTTTATTTTATACTTTGTTTTAGAATCCAATCATAGGTTTTTTATTTTGTTGCTCAAATTGTCCCACATTTGGCCCCCAGAGATCTTTCAGGTTGGTTTCTTTGTTCCCTGACAGGCTTCATCCATTTTAAAAATTAAAAAGTTTTTTTTATTTTTCCCCCTTTGGGTATTTCCTTACTTTCTGGCATTTCAGGAGGCTCCAGAAATATATACTCCCTGTATATACTTATCTTATATACTCATCTTATATGCTCCCTGTCTCAGACCTAGAATGTGTCCCAGCTTCTGAAATTGGTGGAAGGTATTAGAAACCAGGATCTACGTGCTCAGTGTAAAAGCAGTGATGTTTGGGTGTAAAGCCAGTAATGTTTGTATAGTGGGAAGCTGTCATCTTCAGGGAAAGGAAAGACACAGCTGTCAAGTGGAATAAAGAGGATAAAAGAACCAAAGAAATGTGTTAGGTGAATGCTGTGTTGAAACTGGAGGTAAATCAGGGCACCTGCTGAGTACCCATAATGAAACGCTGTATATGGATATGCATGGCCACTCAGCACATGCTTTTAAAATTGATGATGAGACCCTGGGGTAAATCTATAACAAGCCACCTTTGCAATGGACTTTGATATGCCATTCTACCAGATTCATAGCTGATCTTTCACAGGAAGGCGCACCTTCCTTTGGGTTCTCAAAACCTGGCACCGCTTGATAGTGCCGTTTTTTGCACTGAGTTTTCTCCTTTTTAGGAAGTCAGCTCAAAGAGTCCCTTAAAACATAAATGGAGGGAATAATGATAATGATACCTAGAGAGTGCAATTGCTTGGGATTCTGAAGTTCCTGTTTGTGTTTTATCATTATGACTTTTCATTTTGTCCGAAGCAGAGAAAGACTGGATACCAAGCATGGGAATAGCTGTGGTGAAGAGACTGGAAGGAGAGAGCAGTGTTAGAGTCACGGAACAGCAGGCAGGGGAAGCATTGCAATTCTGTCCTCTCCAAACCTCAAGCGCAGAAGCTGGCTATGTGGGAGATTGTAAAGGGAAATCTGCTTAATAGGAGAGCGACGAGGTGGACAATCTTTGATATACTTATATTAACATATGTGCACCTCACAGAATACATTTTGAAAATGCTGGCAGACACAATTTTTTTTTTAGAATGAAAACTGGAGAGTGCAGTTTTTTAGGCGGCTGAAAATTTTCAATTTTACTACAGATTAGCTAGGAAGTACAAAAAGCCCTTCCTGAGTCAGCTTAATACTGAAATGGAGTTTCCCAGAGTTGGTTTAACTCTGCTAGGGAAGGTTATAACTCTGGAATCATTGATTGAATCCATTTAAGGGATGGAACAAATTTTTTTATTTGTAACAACATCTCGATTCCACCTTCTTTTTTTTTTTTTTTTGCCAGGGGTACCTGAAGGGACTGCTGTAATTAACGAAGCTTTGTTCTACTAGTAGAGTCCCTTTTATCTCAGAAACCGATGATCCTGGAGGAAAAGCATCTCCCAGTTCTTCAGAAACAGAAGTGAATGAGGTCTTCCATTTGATCTGTAAAGTGCATTTTCCTACACACCTCCCTCTGGAGGCCCTGTGGCTACGTCACACTTTTTGAGGGCTGGGATTTACCCTATTGTTGTTCAGTCTCTAAGTCATGTCTGACTCTCTGCGACCCCATGAACTACTACCGCCCGCCAGGCTTTTACTGTCTCCAGAGCTTGCTCAGATTCACGTCCATTGAATCAGTGACGCCATCCAACCATCTCATCCTCTGTCGTCCCCTTCTCCTCCTGCCTTCAATCTTTCCCAGCATCAGGTTCTTTTCCAATGAGCTGGCTCTTCACATCAAATGGCCAAAGTATTGGAGCTTCAGCATCAGTCCTTCCAATGAATATTCAGGGTTGATTTCCTTTAGGATTGACTGGTTTGATCTCCTTGCTGTCCAAGGGACTCTCAAGAATCTTTTCTAGCACCACAATTTGAAGGCATCAGTTTTGGTGCTCAGACTTCTTTATGGTCCGACACGCACATTCGTACATGACCACTGGAAAAACCATAGCTTTGACTATATGAACCTTTGCTGGCAAAATGATGTCTCTGCTTTTGGATATGCTGTCTAGGTTTGTCATAGCTTTTCTTCCAAGGAGCATGCATCTTTTAACTTCATGGTGGCAGTCACTGCCTGCTGTGATTAAGCCCAAGAAAATAAAATCTGCAACTGTATGCCCACATTTATCCCAAGTCTACTATTTACTTAATGTATGGCTGTCTGCCTGCTGTTCTTGCTTTGGGCTTAATCATGGCCCCTCTGTATCTAGCTTCCCAAGACACACACACACACACACACACACACATTCACATTATTGTGTTGAAGTGCTAGCCTCTAGCACCTCAGAATGTAACCAGTAAAATGAGGTCATTGGGGTGGTCCCGAATCCAATACAAATGGTATTTTCCTTAAAAGAAGAGGAAATTTGGACAGATAATATCGAGACACAGGAAGAAGATGGCTATCTACGTGCCGACCAGATAGGCCTGTATCACATCTTTGTCTCATGTCCTCAGAAGAAAGCAAACCTGTGGATGCCTTAATCTCAGACTTCCCAGCCTCCTAAGCTGTGAGAAAATAAATTTCTACTTTTTAACCCAGTCTGTGGTTTTTGCTATAGTTATGTATCAACCTATATAGTGCTATGTAAACTAATATAGTGCTATATGGAATATCATGAGAATCTTTTAGGCGAAAGAGAAACATTAATTGTGGAGTCACTGGAAAAAGAAATATAAATAAACTAGAGACCTCCCTTAATCTCTCCAATGACCTTTTAGGTGGGCATTAACTTCATTATATTGATGAAGAAATAGGCACTTGAAGAGATTAAGTAATCTGTGTAAAACCAAAGAGTTGGTGGTGGAATTGATTTACACTCATGTCTCCCACTTCAAGCCCTGGCCCTTTTTACTTTGTGTCATTAGGAAAGAAACTATAATTGGTACCTAAACCCAACCAATGATGTACTTCTACAATGACTCCAGTGACAGATATACTTGCTTATTTGGGGGTAAACCCAAAGAAGCTTTAATCTGGAAATAATCCAAACCTCTTGATGAAAGAAACCCTCAGCATGACAAGTGAAAGTGAAAGTGGCTCAGTTGAGTCCGACTCTACAGTCCATGGGATTATATAGTCTATAGTCGTGTCCGACTGTAAAGTCCATGGGATTCTCCAGGCCAGAATGCTGGAGTGGGTCGCCTTTCCCTTTTCCAGGGAATCTTCCCAACCCAGGGATCAAACCCAGGTCTCCTGCACTGCAGATGGATTCTTTACCAGCTGAGTCACGAGAGAAGCCAAAGCATACTGGAGTGGGTAGCCTATGCCTTCTCCAGTGGGTCTTCCCAACCCAGGAATTGAACCAGGGTCTCCTGCATTGCATGCAGATTCTTTACCAACAGAGCTATCAGGAAAGCCCCAGGATGACAAACAACCCTCTTAATAATCCGTGAGTTACTTTTGTCTCCCACTAGATGGTGCTAGAACCTATTTCTATTATGACGCAGCATGGTGCCAGGAGCTCAATCCAGTATTACTTTTGGTGATTTGGCCACAATCTATTGATATTTTGGTTTAACATTTCTTTCCTATTGTTGTTCTTGTTTCTCTGCTTATAATTGAGAAGGGAATCCTTGAAAGCGCCAGGCTGGGAGAGTCATCCACCATGGTAGCCTGGCAGGAGATACATACGATGGTCACAGGGTGAGAAATACCTATCCAATGAGCACAGGACGCTTTTCTATTTTTTGGAGAGGTCCTTAATACACTAATTCATGGTTGAATGCATAAAGAACAAAGGATTAAAATTGTTCTATCTTTGGTTCTTCTAGTGATTGATTCACTCTGGGGAGAGGCCTATAACTGCTCTCTGCCTTCGTTTTTTCCATTTATAAAATAGAAATAAAATATGGGACACTTATTTCAAAGGGCACTTGGAAGATGAATGAGCTAGTGTCTCTTAAAATACTCTGCGGTTATTGGAGAAATAGAGTTATAGCCTCTTTGTAAATAGTGCAAGAATGATGAGGCCTACAAGTTGACTTTGACCCATCAATGCCTGTTTCAATCTTTTCACCCCACTTGGTCACAGATTATCCCCAAGTCCTTTCACTGCTGTTTTCTCCAGTAAGATGAAACGGCATCAGCATGATGGAAACTGCCATCTGGGGATGTATTACTAGGAGTCTTTCAGTTACCAAAGGGAGGAATTTGTTCTGCCCTCCAGAAGTCGTTTCATCTCGATTTTTCTCCAAGCTCAAGCACTTTGCTAAGGTTAATATTTGGGGTAAGATTTCTGGATTGTCTCTTTATACAGAGTCAGTGGGGAAGGTTTGCACTATACTTTGTTTTCAACCTATTTCTCAGATGTGTTTAGAAAGGCCTACAGAAAGGTCCATGGGGAATGAAAGACCATGGATATTTTAGACTCTGTCAGGTTTTGTAGGCTTGATATATGCTATAGGCTGAATCACGTCTTCCCAAAATTCATATGTTGAAGCTGTAATCCACAGAGTGGCTGTATTTGGAGGCAGGGACTCTAGGGAGGTAATTAAAGTTAAATAAAGTAATAAGGGGGAACCCTGATAGGATGAGGTTGGTATTGTTAAGAGTCATCAGATAGCTCCATCTCACCCTTCCCGACCACACCCCCACCAGTCACGTGAGCACAGAACAAGATGGCAGCCTCCTGTAAGCCAGCAAGGAAACACACGCGAGACCCACCATGCTGGCACCCCGACTTCCAGCCTCCAGAACTTGAGAAAATGAATGCGTTTTGTTTAAGCGACTGCGACTGTGGTATTTTATTATGGCAGCCCGAGCTGCCTAAGACAAACTTACCTCATAGCTCTAAGAAAGGGGCTGGCCTACTTTTGCTATAAAGGGCCATAGAGTAAATATTTTAAGACTTGTGAGTTATGCAGTCTTTTATTAATACAGCACCTCAACTTGGGCCTTGTGGCACGAAAGCAGCCATAAGCAGTATGTAAAATATGAATGAGGCTGTGTTCCAATAAAGCTTTATTTGCAAAAACAGACAGTGGGCCACATTTGGACAGTAGTTTGCTGCATCTAAGAAAACACAAATGTAATTTAAAGTGGATCAATTCAGGTTTGTTCCTTGAAGGTGGAGTTCCATTATGGCCAAACAAACATAAAATAAAGACAGTTCCTTATCTTTTGCATTCTTTAAAGTTGTAATATATGATTTCCATGAGTAATAATTATTACTTTTAGGCAAAAAGCACATGAACTAGTGTATACTTTAATGGCCAAGCCATACAAATTTTCTGGATCTCCTAATTTTTTATTTCTCATAATCTAATAACAATTTTCTCCTTAATGTTCTATTTTTTTCCTATATGAAACATTCAGACAGAAGCTCACTTATGGTAAAAATATAAGTAGAATGTGTTTGTTATACATAGCAAATTTGTGGTCAAGCTCTTTTTGTCTTTACATGTGCCAGTTCTTACAGTCACCTTTTCCCCTGATTCTTCCCACTGCTGCCAAGCACTTAGCTAGTTTTCTCCTTTACCTATTCGTGGGCTATAATTATTTGAAAATGGCACCTCATTGGCCTCTGTGACTTCAGTATGACTCCCAAAGCTTTCTACTTGATCATTTAAGTACAACCACAACCACCATTTATAAGATGCTTATTATGACCCAGCTACTAGGCCAGTTGGAGAAGGTGATGGCACCCCACTCCAGTACTCTTGCCTGGAAAATCCTATGGACAGAGGAGCCTGGTAGGCTGCAGTCTGTGGGGTCGCAAAGAGTCGGAGACAACTGAGCGACTTCACTTTCACTTTTCACTTTCATGCATTGGAGAAGGAAATGGCAACCCACTCCAGTGTTCTTGCCTGGAGAATCCCAGGGACGGGGGAGCCTGGTGGGCTGCTGTCCATGGGGTCGCACAGAGTCGGACACGACTGAAGCGACTTAGCAGCAGCAACAGCAACTGGGCCAATTATTTTCCAAATATAACCCCATTTAATTCTTATAAGAGTCCTATAAGATAGGTATTATTATGTCTATTTTTTAAATGTGGACATTGAAGTACCGAGTAAGCAAATGGCTCATCATTTAATAATCAGCCAGCAAGTAGCAGTACTTGTTTTGGAACCCAAGTGTCTGAATCCAGAACCTGTGTTTGTATTCCCTCCTCCTCATTGGCTCTCTGTAATGCAAACACTTGGAAATTAATACTTTCTTTATATCCTCATAATACCAAAAAATATAATCCACACATAACTACCAGCCCTCCAATAAGCTGAAGCACTGGAGATAGAATTTATATATGTCACTTTAACAAAGAAAATCTGGGTGTTTTGTTTTTGTGAATTTTACAGTCAAATTTCTTGTAAAAGACTGATTTTTGAAATCCATGCGTGTGTCATCTTAGTGTATTGTTCTCCATTGAATTAAATATGGGTTAGTCAATGCTGTGTTAATATGCTCTTGTCTAAGTCTTTTGTTAAGACTATCAACTTACAGAAAATAGGGATGGTTTAGCTTAGTAGGTCGGAGAAGGCAATGGCACCCCACTCCAGTACTCTTGCCTGGAAAGTCCCATGGACGGAGGAGCCTGGTGGGCTGCAGTCCATGGGGTCGCTAAGAGTCGGACACAACTGAGCGACTTCACTTTCACTTTTCACTTTCATGCATTAGAGAAGGAAATGGCAACCCACTCCAGTGTTCTTGCCTGGAGAATCCCAGGGACGGTGGGGCCTGGTGGGCTGCCGTCTATGGGGTCGCACAGAGTCGGACACGACTGAAGTGACTTAGCAGCGCAGAAGCAGCTTGGTAGGTAATGTACTACCATCTGGGAAGATGGGAAGACCATGGGCTTCTGTGTTGGCAGACCTTGTGTTAGCCTCTCATTTGCTTCCCATGTTACACAACCTCTTGAGACTTTAATACCATTATCTATTAAACAGGTTAATAATATGTCCCTACCAGGTGACTGAGGTTAGAACTAATATTTGTGAAGTACATAGCCTAGCACGTGCCTGGCATGCAATAGGCTCTTAATAAATGTTAAACTGCTGAGAGCATTGATCTGATGACAAGTAACTTCAGAAAGAATATAAATTGATCAGCTGAAAATAGATTATTACTGCTTCCAAGATATGTGAGTTGAAAACCGTATGTATGTGCCTTTGAGGCTGGATGTTGTTATGTGTTTAGAAAAAAATATAGTTTTCTTATTTGGAATAAAAATGACATTCTGGAAATCCTTGATATGACAGTGAGCTCTTTCATAGCAGTTTGCTGTTAGAGGGAAGAAGTGAGACACATGGCTTCGATTTGTCTTTGAAATACACAATTTAACTTTTAAATGAAGGGGAAAATGCCTGGGGGCAAAAATGAGCTTTTTTTTTTTTTTTTTTTTTTAAAGGCTAAACACCATGAACATCTCCTACTCTTTCCCATTTGCACTGAGTATATATTTGGATTAACAGGTCAGGGCAGGCTTGTATAAATTAACTGAGCCCTTATTTTGTTGTATTTATTATTTAAGGCATCATGTTGGGTCAGCAACTGTGAATGCCAGGAGCTGCTGAGACCAGATGAGAAGGATACAACGTAGATTTTTTTGCCTAAAATACCCCATGTGTATCAGCCAATCAGCAGGGATTAAATGTGATCATCTCCCCTTATCTGCTTTGTGGAGATTATTTGACGAGAAATTAAAGTACAAGGCAGTTTCCTCTCTTCTCTGCCATTTGTATAGATTTTATCTGCCATTAATTAGTTGTTTGTTCATAGAATAGTAAGAAATGTTGATATCTATTGAAACCACATATAAGAAGCAAATGTAGAAAAAATTCTGCATTGTTAAGACAAATATGTGATTTAGGGTTTATCAGATATTTGGGGACTCCTATACCCGAGTGGACTTCCCTCGTAGCTCAGTCGGTAAAGAATCTGCCTGCAAAGCAGAAGACCTGGGTTTGATTCCTGGGTTGGGAGGATTCCCTGGAGAAGGGAATGGCAACCCACTCCAGTATTCTTGCCTAGAGAAACCCATGGACAGAGGAGCCTGGCGGGCTACCGTCCAGGGGGTCACAAGAGCTGGACACAACTTAGTGACTAAACCACCACCGTACCTGAGTAGCTCGAACAGTAAAGGATCTGCCTACAATGCTGTAGTTCAGTTCAGTTCAGTTCAGTTGCTCAGTCGTGTCCGACTCTTTGCGACCCCATGAATTGCAGCACGCCAGGCCTCCCTGTCTATCACCATCTCCTGGAGTTTACTCAAACTCATGTCTGTTGAGTCGGTGATGCCATCCAGCCATCTCATCCTCTGTTGTCCCCTTCTCCTCCTGCCCCCAATCCCTCCCAGCATCAGAGTCTTTTCCAATGAGTCAACTCTTTACATGAGGTTGCCAAAGTACTGGAGTTTCAGCTTTAGCATCATTCCTTCCAAAGAACACCCAGGGCTGATCTCCTTTAGAATGGTCTGGTTGGACTCCTTGAGAGTCCAAGGGACTCTCAAGAGTCTTCTCCAACACCACAGTTCAAAAGCATCAATTCTTTGGCACTCAGCTTTCTTCACAGTCCAACTCTCACATCCATACATGACCACTGGAAAAACCATAGCCTTGACTAGACGGACCTTTGTTGGCAAAGTAATGTCTCTGCTTTTCAATATGCTATCTAGGTTGGTCACAACTTTTCTTCCAAGGAGTAAGCATCTTTTAATTTCATGGCTGTAGACCTTGGTTCAATCCATGGGTTGGGAAGATTCCGCCTAGAGGAGAGCATGACAATCCACTCAATCCAATGGACAGAGCAGCCTGGTGTGCTACTCTTTGGAGTCTCAAAGAGTTGGTCATGACTGAGCGCCTAACAAGATTCACTTTCATATCAGCAGAGCTTCTGAATGTTTCTCAATCGGAGCCTCAGGTCATTGTGACTGTGGAACAGCCTTATGAACTGACGGCTGCACGATGAAGAGTAGCAGTGAGGGGAAGGAGGAAGTCCACCCAGCTACATGGCCCCTGGATACATTGCCAGATTTAGCAAAAACAACAACAATAACAAAAAGCAAACCACAACCAGGATGCCCATTCAAACTTGAATATCAGGTAAACATGAATAACTTTTTAGCGTAAGTGAATTTGTTCCAATTATTATTATTATTTTAAAGTTTCGCTGAAGCATACTGATTTACAATGTGTTAATTTTTGCTGTAAAGCAAAGTGGTTCAGTTATACATATATGTGTGTGTTCTTTTGTTATTCTGTCCTATTGTGCTTCATCACAGGATATTGAATAAAGTTCCCCGTGCTGTACCGTAGGACCTTGTTTACCCATTGCATATGTAACAGTTTGCATCTGCTAATCCTAGACTCCCAATCCTTCTCTCTCCCTCTCCCCTTCCCCCTTGGCAACCACAAGTCTGTTCTGTGTCTGTGAGTCTGTTTCTGTTCTGTAGATATGTTCGTGTCATATTTTAGATTCCACATATGAGTGATATCATTTGGTATTGTCATATATGTGTATATATATATATACATATTCACATCTTCTTTATCCATTCATCTGTTGATAGACATTTAATTTGTTTCTATGTCTTGGCTATTGTAAATAGTGCTGCTATGAACATCAGCCAGTTCAGTTCAGTTGCTCAGTTGTGTCCGATTCTTTGGAACCCCAAGGACTGCAGCACACCAGGCCTCCCCATCCATCACTAACTTCCGGAGTTTACTCCGACTCATGTCCATCGAGTCAGTGATGGCCATCCAACCATCTCATCCTCTGTCATCCTCTTCTCCTCTTGCCTTCAGTCTTTCCCAGCATCAAGGTCTTGTCAAATGAATCAGTTTTTTGCATCAGGTGGTCAAAGTATTGGACACAGGGGTGCTTATGTCTTTTCAAATTAGAGTTGTATCTGAATATTTGCCTAATAGTGGGATTACTGAATCATACGGCTCTCTAGTTTTAGTTTTTTGAGAAACTTCCATGGTGTTTTCCATAGAAGCTGCACCAATTTACATTCCCATCGGTCATGTGGAAGGGATCCTTTTTTTCCACAACCTTCCAGCATTTGTTATTTGTACACTTTTTTTAATGATGGCCAGTCTGACGGGTCTGAGGTGATGCCTCACTATAGTTTTGACTTCCGTTTCTCTAATAATTAACAATTCTCGGAATTCCCTGGTGGTCCAGTGGTTAAGACTCTGCACTTCCACTGCTGGGGGTATGGATTCGATCCCTGGTCAGAGAGCTAAGATCCTACATGCCATGGGGCATGGTCATAAAATAAATTAAGAACGTTGAGCACCATTTCATGTGCCGGTAGGTCATCTGTATGTCTTTGTTGGAGGAATGTATATTTCAGTTCAGTTCAGTCACTCAGTCGTGTCCAGCTCTTTGTGACCCCATGAATTGCAGCAGGCCAGGACTCCCTGTCCATCACCAACTCCCAGAGTTCACTCAAACTCATGTGCATTGAGTCAGTGATGCCATCCAGCCATTTCACCCTCTGTCGTCCCCTTCTCCTCCTGCACCCAATCCCTCCCAGCCTCAGAGTCTTTTCCAATGAGTCAACTCTTTGCATGAGGTGGCCAAGGTATTGGAGTTTCAGCTTTAGCATCAGTCCTTCTAAATAGACATTGTGTGTTTTTTTGTTGTTGAGTTGTATGAGCTGTTTGTATATTCCAATAATTGAACAGTATATTTCCTATACGAAATAAAAATGTATTGTTCATTGGAAATTCAAGTTTAACTAGGCATTCTAAATTTTATCTGAATATGACAAAATGTTATAATTTATGTGACATAATTTGTATTTATGATGTAATTTTACCTAGAGGGTATGACAAAGGTGGATGTCAAGGGAGAGTCATGAGCCTAAGTTTGGCAAAACTGAGGAGCAAGAAGAAACAGTTACAATGAATTGGGGTAAGAGGATCTTGAAAATGAAGAGAAACCTGTCTTAATATAGGGAAGCTGTTAGATCACCTGGTTGTAACAAGAATCAGGAATTTTGACTTTTTTGAGTGTGTTCCTCAGATCTTATGGACATTGCTGAATTCATCATCTCAACACATGATGACAGATCCTCAGGCTTACAGACTATGAAGTGTTACAGTGGGGAATGCCCTGGAATGTGATATGGTAAGACCTGTGATGGAGGCTTGTCTCTGACAGTAATTAGTAGCATAACTAGTTGAATAAATTCATCTCTCTGCACTATAAGATCCCTGCATCTAAAAAGCGAGATGTTGAACTGGATTCAGTTCAGTTCAGTTCATTTCAGTTGCTCAGTCGTGTCCAGCTCTTTGCAACCCCATGGACCGCAGCACGCCAGGCCTTCCTGTCCATCACCAACTCCCGGAGTTTACCCAAACTTATGTCCATTAAGTCGGTGATGCCATCCAACCATCTCATCCTCTGTCATCCCCTTCTTCTCCTGCCCTCAATCTTTCCCAGCATCAGGGTCTTTTCAAATAAGTCAGTTCTTTGCATTAGGTGGCCATAGTATTGGAGTTTCAGCTTCAACATCAGTCCTACCAATAAACACACAGGACTGATTTCTTTTAGGATGGACTGGTTGGATCTCTTTAAAGTCCAAGGGACTCTCAAGAGTCTTCTCTAACACTACAGCTCAAAAGAACTAGATTACTCATGTTTAAACTTGTTACTGGCTGAGTATCTAAAATTTATAAGAATGCCTCTCCTTTATGTGTCTTGCATCCCTCCCTCTCTACTTCTTTCTCATTCGTACACAAATATCTTTTAGTCTAAGTCCTTGTACTCAGTCGCTAAGTCATGTCCGACTCTGAGACTCCATGGACTGTAGCCCTCCAGGCTCCATGGGGTTTTCCAGGCAAGAACACTATAGCAGATTGCCATTTCCTACCCCTGGGGGTCTTCCCAAACCAGAGATTGAGCCCATGTCTCTTGTGTCTCCCGCATTGGCAGGTGTATTCTTTGCCCCTGAGCCACCTGGGAAGCCCTTTAGTCTGCAGTTACCTAAATAAATCACTAAGTAGATGTCTTAAGCTTCATATCCTCTCTTCCTCCCACTACCAACATCTCTCTTTCCAAATATCTGGAAAGAATAACCCACACTGGTTGTATCTCTTTGTTGTCTCCACTTCTCAGTCTACTGTGGTCTGGTTAAGATTACTAACAACCTCTTACATGCTAAATCAAATGGATGCTTTGCAGGGTGTCTCACCCATGACTTTCCTGCAGCACTTGGCATTGCTGCTGCGCCCCTGCTCATCAGTGTCCTCTGTATACTCATTTCCATTGGCTTCTGAGACAGCAGCCTTCACAGACTCCTCTTGTTCTGCATGTTTTCTTTATATCTGAACACTTAGGAAGGTTTTCTCCTGGCTCTCCACTCAGCCAGAAAATTATCTTTCCACTGGTGTATGCATTGCCATGGCTTCAGTTGACATTATTATGTTGATGAACTACAATTGCAAATCTCCAGCCAGATTTTTCTTCTGAGCTCCACACTGGTATTTCCAACAATAGGCTCCTTGAAGTTGATATCCTATGACCACTTCACATTCATTATAGCCTAAGCCCCTGGTGCTTCTGTACCAACAGAGTATAAAGGGAATGCCATTTATTTTTTTCTGACATCCAAGAAGATAGTAAAGGAAGCCAGATTGAGTTCCTTTTAAAACTTTTATTTTCTCAAGTAATGTTCTCTGGATGCAGAGAGTTATATTTTGTAACTGTAATGATTAGTTTGTGTAAGGTAAACATGCTAGTTATGGCTGAAGTTTTCCAGTATCCTTTCTGTCTGGTCATATGCCTTTACAAGAGGTATTCCTACAGCCTTAAGCTGTTTATTGGTTTTCCCAGAGATACAGCCTGCTGATAATATTCTAAGTACTCTTTCAGTCGTACAGAATTTTTTTAAACTGTTCTTTTTATTTAGTTTCGTTTGTGCTGTGTCGTCGTTGTTGCATGGGCTTTTCTCTAGTTGCAGAGAGAGGGGGCTGCTCTCTAGCTGTAGTGCATAGGCTTCTTACTGCAGTGGCTTTTCTTGTTGCGGAACATGGCTCTAGCTCGCATGGCTTCATTACCTGCAGTACATGGGCTCGATAATTGTGGCTCCTGGGCTCTAGAGCACAGATTCAATAGCTGTGGCACACAGGCTTAGTTAGTTTACAGCACGTGGAATCTTCCCCAGTCAGGGATTGGACCCATGTCTCCCACATTGGCAGGTGGATTCTTTACCACTGAGACACCAGGGCAGCCCCTGTATAGAAATTTTGACCTACTTCTCTGTTTTATCACACGTGAAGTGGCTACTGTGATAATGCTTGGCATAGTTTGGGCTTACGAGGCAGAATGTCCTAAGAGGCATATGGTGGTGGCATATTCGTTCCTCATGCATCTTCTGGCAGCTAACCATGGGGCATTTATCAGAGACCTACATAAATCTACATACACTAGTGGGACGATGCTCATTTCAAGGCCATGTCAATTTACCAAGGGTTATGCTTCTCAAAGACCATTCCGAACACACTTTGTGAAGGAAGTCACATTTCCCTACTGATTCACATTATAATTTCAGGGATGTGTGCCCTCATTAGAAATGTTGGCACTAAGGTAAGTTAAAATCATTCTTTAATGTGGAAGACGCTGTAATAACATATTTATTAGGAAAGAGGGACCTCTGAGAAATCACCCACAAGCTACCAGAAATAAGTGAAATATCTTGTTGGATCTTCTCTGATCTCTTAAAATTTCAAGATAAGAGATTACACTAGAAACAGAGAAAATAATATTCATCTTCATTTTTGCAGTTTTGCTTATATTATTTTGTCTTGTTTTGAGAAAAGAAGAAATTCTGTTAAGAGTTGGGTGAAAGTCACTGGAAGGGAGTCAGCACAGGCTGTTATAATTAAATATCATAGACTGTACAGCTTAAGCAATAGGTATTTATTTCCTATGGTTCTGGAGGCTGTAAGTTTTAGATCAGGGTGGTAACATGGTAGGATTCTGCTAAAGGCCTTCTTCCTAGCTTGCAGATGACTGCCCCCTTGCTATATTTTCATGTGGCAGAGAGAAAAGAGAAATCTCTCTAGTCTTTTCTTATAAGGGCACTAATCTGATTATGAGGACCCCACCCCAATGACCCCATCTAAGCCCAATTACCTCCCCAAAGTTTTATATCTGGATAGGAACACATTAGGGAGTCAGAACTTCAGCATATTAATTTTGGAGGAACACAGCATTCAGTCTGTAAGAGGAATAGTCTACCTACCAGGAAAATGCTCTACATACTGATAAGTTGGTAGCAAAATTTTGTTTTGAGATAACTGGTTTATAGCTGAGTATTTCTTAGAGTAAATATTATTTAAACTGGGAATCAAGTCTTAATAGATCTGTTGTTCTGTTTGCCTCAAGAAGTCTATGGCATTGAATGAGTTGATGCCAGAGAAGATGATGTGTTTGGAATGATCTTTTTACTGTGTTATTTAGACTATTGTACACCTGGCAGAAAAAAATACATAGCCCTTGATAAAGGCAACCTTTTCTAGCATTTTGAGTTGACCTTGTGTCATTTCTCTGTGTACACCTTCCTTGACACAGAATGAGGAAGAGTCAGGTAAAGAATTCAGCAGAGTAAAAGGCATCAGGTCTGACTTTTCATGAGTTTAAAATCTTGCCAGTGTTGTCATTTTCTCTGTGTTTTGATCATTCCAAAAAAGTTTAGAATTATGGGGAAAAAACTAATTTTAAAAGGAGTGAGATTATGGTGATTCTTGATGAAAACATCCACAGAAAGACAAGGCATGTATATGAATAGTTATAGTAGCATTATTCATCATCAACCAAAACTGGAAATAATTCAAATGACCATCAATTGGTAGATGAAGAAACATACAATGGAATACTCCTCAGAAAGAAATACACTACTGTATATATTACAGCATAATCGAAGCTGTAAAGAATTTTGCTCAGTGAAACAATCTCAATTCGTAACACTAAGCAAAATACAATTTCATGTGTACAAAATTCTGAGAAGAGATGAATTTATGGAGATACAAATCAAATCAGTGGTTGTTGGGGGCAAGGCTGGGACCAAGGATGACCTGCAAATGAGGGTACAAGGTCACTTTTCGGGGTGATGGAAATGTTCTAAATGTTCTAAAACTATCATGATGATACGTATGCAATTCTAGATTTTCTAAAAACCACTCACAATGGGTAAACTTACGCTGTGTGAATTATACCTCAATAAAGCTATGAAGAAGATAAGTTCTAATAAAGCTTCATTTCTGTCTTAATGTAAACCTGTTGAAACCCATATTCTAGGGAATTGTTTTCATTCTGGTCCGGCCTAGATTTCTCTTCTCTTAGATCATGGTGATCTTAATACCATGATCTTTTCACAAGTCCTTTGGAGTCCATTCAGAAGCATTAATGGCTAAGACACCTATTTTCTTTCAGAGATTTACTCTGACCACAGAATCGTCTGTGACTTTCAGGCGCGAGCAGCCTAGTGGAATGATAGGTATTGTAAAGATATTACTTGGGAGGTACTGGGTGAAGACCTCTGTCTTTTCTGGCGCTGTCACCCAGACTAAAGAGGAGTGTGGCATCATCTGTAAATCAGTCTAATGGCTGCACTTGATTCCCATTATAAGCCACAGGTGTACAGTTCCTGACATATCAGAAATCTTGAATAATGTCCATCAACCCTTTGCTATCGACGTACTGCACACTCAGTGTGTTCTTGCTTGAGGAACACCCTGCCTCCAAAGATGCTGAATCTTTGGAGAAAGTTCAGAGCACTATTGAAAAGCAGATAACAAACAGTCATAGAGCAAGAATGGGGCCATGTTAATGCTGATAGTCACAGGAAATGCATCTGATATTTGTTCCTATAACTCCTATCTATAACTCTCACCATTCCTCCTTTAGGCAGAGAGCAAGTGGAGTTTATAAACTTTTCTGGATGGTCAATCTTTCATGAGATTTTCCACATACTATTTCAGCTGTTGTTGTTCAGTTACTAAGTTGTGTCTGACTGTTTGCAACCCCATGGACTGCAGCACGCCAGGCTTCCCTGTCCTTCTAGAATTTGTTCAAACTCATGGCCATTGAGTCAGTGATGCCATCCAATCATCTCATGCTCTGTCACCCTCTTCTCCTCCTGCCCTCCATCTTTCCCTGCATCAGGGTCTTTTCCAGTGAATCAGTTCTTTGCATCAGGTGGCCAAAGTATTGGAGTTTCAGCTTCAGCATCAGTCTTTCCAATGAATATTCAGGGCTGATTTCCTTTAGGATTTTCAGCTCATAGAATCTAATGCCTAACATTAGTTCACAAAGAGAACATGAAATCAAAATCCAATTCATGCTGTTCGCTCTGTAGTCAGGTAAAATATGGGAAATAATGTCTAATTCTCTACAACTAACATGAAAGCCCTACTGATTGGATCATTATGGGTGATATGGATGGGGCACACTGAATTATTGTTAGAGTTGAGATCTAATATGAACAGAAGGAATACTGTCATGTCATGTAGGAGACCCCATTAAAACACTGCTGTAAGGGAAGGCAACTCTGTTCATTAAAAGCTAATGTCTTACATGACATTTGTACACAGTTTTAAGAGGATATGAATAGACTGTGGTACACCTATATCTGTAAAAGGCCAAGTCAGTCTATAATGCTAATCTTTAGATAAGCAGAATCACAACGTTAAGAGCTGTAAGATAAAAAGTAAAAAAAAAAAAAAAAAAAAAGATAAAAGGCCCAAAATGAAAGACATTGAATTTGATTTCAGAGACAAAATATATTCATTTTTAAAAAGCTAAATCATTAACACATTATGAGGGTCAAGATAAAATAGTCCATGCTTTTTGGGAGAGTTGCATATTGGTTGGAAAAGTTAAGAAAAAACTCAGGAGGAGGTAGTACTACAGGTCTAACTTAAACTGCGGGAAACCTGGTCAGCTACAGAAAAAGAATTAAGGACTGGGGGAAGCACTCCAATAAGCACGGAATTTGGAGGTGAAAATGCTAAAGTATGTTTTGTGAACAGTGCGGAGAGTGGTCTAACTATAGCTGTAAACATGTGTTCGGAGTCATGGGAGATAAAGTTGGGAAGTATCTTGCACTTTGTCTTGAATGCTTGATTTTAATGGTTTAGATTTCATTCCATAGATAGTGGAGAAACAATGATGGTTTTGAACAAGAACTTAACATTATGTGCATGATATTCTAAAAATAACGTACCAACCATGTTACAGAATAGGTTGGAAGGAGAAGACCCTCAATTCTTGGGGGTAAATTAAAAAGTGATAGAAAAGAGCAGATATAAAATAAAAATGAATAGTTATAGAGAGGAAACTCAAAAAAGGCCTCTCTTTTTCCTTCCAATATTCAATTATGCCTCTGAAGAGGACAGTGACTGTAGTACTAATAAAAAACAATTAAGAGCATTGGTAGAACAGAAAATGATGTTCTATTTAGGTTGGTGCAAAATTAATTGCTGTTTTGTGTTGTTGAAACTTGCCATTTGATACTGGAATATATTCTTAAATAAAAGTGGTTATATTATGCATCCCTTTAATGCATTCGGCTCAGAAACTGCTAATGAACGTACAGTGCAGTGCTGGTTGTTGAGGAGTGCAGTGGCTGGCTGTTGGAAATTGACAATGACCAACTGACAGCGACCATCAAATTGGATCCTCTTACAACTACACGAGAAGTTGCCAAAGAACTCAAAGCCAACCGTTTTACAGTTATCTGGCATTTGAACCAAACTGGAAAGGTGAAAAAGTTCAATAACAGGGTGCCCCTTTGACTGACTGGAAAAAAACCCAAAAACTATTGTTTTGAAGTATTGGCTTCTCTTATTCTATGCAATAACAATGAACCATTTCCTGATCACATTGTGATGTGCGAGGAAAAGTGGGTTGTATACGACAACCGTGACAACTAGCTGAGTGGTTGGACCAAGTAGTAGCTCTCAAGCACTTCCTAAAGTCAAACCTGCATCACAGAAAGGTCATGCTCACTGCTTGGTGGTCTGCTGTGGGTCTGATCCACTACAGCTTTCTGAATCCAAGTGAAACCATTACGTCTGAGAAATGTGCTCAGCAAATTGACCAGATGCACTGAAAACTGCAAAGCCTGCGGCCAGCATTGGTCAACAGAAAGGGCCCAGTTCATCCACCATGACAGCTCCTGACTGCATGTTGCACAACCAGTGCTTCAAAAGTTGAATAAATTGGGCTACAAAGTTTTGCCTCATTCACCATATTCACTGACCTTTCACCAACCAAATACCACTTCTTCAAGCATTTCAACTTTTTGCAGGGAAAATGCTTTCACAGCCAGCAGGAGGTAGAAAATCCTCTCTTAGTGTTTGTCAATTCCTGAAGCACAGATGTTTAAGCTACAGGAATGATCAAACTTATTTCTCATTGGCAAACATGTTGATTGTGATGGTTCCTATTGTGATTAACAAAGATGTAGTTGAGCCTAGTTATAATGATTTCAGATTCACAGTCTGAAATCACAGTTACATTGGCACCAGCGTAATAACTAGTAAAAGTCAAATGCAATGTGTTGAGTAGATATCTAAGGAGGTCACACATTACCAGCTGGTTCCAAAGGGACTCACACGGATTGCCTTATGTTCTGTTGTATTTCTGGGGCTTGTGGTGAGACCTCTATACAGTAAGTGCCCTATACACATTAGGTGAATGATTTAAAATAACTAAATATATAATCATGGAGAACTGGTTAAACATTAAGATCACAGATTTGGAAGTCCTTCATACAGAGATAATAGTTCAACATGTGAGAAATGGTAAATTTTTAAAAGGAGTGTCACAAAAGAAAAGGAATGAAAGAAGAAAGGAAAAAAGGGAGGCAGGGAAGGAGGGAGGCAGGGAGAAAAGAAGAGAGAGAGGGAAGGAAGACAGAAAGAAGAAAGAAGGAAAAGAAATCATGACCCAGAGCCGAGTCTTCGGAAAGTCTTCTAGTGTGGAAGTGTAATAAGATAAGGAACCCACAAAAGTGGTATCGATCAGAAAGACAGTACCTTTAATGCATAAAATGTCTCTAATTAAAAAGTGGTAGGTTAAAACAACATTTCAGTGGTAGTTTTAGAAGAAAAAACTACCTTTAATCATATAAATAGTAATTAAAATTTTTGATTATGTGAGAATTGAGTATGTTTGATTTCTTTAAACTTTTCTACTGTAGGTTATGTGAAAAATGAAGGATATAAGAGCGTGCTTAAATATCAAATCAATTGAACAGTTATTTTTTTGCTTGCCAAAAGTGAAGAAAATATGCGTTACGTGTATTTTGATGAGCATTGAATAGTGACAAGCAAAGCTTGTTTACTTCCTCTAGGATGATATTTTACTCCACTCATGATTATATAAAAATTAATTTTGGAAATTGAATTAAGTGTAATTTTTGAAACATTCAGAGTTAGTTGTATAAAGTCCAATTTGACAAAAAACTTCTTGTGAGTTTCCAAAAGGGATTTTTTTCCATGACATCAAGAGAATATTATTCACATTTTTCTTACAGTAGGAGTAGATGACACTGTTTTTCTTCCTCAAAGTCACTTTTAAGATATTGTCCTTGAAATCTTCATCAAGTTGAGAGAGTAATTAGATTTTTTGAACATTAATATGCTGCATCCATATCTGGGTTTTGGCTATACATATTTAAGATGTAATGAGAAATGAGGTTGGGAATTTTCTCTTGAAATTTTAGATTTAGTCTCCGCAATGCTTAAAGTATATATGCCAAACAGTCAGCATCCCCTGACAGTTACAATTCTTTCAAGTTTCACACAATTGATCTCTTCTTTGGTGTTTCAAAAAATAGGCAACTTGGTCTTTCAGCTCATAAATTTAGCTAAGAATATTTCCTTTTGAGAATCAAAGAACCTCAACATGGAGCACAAGCATTTTTTCTTTTAATCCAAATATGTATCTTCATAAAGCAAAGGGCAAAAAGCTGGTGTTTCATATACTATTATTCCCATAATCAATTATCTTGATAGGGAGGTGAGTTCTCTATGAGAAGTTGGTAGCATCTGGGCAATTATTTGGGGGAGCAAATGGTATAGGGCAACTAAACCAATGATTTTTATTTCTCTCCAATTTTATTTATTTATTTATTTTTGCTAGCAATCTAGATGGCCAAGCCAATATTTCTAGAATGGTAGAAACATCCATGATAATTATTCTCTTCCCTCATTCTGCTTCTTTATTTGGAAAACTTTGACAGAACCATGAAGATAATTCACCTTTTTGGTCATTTCCAAGCCTTGAAAAAAAGCATTTTTATTCCATAGGTTATTTAGCTATATATTCAGAATAAACTAATACTTGACTAGACTTTCCCACTGGTAGAATCAACCATCACAAGTCAAGCAAAGAAAATAAAAGGTAATGACTGCTTTTTTTGCCAAATTTGAATTGTGGTATTCTCTGCAGAGTTACCTGTTTCAAGATTAATCATAGGACTAATACAAAGAAACACCATAGTGTTCTTTAGTATAAAGCACTACTTTTTTCATAAAGAAACACCATTAGAAACATTTTGGAAACATTCACAATACAAGGTTTAATGAGAGTCCCCAAAGAACTAAAGCTTTTACGTTTTGCAGTTGAAGGGGCTATTTCACATAAAATATTCAGTTTTTGAGGATTCTTGGTTAGAGGTTTTAGTAATTGCCAACTTCATGTATGTACAGAGAATAGTCTTTTTTTTAAGGACTTGTATGATTTAAAAAAATTTTTACTTAAGTATCATTCAAGAAATTCATTTGGTTTCATTACTCTGTATTTTTAGACTTAGACTCTTCTGAGAAATCTGAATGTCATTTTTTTTCACAATGTTTGTAAGCTTTTACAATATCAGCCTTTTCACATTTAAGAAATTTATTTTTTCCAACATTGTCAGCTACCCTAATGTTTCTACAAAACAAAAGCATTTTATCCCTCATCCTCCAGAAAACTTCTGAAGACTGGAGATGCTGATTAGAGCCTGGCATAACTTTCACAGAAACGAATCTTAGTTGTGTGAGGAAAGAGACTTATTCATTGTTCAATCCCCTCACCTAGAAGAATCAATGAGTTAATGTTCAGAAAATATCTCTTGCATGAATTTCTTAAGAATATGTGTTTAATGTCATCAGTGATGTCAACGGTGGGGCTGGCAGCTTCAGCTATGCATAAGCTCCAATAAGCAATATTTTAGGTAATTTTCCATACATAGCTACGCATGTAGCCTATTTTAAAGCTTCATAAATGGTCCTATTTTACAATCTGTGTTGTCTCTTTCATAGAGCATAAACTATAGCTGATGAGAAAGGAAATGGGAGACGCATCATAAAGAGCTTTCATGAGACCCCCTTTTTGACATTATGGTAGATTCAAATATCATAAAACATTAAATGTTTGTTATTTTTAATAAGTGATAAGCTTATCATTATCAAATGCATTGTACACACAGCCGCGTTGAACATAATTAAGAAATGATTATCATGTGTTGCATTAAATGTAGTTCCTATTATAAATGTTACTGTTCTGATGCTGTTCTTGCATACCCACCAAACTTAGAAGTACTTGCTTTGTTTTGATTTTAGGTATTTCATATTATGAAAGCTACCTGTATATTTTTTAATTTCCCAAGTTTTCAGTCCTCTTATGAAATATATTTCTTTAAAAATTACCTTCCCTGAGTATCTACCAGGCTTACAGCTGAACTTCTGGGGAACTTCTTGTTTTCTGCCTCTTTGTCCCCAGAGCACTGTTAACTGTAAGCAAAGGGGGAAGAACATTTGGACTGGGTGGGTACTGATATGCCAAATGCAATTGAGGTCAAACAGAATGATGAGTACAAGCAAAGTCTCTGAGATTTGGCAAGACCGTGATTATTAGATATCCATGGAAAGAACAGTTTTATAGCTAAATGAGGATGAAAACCAGATTGGAAGGCAACGGTAAGATACATTTAAACCCATTAGACAGTATGAAGTATAAAAATCTGACAGTACCAATTACCGCAAGGCTGTGGAAGATGCCTCATATGTTAACAGTGGAAGAATACTCTGAGACAACTATTCAGGAGAGGCCACTGATACTATCCACAGTATCCAGGAAGATAAAAATGCATGCGACCACATGGCATGGGGTGCAGATATTTCACACTTGATTAAGTACCTTAGAGAAACTTTTCCCATGTTACAGAGAGACATGAACTAAAATGTCTATTCCGACATTAGATTTGGTACTGAATAATTGGAAGTAATGTAAATGTCCATCAGTATGGGAAAGATAATTTTTGTCTTATTTATATGGTAGATAGTACTCACCATGTAAAACAAATGAGTTGAAACTGTATGCCTGGTGGGCTGCGTCTATGGGGTTGCACAGAGTCGGACACAACTGAAGCGACAGTAGCAGCAGCAGATGATATAGGGTAGATAGTACTCATCAAGTAAAATGAATGAATTGAAACTATATGCCTCAAAATGAATACATCTTAGGTATATGATATATAAAGTATATTTAAAGAACAAATTTTGGAATGGTACCATGTGATATCATAATGTACTTTAAAAGCAAAATGATCAAAAGGATGCTGTTTTAAGAACTATGTATACATGTAATAAAACTGCATAATAAAACCCATATATAAATAGCAAAAGTATTTTAAAAATTGAATGGGAAGGATTCAGGATGGTGATTACTTGGTGGGGGAAAGGTTGGCAAAGATGTTAGGTAGAAATGGGTTCAAGAAGAGTCAGAAAGAAAGCTTTAAACTTGAAGTGTTTTATTTATCTTTTAAAATTTTTGAAAAATCTGAGTTGAGTAAGATGAAATACCTACCATGTTCATTAAGGTGGTGGATAACTTGTTTTTCTTTGTTTTTATATATGTTTGAAATATTTCATTAAAACATGAAAGTGAAGGCATAATTATATTTTTCATTTGGAGAGGCATAATTATATTTGAAGCTAGAGGATGCTAACAAACAGGGAGAATTTTAAGCCTCTGAATAAACTGGGGATACGGAGTGGGCTTCTTGATGATGTATGGATCTCTAGATTCAAGAGAGAAGTAGACTTTAAGCTCCAGAGTGCATCTTGTTCTTTGTACATCTATGCCATCATCTATATCATACATCCGTGCCTTGTCCATCTTTGAATTACTGGTGCTGAGCATAGGACCTGATAGTTAATCAGTGTCTGTAGGAAGGAGACAGAAAGATGGAAAAATATGAAAGGGAAAAAGAAAAGTTGGAGACTATAAAAGAAGGAAAGGAAAGACAGAGGAAGGCAGTGAATGAGAATGAAGAAGAATTGAAGAGGAGAATAAATCAGAGATAAAGACAAAAGATGATGGCCTTTGTTCTTTATAACCAAGATGAAGATGCATTTTCTTGTAGAGAATGAAAGAGCTTGAAAATTTAACTTATTTTAAAGATTCTAAACACTTGAATCATATTCTCTTGGTACTGGAGTCTAGCAAGATCCCTAAAATTTAAATTCAATTGTGTTGTAAGGGAGAAATAAAAGTTTAGGAAAAGTAATTGCTTGATCCGCTGAACCAGTGAAAGAGAACTTACACTGGTGTATTAGGGGACAGCAGGCACAAATGGAACTTTGTGAAGCTTTGGTAAGTCGGAGAGTTGACAGATACTTGATCAATTAATGGATAGGGTTGAACTAATTTAGACAGCTTTTTAACAATCACCTTATTTTGCGTTATTATGAAGAATTTGAAACCATACATACTGAACAACTTTACATACACACAAATAGTGTCAGACCAATACTAGCTAGTGTTACCTTAAACTACGAATGACACCGTGTGGATAATGGGAACAGCTGCATGACAACTCCCACCACACCGTCCCCAGGGCGTGCAATTGAAGTCAACCTTGATTCTTTGGATTTATCCTATCACTAATGTCAGAGGCCTAAGAGCAAGCTGATATCGACGACTGCTCATTTGTAATTGTGTCATTGCACAAGATAAACCATCCATTAATTTTGAGATAATTCCTCAGCTGAATCAATAACACCAAATAATTCTGAGGTAATTTCAGTCTGCGGGAAAACAAATCTCAGGGTTTTATGACATTACACAGCATTTCTGTCAAAAGATTGCAATGGACAGGTAGTCGTATTATTTGGGACTTTCAGATTTTCTGCAGGATATTTTCTTTATGGACTGTACGTTCTAAAGCACCAATGAGGTAGAGTTTTAGTATATTAGAAAAGGTGAATTTCTATTACTGTTTCACAACATTCAGTAATATGCATCTGGGAGCCATTATATATAACTTTTAACCATTTTTATTGTTTTTATTACGTATTCAGTCTATAATCAAGTGATATACTTTGGAAACACATAAAACTGCAACTCTGACCCTCCTGAATCTCATCCCACCTCCTGTTTTTTTGTGTGGATGTGAGCTGGAAATCATTTTGTACATTTTTTAAGAAGGAGGTCTAAATAAGAGTAATATTTTATGACACAAGAAAGCTAAGAAATTCAAATTTTTGTCCACAAACAAGCATTGATTGGAACACAGCCCTACCCCTTCATTTACATATCATCTATGACCACACCACAATCACATTTGAGTAGTTGTGACAAAGACCACATGGCCCTGAAATCTTTAAATATTTACTCTATGGCCCTTTGCAGAAAAAGTCTGCTAACCCCTGGTCTAAATATGTTATTTTGTAATTATGTGGTACTTTTCCTCTCTGAGATTGGCATAAACAACTCTTTGGGTCACTTGACAGTCTTGGGTTTGGCCGGTCATCAACCATCACATCAGTAGTCTTCCCAAGGCCACAAGACAGGGAATAGATAATTGTATAATAGTCATCTATGTAGGAAATAATGGCAATAATCATGCAGAATTTCCTGAGAATAGTCAGAGGAGCTACTGCAGGCACACTCCCATTAGTGCCCGTTCAGCTCTTGCTGGAAAAGAGATCTTATTTAACCAACTTGTTGAGAATGCTTTACAAATAATATTGGCAGTCCTTGACAAAGCAAATAGAGTTGGTATTTCCTTTGCACGCAGAACAGAAGTTGCTAGATGAATATTCACCTTTTTCTTGTTATTTGGGTGGCAGTTTGTATAGCTGAACTTTGTCCTGTGTACTCAACCCTTTTTTTATGTTTAATAGCTCAATAAAGAAGAAAAGAATTCTTACATGAAACTTAGCAGTGAAGTCTGTGTACGCCTTGCTCATTTCTGTTTGTGTTTGTTTAATTGCCTGCCCACTTTGGCTCTTTTGCTGTTTTTTACTGTAAATTCTGCACCAGGTTGGTCTTTGTGTTTTTGTTTTAATTCACTGATGTTGGTCAGTGTTGCTGGGCACTGAATGGGGGGTAAAATGTCCCCCATTACTCTGAAGGAGCCACAGAACCATTAAGGACAGAGGAAAAAAGTCTCGCTGGGGTCTGAGCATGTCAGACTTATTTCTCTGCCTTGCCGAGGGCAAATCCAGGAATGATGTTTTCCTAATAAAACTTATTTTCAATGACTGAATTTTATTGGAGATGTCTAACATTGCTCTTGCCCTACCCATCTCTTTCAAACAGATGTGAGTTTGTGTTTGCATAATTGTTGGGCTCACAAATACCTACATGAGGTAAAGACACTTTTTTTTTTTTTTAAAACGTCATGGTTGTGGAGCTTTTTGCTTCCTTTGATGGCACTGAAGGCTGTTCAAGCAGCCGGGGAACCAGTGAAGCTCAAAAACATTTGAAATAGCAGGAATGGAAATGGCAATTTCTCTGTTGCCTCTGGAGAACTTCAAGAGGAGTTTGATATCCCCATTCTTGTCCCTGACACATGCTAGTCTAATTTTCATTACAGAATTTTATATTCATCTAAAAAAGATATTTTCTTTGCAGTTTCCTTCCCTTCTCCCCTCTCCTTCCCCTCCCACCTTCTGTCCTTTTTCTCCCTTTCTTGCATTTTCCTTCTCTTTTAATCTCCCTTTTCCCCCTCTACTCTTCCTAATGTGTGCAAAAAAGCACGCTGTATCCTGTCCGTATATTTTTTATCACATCTTTTCCGAGATAATATGGAGTGTGATTTGAGTTTTGCTGTACAAAGGGTTGCATGTTTCAAGTCAGACCTGTTGTCATCACTCTATGCAAACAGGGGCACAGTCAGAGAGACAGAGTGTGTCTTAGCTCTGACCGAGTAGAAACACTCCAGGATAACTTCATATGCCTTAACCTCCTCCTGTCTTTTTCCCTTGCCTCTTTTGATTGTGTGCTGTCCTACCCAGTTTTTGCCTGCTGCTTGTTCTATTCGTTTCCTCACCATGAGGTAATAGTATCTTAGTTTTCTGTTGTCGTACAGCACATTACTGCAAATTTAGTAGCTTAAAATGGCACCCTCTCTATCTCACAGTTCTGTAGGTCAGTATCCTGGTGAGTATCTTGGTTGGGTTCTCTGCTAGGGTCTCAAAAGTTGGGGTTATCTGGAGAAAAAAATTCTGCTTCCAAGGGTATTCAGGTTGTTGGAAGCACTCAGAGCCTGGCACTCGTGGGTCGGAGGCCCTGCTTTCCTGCTGGTTGTTGGCTAGATTCCTCTCTCAGCTCTTAGAGGCCACTTTCAGGTCCTTGCCCCTGCGGCCGCCCAGCTTTACAATGGAGAAACTCCCTCGCAAGAATCCCCCCTCACACTTTGACTTTCTCTGATGTTCTCTTCACCTGCGAGTTGGGGAAAACTCTGCTTTTAGAGGGCTCGTGTGATTGTTTAAGCCTGCCATAGGGATAAGCTCCCTATGATAAAGTCAACTCGCGGGTAATCTTATGGACAAAATTCCTTTTGCTATACAAGTTAACCCTCACAGAGCTATAGCAGGAAGTGCCGGTTTTGGGGGTCATTTTAAAATTCTACCTACCAAAAATAGTGACACTCTTGGGACAGTTGGAGACATTAATGATCATGAAAGTTAACTCTGCGTTTCATGTATGAGTAAACTCATTGATACCCTGAATAAGATCAGCTGAATCAAATGTTATGAGATATGTCAGACTAGGACTGGGCTTTAGGACTCCTGCTAAAAGGTTTTCTTGGCTACACCATAGAGCTTTTCTTACGAAAGGGGTGGAGTTCAGAATTGTACTTCCAAACCCCAACATTATCAAAGACAAATAAGTACTGAAGGATAAAGGTGGAGGAGTCTTTGAGAAGAGGTTTTTGTTTCTTCCTTTTTACGAGTTGTTGTGAGTTGAATTTTGTCCCCTCTAAAATTCATATGTTAGAAAAACTAAATACCCCAATATCTCAGAATGTGATCTCACTGGAAGTACTGTTGCTGTTGATGTGATTAGTTAAAGCAAGGCCATAGAGAAGTAGGACAGGCCCCTATTCCAACAGGACTGGGGTCCTTATAAAAAGGGGGAATTAGGGCACAGACACACAGGTAGAATGCCACATGAAGATGAAGGCAGGGATTGGGCAATGCTCTGCAAGCCAAGGGGAGACAAAGGTTGCCAGCAAACCGCAGACGCTAGAGGAGAGGAGTAAAACAGATTCTCTTTCTCAGACTTCACAGGGAACTGACTTTGCTGACACCTTGATCTTAGACATCTAGCTCCAGTACTGTGGGGCAGTAAATTTTGCTATTTAAGCCACCCACCTTGTGGTACTTTGCTATGGCAACCCTAGGAAATTAATACAAGAGTCTATTAAAGTGATGCAAAATTTAAAACTGTAGCCTATTGTGTACAAGACAAGCCTGAGCAACTGAACTAAACTGATTGTGTACAAAGGTTACATTTTAACTAAGTGCCATCTGAGTTCTGATAGAGGACCTCTAAGTAGTCCAGTGAAACGTTTCAGAAATGAAAGCTACTCAGCTTTGGTAAAAATATTATTTTTTTTTTGCATATTTAATTCTCATTAAACAGTATGATATTAAATAATACAAACATAAAAATCTGCTAACAGTTGGAAGTAGATGATGAAGGCTCATCTGTCCATCCCACTCCTGGCACAGTGTCCAGTTTACAGCAAGTGCTCAATAAATGGTGGTGGAACGAAAGAATGAAAAAGGGGAAAGTTGACTAATATAAAGTGTCATAATATCAGTTCATAGAAGGCCCTAAGGAAACAAACAAAAATAAAAATATTTTTTCAATGGAAAGCAAATGTCTTAAATGTATGGAGCCTTCTTAGGGGAAATCCTAAATTCATTAGATTACTCTTTTAGCAAATATTTGTTATAAATCTACAGCCTTCCTGGTGCAGTTCTGAGAAGTGGAAGTAGAGTATGATGGAGAGAGACAAAGAGCCCAAGCTTACAACTGATTGGAGAAGATCTGAAACAAATATATACTGGCAGATACTAAAAATTACAAATTCTCTTAAGAGCTGTGAAGGAAAGAAGCTCTTCCATTCTTGAACTCCATCTTTGATAAAAATAAATAATAAAGATATATTGCAACTTCAGTTGCAATAATAAAATATTATAGTCTGGTTGGCTTAAATAATAGAAACTCTTTGCTAAGAGTTTTGGAGGCTGGAAGTCAGAGACCAGTGTGCCACGCATGGTCAGGTACTGGCCTCCTCTTTGCTGTGTGCTCACATGGCATTTCTTTGGTGCCCGTATGCCAAGAGAAAGAGGTCTGGGGTCTGTTCCTCTACTTATAAGGGCACCAACCTTATCAGACTAGGGACTCACCCCTATGACCTCATTAACTTTATGACCTTCTCAAAGGCCCTTTCTCCAAGGATGAACCCACTGAAGCTTAGAGCTTCAATATATGAATTTGGGATGGTAGAGGGGAATAGAAATATTTGTTACATAACTCTCTTCAAATTATTCCCCCAGGGAGCAAGTGATCCTATTAGAATATAGAGCAGATCTTGTCACCCTCCGTACAAAGGCTTCCAAGGCCTTTCCATTTCAAAGTAAAAGCCAAAGGATACACTGTGATGCCCAAGGGTCTACTCTATCTGACCTCATGATTACTTCTCCAGCCTGACCTCTTAAAGTGTCCTCCACTTCAGTTCACTTTCCCCAGCTCAGTTCCTTGCCTTCCTCAAACATCTCAGACACTGTCCTGCCTCAGGGGCCTTGCGCCTGATTCTCTGTCTGCCTGGAACACTGTTTCCTTGGAGGGTTATAAGGTTTACCCCTCTGCTCCTGGTTGTCTTTTCTCGTGTGTGCATACGAAGTTGCTTCAGTCGTGTCCAATCTTTGCCACCCTATGGACTGTAACCCGCCAAGCTCCTCTGTGCGAGGGATTCTCCAGGCAAGAATACTGGAGTGTGTTGCCATGCCCTCCTCCTGGGGATATTCCCAACCCAGGGATCGAACCTGTGTCTCTTGCATCTCCTGCATTGGCAGGTGTGTTCTTTACCACCAGTGCCACTTGGGAAGCCCACTTCTCAGTAAAACTCTCTGGTCTTTCTATTGAAAAGAACATTAAGTATCTAAATGTTTTATTCATTTTCTCATGATCTGGAAGACAGAGTGCCTGAAGAGCTATGTGTAGAGGTTCCTAACATTGTACAGGAGGTGGTGACCAAAACCATCCCATAGAAAAACAAATGAAAAGAAGGCAAAGTGGTTGTCTGAGGAGGTCTTAACAATAGTTGGGAAAAGAGGAGAAGCGAAAGGCAAAGGAGAAAGGGAAAGATATACTCAACTAAATGCAGAGTTCCAGAGAATAGCAAGGAAATATTAGAAAGCCTTCTTAAGAGAACAATGCAAAAAAAAAAAAAAAAAGAGGAAAACAATAGAATGGGAAAGACTAGAGATCTCTTCATGAAAATAGAGATACCAAGGGAATATTTCATTTAAAGATGGTTACAACAAAGGACAGAAATGGCAAGTATGTAACAAAAGCAGAAGATATTAAGAAGAGGTGGCAAGAATACACAGAAGAACTATATGAGGAAGGACTTAATGACCCAGATAACCACGATGATGTGGTCACTCACCTACAGCCAGACATTGTAGAGTGTAACGTCAAGTGGGCCTTAGGAGACAAAACTAGTGGAGGTGATGAAATTCCAGCTAAGCTATTTCAAATCTTAAAAGATGATACTGTTAAAGTGCTGCGCTTAATATGTCAGCAAATTTGGAAAACTCAGCAGTGGCCACAGGACTGGAAAAGAGGAGTTTGCATTTCAATCCCAAAGAAAGGCGATGCCAAAGACTGTTCAAATTACTGCACAATCACACTCATTTCACATGCTAGCAAGGTAATGCCCAAATCCTTCTGGCTAGCCTTTAGCAGTATGTGAACTGAGAACTTCTAGATGTTAAAGCTGGACTTAGAAAAGGCAGAGGAACCAGAGATCAAATTGCCAACATCTATTGCATTATAGAAAAAGCAGGGGAATTCCAGAAAAACATCTGTTTCTGCTTCATTGACTATGTGAAAGCCTTTAACTGTGGGGATCTCAAGAACCTGTGGAAGATTCTTAAGGAGATGGGAATACCAAGACACCTTACCAGTGTCCTGAGAAACCTGTATGCAGGTCAAGAAGAAACGGTTAAAACTGGATATGGAACAATGGACTTGTTCAAAGTTGGGAAAGGGGCACATCAAGGTGTATGTTATCACCCTGCCGATTTAATTTCTATGCAGAGTACATCATGTGAAATGTGGGGCTGGATGACTCAGAAGCTGGAATCAAGATTACTGGAGAAATATCAACAACCTCTGATATGCAGATGATACCACTCTAATGGAAGAAGGAATAGAGGAACTAAATAACCTCTTGATGAGAGTGAAAGAGGAGACTGAGAAAGTTGGCTTAAAACTCAACATTCAAAAAACTAAGATCATGGTATCCTGTCCCATCAATGGGGAAAAAGTGGAAATAGTGACAGATTTTATTTTCTTGGGCTCCAACATCACTTGAAATGGTGACTGCAGTCATGAAATTAAAAGATGCTTGCTCCTTGGAAGGAAAGTTATGACCAACCTAGACAGCATATTAAAAAACAGAGACATCACTTTGCTGACAAAGATCCATACAGTCAAAACTATGGATTTTCCAGGAGTTATGTATGGATGTGAGAGTTTTACCATAAAGAAAGCTGAGCACTCAAGAATTGATGCTTTTGAACTGCGGTGTTGGAGAAGACTCTTGAGAGTCCCTTGGACTGCAAGGAGATCAAACCAATCTATCCTAAAATAAATCAACTCTGAATATTCATTGGAAGGACTGATGCTGAAGCTCTGATATGTTGGCCACCTGATGGAAAGAACTGACTCACTGGAAAAGATCCTGATGCTGGGAAATATTGAAGGCAAGAGGAGAAGGGGATGACAGAGGATGAGATGGTTGGATGGCATCACTGACTCAATGGACATGAGTTTGAGCAAACTTCGGGAGTCGGTGATAGGGAGGCCTGGTGTGCTGCAGTCCATGGGGTGACAAAGAGTCAGTCATGAGTGAGAGACTGAACTAAACTTATTCATTTAGTCATTTAACAAATTTATATCGAACTTCTACCTGTATTTAGGCGTTCTTCTAGACACTGCCCTTAAGAAACTCATAGTCTAGAATCATATGTTTTATGTTTGATAATTTTTATTTTTAAAGAGGATGTACACACTCTTTTGTAGCACATTATCCATTTTGCTTATGTCAGTGCAAATATGCCCATCTTGGTCTAGCACCCCTAAAACTATAGATATCTTGAAATTCAGAAGAATATTTTATGAATTTTGAAGGCAGTAGGAGAAGGGGGAAGGCTGGATGGCATCATCAACTCAATGGATATGAGTTTGAGCAAACTTTGGGAGAATGAAGGACAGGAAGCCTGGCATGCTGCAATCCATGGGGTCACAGAGTCAGACAAGACTGAGCAACTGAAGAACAGCAACAAAACCAACATGATCTGCTTCTCTGACTAAGATGTTAGCTTCCAGAAGGCACACATTTTTTTGTCTATTTGGTTCACTGCTGTATCCACTGCTCTTAGAAGAGTTCTTGGCACATACTTGTAAACAAAATAAATTGGTTAAATGAATGAAAAAATAAACAGGGTGTTGTGATAGTGAAAAGTGGGTGAGATCTGTGTAGGTTAGTAAATAAAGACCTGGGTTCATGGGAGACATTAAAGTTCAAACCTGAAAAATAAGATGCCATTCATAGGAAGAGTCAGAGGGAAGGCAGTTGTCTGGAGAGAGGTGGGGAAGAAAGGGGAAGAATGTTCTCCAGGAAGAGGGAAGAGCTTATTGTCTGATTTGGGAAATGAACTTCTCAGGTGGCTCAGTGGTAAAGAAGCTGCCTGGCAAGGCAGGAGACACAGGAGATGGTGGTTTGATCCCTGGGTCAGGAAGATCCCCTGGAGGAGAAAATGGCAACCCAGTCCAGTATTCTTGCCTGGAGAGACCCAGGGACGGAGGAGCCTGGAGGCCTACAGTCCATAGGGTGGCAAAGAGTCAGACACAACTGAGCACACACACGCCTTGGCATGGCTCAGGGGGTTAAAGGTGGTGAATACAGTTGTGGCTCAGTATCCGTGGAGGATTGTTTGCAGGAACCCCTCTTTGAATACCAAAATCCATGGATGCTCAAGTGTTTGTATGTAATCTACACACATCCTCTTGCATTCTTTAGATCATCTCTACATAACACATGATTCCTATTACAATGTAAATGGTATGCAAATAGTTGCCAGTGTAGGGTAAATTCAAATTTTGTTTTTTGGAACTTTCCTTTTTTTTCTGACTACTGTTGTATTTTCCATCAAGGTTGGTTGAACGTGCAGATGGATGTAGATATGGAAGGATGGCTGTGTTATTGGAACATGTGAGAGAAGGGAGAAGAGAAATGTCTGGAGATGGGATTGCAGTGGTTGGCAGGGGCTGCTTCAAGTGTCTTGTAAGCTGTGCTAAATAATTTGCATTTTTTCCTTCATGTAATGGTAATCCATTATAATTTTTAAGTAGGACAGGAGTATGATCTGTCATGGTATTTGTAAAAATAACCCTGGTCTATATGAAGGGAAGGAATTGGAGTGGGCAAGAAAGGTGGCAGTGAGAGCATTACAATGGTCCAGTTTAGAGATGAGGATAACTTAGGCTATTGTTATCCTTTCCTGTCTTTATTTTCTGGTGCCAGTTATCTAGCTGGTTCCTGTTGAGGGTATGTAGCTGCAAGAGAGGCAGTGGTCTGCAGAAATCCCTCAGAAATCCCTAAGTCACTACTCCTTGGGTGCAGTATGAGGACATCTGAAGACCAATGACAGATGTAGAATTCTATAGTATTTATCTTAGAAATACTTTCCCAGGTATTAAGATACATTAATGAAATCCCATGGTCAGAGGAGGCTGGCAAGTTACAGTCCAAGCGGTTGCAAAAAATAAGACATGACTCAGCGACTAAACAACAGCAATGGGATCTGAGGGTGAGGATGGTTTTGAATTGACACTCATGACATGACGTGACATGCTTCCTACTTGTGCTGGGTGATTTTCTGGAATACTGATTTTGTGAGTAGAGAAGAACCAATGAGAAGCCCATGTTTTTCCATTTGCCAAGTGAGGCTCTTTCTCATTTTTAAGGATCACAGACTCTTCAGAGTTCAGAGACAAAAGAGAGGATGAGTGAATCAGTAGGGGTGGCACTAGAGATGAAAGATGACATGCGACATTAAAAGTGTTCTAACGACTATTTAAGAACTTGTCAACTGAAGCTGTCAAAGGGGTTTACCAATTCTCCACTACTGGTCATGACTGTTTCAGCTGAGGAGAGGCAGTTTGCAATGCTAAATATCCTAGGAGTAACAAAGTTGAGTTCCCCAAAGGTCTTGGCCTGTTTTCCAAATTTTAATAAATATGTAATCCAATCTGCCTATTCTAGGACAGAACTAACATTTTATTTGGATGCAATACAGCATACAATTGCAATGGTTTAAAAAATTTCAGTGAGACAGGAGTTACTGAATCCTGCTGTTGTCTAGAAAATGGAAAATGGATGCTACTGCTAAATCTTAACATCTAGATGCAATCGATCCAAGAGCAACAAATAAAAACAGGGAGCTGATTAACCAGCTCATGCACAAATATAAAAATATGTGTGAGCAAAATTCCCAAAGGCAGTAACTTTGTGTATGGCAGCATGGAAAAGACCTACCAGTATGCAGGTGCACAGGCCTGGGCCCAAACACAACCTGAAAGGAAGATTGTGTATTTCCTTTGATGAGAGAGGAATTGCTAGAGGTTTAGGTAGGAAGCTTTAGGGAGTTCTGACTACGCCTCACGACTGTCCAGTTGCTACCTGTAAGTCTGCCCCATTGGCAGAAAATTTAGAAAGTGGGTTGAAGAAGCCCTCAACAGCGATGCCAGGATAAATGGGATTATAGTTGAGATCTTGTGACAGACCACATTTCCCTTGGGAATTATACGTTTGGGAGTGTGGTCGATTCTTGCCCCACTTCTTCAGCTTGGCATGTTGGCCCTTGGTGTATTTGTGACTTAAATAGAATTTGCCTGTGGAACACTGTGTCTCTGCCCATGGATCTCATACTGTGTGTACAGAGCCACCCCAGGTATACAGCTGTGTCTCCTCCAGTGTGAAAACTTACTAAGCTACAAAGTAATAGACAAGAACTGCCATGATGGTGCCTGTAATAGGCAGGTGGAACCAGTGAGTCTTGTGGGCATAGAACATAATGATGAAGAACTCTATAGTCTACCCATCTGGGTTGAAACACCCACTGCAATTTTGTTACCTCTATGACCTCCATTGTTATTTGATTCCATATGTCTTGGTTTCCTTATTTATAACATGAAGATGATAATGGTAATTTTCATGTAGGCAACACATGCTGTCCAAAGTTTTTAGAAACAGACTGAGTACATAGAAAGCTCTCAATAATGACCACTTCTGTATGATGTAGTGTGTGGTATAACATGACTGGAATGAGGTCAGAGGCCCAAAAAGTATCATGTCAGCATGAAAAAAATTACTGGAGCATGTGGTGACTTTGCTCTATACCAATTTCAGAAAGCACATGGATAATTTTACTTAAACAGCTATATGGGGCTGAGGGATGACCAGTGCGTGGTGTTGACATTGTGAAACAGTTTTATTCTAAATTACTGCTACTTTAGTGCTGTGTGAAGACTTTTTGTTCTTTTCAGGTGTCCCATTAAACATGATGAGTTTTTGAAAATGTGCTGAGAAAAAAAGATTGAGTCAAACTGTTTCATGTCTTCTTGACATACTCCTCACCCTCCCGCTTAGGTATCTGGATATGACTGATAGCATCACTCTATGACTGCTGCTCCATTGTTAATTCTATTTTGTTGCCTCATTCATTCATTTAGCAATTTTTGGATGGATAATAACAGTTTTTATTAAATGCAAACTCTGCTCCTTGCACTACAAAAAGCACTTAAAAGTCTATCTCACTTAATCCTCAGAAGGATATTTAAAGGAAGAAATTTTTATACCCAATTTATAGATTAGACTCAAAGAGGTGCAATATCTTACCCAAAGTCATGCAGCTTGTAATTGGCAAAATTTGAACGCAAGCTCAAGACTGAAATCAAAGCACCATGTTAAACCGCCTGCATGTTATCAGGCTCTGTGTCAGGGGCCAGTGAAACAACAGTAAGTAAGGAAAAGATCCCAGTTTCAAGGATGGCAATAAACCGTGGTCAGGGGTGAGTTATGTATTCCAAGAATGACAACATAGAGGGGTAAGTCTTATAATGTACAGAGTGCTTCCTCTGAATCTCTGGATCTTTCCTTTTTCCATTGTCAAATCTATCTTCTCTTTCATCAAAATTTGCCTCTCTTTTGTTGCATTTGGTCAGGGCTGCAATCTCAGACAGGGAGCTGATAAATAAATGGGTGTGTGGTTGTAGTGTTTTAGAATCCTATAGCCCAAGTAATTTTACAGAGTGCTCTGGAAGTGGCGTCTTATCTGAAAAGACTGACTTCGGTGGGCATCTCAGGTACGAGGGAAGAGCTTGAGATTTATAGCGGGGTAGTCCTCGAGTCACTCCATCAAGCCATGTATGCTGTCATTTATTTATGCAAAGGGTGAACCTTCCTCACCTCCATGCCCCACCCCCTGCCCCAAGCAAAGCGTTCTCACCTTTGTCTCTTCACCACCTCAGTTTATCTCTGAAGGAAACGAAGACGAAAAGTTTCAATATTTCACAAAATTGGACAATTCTCTTTTCAAGTCAAATCTGGCAATGTGACCAAGAAATCTTTTGAAAAAAGAAAAGTTCTCGGTATTTCCTGCTTCTTTTCAGATAATGAATTCAGAAAGGATGACCTCCCCCCAACCAAGCTTAAAAAAAAAAAAATGTTTACCTACCCTTCTGTTTTCCAATCCAAACTGGTAAGATAACATTCAGGAGGTCAACATTTGAAAATGGGTTTTGAAAAAGAAAACCACCCACACTCAAAAAACTATTTTCCTTCCTAGTAAATGTAATTTTAAATTTCAAAGGCAGGATTTAGGTCAGTGGTTTGGGTCATTTTTTATTTTACCAAACTGGGCCACCCTTCCCTTATTGTGCAATCCGGAGGAATCAGAAAGATGTCAGGTAATAAAAATCCAGCAAGGAAAGAAAAAGTTGGAATACATCCTGCTCAAAGTTGCATGCCCTTAAGTTCTGCTGACTTTAGCAGGATTTGTACATTAGTAACGAAGGGCAGCGTCTGGTCCACTGATTTTATTATCATTGAAGAGGAGATTTTTCTGACTGTAAAATGGAAAAATATAATTTATGATGCAGACTCAGGCTTACAGGCTGAACAAGAGATGGAAACTTACCTGCTGTGGCTTTCAGCACAGAACTAGGCAGGTGAGGGGAGACCAGGAGCACCCGCACCAAACGGAGAGTCACTCAGGTCCACATGACCTTTCAGCTTCTGGAGCATCCTAGGCGTAAGGCTGTGCTCTCAGACGGTCTGCAAATGAAGCTTATTATGACATGGAAGCAAGATGAGGTGTGGTGAGCTGACTGGACAAGTGACCTTTTCAATCTGTCAATCTCAGTTCTGCTCATAAATCATTTCAGTGCAGGGAAGGAGCCAAGAAGCCTACTTTTCACCTCATACATAAAGATTTAGCATGTAGCGCTGACACTTACCCTGGACTAATCACCTGTGATGGATGGTGAAAATACGGATGAGGTGTGAAAATGATATTCCTTTGAAAACCCTTTGCCATTTTCCTTCTTTATTACCCCCCGACCTGGTGGACTCATATTTGAACTTGTCCACTTTTCACTGCCTGCATTTACTGACCTTTGGATTTCATGTGAATGTGCTACTTTTCTGTAGTAAAATCTCTAGACCTGTGGCTCTTTGGCTGACTGGTGACTGCATTTCAAAGATGACTAATGTCATTCCAGGCAATTGATTTACGTGTTTTTTGGTGTTTGTGATGCTACTAATGTATAGATTCTGTAACAAGGTCAACTTTAATGAGCATGGTTCTTTTAATTATGCTGGCTTTCTCTTTATGTGACTCTTTCTTTTTAGCGCATATGTTTATTCAACAAACATAACCCAGTACTCGGTACATAGTAGACATTTAATTCATGTTTGCTGAATAGATGAATAGCTTCTTATTCATAGAAGATGTTATATTTGAACTGGATTTTGAAGGATAGGTGGAATTAAATCAGTTAACTGGGGGAGGGGGGAGAAAAGCCAGAGATGTAGCAAAGTACAGGCATGTATGCAGCATGGACCCAACAAAGTAGAGAATCAACAAACATATGCTCAATAAATGAATGAATAAAGGTATTAGGCACTGAAAAAATAGATACGTAAGTTATAGCCCCTTCTGGGAACTTAAAGTAAGGGAATTGAATCTGTAACTAATAATAAATCATAATTTATAAATAACTAATAATGAATACTTATCATTCAACAAGTATTTGCCATATTTAGTCAGCACTGTCTAGCAAGACAGAAGGATGTACATCTATCTTTCTCTCTATACATAGCTAGCTAGTGATAGATGTAGACATAGCTGCTGCTGCTGCTGCGAAGTCGCTTCAGTCGTGTCCGACTCCGTGCGACCCCATAGACGGCAGCCCACCAGGCTCCCCCGTCCCTGGGATTCTCCAGGCAAGGACACTGGAGTGGGTTGCCATTTCCTTCTCCAATGCATGAAAGTGAAAAGTGAAAGTGAAGTCGCCCAGATGAGTCTGACTCTTTGTGACCCCATGGACTGCGGCCTACCAGGCTCCTCCATCCATGGGATTTTCCAGGCAAGAGTACTGGAGTGGGGTGCCATTGCCTTCTCCGATAGACACAGCTATAGAGATATAAATATCTTTATCCATCTATATAGAGTAATAGCTATCTAGGTAGACTTTTATTTTAAATCATTGATTCATGAGACTGTGGGGCCTGAAAAGTTTGAAACTGGCAGGGCAAGCCAGCAAGATGGAAATCTAGAGAAGAGCTGATGCTAAAGCTCAAATGTAGTCTGAAGCAGAATTCCCTCTTCCTTGGAGGATCTCAATTTTTTTCCTCTTAGGGCCTGCAATTTATTGAATGAAGCCTACTCACATCATTGAGGGTCATCTGCTTTACTCAAAGTCTATTGATTAAATGTTAATCTCATCTAAAAGAAAATAACTTCACAGTGGCACTTAGACTGGTGTTTGACCAAATACGGGATTACTGTGGCTTAGCTAAGTTGGCCCTGGAAATTAGCCATCACACCCACTAAGGGGTAGGGCTTGTTCCAGGCACTAAGCACATAGCAATGAACACGACAGATGAAAGTCCCTGCGATTATGGAGTTTGCAACACACAAATATGTAAAATTTGCATGATAACATATGTTAAATATTATGGAGAGAAATAAGATTTAAAAAAAGGGAGAAGGGAGCTATTCAATACAATTTTAGAGAATGGTCAGAAAAGGCCTCATTAAGAAGTTGTCATGTGAGTCTAGATCTTAAGGATATAAGAAAGGGTTCATACAAATATCCTGGAGAGGAATAGTCTAGGAGAGGGAATACAGAATGTAAACTTTAGGCAGGAGGGTACCTAAAGTTTACAGCTTTTGATAAGTGCTTTAACACATATAAGGGAGAAGGCAATGGCACCCCACTCCAGTAGTCTTGCCTGGAAAATCCCATGGACGGAGGAGCCTGGTGAGCTGCAGTCCATGGGGTCGCTAAGAGTCGGACACGACTGAGTGACTTCACTTTCACTTTTCACTTTCATGCATTGGAGAAGGAAATGGCAACCCACTCCGGTGTTCTTGCCTGGAGAATCCCAGGGACGGCAGGGCCTGCTGGGCTGCCATCTATGGGGTCGCAACAGAGTCGGACACGACTGAAGTGACTTAGCAGTAGCAGTTAACACATATAAAATATAAGCAAAAATGTAACATAGTCAAAACCTGCTGTTAGATTATTGTGGAAATAGAGATTATTTACCACTGGAGCCTTCTAAGAAGCCCCAGCATCTAGTAGCATGCATGCCTGCTAGGTTGCTTCAGACGTGTCTTGACTCTTTGCGACCCTATGGCTCGTAGCCCCCCAGGCGCCTCTGTCCATTTTTCTAGCACTACCCGGGAAGCCCGTATAGTAGTTAGTAGATAATTAAAGCTTTCTGAATAAATGAATTGTGCCTCATCACAAATGATGCTGTATTTCAGCTAGGTATGGCTTCCCATGTGACGTAGTGCTGAAGAATCCACCTGCCAATGCAGGTGACAAGAGAAGCGGGTTCAATATTTGGGTTGGGAAGATCCCCTGGAGTAGAAAATGGCAATCCACTCCAGTGTTCTTGCCTGGCAATTTCCATGAACAGAGGAACCTGGCAAGCTAGATCCCATGGGGTCACAGAGAGTCAGCTGGAGGCACTGAGCAATTAGCATCTCATCACAGATAATGCTGCATTTCAGCTATATATGATAGTTGTAGAAAGACAGGCAAAGTAAATGGTGAACACAGAGCAAGATAAGTAGAGGGAAAGTACAAGGCAGTTTTGGTTCATAGACACTGGTGCAGAGTAGCTGAGTCATGAATGGATTGGTGGACTGGGGATAAAGAAGGTGAAGTTCAAAGTAAGGCTGAAGCCTGACCTGAAAGACCTCTGCACCAAGCCCAAGGAGCTTCAGCGCCCTTTCATAAGCAAATCTGAACCATCGAATTTTGAAAGGAGGGGAAAAGTGAAGTCATATTGTGATTTATGAAAGCATTTGCTAAAGAACATTCTTCAGTTATTCTTAGAGTATTGATAGTATTATGTGACAAAGCCACACAGTTCAATATTCAAGCAGATTTGGGGCGTGCTGGGTTAAGCAAAGTTAAGCAGCTGTTTCATGCAGTCATTCAAATAACTCAATATGCCAGTGTATATTGTAAAGAGATAGATGTAATATGCTGATTCCCTAGTATTTTTCGTCACAGAAATACTTTCTTGATAGCATATCTAAAAGGATAATAGATAATTGTGCACACTTCATTTGAAACCCTGTTTTAGGAAGATACTACTTATTGTAAGACTATATTGAAGGAGTGAATGGAAAGAGATTGTTTGGAAAGCTGATAAAATAGCCACAGGGGAGGTAAGAAGGACTTGAAATGTAAAATATCATATATGAAACGAGTCGCCAGTCCAGGTTCGATGCACGATACTGGATGCTTGGGGCTAGTGCACTGGGACGACCCAGAGGGATGGTATGGGGAGGGAGGAGGGAGGAGGGTTCAGGATGGGGAACACATGTATACCTGTGGTGGATTCATTTGGATATTTGGCAAAACTAATACAATTATGTAAAGTTTAAAAATAAAATTAAAAAAAATAAAGTGGGGGGAACTTTTCAGAAATTGAATCACAACGGTTTATGTTTGTCTTTGGTAGAGAGTGCTGGAGGCTTATGAAAAGAAAAGAGTAGAGAATTTTAATGTATTAGCGAATAGGAAAATGATAATATCCTTTGAGGTATTACATCCTAAAAAGATTTAGGTTTGAGGAGGAAAAGGATAAATTTGAGAGACTTATGAGAAACAAATTTTATATCATTTCTAAATATTTGGGCACTTTCTGAATGTCTGTCTATTACTGAAATAGTCTAATTTCATTATGAAATTATAGTTTGTATGATTTAAATTCTTTTACATTTTTTGAGATTTATTTTAAGGCCTAGATTATATAGCCTATCATAGTGAATATTCCATATGGCCAAATAATAAATTATATTCTTTACTGCTGAATGAAGAATCCTATAAATATCAATTTGATAAAATTGGTTGATGGTGTTGTTTAAGTCTGTATCCTTACTGATTTTTATTTACTTATTATAGCAATTATTAAGAGAAGAACTCAGAAATATCCAACAAAAATTGTGAATTTGAATTTTCCTTTTAGTTTTCTTAATTTTATTTTAGGTATTTTGAAGCTTTGCTCCCGTATTTTTTTTATCTCAGTATGAAATGTTCCTTCGTATGTCAATGTTCTTTATGCTGAAGTCTTTCAGATGTTATAGCCACTCTAAATTTCTTTTGATTGGTGTCTGTATAATATATCTCTTCCCAACCTTTTACTGTTTATCTGTGTTTGTACAGGTAAAGTGGTTTCTTACAGATTAAATATAGTTATGTCTTGCCTTAAAAAAATCTAGCCTAACAATCATTGCTTTTTCTTTAGGGCATTTATATATTTAACTTAATTACTGTTATGCTTAGATTGACTCTGCTATTGGGGGTTCTCTTCTACTTGCCTCATCTATTTTTAGTTCCCCTTTTCCTCTTTTTTTCCTTCTTTATCTTCACTGTGGGCTTGTTAGTTATACTTCTTTAGTTTCTTCAAAATTGCCCTAAGGCAATATAAGTATATATCTTTACAATAGTCTACATTGAAATTATCTTACATTATATCATACATAGTGTAAGGTACTTTCAAGAATATATTTTCATAAGGAAGTTGTGGTACCTATACACAATGGAATATTACTCAGCTATCAAAAAAATGCATTTGGGTCAGTTCTAATGAGGTCGATGAAACTGGAGCCTATTGTACAGAGTAAAGTAAGTCAGAAAGAGAAACACAGATACAGTATATTAAGGCATATATATGGAATTTATAAAGATGGTAACGACGACCCTATATGCAAGACAGCGAAAGAGATGCAGATGTAAAGAACAGATTTTGGACTCTGGGAGAAGGCGAGGGTGGGAAGCTATGAGAGAATAGCATTGAAACATGTATATTACCATATGTGAAATAGATGACCAGTGCAAGTTTGTTGCATGAAGCAGGGTATTCAAAACCGCTGCTCTGGGACGACCCAGAGGGATGGGGTGGGAGGGAGGTGGGAGGCGGGTCTAGGATGCGGACACATGTACACCTGTGGCTGATTCATGTCGATGTATGGCAAAAACCACCACAATATTGTAAAGTAATTAGCCTCCAATTAAAATAAATAAATAAATTTTAGAAAAGAATATATTTTCATTTCCTCTCTGATAGTTTGTGAAATAGTTTTTATACACTTTCCCCCTACATGTTATATATCTTGTAAGACAGTATTTTTTACTTTGGGCAACTAATGATTGTTAAAGCATTTAAACACCACTGTATCCCCAGCACTTAGTACAGAGTGTGGAACGTTCAGAGGCACCATAAGTATTTAAGGAATGAACAGGCGATAAATTGACCTGCAAGGTGTGTGTAAAACTCCAGTGCTTTAAGGAAATCACCTGGGAAATGACCTGGAGCACTTATCTCTCCTCTCCCACCACACCTCCTATCCTTATATCCTGATTGTGAGCCCAAGATATCAGAGAATTCAGAAGTTGCTAACTCTTAAGAAATTCTGGGGACCTTGCATCTTAGAGACATGAAAAATCATTGAAATTTGAGGTCCGTAGTTCAGTGATTTTGGTTTCAGTACCTAAGAACATTCTTTTAGTTTATGTCTTGGACAATACAAGATTAATTAACTCTTTATGTTCTAATAGTGCACATGGTTTCTGTGTAAAGAGAAGAAAGTTCATATACTTGGGCTCTCCAGAGAAACAGAGTTGGTAAGATATATGTATGTGTCTCTCTCTATGTATACAGATAAATATGTGTATTTATTATGAGCAGTCGGCTTGGCTCACAAGATTATGTAAGCTCAGAAGTCTCACAGTGTGTTGTCTGTAAGCTGGAGACACAGGGAAGCTCATAATACAATTTATTCTGAGTTGAAAGCCCTAAGAATTGGGGAAGCTAATGATATGCATCACAGTCCAAAGACCGGAGAAACGATGACATGTTCCAACTCAAGCAGGTGGGCAGGAAGCAAAAGAGGCAAATTCCTCCTTCCTCCACCTTTTGTTCTGTTCAGGCCTCAATGGATTGACTGATGCTGACCCATTTTGGGAGGATGATCTGCTTTACTGAGTCTACTAATTCAAATGTTAATATCATCTGAAGCCATGTTTACAGATACGCTCAGAAATACGGCTTAATCTGGGCACCCTGTGGCTAGTCAACTGGACACACAAGTTAACCATCACACATTTCCTTTGCGAGGAGTAAATGCTGAAAATATCTGCTGAAAAAGTGTAATCGTTTTTCTTACGAAGTTGATTAAGCTGCCTATTAAGTTAAAAATATTTTGTATTAGTTTCCTACTGCTGCTGTAACAAATTACTAAAACCTTAGTGACTTTAAACACACATTTAGTATCTGTTATACTTCTTAAATTTCTCCAAAATCGCTCTAAGGTTTAAGTACATATCTTAAGCTACAATAGTCTACCTTGAACTTTTCTTACATTATGTCATACATAGTTTTCACTTTCCTGCATTGGAGAAGGAAATGGCAACCCACTCCAGTGTTCTTGCCTGGAGAGTCCCAGGGACGGAGGAGCCTGGTGGGCTGCCGTCTAGGGGGTCGCAGAGTCGGACACGACTGATGAGACTTAGCCACAGCAGTGCTACATGCTGGGTTGGAAATGTGATGCAGGTGTCACTAGGCTGACATCAAGGTGTTGGCACACACAGCCCCTTTCCGGTGGTTCTACAGGACAATCTTTCTTGGCTTTTCCAGCTTGTAGAAAGTGTCCATGTTTCTTGACCTGTGGCCCCTTCTTCCATCTTCAAAGGTAGCAATATCACGTCTCTTTGGCTATTCCTCTTTACTCACGTATCTCTTTCTGACTCTAAATCCAGTTGAGAAAGTTTCTCCTATTTTTAATACCCATGTGATCAGAGTTAGCCCACCTAAAGATAATCTAGGTTAGTTTCACCATCTGAAGATCCTTAACTTTAGTCACTTCTGAAAACTCCCTTTCACCACATAAGATAACATAATTACAGGTTCCAGAGATGAGGACCTGGACATATGTTGGGAGTCATTATTCCACCCACCACAGACCCCGTAGGACAGCTAGGTTTTAGGAATGTTTGGGGTTATGGGTGAGTGCAGAAATACTTCTTTCTCCATAACAGAGTGCCTTTGTCCTGTAACTAAATCAGACAAATGTTCATACTGCAAATGCCAGGGGTTGCAAAGAATTTACTGCTTAGAGAGGAAAAGGACTGAAGGCTTTATTTATAAACATGATGCTTCATTTGGCCTGAAAATGTTGAACTGAGATTCTGTTCTTGCTGTGAGGATTTGACAGAGAAATAACTGTTTTAATGTAAACCAGTGTGCTTCTTACTTCAGTTACAGAATCTGCCACCTCGTTCTCTCTACTAGGGTTATGACCTTTAAGTTGATGTTATTTGAAGTTTATGGACATTTGGACAGTAGGGGATTGAAATCTGAAGATTTTGGAGTTGGACATTATCTATTATTGGAAATAAATAACTTCTGACTGTATTTGTTTTTTAAAAAGAAGGCAAGAAAAGATCCTTTGACTGCAATAATATTGATATATATTAATGATGATCCTAAGATAAACCAAATATACAAGACTCTGAGCAAGATTGTGAGAATTTAATTAAGACGCAGGAAGGGGTTTAGTTGGTATATTTACACACTCTGCATGTCAGTTATTTGCAGAGGAACATTAATAATCTGAGGAGAGTGTGACCTATATTTTTCTGAGTATGTAAATAATAAAGTCCTTCTGCCAAAAGTTAAAACTGTTTATAGCCTGCAGAGTTTCATAGTAACTATTTTTATCCTGTCATGTCTCTGTATCTTATGTAAACATCACTCGAAGAGGATCATCTACAAGCAGGAATTAGTTAGCATTAAAAATAAGATGTACTCATCAAGCTTTCAACAGAGATCTCCCTTTCCAAACTGACATGGCATCAGAAGCCTTCACGAAGGCAAAGATAGCATAATGAGATACACTCTGGAGATCCAAGCGCTCTTGCTTTCTACACAGATCTCCCTTGACAAGCGGAATGAATTCCCACGTGTACTCCAAGGATAGTGTGTGTGTGTTGCAAGTGTCTTTCTGCCAAGGGCAGACAATTTAACTCTAAATCACTGAAAGTGTTCTTTTGTATTCCTGAATATATAGGCAGTGGAACTAGCTGTTTATGTGGTTACCTGCCTATGATACTAGTTAGTATAAAGGCAGCAATTTAACTCTGGGAACATAAAAACCAGGAGTTGAAGGATCCCATATGTGTTTGCTGACCACTGATAGGAACCAGAGATCAAATTGCCAACATCCACTGGATCATCAAAAAAGCAAGAGTTCCAGAAAAACATCTACTTCTGCTTTTTTGGCTACGCCAAAGCGTTTGACTGTGTGGATCACAACAAACTCTGGAAAATTCTTCAAGTGATGGGAATACCAGACCACCTGACCTGCCTCTTGAGAAATCTGTATGCAGGTCAGGAAGCAACAGTTAGAACTGGACATGGAACAACAGACTGGTTCCAATTAGGAAAGGGAGTACGTCAAGGCTGTATACTGTCACCCTGCTTATTTAATGTATATGCAGTGTACATCATGAGAAACGCTGGACTGGAAGAAGCACAATCTGGAATCAAGATTGCCAGGAGAAATATCAATCACCTCAGATATGCAGATAACACCACCCTTATGGCAGAAAGTGAAGAGGAACTAAAGAGCCTCTTGATGACAGTGAAAGAGGAGAGTGAAAAAGTTGGCTTAAAGCTCAACATTCAGAAAATGAAGATCATGGCATCCAGTCCCATCACTTCATGGCAAATAGATGGGAAAACAATGGAAACAGTGAGAAACTTTATTCATGGGCTCCGAAAATCACTGCAGATGGTGACTGCAGCCATGAAATTAAAAGACGCTTGCTCCTTGGAAGAAAAGCTATGACCAACCTAGAAAGCATATTAAAAAGCAGAGATATTACTTTGCCAACAAATGTCTGTCCAGTCAAAGCTATGGTTTTTCTAGTAGTCATATATGGATGTGAGACTGGACTACAAATAAAGCTGAGAGCCAAAAAATTAATGCTTTTGGACTTTGGTATTGGAAAAGACTCTTGAGAGTCCCTTGGACTACAATGAGATCCAACCAGTCCATCCTAAAGGAAATCAGTCCTGAATATTCATTGGAAGGACTGATGTAGCTGAAGCTCCATTACTTTGGCCACCTGATGCAAAGAACCAACTCATTGGAAAAGACCCTGATGCTGGGAAAGATTGAAGGCTGTAGGAGAAGGGGATGACAGAGGATGAGATGGTTGGATGGCATCACCGACATGATGGACATGAGTTTGAGTAAGCTCCTGTAGTTGGTGATGGACAGGGAAGCCTGGCGTGCTGCAGTCCATGAGGTTGTGAAGAGTTGGACATGACTGAGTGAGTGAGCTGAACTCAACTGACATCCTGTAGTTTCCTGCCTCTCTGCTTCCTAAGTTTAGGAGAGGGTGGTGAAAAGACATGTAGTGTAGTGGTTAATAGTGAGGTCCCAGAATAAAAGGCCTAGTTTTACATCCTGACCCTGCCACCTTACAGCTGTGTGATGTTTGGAAAATCATGTAACCTTTAAGGACTTCACTTTCTTCATCTATAAAAACAGGGACAAATATGGTGCCTATCTCCTAGGACTCTTGAGAGAATGAAATCATTTGACATATATGGAGTGCTTAGAACAATATTTGACATGAGCTGAGTACTGAATGATACTATGTTACTTTTCTTTTTCCTTCTTTTTTAGGCTTATTGACAACAGAAATTTATTTCTCATAGTTCTGGAGGCTCAGAAGTCCAAGATCAAGATACTGACTGATTAGGTATCTTGTGCAAATAATTTTTGGTAAACTAAATTCTTTCCAGAAGTACTTATAAGAGAGCTGGGTATTTGAAAGAAGCACAGGAGGTGCCTTGAATAGTGCAGAAGACCCTCACTTTCAAGACACTAATACCTCCCACTCTTTTAAGAGGTGAGGCCATACCTGTATCTCCTCAATATTTAATCAGTGCATTATGTAATCCTAGGAATAAGCATCTTCCTTAACTCTTTCATTTACACGAATTATCTAGGGTGAAATAAGGGCTAGACACTATAGTTAAGTACAAGAAAACCACTATAAATAATATTTTAATATAATATTTGATAAAAATAAAAATTCTCCAAGCCAGGCTTCAGCAATAAATGAACCGTGAACTTCCAGATGTTCCAGCTGGTTTTAGAAAGGGCAGAGGAACCAGAGATCAAATTTCCAACATCTGCTGGATCATGGAAAAAGGAAGAGAGTTCCAGAAAAACATCTATTGCTGCTTTATTGACTATGCCAAAGCCTTGGACTGTGTGGATCACAATAAACTGTGGAAAATTCTGAAAGAGATGGGAATACCAGATCACCTGACCTGCCTCTTGAGAAATTTGCATGCAGGTCAGGAAGCAACAGTTAGAACTGGACATGGAACAACAGACTAGTTCCAAATAGGAAAAGGAGTACATCAAGGCTGTATATTGTCACCCTGCTTATTTAACTTATATGCAGACTACATCATGAGAAACGCTGGACTGGAAGAAGCACAAGCTGGAATCAGGATTGCTGGGAGAAATATCAATAACCTCAGATATGCAGATGACACCACCATTATGGCAGAAAGTGAAGAGGAACTAAAAAGCCTCTTGATGAAAGTGAAGAGGAGAGTGAAAAAGTTGGCTTAAGCTCAACATTGAGAAAACGAAGATCATGGCATCTGGTCCCATCACTTCATGGGAAATAGATGGGGAAACAGTGTCAGACTTTATTTTTTGGGGCTCCAAAATCACTGCAGATGGTGATTGCAGCCATGAAATTAAAAGATGCTTACTCCTTCAAAGGAAAGTCATGACCAACCTACATAGCATATTGAAAAGCATAGACATTACTTTTCCAACAAAGATCTGTCTAGTGAAGGCTATGGTTTTTCCAGTGGTCATGTATGGATGTGAAAGTTGGTCTGTGAAGAAGGCTGAGCGATGAAGAATTGATGCTTTTGAACTGTGGTGTTGGAGAAGACTCTTGAGAGTCCCTTGGACTGCAAGGAGATCCAACCAGTCCATTATAAAGGAGATCAGTCCTGGGTGTTCATTGGAAGGACTGATGCTAAAGCTGAAACTCCAATACTTTGGCCACCTCATGCGAAAAGTTGACTCATTGGAAAAGACTCTGATGCTGGGAGGGATTAGGGGCAGGAGGAGAAGGGGACGGCAGAGGATGAGATGGCTGGATGGCATCACCGACTTGACGGACGTGAGTTCAGGTGAACTCCAGGAGTTGGTGATGGACAGGGAGGCCTTGTGTGCTGCAATTCATGGGGTCGCAAAGAGTCGGACACGACTGAGTAACTGAACTGAACTGAATGGTCCATTATATATGTGTATATATATATATATAATGGTCCATTATATATATACACACACACACGCACACACACATATACATATATGCCATATCTTTATCCATTCATGGGTTTATGGGCACTTAGGTTGCTTCCATATCTTGGCTATTAAAAATAATACTGCTATGAACATTGGGATGCATGTTTCTTTTCAAATTACTTTTTTTATTTTCTGTGGCTATAAACCCAGCAATGGGTTGGCTATATACCCAGTGGATTGGTATTTCTATTTTTTGCCTGCACCAAGTTAAAGTGCTACCAAAACTGTACTAGGGTTTCCGTTTCTTCACATCATTGTCAACATCTATTATTTGTAGACTTTTTGATAAGAACCATTTTGATAGATCTGAGGTGATATTTGTGGTTTTGATTTGTATTTCTCTGATTAGCAACATTTTTTTCTTTAATAAAGTTTATTATTACTTTAAAACTTATTTTTTAATTGGAGGAAAATTGCTTTAAAATGTTATTTTGGTTTCTGCTGTACAACAATGCAAATCAACCATAATTATACATATATTGCTTCCCTCTTTTCTGATTAGCAATATTGAATATTCTTTAACATGCCTGTTAGCTATCTGTGTATTTCTTTGGAAAAATGTCTATTCAGGTCTTCTGCCAATTTTTAAATGAGTTCTTCGTTTTTTGTTTATTGTGTAGTATGAGCCATTCATATATATATGTATTGGATTTCTCTCTCTATATAAATCCAAGACTGTATATTGTCACCCTGCTTACTTAACTTATATGCAAAGTACATCGTGCAAAATGCCGGACTGAATGAAGCACAAGCTGGAATCAAGATAGCCGGGAGAAATATCAATAACCTCAGATATGCAGATGATATCACCCTTATGTCAGAAAGTGAAGAAAAACTAAAGAGCCTCTTGATGAAAGTGAAAGAGGAGAGTGGAAAGTTGGCTTAAAACTCAACATTCAGAAAACAAAGATCGTGGAATCTGATCCATCACTTCATGGCAAACACATGGGGAAACAGTGGAAACAGTGAGACACTTTATTTTTGGGGGGGCTCCAAAATCACTGCAGATGATGACTGCAGCCAAGAAATTAAGACGCTTACTCCTTGGAAGAAAAGCTATGACCAACCTACACAACATATTAAAAAGCAGAGATATTACTTTGCCAACAAATGTCCATCTAGTCAAAGCTATGGTTTTTCCATTAGTCATGTATGGATGTGAGAGTTGGACTGTGAAGAAAGCTGAGTGCCAAAGAATTGATGCTTTTGAACTGTGGTGTTGGAGAAGACTCTTGAGAGTCCCTTGGACTGCAAGGAGATCCAACCAGTCAATCCTAAAGGAGATCAGTCCTGAATACTTACTGGAAGGACTGATGCTGAAGCTGAAGCTCCAATACTTTGGCCATCTGATGCAAAGAACTGACTTATTGGAAAAGACCCTGATGCTGGGAAAGATTGAAGGCAGGAGGAGAAGGGGATGACAGAGGATGAGATGGTTGGATGGCATCACCGACTCAATGGACACGAGTTTGAGTAAGCTTCAGTAGTTGGTGATGGACAGGGAGGCCTGTCGTGCTGGAGTCCATGGGGTTGCAAAGAGTCAGACATGACTAAGTGACTGAACTGACTGGTATTGGATTTTAATCCCTTATCAGTCATATAATTTGAAAATATTTTCTCCTATTGAGTAGGTTGTCTTTTCATTTTATTTATGGTTTTCTTTGCTGTTCAAAAGTTTTTAAGTTTAACTAGCTACCGTGAAATTAAAAGACGCTTACTCCTTGGAAGGAAAGTCATGACCAACCTAGATAGCATATTGAAAAGCAAAGACATTACTTTGCCAACAAAGGTCCATCTAGTCAAGGCTATGGTTTTTCCAGTGGTCATGTATGGATGTGAGAGCTGGACTGTGAAGAAAGCTGAGCGCCAAAGAATTGATGCTTTTGAACTGTGGTGTTGGAGAAGACTCCTGCGAGTCCCTTGGACTGCAAGGAGATCCAACCAGTCCATTCTGAAGGAGATCAGCCCTGGGTATTCTTTGGAATGAATGATGCTAAAGCTGAAACTTCTGTACTTTGGCCACCTCATGCGAAGAGTTGTCTCATTGGAAAATACTCTGATGCTGGGAGGGATTGGGGGCAGGAGGAGAAGGGGACGACAGAGGATGAGATGGCTGGATGCATCATGGACTCGATGGACGTGAGTCTGAGTGAACTCCGGGAGTTGGTGATACAGGGAGGCCTGGCATGCTGAGATTCATGGGGTTGCAGAGTCGGACACGACTGAGTGACTGAATTGAACTGATTTGTTTATTTTTGCTTTTATTTCTTTTTCCTGAGATGACAGATCCAAAAATACATTGCTGCTGTTTATGTCCAGGAGTGTTCTACCTGTGTTCTCTTCTCTTCTGTCTTCTGCTGCTTTATGGTTTCAGGTCTTACATTTACTTCTTTAATCCATTTTGAATTTATTTTTTTATATAATGTTAGAGAATATTTTTATCTCATTCTTTTGCATGTAGCTCTCCTTTGGTCTCAGCACCATTTATTGAAAAAACTGACTCTTCTCCTTTGCGTATTCCTGCCTCCTTTGTTGGGCTTCCTCTGTGGCTCAGCGGTAAAGAATCTGCCTGCAATGCAGGAGCTACAGGAGACACAGGTTCCATCCCTGGGTCAGGAAGATTCCCTGGAGAAGGGCATGGCAATGCACTCCAGTATTCGTGCCAGGAGAATCCCATGGACAGGGGAGCCTGGTGGGTTACAGTCCATGGGGTCGCAAGAGTCAGACACGACTGAAGCGACTTAGCAAGCACACCCATGCACGCCTCCTTTGTCATAGGTTAACTGACCATAAATGCATAGATTTATTTCTGAATGGTTTATTCTGTTTCATTGATTTGTGTGTCTCTTTTTGTCCCAATACCATTATGTTTTGATTGCTCTAACTTTGTACTGTCGTCAGAGGTCAGGGAGAGTGATACCTCTAGCTTTGTATCTTTTTCTGAGATTGCTTTGGCAATCATGGGTCTTTTGTGGTTCTATATGAGTTTTAGAATTATTTGTTCTAGTTCTGTGAGAAATGTGGTACGTATTTTGATAGGGATTGCATTAAATCTATAGATTGCCTTTGGAAATATGGACATTTTAGAAATATTAATTCTTCAATCCAAGAACACAGGAAATGTATTCATTTCTTTGTATCATATTCAGTTTATATCAACAATATTTTATGGTTTTCAGAGCATAAGTATCCTACCTCATTGCTTAAGCTTATTCCTATGTATTTTATTTTTTGATGTGATTATAAATGGGATTGTTTCCTTAATTTCTCTCTCTGATAGTACATTATCATTGTATAGAAAAGCAACAGATTTCTGAATAGTGATCATATCCTGTAAATGTACTGAATTTATTTATTAGTTCTAATGTTTTGGGGTTTTTTTTGGTAAAGACTTTAGGGTTTTCTATATATTGTGTCATGTCATCTGCAAATAGCAACAGTTTTACTTTCTCCCTTTCAATGTGAACTAGGACTCCTACCATACAATTATATTCAGTTACATGCTAGTAAGATTATGCTCAAAATCCTTCAAGCTAGGCTCCAGCGGTACATGAACCAAGAACTTCCAGATGTACAAACTGGGTTTAGGAAAGGAAGAAGAACCAGAGATCAAACTGCCATCATTTGTTGGAACATAGATAAAGCAAGGGAATTCCAGAAAAACATCTACTTCTGCTTGACTATGTTAAAGCCTTTGACTGTGTGATTGCAGCAAACTGTGAGCTATCCTTAAAGAGATGGGAATACCAGACACCTTACCTGTCTCCAGAGAAACCTGTATGTCAGTTAAGAAGCAACATTTCAAACTGGTCATGGAACAATTGACTGGTTCAAAATTGGGAAAGAAGTATGACAAGGCTGTATATTGTTACCCTGTTTATTTAACTTCTTTGCAGATTACATCATGAGAAATGACAGGCTGGGTGAATCACCAGCTGGAATCAAGATTGCTGAGAGCAATATAAACAACCTCAGATATACAGATAAATACCACTCTAATGACAGAAAGGGAAGAGGAACTAAAGAGCACCTTGATGAGAATAAAAGAGAAGAGTGAAAAAACTGACTTAAAACTCAACATTCAAAAAAACTAAGATCATGGCATCAGGTCCCATCAGTTCAGTTCAGTTAAGTCGCTCAGTCATGTCTGACTCTTTGCAACCCCATGAATTGCAGCACACCAGGCCTCCCTGTCCATCACCAACTCCTGGAGTTCACTCAGACTCACGTCCATCGAGTCAGTGATGCCATTCAGCCATCTCATCCTCTGTCCTCCCCTTCTCCTCCTGCCCCCAATCCCTCCCAGCATCAGAGTATTTTCCAATGAGTCAACTCTTCGAATGAGGTGGCCAACATACTGGAGTTTCAGCTTTAGCATCATTCCTTCCAAAGGAACCCCAGGGCTGATCTCCTTCAGAATGGACTGGTTGGCTCTCCTTGCAGTCCAAGGGACTCTCAAGAGTCTTCTCCAACACCACAGTTCAAAAGCATCAATTCTTCATCACTCAGCCTTCTTCACAGTCCAACTCTCACATCCATACATGACCACAGGAAAAACCATAGCCTTGACTAGACGAACCTTTGTTGGCAAAGTAATGTCTCTGCTTTTGAATATGCCATCTAGGTTGGTCATAACTTTCCTTCCAAGGAGTAAGCGTCTTTTAATTTCATGGCTGCAGTCACCATCTGCAGTGATTTTGGAGCCCAAAAAATAAAGTCTGACACTGTTTCCACTGTTTCCCCATCTATTTGCCATGAAGTGATAGGACCAGATGCCATGATCTTCATTTTCTGAATGTTGAGCTTTAAGCCAACTTTTTCACTCTCCGTTTTCACTTTCATCAAGAGTCTTTTGAGTTCCTCTTCACTTTCTGCCATAAGGGTGGTGTCATCTGCGTATCTGAGGTTCTTGATATTTCTCCCGGCAATCTTGATTCCAGCTTGTGCTTCTTCCAGTCTAGTGTCCCATCACTTCATGGCAAATAGAAGGGGCAACAATGGAAACAGTGACAAACTTTATTTTTTTGCATTCAGCTGTCACTCTGAATGGTGACTGCAGCCGTGAAATTATAAGATGCTTGCTCTTTGGAAGGAAAGCTATGAGAAACCTAGACAATATGTTAAAACACAGAGACATCACTTTGCTGACAAGGATCTGTACAGTCACAACTATGAATTTTCTAGTAGTCATGTATGGCTGTGAGAGTTGGACCGTAAAGAAGGATGAGCGCCAAAGAACTGATGCTTTCGAATTGTGGTGTTGGAGGAGACTCTCAAGAATCCCTTGGACTGGAATGGGATGAAACCAGTCCATCCTAAAGGAAATCAACCCTGAATACCCATTGGAAGTACTGATGCTGAAGCTCCAGTACTTTGGCCACCTGATGCAAATAACTGATTCATTGGAAAAGACCCTGATGCTTGGAAAGGTTGAAGGCAAAAGGAGAAAGAGACAACAGAGGATGAGATGGTTGGATAGTGTCACTGACTCAGTGAACATGAATTTGAGCAAACTCTGGGAGATAGTGGAGGGCAGAGGAACATGGTGTGCTACAGTCCATGGGGTGGCAATGAGTCAGACATGACTTAGCAACTGAAAAACAACAACAGCAATGTATTCCTTTCTGGTTGTCAAGGACTGCTGCCAGTACTCAGCTGGTGCTCTGTGAGATCTTCTGCATCTGAAGATGTATTCTTAATGCACCCAGGGAGAGGTATGTACTCCATGTCCACCTACTCCTCCACCATCCTGTCTTCCCGACCCACTGGTTTTTACTAGCATGCTGTTTAGGTTCCACATATTTGTGCTTTTACCACTCTTCCTGTATTGATCTGTAGTTTCGTGTTGTTGTGGTGGAGAGAAAATGCTTGATATGATCTCTATCCCCTTAAATTTGTTGAGTTTGTTTTTTAACCTAGTATGTGATCTGTCCCAGAGAATATTCCATCTGCACTTGAAAAGAATGTTATTTTGGGTTGTAAGTTTCTGAAGATATTCAGTTCAACTGATGTCCTGTGTCATTTAGGACTAGTTTTGCCTTATTTTTTTTCTGTCTGGATGATCTCTCTATTGATGTATGTAGTGTTAGAATCCCCTCCTATTATGGTCAATTTTTTCTTTTATGTCTGTTAATATTTGCTTTGTATATTTAGGTGCTTCTGTATTGGGTGCATATATACTAATGAGAGTAATATCTTCTTGCATTTATCCTTTTATCATTATATAATGCACTTCTTTTTCTTCTGTTATAGACTTCATTTTAAAATCAGTTTTGTCTGATATAAGTATTGCTACCCTTACTTTCTTGTCATTTTCATTTGCATGAAATACATTTTTCCACCCCCTCACTTTTAGTCTATGTTAGCATTTATTTCTGAATCAGCAACTCTGTGTCTTTTGGGGCATTTAGTCCACTGGAATTTAAAGTTATTATTGAAAGTATGTACTTACTGCCATTTTATTGCCTTTTTTCAAGTTTTGCTTTGTTTTGTAATTCTTTCCTGTATTCTCCTTTTAACCTCTTTCCTTGTGAATGAGTGAAGTCGCTCAGTCGTGTCCGATGCTTTGCGACCCCATAGACTATAGCTTATCAAGCTCCTCCGTCCATGGGATTTTCCAGGCAAGAGTGCTAGAGTGGATTGCCATTTCCTTCTCCAGGGGTTCTTCCCAACCCAGGAATCGAACCTGGGTCTCCTGCATTGCAGGCAGACGCTTTACCGTCTGAGCCACCAGGGATTTTCTTTAGGGATATGCTTATGTTCCCTCATGAATTGTAGGTTTTCAATTTGTACTTACTGTAGTTTTCGTATCCATTCATTTCAGTCACTCAGTCATGTCCGACTCTTTGTGACCCCATGAATTGCAGCACGCCAGGCCTCCCTGTCCATCATCAACTCCCGGAGTCCACTCAAACCCATGTCCATTGAGTCAGTGATGCCATCCAACCATCTCATCCTCTGTTGTCCCCTTCTCCTCCCACCTTCAATCTTTCCCAGCATCAGGGTCTTTTCAAATGAGTCAGCTCTTCACATCAGGTGGCCAAAGTATTGGAGTTTCATATGTTGACCTAAAAACTATATCTAATTGTTTTAAACAAGCAGTCATTTAATTTAAAACACATTTTAAAATGCGTGTACATTTTTAATTCTATTCCCTCACTCTTTGTATCTTTGATATTATATTTACATCTTCAAGTTTTGTTTTTCAGTCGCTCAGTCATGTCTGACTCTTTGTGACCCCATGGACTGCAGCACGTCAGGCTTCCCTGTCCATCATCCACTCCCAGAGCTTGCTCAAACTCATGTCCATCACGTTGGTGATGCCATCCAACCATCTCATCCTCTGTCGTCCCCTTCTCCTCCTGCCTTCAATCTTTCCCAGCATCAGGGTCTTTTCTAAGGAGTTAGTTCTTTGCATCAGGTGGCCAAAGTATTGGGGTTTCAGCTTCAGCATCAGTCCTTCCAATGAATATTCAGGATTGATTTCCTTTAGAACTGACTGTTTTGATCTCCTTGCTGTCCAAGTGACTCTCAAGAGTCTTCTCCAACACCACAGTTCAAAAGCACCAATTCTTTGGTTCTCAGCCTTCTTTATAGTCCAACTCTCACATCCATACATGACTACTGGAGAAACCATAGCTTTGACTAGATGGACATTTGTTGGCAAAGTAATATCTCTGCTTTTGAATATGTTGTATAGGTTAGTGATAGCTTTTCTTCCAAGGAGCAAGTGTCTTTTAATTTCATGGCTGCAGTAACAATCTGCAGTGATTTTGGAGCCCAAGAAAATAAAGTCTGTCAGTGTTTCCATTGTTTCCCCAACTATTTGCCATGAAGTAATGGGACCAGATGCCATGATCTTAGTTTTTTGAATGTTGAGTATATCAGCTTTTTCACTCTCCTCTTTCACCTTCATCAAGAGGCTCTTTAGTTCCTCTTCACTTTCTGCCATAAGGTTGTTGTCATCTGTGTATCTGACATTATTGATATTTCTCCTGGCAGTTTTGATTCTGGCTTGTGCTTCATCCAGCCTGGCATTTCACATGCTGTACTCTGCATATAAGTTAAATAAGCATGATGACAATATACAACCTTGATGTACTCCTTTCCCAATTTGGAACCAGTCCATTGTTCCATGTCAGTGTCTAACTGTTGTTTATCCTACTGATTATTGTAGTTATACTTTATTTTACAAGTTTCTTATCTTTCAGTCTTTGTCCTAGCTTATTTAAGTAGTCAGTCCTTAGCCTTTACTGTATATTTCCCTTTTCTAGTGGCATTTATCCTTTCCTATAGATACTTCTCCTTACAGCCTTCTGTTTTCCACTTGAAGAAGACTCTGACTTTTTTAGGATTGCCTTAGTCTTAATGAACCGTTTTAGTTTTTGTGTGTCTGAGAAGGTCTTTGTCTCCCCTTTAATTCTAAATGATAAACTTGCTGGGTAGAGCATCTAGGTTGTGGGTTATTCCCTTTCAGCTTTTTAAATATACCATGACATTCTTTTCTGGCCTACAGAGTTTCTGCAGAGGAATCAGCTGGTAGCCTTGTGAGGGTTCTATTGCATATGACACTATTTTTCTCTTGCTACCTTTGGAATGTTCTCTTTAACTTTTGTCATTTTAATTATGATATGTCTTGGTGTGGATCTGTTTGGGTTTATCCTGTTTGTTATTCTTTGTGCATGCCTGGTAATTTTCTACAGGTTGCCAGCATTGTGAATTTTATGTGCTTGGGGGCTGAGTTTTGTTTTATCTTTTAAATAGTCTTTGACTTTTTCCTGAGCGGCAGTTAAATTATTTGGAATCAGTATGATTCTTTTGAGTCTTGCTTTTTAGGTTCATTGGGGCGGACCCCAAGTCAGCCTTTAATACTAATTTAGCCCCACTTCTAAGAAAAGGCCATACTGAGAACCCCACTTAATTCTGCATGTATTAGAGAGCCTTTCTACTCAGTGTGGTTGGATTAGAACTATTGTCAGCCCTGTATGAGTTGTAGACAATGTTCCCCATCTCTTTTCCCTGGCTTTGGGTAGCTTCCTCTCATGTACATGCTCATCAATAGTCAGAATGTGAAGGACTCTCCTCCTTCAGATCTCTGGAAATCTTTCTCTGTGCAACTCCCTGTCCATACTGTGGCTCACTAATTCTATCTTCTTTCACCTCCTTGAATTATAAACTCTGTCTCCTTAATTCAGAAAGACCTTTGGTCCTATTTGGGTTCCTTTTTTGTTGTTGTTGTTTCAAAGCCTAGAAACTCTTAGGGAAGTACCTGAGGGCAATTATAGGGCTCACTTCATTTGTTTCATTTCTCTCAGAGACCTCAGGCCTGTGGTGCCAGTTGTCAGATGTTTGAATATCATTGTCTCACATTCCCCCCACGCCTCAATGCTTTTTCTTGTTGTTTAAGGAAGAAAGATAAATCTGGTCTATACTGCTGTATCCTGACTGGGATTAGAAGTTTCTTGAAGGGTGAAGTGAAGTGAGAGTTACTCAGTAGTGTCCAACTCTTTGCAACCCCATGGACTACAGAGTCTATGGAATTCTCTAGGCCTCAATACTAGAGTGGGTAGCCTTTCCCTTCTCCAGGGGATCTTCCCAACCCAGGGATCAAACCAGGGTCTCCTGCATTGCAGGCGGATTCTTTACCAGCTGAGCTATGAGGGAAGCCCCTGAAGGATACCACTCTTTAAAAGTTAAGGCCATTTTATGTGTTATTTCATTTACATCACAAGTGTTTTATTCTCACAAATTAGAAAACTGAGACTCAGACAGAAAAATTATCTAATGTTGAAGAATGTTACTGTATAGAGGTTAAGAGCATGGCTGAAGAGCTAACGCCATGAGTTCAAATACTGACTTCATCACTAATAGGCCATTGTCGTGGTTTAGTCACTAAGTTGTGTCTGGCTCTTGTGACCCCATGGACTGTAGCCTGCCAGGCTCCTCTGTCCATGGGATTCTCCAGGCAAGAATACTGAAGTGGGTTGCCATTTCCTTCTCCATTAGACCACTCTATATTTCTGTTTCAAAATTAATAATAATAATTTCTAATTCATGGATGCATTATATAGAATGGGCTTCCCTGGTAGCTTAGTGGTAAAACATCCACCCACCAATGCAGGAGATATGGGTTTGATCCCTGGGTTGGGAATATCCCCTGGAGAAGGAAATGGCAACCCACTCCAGTATTCTTGCCTGGGAAATCCCATGGACAGGAGAGCAAGGCTGGCTACAATCCATGAGGTCACTAAAGAGTTGGACATGACTTAGTGACTAAACAACAACATTATGTAAAAAATGTCATCTAATATATATCAGGTGAGCAGAATTGTGCCTGGCAAATACTGAATTCTCAGTGAATGTTCAGTTCAGTTCAGTTCTGTAGCTTAGTCGTGTCTGACTCTTTGCGACCCCATGAACTGCAGCTTGCCAGGCTTCCCTGTCCATTACTAACTCCCAGAGCTTACTCAAACTCATGTCCATTAGTCGGTGATGCCATGCAGCCATCTCATCCTCTGCCATCCCCTTCCCCTCCTGCCTTTAATCTTTCTTAGCATCACGGTTTTTTCAAATGAGTGAATTTAAAAAGTGAATGTTAGTTATTGTTATTTTCAAAGTCACATGGTCTGTAGTGAAATAGGGTCTAAAATGGGGTCTCTGAAGCTCTTCAATTCACGTGATTTGTATTATTTCATATTGGTTCTGGAATAGCAAGCCTTATAACATGATGTTCTCAAATCTTAGCTGATGGAATCTGTTGAACACATATGCATTAACTGTATTGACTTAGGGTCCTATGTATTCAAAACCATAGAGCTAGCTGTTTGTGATATAAAGTTACCCCCTAGTGATTCAAGTTAATTTAGGGGCAGTCACTTAGGTCTGGGAATATAAAAATTGACTGAAGCATTCCTGATGTCTGCTGCCTAGAGTAGGCCAATACCTTGGTAAACCTGCAAGCAAACGGTGCAAGAATCATTGGTACCTCATTTTTTTCTCTCCTTTTCCACTTCAGGCCACTCTTTTGCCATATATCCACACTGTACCCATTCAACTCAAATTCAGCTCACCGCCCGTGCAAATATTTTGGGTGGCACCCTTGCCTGAATCACAATGCCCATGGGGGCTGGCATGTTTCTGTAATTTGCTTTCAGGTTCAAAAGTCTGTGAAGGACTATTTTAATGAAAGATTAATCTCTTTCAGGAGGCGTGATTCTATTTAGATATCTTGAGAACATAGTGAAAAAGACATCGGACCATTTTTCTTTATTCGAAGGAGAGACAGAGAAGAGAGAGGGAAGGTGAGGGTGAAGGGAGCCAGAGAGACTAAGCCTTCAAGCAAGCTGGTGGCCTGGTGAGCCATGGAATAGAAAGAAATGATCAAATGGAAACTTCCATCATATCTAAATGTTTAAAAGGAACATAATATTCAGAGTTCCTCAAAATGTTGGAAACATCTACAAAAGCCCCCAGTGTTCGAAAGAAGGTAAATAATTAGGGGATTGATGAGCTGTTGCCTTTATTTTTCCAACAACTTATCTACATTGGTAAGCTCTTAAAATGGCTATTCATCCGTACCAACATGGCCTTCATTTCTCAGAATTCATCTCAATTAATGTGGCTTTCCTGTCAAAATAGTACTTTTTAAAGGCCAATCTGTTTTTCTTATAATCTGGGGTCAATTCAGGCCCTCAAGGGTTTAGTGGACCTAATTTTTTTAATTTAATTTCTTCATCCCTTTTGTGTCTCTGTCATTTCCCTTTATGATGACATCCGAATGGAATTTCTTCACTTTAATTATAAGTCACTAGTGTTCTTCACAACTTGCTCCCCAAGCGCTGAGGAGCAGCTGGTGGTTCCAGGAGGCAGGGGGGTGCTGAGAGGCCCTCTCTGTGCTGAGAAGTTGTGTCAGGAATGTCCTGTGTTTAAATGTAAGTTCCTTTGTTTGTTTATCTGCAATTGCATGACTGACCTAAGCTAAGTGAAACCCGATGAAAGAGAAGGAAGACTCTCATCACCATCCACTTTTTGTTTTCTTGGCCCACTGAATATGTTTTCCCAAGTTTCTGGCATTTCGTGTAAAAATTGATTTGGAACTATTTTTTGTGTTTAAAAACAAATACATTATACTCTCCTTTGGGTTTTGCTGACAAAGCTTTACAAAATGGTTAACTGTGATGTAAGAACAAAATTTTGTGTTTTAAATTATTTCTCTTTTGCAATAGTAGAAGAGTTGGTGTCTTAAACAATCAAACTGGTAAACTTCAATGAAAAGTGCACTTCAAAAGCATTGGTGAACAGTGAAGTTTCTTCTGTTGATACTTGGGATCATAAAGCCATTTAACCTTGATTCAAAAAGAAACTCTTGTTTGATTGTTTTACTTTTCCGGGGACCTACTTCGAAGTGAAGCAATTCATTCCGCAGAAACCAATCAATGCTTGTGCAGGCAGACGTGGCCAAGTAAATTGACGCAAAGTGCTACGTCATGTAATTTTACCCACCATGACTGAGAACATGATACGCTGCCTACGCTCACCTCCCATTCTCAGGGGAGTGCTTCACCACACAACTGAAGTAGAAGTCATTAAATTGTAAATACCATCATATAGACACAGAAAGGATTGGTTAAAACATGCAAAATGTTCTTGAGGTTTATCGTGTTTCCATAGTCTTTCTTACGGAGCACGTTTAAGTTTTTCAGATGGGTACAAACATAAAGGAGGTTTGAGTAAATGGATGCAGGAAATAAAAGATCTTGTAATTGCAGTTTGTAACCTCATAAAGAAAGTTGCTATGCTGAATGTGTATTTATTTTCATTTCCCTATTGGTGTTCTACATTTACTTAGGGTAGTGGTGAGCTGGAGCCTTATAGTCCCAGAATGCCAAATTTATTTAGTGTTTATAGCAGCAATTCCCAACCTTGACTGGGCATTTGAATACCTTCTGAACTTAAAAAAAAAAAAAAAAATTCAGGTTTCTGCTGTTGCTGCTGCTGCTAAGTGGCTTTAGTCGTGTCCGACTCTGTTCGACCCCATGGACTGCAGCCTACCAGGCTTCTCCATCCATGGGATTCTCCAGGCAAGAACACTGGAGTGGGTTGCCGTTTCCTTCTCCAATGCATGAAAGTGGAAAGTGAAAGTGAAGTCGCTCAGTCGTGTCCGACTCTTAGCGACCCCATGGACTGCAGCCAGGCTCCTCCATCCATGGGATTTTCCAGGCAACAGTGCTGGAGTGGGGTACCATTGCTTTTTCCCTCAGGTGTCTGAGCCTTACCCAAAACCTACTGAAAACAAATCTTTAGAGGTGAGGCCTAGGGATTTGATTTAAAGCTCCATTAGTGATTCTTATATACATTCAGGATTGAGAATTACACTTGCACTTAAATTTTTTCTTTTAGTTGTTATTTTGAGTAGTTCCATGCTTCTTCCCATACAGTATAGAATTATTAGAGTAGTCCAGTTAGTGGTCAATTTGAAAGATTCCAAATATCCAGGTATATATATATATATTTTCAAATAGTGATTTTGAGAATTTTATTGTGAGAAGATCTCTCCTTTCTTTCTTCAATCCTTTGCTCTAAAATAAATGACAATAATCATTATTGTTGTTGTTGTTGTTCAATTGCTAAGTCATGTCTGACTCTGCGATCCCATTGACTGTGGCACACCAGGCTCCTCTTTCCCTCGCTATCTCTAGGAATTTGCTCAAACTCATGTCCGTTGAGTTGATGCTGTCTAACCATTTCACCCTCTGTTGCCCCCTTCTCATTTTGCTGTCAATCTTTCCCATCATCAGGGTCTTTTCCAATAATCATTACTATCATTTATTGAGAGTCCACTTTATCCAACACCATACTGCCTTTTTTGTTCAATATCTTATTTAATCTTCACAATTATCCTACAAGTAATAGCAGCAACAAAGCAAAAGCCAGAATTTAAACTGATGCCCATGTGATTTCAAAATTTGTTCTATTTTATACCATCCCCTTCTTTCCTCATTTTTCACCTTTCCTACCCCTTGCCTCTCAGCTCCTGTTACCTTTAGTTTTTGTCTTGTTTTCTTTATCTTTCCATGCCATAAGATATCTGTCTTGAAAATGAGAGAGAAATTTTTGTGAGAGTCTCACAAAAATTCTTGGTAACAGTGATTGCCTCACTCTTCTTATAAATATTTCCACTTAGAGTTCTCATAGTCACTGATTTGACAAACATTGGTTTGGTATCCTTTGACTAATGGAAATATTTATATTTTTTGACTGCTTCATTTTAAAGAATGTCCTGGGGTTTGCTCAAGAGAATATAAAAACCTGCTGTCCCTGTTTCCATTTCCAGGCCCAGACATGACCCCAGTACTTTGAAGCATCTGCTTTTAATTTTGCATATTTTCTATCTTAAAGGTCATCTTTCTGAACTAGGTTTAAAGTAACTCAACAAACTAAACATGGGAGATAAAGGTAATGAGGCAATGACTCTGGTTAAAAAGTGGTAGAAATTGCAGAACTATCCCCCTGGGATAGTGAAGAGCTCTGTAACCTGGTCTTTGGTGGAGTCATGTAGAAGGCCTCCTATTCATGACCTCCCACCTGTATGTGCCGTGGGCCCCAGAGCATCTAGCTTCTCATCCACTGCTGCTGCTGCTGCTGCTGCTAAGTCGCTTCAGTTGTATCCAACTCTGTGCGCTCCACTGGTGCTTCTCAAATCCCACCAAAGAAATGCATCATCGCGTAACCCTTTCTCCTCTAATCCACTTACTTTCCTCTCTAGGTTTGGGCGATGGGGAAAATGGCTATGGCTTAAAACTACTATGTAAAATAAGGAGAGAATTTAAAAACTGATAGGAGTAATGGGGAAAAGCTTTGACTTTCACTACGTGGTTGAGATGGGCATATACGTGAGTGGTCAGATTTCATGTGATACTTTTTAGCATTTGGATGGAAGTTGTGGAGGAGACTAGTTCTAGATTCAGGGAGTGCAGGGATGAACAACTTTTCTTGATCAGTTTCAGAACTGAAGAAATTGACCAAGTTGGCAATGATTAACTACTCCTGCCTAGCAAAATATATTGTACATAGCTGATGCTCACTAAATATTTGTCAAATGAGTATGCAACCAAAGAAGAGTAGAAGGATATGTTAGGTTAGACAGCTGGAAGCCCCAGAGCAATGATGTGGAGCCAGAAACATCCATTTCTGCCCTGAGGACCATGTGTGACCTTTCCTTCTCCAGAGGTTCTGTTTATCCTTCTTCTCCAAAATGAGGGTTGTTGTGACAGCTACCTCATAGGTAGTTGTGAAGGTTAAATAAAATACTCTATGTGAAAGTACTTTGTAAATTAATGGCCGTGAGTAATCAATTAAGGAAACAGGAGAACTATGACATCACAGATATAATAGTGTGGATTTAACTAAATGTTTGGTACAGAGTTATAAAAGATAAATTAATAGGGGCTTCCCTGGTGGCTCAGATGGTAAAGAATCTGCCTGAAATGCACAAGACCTGGGTTTGATCCCTGGGCAGGGAGATCCCCTGGAGGAGGGTATGGCAACCCACTCCAGTATTCTTGCCTAGAGAATCCCTACGGACAGAGGAGCCAGGCGGGCTACAGTCCATGGGGTCACAAAGAGGACATGAGTGAGTAACTCAGCACAGCACTCAATAGGGGTAAAGTTATATAGGGGAATTCCTAGGTGGCAGTACTGGTAAAGAACCTGCCTGTCAGTGCAGGTCAGATGTAAGAGCCACAGGTTCAGTCCTTGGGCACTAAGATCTCCCAGAGGAGGGCATGGCAACCCACTCCAGTGTTCTTGCTTGGAGAATCCCGTAGACAGAGGAGTCTGCAAGATGCAGTCCATAGGTTTGCACAGAGTCAGACACGTCCGAACTGAGTTAGCACACAAGCATGCAAAGTTATACACGTTTGAACCTAGAATTTATTTCTTAAGACAGAAACTCTGATTTAAGGTAGATATTTGATTCAGGGCAAGGATCCTCTCATTAATACTTACAGTTTCAGTTCTAGCACGGAACTTGAAGTTCAGTGCACATTTGAGGAACAGGTGGATAGGTGAACAGATGGTAGTGTGGCTACATAGCTCTGTAGTCATTTTTGTTTTAAAAATAGAAAGGCAGTTTTTGATATTCCCTTTAGCTCAGCCCAATACAGTTTCAAATGAAAACCAATATCACAACTTTTACTAAACGTTTTGGTGAGACATGCAGTGTTTTACCTCAGCTTTTAGAAAAACAGATGATGTCTTGAAACACTGCTGAGAGAACAAGGCTTGTTCTGTGTGATTGGAAACTACATTTTCTGAATTAGTATTATAGTCAACTGATGAGACCCAGCCAACTGTTAAATGATTGTTAGCACAGAAAAAGAGGTAGAAAGACTGTGCTATCCACCCTTCTTCTCACATGCCAGAATGTGCACAGTGGTGCCTGCTGGCGATGAGAACCAATATCCTTATTAGGCACTGCGGTTGGAGGAAGGAAGCGACCCCTTTGGGGAGCCAGCTTCATCCAAACTTAGAGACAATTATGAATGAGATGTTTACTTTATGTGCCAAGATTCATTTGAACCCATCAGAGTTTCTAAAGCACCAATTTGTCCTATCTCACAATTTGTGAGTTCATTCCTGTCGGCTTGAGTTTTGGGGCCCTTACATTTTGTCCATTAACATCTTGCACAGAGAAGAATTGTGTATGTTTTTAGATATCCATTCGAACTACCGGTGAATTCAACCAAATAGCTGTTTGGTTGCACGAACTTGTTTTAATAGTTTGAAATCCCCTGTTAGGAAGCAGGACACAAAAATTTGACCCCTGGAGGTTAACAAAAGAGACATGAGGGTCTGTGATAATAATTCAGTTCCTGTTATCTCTACCATGGGGGAACTTTCTTAGGATATGAGAATTCATCAAGTTTAAGCCGACGCCAGGGAAATAGGATGCTTCCTAGTGACTAGACAACCAATCTTCAGCCATAAAATCATGATTATAATGTCCACGTGCAAAGGAGAGAAAGACCTGAGATTCTGGGTAGAAGAGAATAGCTCAGGCTGTAAATATTACTTGTTGTCAATGTCTAGGCTTAACTGGGTAAAAACTCACTCCTTTCCATTTTTCTGTCTTCAAGACCTTAAAGGGTACTGAGAGCAAATAGGTTACCCCATGATATTATCCCTAGATCAGGAAGATCCATTGGAGAAAGGAATGGCTACCACTGCAGTATTCTTACCTGGAGAATTCCAAGGACAGAGGAGCCTGGAGGGCTGCAGTTCATGGTGTCGCAAAGAACCGGACACGATTGAGTGACTAACACTTGCACTTTTTCATAGTATTGTTAGGTGAAATGTGGATTTGAAAATCTCTTTACTATTTATTTATCTATTAGCAAATGTTTATCTACCAGATGCTATTTGCCAAGTGTTATTCTAGGTGCTTGCGTTACAGTGATAACACAACAAAACCTCTGCCTGTTTGAAGATTACATTCTGGTGGAGAAGCTCAACAGTGATCAATTAACCAGATAACCATATGTCAGATAAAGATAAATATGGTGAAGAAAAATAGAGAGATGAACCAGCACAGATTGAGGAGGTCATTTTATTTTTTTAACTTTTAATTTTATATTGGATTATAGCCAATGAACAGTGTTGTGTAGCTTCAGATGGATAAAAAAGGGATTCAGTTATACATATATATGCATCCATTCTCCCCCCAAACTCTAGGGGAGGTCATTTTAAAGGACATGGTCAATTACTTCTTGGCCTTTCGGCTAAGATCGAATCTAAAGGAAGTGGTCAAGGAGTTGACACAGGAGGAGAGAGCTGAATGAGATGAAGGCTGATATGGGGGAGGGTCTGGGAAGAAGGTGAGCAGCATGTACAGAAGCCTTGAGATAGGATCAAGCCTAGGTTCTTAGAGAAGCAGAAAGGAAGGTGATTTGCCTTAAGTGGAAGGATCATAGGAATGAGAGAAGACTAGAAGCAAGAATGAGGGATGTTAGAATTTAGATACTAGTCTAAGTGCAGTGAGAAGATAGCAAATACTTTTTAGCAAGTGGGCAATATTATTCGATTTGCATTTATTTACTGGAATATAATTGCTTTACAATGTTGTGTTAGCTTCTGCTGTACAACAAAGTGAGTCAGCTATATATACACATACATCCCCTTCCTCTTGGATCTTCCTGCCATACCCCTGTCTCATTCCAGCCCTCAGGTCATCACAGAGCACTGAGCTGAGCTCCCCGCTCTTTATAGCAGGTTCCTGCTGCTGCTGCTGCTGCTAAGTCGCTTCAGTCACGTCCAACTCTTGGCGACCCCATGGACTGCAGCCCACCAGGCTCCTCCATCCATGGGATTTTCCAGGCAAGAGTAGTGGAGTGGGGTGCCATCGCCTTCTCCGAGCAGATTCCTACTAGCTAGCTATTTTACACATGGTAGAGTATTTATCTTTCTGCTGCCATACAAAGACTAACCTTCTTGGGGGCAGTCACACTTGGAAGCAAGGAGACCAGTTATCTCCTCTCACGATCTCTAGCTTACAAAGAAGATGAGTTCTATGTGAAATAGATCGCCAGTCCAGGTTTGATGGATGAGACAGGGTGCTCAGGGCTGGTACACCGGGATGACCCAGAGGGATGGGATGGGGAGGGAGGTGGAAGGGGGTTTCAGGATGGGGGACACATGTGTGCCTGTGGCGGATTCATGCCAATGTATGGCAAAAACCACTACAATATTGTAAAGTAATTAGCCTCCAATTAAAATAAATTAATTAATTAAATTAGGAAAAAAAAAGACGATGAGTTCCTCAGGGACTCATCTCTACATATCTCTACATCTCTACATATGATTGTTTCCAGGGCTTTGCCCCATGCTGGTGCTTCACAGGCCTGTGGTAAGTGTTGAATATATTCTAGAAGAGCAGATAAAGTGGATTTCTAGTCTAGAGTGGGGCAGGAATATTTCAGCCTCGTGACTTGGGGCCCTTCTCACAGAAGTGTCTCTGCTCTGTCTCCCCCAACCATGAGGGCTAATCAAGCCCCTTCTGTTTTCTATAGTCTCTTAAGTGATTCCCTGGAATTATGGGAAGATAATTGTACCAACGGCCATATAGTCCTTGCAGGGAAATACTTGGGAAGCTGTGAAAGCATTGCCTGAAGTGAGGATGAGGAGAAGTTTGAGCTGTACAGAACATGTAGCTTGAAGCTAGAGAGATCAAGACTAGACAGGTCAGAGGGTCAATTTATTGTGCTGACTTCAAAGACACTTTGTGGATTTAAACCATGGAAGCATTAAAATCTCCCCTCCCCCCTTGTCAGGATAAAATGTATTCCACAGGGTCAGCGAGCATTGGGTAAGAAATAGGTCTTTCTTCTTCGATGGGTCCCTCTGGAGACGTGCCTAGACCAGTGTTAGAAAATCACCCTTTCCTAGCTAAGTAAAAGAGACAACTCTGTGCAAGCCTCCTCATAATAATTTTGACTTGTGGCTGTCAGGTAAGTCTGTGAGCTCCCGCCCTTGTTATAAACACTGACTCCAGAAGAGGCGAACATTCTTAATTTTTACAGTCATGATGCAGTCATGCCTTGAGAGCGTCTGAGAAGTGCTGTAGGAGCACAAAGCATTATTACTATCATTATGGCAGTAATGACTATGATTATAATACAGTTAGGGGGAGCTGAGGAGGAAAGGCAGTTAAAGGTGAGTAAGCTTTACCTTCTGTATCTGAGTAAGATGTGCAGTGTTAAAAAATTTGTGCATGTGTGTGTGTGTGTGTGTGGTGGGTACAGGGAGGCATCATTGGGTATTGAGCTATCATTGCTGCACTCGTCTATTTTAGTGAACCTGTGTTCAGAAAACAGCATTGCATGCCTGTACTTAAATCCTCGAGCCCAGTTTTATTTTAATAATATGTTGATGTGAAATATGATTTTCCTGTGTGTCACTCGGGGCGTGATGTGATCTCAGAAATTCTGGATGCAGCAAGAGTTTGTGATATAAAGTATTTATTTCAGCTATTGCTCTAACTGTGACGGGGAATAAGAAGATTTGAACAGAAGGTCTGTAGTCTGGCTTCTTTGTCACTCCATGTGTTTTCTCCACTTCCTTTCTGGATCTCCATTTTTGGGAACCTGTGATTCCAAAAATCTACTGGCTACTCATCTGGCAAGCATTTAGGGAGTGTCTATTAAACATCATACCTAGTATTAGCTTGTAGGATTAATGAGATAAATATGATGATTTGTTCCCTGCTTTCAAGGTTTTACAGGTGAGTGAGGGAGTCAGACAAGAACATCAATGGGTTTGATGTGTTAAGTTCAAGCTCACCAATTGCCCAAATACTTTGATCAAATTCGCATCTTAGGCACCTCTCTCTGGGGTCAGTGGGTAGGATGGATTTAATGGGCTGAATTGGAAGCAGGGGGAATCTAATCAGACCCTTGCAGAGGTATAGCTGAAAGATAAATGCCTAACTCTCATGTCTTTTGAAAGATTTTTCACCTCTGAAACCCAAATACTTGGCATTACTTATCATGAGATCAGGTGGAGGAAAGGACTATTTTGTAGAATTCTGATAATTTGTGTGTCTGGAACATTCAGTTCCCCGATTGTGTGGCCTGGCTGTGAGCTGAAAAGGACAGCGATCATCTCTGCAGGGGTGAAAAATGCCTGCACACTTCCTCTGAGTTTGAGGGATTCTGGGCAGTTGAGGACTTGTTGTTGTTTGGTCACTCAGTCGTGTCTGACTCTTTTGTGACCCCATGGACCATAGCCGACCAGGCTCCTTTGTCCATGGGATTTTTCAGGCAAGAATACTGGAGTGGGTTGCCATTTGCTGCTCCAGGGGATCTTCCTGACCAGGGATCGAACCTGCATCTCCTGCATTGGTAGGTGGATTCTTTACCCCTGAGCCACCTGGGAGCTGAGGACTTGACTTACTCAGAAGTGTTTTGTGAGCAGTTGTCATAAAAGCCTGGGGTTACACATGACATTTTGGACATGGCCCTACATATTGCCCAAGAGAGTGTGCACACCAACAGTGACCAAAATCATTGCATCTTTTATATCAGAGTGGATTGCTTAGAGAAATTTTAGAAATGCTCTTTTGGAATTTGAGGATTATTTGGTGGGTAGGAGAGAGAGAGGGAGTGGAGAGAGACAGACTCAGAGAGACCACATCTATTACCATGACTGCAGTAGATGCAGCGTGTTTTGGAAGAAGATCCTGGTTGTTCATTTCAGGTAGAGTGTTCAGGTAAAACTCCCAGGGCTATATGAAGCATGCTCTATAATTTCTTCCCCATCTTGAGAAAGCTATAAACCCATGACTTTTAAGATTATAAAGAAGATCAGTGTTTTGAGTTTATAAGTTTGAAAGGCTGAGTTTGACGTTGTATCACTGGGAAGACTATAACCATTATGAATGAACGATGCAGAGTACATTCACAGGGGTTGTGTTTTATCCACTTTGGAATCAAACAGCTTCGGGAACTTCTGGAACTTTGTATGCAAATATTTGCTGTTAATTACAAAAAAGGCTTAACTGAAGTCAGCCTAACTTCACACACCTGAGTTATAGAATTAAAGAACTGTTTCCATTCCCTCTGCTGCTGCTGCTGCCGCCAAGTTGCTCCAGTCGTGTCCGACTGTGTGACCCCACAGATGGCAGCCCACCAGGCTCCCCCATCCCCGGGACTCTCCAGGCAAGAACACTGGAGTGGGTTGCCATTTCCTTCTCCAATGCATGAAAGTGAAAAGTGAAAGTGAAGTCGCTCAGTCGTGTCCGACTCTTAGCGACTCCATGGACTGCAGCCTACCAGGCTCCTCTGTCCATGGGATTTTCCAGGCAAGGGTACTGGAGTGGGGTACCATTGCCTTCTCCCCATTCCCTCTGAGAGGACAGAAAAGAGGAATGACTCTAAACTTAATCAGGGAAGATAAAGCCAGCAAGGCTCATTCTTAGTACAAGTAATATAAGAAACAAACAGCAGAAGACTGATATCAAATCATCAAGAAAAATATCCTGATGGCCGTTTTAATGAAACCTTGAAGTAGCCTACCTAGGTTTTGCCCAACTCTTCTAAGAGTTTAGATAAGATAGGACTCTGCCACCTTTGAAGTGTTCTCTCAGGTGTGGGGAAGGAACTAGATAAGCTCCATAAATTCTGTATTAATCTAACATTATATGTAATTGTAAGTTACCTTTGAATTGATAGCATTGGCTACATGGACCATTGTTGAATTTAAAGGTGATACTCATCTATTGCTTCTAAGTAAGAAAAGTCTTTCTAAATTTATTGTCATAAAGCATCTTTATATGGCTGATTCATGTAGATATATGGCAGAAACTAACCCAATATTGTAAAGCAATTATCCTCCAAATAAACATAAATAAATGAAAGAGGAAGCATCTTTACCAGAAGCAGAAATAACATGGGTTGCATGGGGACACACTCCAGGATGTGAAATCACTCCCTTTTATAGTTACACAGATGATTTTTACAGCTTCAAAAGAAACAAAAAATGGTCCCCCGTTAAGATGCCTTAAGTGTAATTGGATTGCTGTTTATTCACACCTTCTTACGGTAGGCCCTATACTAAATGTTTCCACATGCACGATCATGTTACATGGTATTTTATTTTACTTTCATTTGTGATTATTTTTTTGGCCACACCCTGCGGTGTGTGGGACCTTACTTCCCTGACCAGGATTCAGACCTGCACCCCCTGCATTGGTATTTGAGAGTCTTAACCACTGAAACATCATATTTTATTAGATAGGAAACAGGTATAAGAGACTAGTGAATTATTATTTTTTTTCCAGGGACACAGAGATAAAATGTGGCAGAACTAAGACCTGAAGCTCTGACTTTGTGGCTCAAGGTCCTCTCCTGTGCATTGTGGTCTACTTTTACTGACATACTGCTGGAAACTCTGGCCGTCAGGCAGATCGAGCCCCAGGCAATGTGTCTGTCCCCCACACCACCTTCAACCCTCATCCCACCGCAAGCCACCCCAGTCATTTGAACGTTTCTACCTCTGCCTTCTAGCTTCAGCTGTTACCTGCCTCCATACCCAGTGTTGAGAGAACAACTCCAGGATCCTCTTAAACGTTCAGAAATTTTGGTTTCAGAGGTCTTCCTAATACAGCCTCTGCTGTAATGTTCAGAGGCATGCTAGAATACATGTTAGAATCTGTTAGTTCTAACACCCAAATATTTCTCAGGTTGGTCAAATTTCCTCTATTACCACATTTTCTGTCCTAGCTCAAGCCACCATTTTGGAAGAGGCGAGAGTCTGAACTATTGCAAAAGTTTTCTCATATCATGCTCTTCAGAGTGTTGTCTGAGGACCACTATCTTTCAGATGAGACTGTCATCCAGGAGTTTATTATAAATGCAGAATTTCATGCCTTGCCTTAGAGAATCAGAATCTGCATTTGGATAAAATTCCCAGATCTTTGTGTTTAAAGTTAGAGAGTCATTGTTCTTATAGACTTCACCATACGAGTTTTTATTTTAACTTTTTAAAGTTCTTTGTTGTTTTCTTTTTAAAATTATTTTTTGATGTGGACCACTTTAAAAGTCTTTATAGGATTTGCCACAGTATTGCTTCTGTGTTATATTTTGGTTTTTTGGCTATGAGGTCTGTGGGATCTTAGCTTCCTGACCAGGGATTGAACCTGCCCTCTCTGCATTGGAAGGCAAAGTCTTAACCACTAGACCACCAGGGAAGTCCCCTGAGCTTTTAAAAATGGATATGCATTCATACCCATTTCTTTAAGTCCTTGATGTCTTCCCAAAACCCAAACTCCTTACAATAACCTGTAAGGTAATTGGAGATCTAATTCCTATCTACTCCTGGGTATACTAACCTCCTTTTAGCTCCTAAAACACACCACGCTTCTACCCACAAGATTACCCACGTTATTTCCTCTATGCAGAACACTCCTCTCCTGCTTTAGGACTGATAATTAGTTTCCTTTCTTTTGCCTCAGTTTAAATATCACATCTTAGGGAAAATGCACCTGAGAACTTTAGGTTCTTCCAGTTTTTCTGTATTATAACCATGCTGTTTTCCTTTAGAACATATATCTCAGTTTATCATATTATTTATTTTCCCCAACAATTGTCCATTTTCCCTACAGGACTATGTAAGGGTAAGTACATAACTGTTTTCCTAGCATTTGACACAGCGATTAGCACAGAGAAGATGCTCTATAGATGTCTGTGAAAAAGTGAATAAGCATACTGTGGTTACACGTGTGTGTGTGTCTGCTCAGCTGTGTCTGACTCTTTGCCACCCCTGGACTGCAGCTCACCAGGCTCCTCCATGAAATTTTCCAGGCAAGAATGCTGGAGGGGTTGCCATTTCCTGCTCCAAGGGATCTTCCCAACCCAGGGAATGCTTCTGGATGAATTTTTTTCAGGAGTATATAATTCAGCAAAGTTTGTTAGAATGTACAATGAATGCAATTGCTACTAGTCTTTTTGTTGTTGTTGTAGTTTTACCTGAATTATGTTAATTATGTATGTGAACTATGCATCTTCTGTAATATTTTCCTAATACTGATTTGTGGCATTACCAGGAAAGGAGTTTTCATTTCTAAGCTGTTGGTAAATATGGACTAGTTCTCATTTACCTACCATAACCGACACATATTGCTCTCACACCAAATGTCCAGCCATCTCCCTAATGGAAGCCAGAGAAGGTTGTCAACAAGTATAATTGCTTTGGGCTAGAGTTGATGTTGAACATATCGAACAAATATTCTTTCTTTCTGCTTTCTTTTTATTTTTTTAGAAGAGAGTGCGGTAAGGAGACGGGGAAGAGTTCAAGGGCTGATGTCTTGAAATATTAGGCTGTAACTGATGGCTACTCCAAGGTCAGAAAAAGAAAACTCCCTTGTGATGTAGGGTTGCACAATTGCATAAAGCAGATGTGTAATAAAGGCTTGTGTCTTTCCCTGAAACATCTGGCATTACTCATCATGAGAAGCAGGTGCCTAGGCTGGACAAGACCACATGTCTGTTCCAGGATGACACATTTCTGTTGTTTCTGGGTTGCATTTGAATTTTCTTTGGCTCCTGTCAACCCAAGCACGTTAATGATCAAAATGATAACACAAAGATTGCCCAAGAAAAAGAGTAAACAAGGTGGCTGCTTTTTCTGGCATCATGAGACTTTGAGTTTCAGAAAAATTAGTAAGCCACCCTATGCCTGGCATCCCATGATGGTCCAGATACAAGGTTGTATACTTGTTGTGACAGGATGAATCATGACTTCCATGGATGGGGCCTGTCTCCAAAAGGAGGGTTTGCCAGCTGGTTAGTCTTTGTTAGGTCTTAGCCAAACATGGGTCAGAGTGTCATAAAGTGTACTGAACTGTACCCTTCTCCTCACTTAAAGCCATGCTGTCTCATCAGACAAGGATTTGTGAAAGTATTGGAAAAACGTTGACAAGTGTATAAAACTTCAGCCAGGGTACATCTTGTAAAAATTGACTTATTAAGAGAACATGATGCAATCACCTGTCTTGTTATGCCTTTTTTCCTTGCTTTACTCTCACGTGGAATTAAATCACCTATCGTTAGATTTCCAGGATGAAAACCATCTGGTTATTCAGGTCCATGCATACTCTTTGGATTATGATCTCTCTCTGAATTCCATGCGGTTTAGCTAGGACTTGTTCATATTTGCGGTTCTGATAATGGCAGTGTTTCTCAAGGTGTGGTGTTTGATTATCTGCTTCAGAATTACCTGGCACACTTGTGGAATGCATCAATCTCTGGGGCTGCCCCGACTGATCTACAGAATCAGCATCTCTGACATAAAGTTTGAAAGTTGATGTTTTTAACAGGTTCCACATGATCCGAGTGAATTCTAGTGTTTGAGAACTACCAGCCTGTGTTGAAGTTAAGTTTGCTATTTTCGATTATTTTCTCATAGGCTTTAAATAGACTTGGAGGTTAAAATAGTCAACTTTAAAAGTAAGGATTTCATGGATCAGCTTAACCTTACAACTTGGTCTTGGCTATGATACTAATGAAAATTATCCTATAGTTAACCCTTAGAAGTGTGAGTGTGTGAGTCCTACTCAAAAGTGATTAGGACAGAGGCTTATGTTCAGGGATGGTTTACATGGTTTGGAGTGTGTGTGTTTGTGCATGTGTACACATGTGTGTAGAAGAAAATGGAGTTAATTGGGGGCCCGTTTTGGATGAGAACCTTATATTACTTCTTCTTGCCCCAGGTCTAATATATATGGAATAGAAGAACTAAGAGGAATTTGTCTTTTGGATTTTTCCCTTAAAGAAATGTTTTTGTTTGTTTTGCAAAAGAATAGATATACACTATAACTAAATTCTTTTCTTGACTCTTTTTTTTTTTTAACTCTTTAGTACAGAGAGACAAAAACTATCATTTAAAAACCATCCAAGATGATTTTAATTCTCACTTGGAAACATAATCTTCATTTCCTAGCAACATTTATTGAATCATAAAATACAAATAGAAAATATGCAAACTGAACTTCATCATGTAACCAGTACTGAGATTAAGAAACAAAACTTCATTGACACCCCAAAGTTGCTCTTGTCCCTAATTCTGGTCACTTACACTTCCCAAGAAAAAACATTTTCCTGATGACTAGAAGTTATCTTATTTCTAATAAAGATCTAATCATTTACTTCGAAGAAGGCAATGGCACCCCACTCCAGTACTTTTGCCTGGAAAATCCCATGGGCGGAGGAGCCTGGTAGGCTGCAGTCCATGGGGTCGCTAAGAGTCGGACACAACTGAGTGACTTCCCTTTCACTTTTCACTTTCATGCAATTGGTGAAGGAAATGGCAACCCACTCCAGTGTTCTTGCCTGGAGAATCCCAGGGGCGGGGGAGCCTGGTGGCTGCCGTCTGTGGGATCACAGAGTCGGACACGACTAAAGTGACTTAGCAGCAATCATTTACTTATCTTTTGTAATTATTAGTCTTTCTCCAGATATTAGAATCTTTAACATCTTGATGATCAATATTAATTCAGTCTGAACTTTTTCTGGCTAAATATTGACTTTAAGAAACCCACACTATTCTGTAAAGCATTATCCTTCAATTAAAAAATGAATAAGCTTAAAATTACAAAAAAAAAAAACCCTTTTTCCCTTTATTAACTTATAATTCTAGAAGTTGTCTTTCATTAAGTGAAATTCTCTAGGTTCACACAGAATCATTTCTGTTTATTCCATGTTTTGATTCTAATCTGAAATGTACAAATTAAAATTTCAGGGTAGATGTAGGTATGTAGTCAATATTAATTATGGAACACTCACGGCGATTATTTGAACTACATCAATTTAAAACAAATGGTTAACCTTTTTTTTCCATTTTATCCAATGGGAAAATTTGGTTAATAAGCAAACCAACTGATTGCATATAATGAATTTAGTGTAATAGTTTATTGGGACTAGAGATAATTCAATAGGAGTTGACATTTTGGTGTATTGGACCTACAAATGCAAAGAAATATGGAGCTATTAGCAACATCACATGACTATCTCTTTTAGTCATAAATCAGGCTTAGCAAGGGGCAAGCCTACTGTCTAAGGATTAAAAGGAAGGTGTCGTGATGATATGAAAAGAATACTCTGCTTGGAGTGTGCAACCTTGAACAAAGGCAAGGCATATAGCCTCACTAAACATCAGTCTGCAAATCTGTAAAATGAGAATAATAATACTTTCTTTGCAAAATTGTAGCAAGACATAGATAAGATTAATGTTCATAATTGTCTAAGCAAACAGTTGAACATAGTGACCGGTCAGTCACTTTGAGTTTCTCTCTTTCAGCAGGGCATTTCCAAAGGAATTTCACATGGGAGGAGTATTCTAGTAAAAATCAGGCCATACTATATCCTTTCCAATACATTTCTTTCTACTTATTTATTGGTCTATCTATCTATCTAAAACCAATGCATGCTAATTACTTACAAATTTGGAGATCAGTTCAGTTCAGTCACTCAGTCATGTCTGACTCTTTGTTACCCCGTGGACTGCAGCACACCAGGCTTCTCTGTCCATCACCAACTCCCAGAGCTTGCTCAAAATCATGTCCATCTAGTCAGTGATGACATCCAACTATCTCATCCTCTGTTGTCCCCTTCTCCTGCCTTCAATCATTCCCAGCATTGGGTCTTTTCCAATCAGTCAGTTCTTTGAAATCAGGTGGCCAAAGTATTGGAGTTTCAGCTTCAAGATCAGTCCTTGCAATGAATATTCAGGGCTGATTTCATTTAGGATGGACTGGTTGGATCTCCTTGCAGTCCAAGGGACTCTCAAGAGTCTTATCCAACACCACAGTTCAAAAGCACCAATTCTTTGGTTCTCAGCCTTCTTTATAGTTCAACTCTCACATTCATACATGATTATAGGAAAAGCCATAGCTTTGACTAGACAGATCTTTGTCAGCAAAATAATGTCTCTGCTTTTTAATATGTTGTCTAGGTTGGTCACAGCTTTTCTTCCAAGGAGCAAGCATCTTCTAATATCATGGTTGCAGTTACCATCTGCAGTGATTTTGGAGGCCCCCCCCCCAAATAAAGTCTCTCACTGTTTCCATTTGTTTCCATTGTTTCCCCATGTATTTGCCATGAAGTGATGGGACCGGATGCCATGAGGTTTTCTGAATGTTGAGCTTTAAGCCAACTTTTTCACTCTCCTCTTTCACTTTCATCAAGAGACTCTTTAGTTCCTCTTCACTTTCTGCCATAAGGGTGATGACATCTGCATATCTGAGGTTATTGATATTTCTCCTGGCAATCTTGATTCCAGCTTGTGCTTCATCCAGCCCATCATTTTGCATGATTTGGAGATAGAGATATGCCAGAAAAAGTCCCTTAATATATACTCTCAGAGACAGCCACAGGAAATACTGGTTCTTATAGACATCCTGTTTATCATTGAATTTCCTTAGAATCTCTCAGAATAGTAGGCTTTCTCAATGTTTGAGGAATTGAACTTTTTCAAAGAATCTATTAAAGTACTCATAAATTCTTTATGAATATTAATTATGGGCTTAGAATGGAACTGAGGAGAATTTCTGGCCCACCTGTTATTTTTTTCAGTCCTTAAGGACAGATACTTGCCCTATTAACTTCTCAAATAACTCTTGGATCAGAGATGATAATGTATCTTTTTATAACAGGGTAGAACTAAAGGTAGATGTTAATATAATAAAACATTAAAAAATTCTCTTTTATTATATTTTAAGTTCATTTAAAGATTAAATTGTTTCCTTTTTCTTTCCTTCCCTCCCTCCCTATTTTTTCTCTCTAGTCGAGCATGGGAAAAATTGATTTCATTCATTGTCTCCCTTGCAATATAGGCAACTTCAGCCACCTTGTAACCCAGGGGAAATAATTCCTGCCCTGCTTTCCTCTTAAGTGGTGACTGTCAAAAGTCAACTATGATAATGTATGTGTTTTTTATGAAATAAAGTGCTATAAACTTTTTGTATTGATATAGCAATAACAGGAAAACCTTGTGCACAACATTAATGTAAATATTTATATTGGGCTATACATGAATGCCAAAGAATGCTCAAACTAGCACACAATTGCACTCATCTCACATAATAGTAAAGTAATGCTCAAAATCCTCCAAGCCAGGCTTCAATAGTAAGTGAACCGTGAAATTCCAGATGTTCAAGCTGGATTTAGGAAAGGCAGAGGAACCAGAGATCAAATAGCCAACATCCATTGGGACATCAAAAAAGCAAGAGAGTTCCAGAAAAAACATCTATTTCTGCTTTATTGACTATGCCAAAGCCTTTGACTGTGTGCATCAAGACAAACTGCAGAAAATTCTTAAAAAAAATGGGAATATCAGACCGCTTGACCTGCCTCTTGAGAAACTTGTATGCAGATCAGGAAGCAACAGTTAAAACTGGACATGGAACAACAGACTGGTTCCAAATTGGGAAAGGAGTATGTCAAGTCTGTATATTGTCATCCTGCTTATTTAGCTTATATGCAGAGTACATCATGAGAAAAGCTGGGCTGGAAGAAGCACAAGCTGGAATTATGATTGCTGGGAGAAATATCAATAACCTCAGATATGCAGATGACACCACCATTATGGCAGAAAGCGAAGAAGAATGAAAGAGTCTCTTGATGAAAGTGAAAGAGGAGAGTGAAAAGGTTGGCTTAAAGCTCAACATTCAGAAAACTAAGATCATGGCATCCGGTCCCATCACTTCATGGCAAATACATGGGGAAACAGTGAGAGACTTTATTTTTGGGGGCTCCAAAATTACTGCAGATGGTGACTGAAGCCATGAAATAAAAAGACGCTTACCTCTTGGAAGGAAAGTTATGACCAACCTAGACAGCATATTAAAAAGCTGAGACATTACTTTGCCAAAAGTAACTTTGACAAAGATCCATCCAGTCAAAGCTATGATTTTTCCTATAGTCATGTATGGATGTGAGAGTTGGACTCTAAATAAAGGTGAGCACTGAAGAATTGATGCTTTTGAACTGTGGTTTTGGAGAAGACTCTTGAGAGTCCCTTGGACTGCAAGGAGATCCAATCAGTCCATCCTTATGGAAGTCAGTCCTGAATATTCATTGGAAGGAGTGATGTTGAAGCTGAAACTCCAATACTTTGGCCACCTGATGTGAAGAGCTGACTCATTTGAAAAGACCCTGATATTGGGAAAGATTGAAGATGGGAGGAGAAGGACATGACAGGGGATGAGATGGTTGGATGGCATCACCAACTCAATGGACATTGAGTTTGGTTAAACTCGGGGAGTTGGTGATGGACAGGGAGGCCTGGCGTGCTGCAGTCCATGGGGTCGCAAAGAGACAGACACGACTGAGAGACTGAACTGAAGTGATGTTACATCTTTACTAACTTTCAGTCTAGATATAAAAAAGCAGCATTATGATAAAGAATATAACACATTTTTCTAGCCCTTATTTTACCCAGGCTATGGCCCATTTCTATTACCATTTTTATTCAGCTTCTATATTTATATATACAATAATAGCTGTTAGCAAGGCATTAAACAGGCTACCTTGCATTTGGGAAAAATTAACATTAAGCACTAAATTTTACAGTCATGCATCCCTTAGACACAGATTAGACTTGTGTGTCTCTGTGCAGAAATGATACATGATGTGCTCTGAAGTCAGAACAAACTGGTTTTGAGTCACTGTTCCACTCTATCAGCTATGTGACTTTCAGGGTAAATTACTGTCTTCTTTCAATCTCAGCTTCGTGAGGATTAAATGAAATGGCATATATCATGTCCCCGGGACAGTGCTTGACTCAATTTAGGAATACTGTCAGGATTAGTTCCCTTTTTCTTCTCATCACAACACCAAAATATTTACTTATAAGAGATATGAATGGCTTGATAATTTAGAGTCATGTGAAAAGTCTATAACATTTATTTTTACCTCGGCAGCATAGTGTGAAAAGTCATAGTTTTGTCTACATGGATTAAGAGGCTATAAATTTTATTTTCAAAAAAGATGTTTGATTGGAAATTTGTTTACCTTGCATAAGGCACACACACATGCTACAAATGAATTAATGACTTAAACCCATAGAAGGGATAGGAGAAAACTTGGGAGAATATTTGAATGAGCTTGGATTAGAAAAAAAGGCTTTCTTCATGTAACAGCAATTCAGGGATCATAAAAGAAAAGTATGTCACACTTGATTATACTAAAATTTACTACCTCTGAATAGCAAAACAAAACAAAACTATAAAACAAAGAGTGAACTCTGGAAATTTACTTATAATTCAGAAGCAAGGCTAATATTCTTAATACATAAGGAGCTCCTACAAATCAACCAGAAAAGATGAACAACTTAGTACAGTAAACCAAAGTCCTGAAAGGGAAAAAGTCTAGCTTTTTAACAATTTTCCTCAAAAATTCTTATATTGGTAGTATTGAGTCCAAATACTGAAGAATGAATATTAAACCATCTTTCTACTGGAATAGGAAGACAGTGGTTGTAATTAGACTCATTTTGCATGAAGGACTTTTCTTAACTGGCTGAGTATTTAGAACCTGTGTGTGTATGCTCAGTCGAGTCTGACTCTGCAACTCCATGGACTATATAGCCTGCCAGGCTCCTCTGTCCATGGAATTTTCCAAGCAGAATATTGGAGAGGGTTGCCATTTCCTTCTCCAGGGAACCTTCCCGACCCAGGGACTGAACCTACTTTTCTTGCATTTCCTGCATTGGCAGGCAGATTCTTTCCCACTGCACAACCCAGGAAGCCCTTTTGTAACTATAAGTTTCCTAAAAATATTGTTTGAAAATTCTAGTTTTTTAAAACAGTGATCTTTTTAAACATCGGTTTTCTCTGCCTTTTTTTGTCAGAGCATTAGGGAACAGACACTGAACTCTTTCTTGATGACTTAGTTAATCATTAAGAACACTGATGTTTGTACTCCACCATGTAGTTGTCGTTCGGTTCCCAGTCTCTTTGCGACCCCATGGACTGCAGCACGCCAGGCTTCTCTGTCCTCCACTGTCTCCCAGAGTTTGCTCAAATTCATGTCCATGTACTCTATTGTAAAGGAGTGCAAAGAGGTTATAAAGGTTCTTTACCTCAGTGCTTGTTAGGCTCAGATTGCTATGCATTTTTAATTCTGAGGGAGATATTAAAGCTGGCAACAAAAGACAATTATATTAATTAAAATTACCCTTGAAAATCCCTTAGGAAGTCTCTTCTATGGAGATCAAAGTACAGTCTCAGGAACTCCAGAACAGTTTCTCCTAGGCATTGCTGTTTCTCTAAATGAGCCTCAGATAAGATAATTTTTTCACTATGCGGTATCAGGTTTTGTGAAAAAAAAAAAAAAAAAAAAGTCTGTTTTTAAGCTCTAAGGCACTTCCTTTGTGTTTATACGTTATGTGAATGTACTGATTATATCCTCAGACATATCCCGTGAAATGTGTAAATATTTTATATTCATTTTACAGGTGGGGAAATGGAGGCTTTGAAGGATGAAATTCCTTACCAAATAGCACATAGGTTATTACATATGGGGAGGCTTTCCAGGTAGTACTAGTGCTAGAGAACCTGTCTACCGATTCAGGAGATGTAAGAGTGGTGGGTTTGATCCCTGAGTGAGGAAGAGCCTTTAGAGGAGGGCAGAGCAACCCAATCCATTATTCTTGCCTAGAGAAGCCCATGGACAGAGGAGCCTGGCGTAGGGTCACAAAGAGCTGGACACGATTGAACACACACGCAAGGATAACATATGAGAGAGCCTGTGACTTTGATTTAGATTAATCCCGTGGGCTTCCCTGGTAGCTCAGACAGTAAAGAGCTGGCCTGCAGTGCAGGAGACCCGGCTTTGATTCCTGGGTGGGGAAGATCCTCTGGAGAAGGCAATGGCAACCCACTCCAGTATTCTTGCCTGGAGAATCCCATGGATGGAGGAGCCTGGTGGGCTATTGTCCATGGGGTCACAAAGAGTCAGACATGACTGAGTGACTCACACATGCTATATCAAATTTCTTAGAATTGCACGGTTCTGAGAGTCAAATAAACTTTTTATTGAATAAATTATTGAAGTTTTAGATATTAGCTTTGGGAGTGAATGTGTATTAGCTATTCAGAGATACAACTATCTTCTACTTCTCATCAGTATTCTGCCTAGGCGAGGTATTACTCTGCATATCTGCAGAGGTGATAAGTAAAGTATAAGGTGCCACAGTTTGCAAAGATATGTTTTTGATCATGTATGCAGCTTGCCACACTGATATTAGGGAAAACACATTATGATTGAGCAATGAATGTAAACCATTTCACTTTGCATTTCACATTTCTGTACTCTCATTGTCCTCATGAATCTTTCATTGTACCTCAGAATTGGGAAATAAAGTTGAGCATTTCAGGGAAGGAAGGTTTCCTGGGAAGGATGTCTGTAATCAGCTGATGAAATGAATACAATTGGCTATGTATGATGGAACTCCTACCATATACATCCCACAGAAAACCCTGAGTAAGGGAAAACAAAGCCACCACAGCATGTTTACCATTTATTCATGATTGCTCAGTTCTTGACTTCAATACTCTGGCATCAAAAATAGTGATATGAATACCAAGCATGAAGGTGAGACCCTGAAAAACAGGAAATTTTATATAAATCCCTCTTGTGATTGTGATCAAATTACTTAACGTTTCTCTGTTCTTTCTAAGAGGAGATTAGCTAAGGAATCATTGTCCAAACCTTACTTCAAGCAATTAATCCTAATACTTACCCGGATGTTTTAGACGCTCATGACATCTAAACTTCTTCTCATTCTCTTTTCAGTGTTCTCAATGAGAGTTGCTTGTGTTCCCCTTAGGATGAGTCTTCTGTGTCTTTTCAGCCATGATTTACCATCTCTTCTTCTGTCCTTCCTTCTAATCTCCTCTTCTCCTATCCATCCTCTTCCCAACTCCGTCACATGACTGCTGCGCAGCTTAAATAGATTTGCTGAATTATGCATTTAATCTGCTTTGTAGGGTCCATTTTGTTCTTTGTATGGACCTTCCGTTGCTACAGAACTTCGTCCATGTTTAACGTATGAGCTTCCGTAAAGAACTCTATTTTTTCAGCATTTTTGTTGGAAATTGTCCCAATTTCCCTGTTTTGTAAGTGTGTATTGACTGGCAGCTCCTTGTTTGATCCTTCCACCCACTCTGCCCTTCCTCTCATGCCTGAGAGAACGCCGCTGGTGGTCACGCTTTAGAAGCCGTGGCTAAACCCACTCACAAGCTGGGTGACTTTGGGTTCTTTCATAACTTCTCCCGTCTTAGTTTCTTATCTCCAAAATGCAAATGATAATAATAACGTCTCTTTGAGTTGGTGTGAGGATTAAGCAAGATGATGCGTATGAAGTTTTGGCGTATTGTACGTGTTCAGGAAATGTTGGACTATTGTTACGATCATCCCCATCTCGTTTCTCAGAAGTTCTTTCATATTTGAAACATAATTTGTGCTTTGCAGTTTGTACTCACTTGGAAGTAAATGTTTTATGTTGTGCTGATTTCTGTTTTCCAACCCATTCTGATGGTCCCTGTATTTTTCTCTTCTAGCCACTGCCCTGTTTTTCTCCTTTCAATATCACATAATTTGAAAGCGTATTCTACACTGTCAGCTTTGAGTTTAGAATTTTAGAGGTTTTCAGATCTGAAGACTATGGGGCCCCTGCTCCCAATATCTACCCATATATAAATTAAAGTAAAATTGCTTTTCAAAACAATTTTTGAAAGCAATGCAAAATTCCATAATAACTACCTTTAGGTTGTGTGTATGTGTGCTCAGTCATGTCCAACTCTTTGCCACCCCATGGACTGTAGCCCTCCAGACTTCTCTGCCCATGGAATTTCCCAGGCAAGAATACTGGAGTCGAGTACTATTTCCTACCCCGGGGGATCTTCCCAACTCAGGGATCAAATCCATGTCTCTCGCATCTCCTGAAGTGGAAGGTGGATTCTTTACCACTAGTGTGATCTGGGAGGCCCTATACAGATAAAAACATATGAGCTTACAATGATGAACTTAAAGATTTAAAATTTTAAGTTTATAAATTTCTGAGTCAATTCACTGAACTTGAACTTTTAGTTTTTTTAGAGGTACCACTGGTGAACTTTTATGAATTTCCATGTTAAATAATTCAGCCTTATAAGCCAGTTGTCATTTCCTTGTAAGACAGATGTTTACACACACATACTAGTATTATTCAGATCAGATCAGATCAGTCACTCAGTCATGTCCGACTCTTTGCGACCCCATGAATCGCAGCACGCCAGGCCTCCCTGTCCATCACCAACTCCGAGTTCACTGAGACTCACATCCATCGAGTGAGTGATGCCATCCAGCCATCTCATCCTCTGTTGTCCCCTTCTCCTCCTGCCCCCAATACCTCCCAGCATCAGAGTCTTTTCCAATGAGTCAACTCTTCTCATGAGATGGCCAAAGTACTAGAGTTTCAGCTTTAGCATCATTCCTTCCAAAGAAACCCCGGGGCTGATCTCCTTCAGAAAGGACTGGTTGGATCTCCTTGCAGTCCAAGGGACTCTCAAGAGTCTTCTCCAACACCACAGTTCAAAAGCATCAATTCTTCAGCACTCAGCCTTCTTCACAGTCCAACTCTCACATCCATACATGACCACAGGAAAAACCATAGCCTTGACTAGACGGACCTTTGTTTGTAATGTCTCTGCTTTTGAACATGCTATCTAGGTTGGTCATAACTTTCCTTCCAAGGAGTAAGTGTCTTTTAATTTCATGGCTGCAGTCACCATCATAGTATTGTTCAAAGTACATAAAATCTGGAGAGAGAAGATAAAAACAGTTGTCATATCTGGCATTTGCTAGCAGGTTTTTATATAGGTTTCTCAACATCTTTGAGTCTCCTTTCCTGGTCTGTGAAAATTGGGTCATAACAATATTTTCTTCTCAGTGTTGCTATGAAGATTAGGGAAGATTACGCAGGCAACACCTTTTGAGAGGTTATTACTCACTGCATAACTTCAGTAAGTTAAATTTAAATTCGGCATACTTTCTTTGTCTTATTAAACCATTTAGGTGTGAAATCAAGGTCGGTACTGAACAACTGTTACCTATCTATCCTCTGCTGTTCAGCAACTGGTCTGGGCTGCTTGGTGAGCACACTCTCTCTTTCCCACCAACACATGAACACCAAGAAGAAAGGCTCATTTCATGACAACAGGAAAGGTAAGGAGTAGATATGAGAAGCAATATTGAGTTCATAGTCTTGTTGGGAGGTTTAAATGCAATTATTTGTAAATTACTCACCACACTGCCAAATGTGGAAATGCTTATGATTAGAAAATGCTACATAAACGGGGCTGTGCTGATTGCTGCTGATAAAATCTTCAGAACCAGGGTGCCTTCCAATTTTTGGTTGACATAAAACAGGTTCAGGATTTGCAGTAAATGAGGGTGATAGTCAGAGCAAGGCGAATACAGAATTAACATGGAGGAAGACATAGTGTACATAGGCAATGGCGTTAGTCCTCATAATTTTCATGGATGGTGAATCTGGACAGTCAAGCTTTTTTTTTTTTTTAATACTATACTTTCTTGTTGCCTGTTATGGAGAATGGGTGATGTAAATTAAAAGACCTTTATTTTTCAGAGTGTCATGGAGTTTGGGGTACAATTTAGGGGTAGTTTCTGAGGCAGAGTTGAAATTTTCAGCATTCTAAAGGGGAAAAGTATTTGAAGATCCTGAGAAAATTGGAGAAGGGAAAGAGTCAACAAGGTTGGTCAGTGTGTGGTGAAAGAGAAGAGGAAGAAAAATCCTGGTAGTGATTTAGAAAAGAAGTCTCTAGTGGGTACCTTTAGACAATTTGGAGGAATATGCAATTTAAATCTCTTTCTCCATATTCCCAACAAAATCTTCAGTAAAATCTGTACTATACCCATGAATGATTTGGTGTAGATGCATTCTTTAGAAGAACTATGAAACACAGATATACCTCTAGTACCGCTAACGTGAGGCAGTGCAAAACTGGTGCATTTAAGAACATCTGAGTCATACTCTGCCTTTCCGTCTGTCTTTTTACTCCATTGTTCTCAGAGGATTGTTTTATAAAGAACAGGCTTCCTCATTCATAGCTTTTTTATACCCAGATTTGAAATCACCTTAGAGTTAAGTTCTCAATACCAGAACCCCCTTATCTACCTTAACTTGCCCTAGAATATGCACACTACTTTGATATGCGGGCTTAGAAATTTAGTCCAAGGGAGGAGAAGGTGAAATCAGAGTGGTAATGATAGTAGCTGAGAGCGATGCATAATGGTATAATGAAAAAAGATCCATGTAATTGTCCAGTCTGATCAAGGTTCTGTCATTATTTGCAGTGTGACCTAAATCAACTTATGTAACGTCTCCAAAGTTTTGGTGTTCTCATCCATAACTCCTCTTCCTCATAGAGTTGTGAAAGACTCACAAAGAAAGGGAACAGTGATGGAAAAGCAACAGGTTGAAAGAATTCAACAGAAAGCATCACTGTTTATTAAAACGAGTGATTTTTTTCCCCTAGATTTTAATGAAGTAGTATTATATTTAGTATATAAATATTTAGTCCTCTGGCTAAATATTTAATCTCAATTGTAGAACATGGCTAGTCATACTATATACCAAAAGAAAGATGCACTTTTACAAATGTTAACTTATTCTCTTTTGTAAGAAATTAATTGTGATAGTCAAAAAAATCTTCAGTTTCATTTTTCATTATTATTGTGAATAATCTAGTAAGTTTATGCAAGATTCCGATATTTACAGTAGTAGGTAGTATTGACTGCCTACCTATGTGTGGAGTATTGACTGCCTACTTATGTGTGGAACTCAATTTTTAAAAATTATCATTATTCAACTACCAAGAGGATAAACAATTTGCCACTTTCTTTAGGCACAATCTGATACTGGTAAATTGAACAATTCTAAAACCAGTTATATGCATCACAAAATGGCAATAGAAATATGCTCCATTTGCAAATGTGCTCTTATCTTTAGATTTTTATTATTCAGCTAGCACATTAGCTTAAGGTGTAGTTCAACTACTAAAGAGAGGATGACTGAGCCATTTATTAGACATAGAACATGAAATCACTCATTCTCCCCAGTGAGCTTCAAATTTCTAGTGCATCTGGAACTAGGCAATGCCAACCAATTTGAAAAGGAAACAATCACAATCTCTTTGCCAAGATTTTCTGTCTTAATAGAACCGAAGACTATGAATAACATTTTTCCTTTCACTGTTGCTGGGCAAAAGTTTTACCTTCTCTAAATCTTGCTTACATAACAAATGTAGTGGCACTTGAGAAATACAATGGATCATAATGACTGTTTTGTAGCACTGTCTTTATTGAAGAAAATGTTTACCCCAGTATTTCAACATTTATGGAATAAACAAGGGAGTTAACAAGAGAAGTTACTTTCAAGTTTCTTGATTCACGACACTGTGGGATGTTTAGCTGTGGGAGTATCTTTAAAGTTTCTGTTCCTATGACAAGGGATGATCAAAGGCTAAGTATAACTAGGGCTCCCTGAGCAACCAATATACAATCGTTTAGTAAATAAGTGAGGAATTAGAAGGCTTATGTGATAAAGTATTTTTTTTCCAAGTAGAATTTAAAAATTAACAGGGGCCAGATGAAAATTAATATAATTAATAGAATCTATGATTAAGGATGGATGGCCTGATCCAGTGCTTTAACAAGCATATTTATTCATCTTCAAAGCCAAGGGAAAATGCTCTTGAAATTAGGTCAAAAGGAGAAGTGGTTTTTCTTAGTTTATTGTATGATCTAACATTGCTTGAATTCTATATTGGAGAGTAACAGACCACAATGAAGATACTATGAGATTTGTTTACATTTCAAAGAAAAGCATAAAAGACTTTCATTCTGCAGAGTTGAGAATTTATGTGATTCCTTTACAGTTGATTCCAGGGCTTCTTAATTATCTTTAATGACAATAAGTTTTCTGATTTTTTCATATCTTACCTTAAGCAATTTTTGATGTATTGGAATTAGAATTATTGCAAATACTATCAATCTTTTTTATCAAATAAGAAAAAACCTATGTTATAACATTTTAAAACTTGGTTTTGTGATTTTGGTTTGTTAGGTATTAACTTGTATATTCTTATAAGTTAAATGCAATTATATTGATATATAACCATTTTAAGAATTAAGCTGCAATTGACTGGTTACATGACAAATGTAATACATAAAATTACATTGGTAGGCATTAAATTGGACACCTGTGAATTTAAATTTTTTAGTTTTCATATTTTGGAACAAATAGATATTTTTATATCTTTAGTATTTTTGTAGTCTTTGCATCTTAGTTCCACAGATAAACACATTTTTAAAAATCCCAGGTCATTTCTTTGTATCCCTCCTATGTTTCACAACTGATTGCTTACTACCTAGCATGTGTTTGCTATTGCTGAAAACTAACTGATTATAAAGTGCAACCATATTTTTAACTTTGAAATAATTGGGTAGCCATTGTTGGCATAATTAATCATGAGCTTGAAGCTCAACATTCAGAAAACTAAGATCATGGCATCTGGTCCCATCACTTCATGGCAAATAGATGGGGAAACAGTGGCTGACTTTATTTTTGGGGGCTCCAAAATCACTGCAGATGGTGATTGCAGCCATGAAATTAAAAGACTCTTACTCCTTGGAAGGAAAGTTATGACCAACCTAGATAGCATATTAAAAAGCAGAGACATTACTTTGTCAACAAAGGTCCATCTAGTCAAGGCTATGGTTTTTCCAGTAGTCATGTATGGATGTGAGAGTTGGACTCTAAAGAAAGCTGAGCACTGAACAATTGATACTTTTGAACTGTGGTGTTGGAGAAGACTATTAAAAGTCCCTTGGACTCTCTCAAGGAGATCCAACCAGTCCCATCCTAAAGGAGATCAATCCTGGGTGTTCATTGGAAGGACTGAAGCTGAAACTCCAATACTTTGGCTACCTGATGCAAAGAGCTGACTCATTTGAAAAGACCCTGATGCTGAGAAAGATTGAGGGCTGGAGGAGAAGGGGATGACAGAGGATGAGATGGTTGGATGGCAACACTGACTCAATGGACATGAGTTTGGTTAAATTCCGGGAGTTGGTGATGGACAGGGAGGCCTGGTGTAATGCGGTTCATGGGGTTGCAAAGATTCGGACACGACTGAGTGACTGAAATGAACTGAATCATGACAGTTTGTACCTAATGATAGGCATTACAGAGTTAACCTCTTATAGATTCAATGTATATTCTTATCAAAATTCCAGCTAGCTTTTTTGGAGAAATTGACAACCTGATCCTAAAATTCACAGGGAAATAACAGGGGATCAGACTAGCCAAAACAATTTTGAAAAAGAAGAACAAAGTTGAAAGACACACATCCCTATTTCAAAACCTACTATAAAACTATAGCAATGAAGATGATATATCATTCTGGCTCAAGAATAAACATGTAGATCAATGGGATAGAATTAATAATTTGGAAATAAACCCTAGATTTTTGGTCAATTGATTTCTGACTAAAGGACCAAGTCAATTCAATAGAGGGAAGAATAGTTTTTTCAACAAAAGGTATTGGGATAACTAAATATTCATGTGCATAAGAATGGATTTAGATTTCTACCTCATATTATACACAAAAATGAATTCAAGGTAGATTATAGACTTAATATAAAAATTAAAACTAAAAAGCTCTCGGAAGTAAACAGTATGAACTCTCTGTGATCTTGGGTGAGGCAATGATTTCTTAGAAATTACATCAAAAGCATAATTACTAAAAGAGAAGATTGATAAGTTGTGCTTCATGGAAATTAAAGACTTTTGTGTTTCAAAGAACACCATGAAGAAAGTGAAAAGACAATCCATAGAGTGAGAGAAACATTTGCAAGTCATATAACTGATTCTTAAATCTAGAATATATAAAGAATGCTTACAACTCTATGAGACAAACAACTCAATTAAAAAATGGACAAAGGACTTTGGTAGTGCTCCAAAGATACATGAATGTTGAATATGCATGTGAAAAGATGTTCAAAATCATTCGTTTTTAGGAAAATACAAATCAGAACCACAATCAGATGCCACTTTATGTCCACTGAATAGCCATAATAAAAAAGAAAATAACAATTCTTAGTGAAGATGTGAGAAATTTGAACTCTCATACATTGCTGGTGGGATTATAAAACTTACCACCACTCTGGAAAACTATTTAGCAGTTTCTCAAAAAGTTAAGCATAGAGTTACCATATGACTCAGCAATGCCACTCCTAGATACCTATCCAAGAGAAATGAAAACATATGTTCACACAGAAATGTGTAGAAAGATGTTCATAGCAGCATTATTTATTAGTAGTCAAAAAAGTGGAAACATCCCAAATACCCACCAACTGATAAATGGATAAACAAAATGTGGTAAAGCCATACAATAGAATATTATTCTATAATGAAAAGGAATTGATTACTGCCACATGCTATAACATTGATGAACCGAAAAAGCAGTATGCTAAGTGAAAGAATCAATCCCTAAAGATCACATGGGGTATGTTTCTGTTTACATGAAATGCTCAGAATAAGCTAACCTACAGAGACAGAAAGTAGATTAGTAGTGGCCTATTGGCTTCCTTGGTGGCTCAGAGGGTAAAGTGTCTGCCTGCAATGCAGGAGACCTGGGTTCGATCCCTGGGTTGGGAAGATCCCCTGGAGAAGGAAATGGCAACCCACTCCAGTATTCCTGCCTGGAGAATCCCATGGATGGAGGAGCCTGGTAGGCTACAGTCCACGGGGTTGCAGAGTCGGACGTGACTGAGCAACTTCATTTTCTGCTTTTCTATGGGGGAAGGGGTGACGGGGTTGATGGGAGTGACTACTAAGAGGCGTGAACTTTCTTTATGGAGTGATGAAAATGTTCAAAAATAAGAGCATGGTGATCATTGTGCAGCTCTGTAAACATACTAAAATACATTCAATTGTATACTTAAAATGAATGAGCTTTGTGGTATATAAATTACATATCAGTGTGTGTGTGTGCTCAGTCACACACTGCTTATTTTGAACATTTCATATAAACAGAAACATATCATATGTGATCTTTTGTGACCGATTCTTTTACTTAATATACTATTTGGGGGGCTTCTTGATATTATACCATGTAACAGTAAGGTATAGCATGTAGCAGTAATTAATTCTTTTTTACTATAGAATAATATTTCATTGTATGGCTATACCACATTTGGTTTTTCCATTTATCAGTTGGTGGGTATTTGAGACATAGGCAAGAATACTAGAGTGGGTTGCCACTTCTTACTCCCGGGGATCTTTCCTGACCTTGGGATTGAACCTTCACATTTCCTGCATTGGCCAGTGGATTCTTTATCACTGTGTCACCTGGGAAGCCCTCAAATTATATATCAATAAAATTGTTTAAAAATTGAGGTAGCTTCCAAAATGTAATAAACTAAGTGGCATGTGAATATTTCTGATGATCGTTATTTATAACAGCTTTAACAGCTGTGCTCCCTATTTTCTCTGAAAATAGTCTAAATATAGCCAGTTTCATGTACTCCATCTCTGTTTCTATATCTGTGTTGGCTTCTACTTCTTCCTGTCTTTTGCTGTATCTCTAGCTAATTCAATCTGTAAAATTAAAGCACTATAATAAGATTTGTTTTAAAATCTGTTTAATACAGCACTGTCTTCCCATGTTTTAATAAATATCAGTTCAGTTTATTTCAGTTTAATGTGCACTAAGCTAAGAAACCACTTTCTTATTTATGCTGGATATTAGCAGATGCACTTGGCAATTATGGATCATAGCTGATCCTAAGTAGCCTCAGATGAATTGTTGCTTTCTCAAGTCTTGACATTTCTCATTAACATCTAAGAAAATGCTGATTATTTGAGGAAATAGGATGAAAGACACTAAAATTACCTAGGGAAAGAAAGCTCACTGAGGCTCTTTTAGTGTTTGAAGGATAATGGCCAGTTAATATCCATAAAATCTGAGAAATATATGTAAAGACCAGCAAGAATAATTTTGTTAATGTCTCAGGAAGAAATTCCTGAGAACAAGGATTTTGAACTCTGAAATGAGTTACAAAATCTAAGCTGGGCATTTCTTTCTCTATCCACAGAGGAAAAAATAAAAACAATTTACACAGCCCACTGTGAACATAATGGTTCAAGGCAGAAGATGTCCTTAACTGAATCAATTAAGCATATTTATTTTTTTCCTGGTAAGTCTTTAGTTTTTTATTGAGAAAGTTCATTTATGGACCAAATATTGAAATTAGTGTTGATGTCTTTCACATCAATCATTTCATGATTAAAAGAGCTTCTGGTGAAATAGGTCAGTTGAACGGACATCCTAGGCTAGCTTTAAACAAAATCATACAGTTGCTAGTGTTGTTCTTTGGTAGTCTCTTTCTTCTTTCATGAATTACATCTCTTACTAGTAGGCAGCATGGTGTAGTAAAAACACTTGAGACCTGAAAATGCAACCCAGTTTCCCATATGCAAGTTGTCCCTTGGGTTGTCCGGTTGCTGAACTCTATTTCCGCATATTCAAGGTGAATATTATCAGCCCTACTTCATGGAGTAGAAATGAGCATTAAATGAGACAGTATCACGACGTACAGGAAGTGAAAGAAATGGTTCCTCCCTCTTCCTCTCAAAGTCTCTCCTGTCACAAATACAGCAGAGAACTTCAACAATTTTAAGATGATCTTGTCTTGTTAAGGAGTATATGAGTTTTGAAATAGGCTGTGTAGAATTTTAAATAACATCGGACGTGTGAGAGGGAGACACTTGAAAGCACAAAGAACACTCTAAGTTCTCTTAATTAATATTATGGAGGTGAACATGCCCATCATGTACTGATTCGGGCCAGTTTGGCTCATGTGATTATACAAGTTATCAGCTAACTGGCCAAGGATGTTTGGCCTGATGGCTTTGATCTAATGAGCATTTAGGTGATATTTAAAAATGGTGACATATAATGAAATATCATTCAGCCTTAGAATGAAATTCTGACACTTGCTACAACATGGATGAGCCTTGAAAATGTTGTGCTAGGTGAAATGTCAGATACAAAAGGGCAAAATGTGGGATGACTCACTTATCTAAGACATCTAGAAGAGTCAAATTCGTAGGGCAGAGAGCAGAATAGTGGTTTCCAGGGGCTGGAGGAAGGGGAAATGAGGAGTTATTGTTTAATGGGCCTAGTTAAACTCTAGCCCCAGTTTGTGATGATGAAAAATTTCCAGTGATGGATAGTGGTGAAGGTTGAATAGTGTGAATGGACTTTATGCTGCTAGCTGAACTACACACTTAAAAGTGGTTAAAATCTTACATTTTATATCGTGTATATATGTCACAATAACAAGGGCAAACTGCTAAATACAAAATAGATGATATAATACAAACAGTGGAAAGTGTAAAGATTGCAGAGCTTGTGAAGACAAGCCACAGACTGGGAGAAAACCTTTGCAAAAGACATATCTGATAGAGGACTGTTATACAGAATATACAAAGAATCCTTAAAACTCAATGGTAGAAAGTGAACAACTTGATTTAAAAAATGGGTGCCTGAACAAGTATCTTGCTAAAGAAGATAAACAGATAGCAAATAGCCTTTAAGATCTGCTCCATATCACATGTTAAGAGGGACATGCAAATTAGAACAAAAATGAAATATCACTACACCTTTTCAGTCAGTTTAGTTCACTTGCTCAGTCATGTCTGACTCTGCGACCCCATGAACCGCAGCATGCCAGGCTTCCCTGTCCATCACCAACTGCTGGAGTTTAACCAAACTCATATCCATTGAGTTGGTAATGCCATCCAACCATCTCATCCTCTGTCATCCCCTTCTCCTCCTGCCTTCAATCTTTCCCCAAATCAAGGTCTTTTCCAGTGAATCAGTTCTTCGCATCAGGTGGCCAAAGTATTGAAGTTTCAGCTTCAGCATCAGTCCTTGAATATTCAGGACTGATCTCCTTTAGGATGGGCTAGTTGGATCTCCTTTCAGTCCAAGGGACTCTCAAGAGTCTTCTCCAACACCACAGTTCAAAAGCATTAATTCTTCGGTGCCCAGCTTTCTTTTTAGTCCAACTCTCACATCCATACATGACTACTGGAAAAGCCATAGCTTTGACTAGATGGACCTTTGTTGGCAAAGTAATGTCTTTGCTTCTTAATATGCTGTCTAGTTTGGTCATAACTTTTCTTCCAAGGAGCAAGCATCATTTAATTTCATGGCTGCAGTCACCATCTGCAGTGATTTTGGAGTCCAAAAAAAATATAAAGTCTGTCTGTTTCCACTGTTTCCCCATCTATTTGCCATGAAGTGATGGGACTGGATGCCATGATCTTAGTTTTCTGAATGCTTAGTTTTAAGCCAACTTTTTCACCCTCCTCTTTCACTTTTATCAAGAGGGTCTTTGGTTCTTCTTTGATTTCTGCCATAAGTATGGTGTCATCTGCATATCTGAGGTTATTGATATTTCTCCCGGCAATCTTGATTCCAGCTTGTGATTCATCCAGTCCAGCATTTCTCATGAAGTACTCTGAATATAAGTTAAATAAGCAAGATGACAATATACAGCCTTAACGTACTTCTTTCCCTATTTGGAACCAGTCTGTTGTTCCATGTCCAGTTCTAACTGTTGCTTCTTGACCTGCATACAGATTTCTCAGGAGGCAGGTCAGGTGGTCTGGTATTCCCATGTCTTTAAGAATTTTCCACAGTTTGTTGTGATCCACACAGTCAATGGCAAAATACAGAAATCAAACATCATCAAAGGCTGGACAGGAGCTCTGATTAATTGCTGGTGGGTGTGTGAAGTGGTGCTATCACTTTGGAAGACAATTTGTCTACTTCTTACAAAACTAATGATACTTTTACAATATGACCCAGCAATCATGTTCCTTAGTATTTACTCAGAGGAATTGAAACCTTCTTGTCATCCCTGTTAACAGCACCCAATTCTACTTCTGGGCAGTAGTGGTGGTTTAGTTGTTCAGTCGTGTCCAACTCTTTGTGACCCCATAGACTGTAGCCTGCCAGACTAACATCCGTGGAACTGTCCATTCAAGAATACTGGAGCAGGTTGCCATTTCCTTCTCCAGAGCATCTTCCCGACCCAGGGATTGAACCGGCATCTCCTGTGTCTCTTGTATCACAAGCAGATTCTTTATCCACTGAGCTACTGGGGAAGTCTGTTGAAACCTGAAAGTGAAAGTGAAATCGCTCAGTCACGTCCGACTCTTTGCGATCCCATGGACTGTAGCCTATCAGGTTCCACCGTCCGTCTGTATTCACACAAAAACCTTTACAGAGGTGTGTGGAGCAGTCTTGTTCATAATTGCCAACATTTGGAAGCAACCGAGGTGTTCTTCTGTAGGAATGGATAAAGAAACTGTGTAACATCCAGACAATGAAATATTACTCAGTGGTAAAAAGAAATAAGCTACCAAGCCATGAAAAAACATGAAGAAACCTTAAGTGCATATTACTAAATGAAAGAAGTCAATCTGAAAAGGCTACATCCTTTATGACTTTAACTATATGACGTTCTAGAAAAGGCAAAATTATGGAGACAGTAAAGAGATCCTGGTTATCAAGAGCTGAGAGGAGGGAGAGATGAATAGGCAGAGGATAGAGAATTTTTAGGGCCATGACTGTATTTTGTAGAATCATAATGGTGATGTACATTAGCTAATACTTGACATTATACATTAGTCAAAATCCATAGACTGTGAACCCTGATGTAAAATATGGACTTTGGATGAAATTATGTATAGGTTGATCAATTGTAATAAATGTACTGCTCTGAAGGAGGATGTTGATAATGGGGTAAGCTATAGACATGTGGAATTAATTAAGTGTGTGAAATATCACTGTTCATTCCCCTTATTTTTTTATGAACCTAAGAGTGCCCTAAAAATATTCTATTTTTTTTTAACAAGTGTGCAGATCATAATTATATAGCTTGGTGGATTTTCATAAACAAAACTTACTTTTATAACCAACACTCAAGTCAAGAAATAGAAATACGAGAAACCTCCCATGTAACTTTTTATACGCTATCCACTTGCCATAAGCAACCACTACCCTGTCTTCTAAAATGATCCCGCCTTCTAAAACTATTTCATTGTGTGAATATTCTGTAATTTATACATCCATCTCCTTTTTGATGGGTATTTGAGGAGTATCCTGCTTAGAGTGATTATGAAGTATGCTTGTATGAATACTGTAGTGCATTGTGTGTTTTGGTGAACATATGAATGCATTTGAGTCATCCCTTGGAGTAGAATTGCTAAGCCATCATGTATACATATATTTAACTAGATACATATTCTCAAGCAGTTTTTCAAAGTCATTGTATCAGTGTACACACCACTAGCAGTGCATGTGAGTTGTGTTTGCTCTGCATTATCACGAGTCTTGCCAATTTTATTTTTCTGTCTGTTCATTTTAGCTATTCTGGTAGATGTGTAAGTAGTATCAACTCATAACATCTTCCAAATAACTTCTCACTTGGCTCTCTCACAAATATCTAGGTGTCTCTGCTTTTAGTTAAATTGATATTTAGATTTTTTTCAAGTCCCTTTATTTTTTACCTAATATCTAAATTCTTATTTCACATGATGCATTCTTAAATAAAACAGTGGATTTTTGGTCTGGGTTCCACTTTTGTTTTCCTGGCAAATACTCAAAAGACAACTATTAGCATCAAGATTCCAGTGTCCTGGTATGAATAAATTAACAGTTGTCTGAGAACAGTTAAAAATCTAGCTTAATTCTTTTGAAATATTTTGACAACTGTTTTTACTGATGTAAGTAATTTGGGTGGTCTGTTTTTATGGAGAAGGAAAATCAAAACGTTTTGAAACCTCAAATGGGTAAAATTACTGATATTGACTAGTAAAAGTTAATTATTTATCTAGATATATAACCAGGATATGTAGAAAAATTGGGTCCTGCTAACTGGTGGCTAAATAGAAATGACATTAAATCTTACTAATTCAGATTAATTGAAAGTCAGTTGTATTAGTATTAAGTTTGAGGTCTATGAAAAATTTAGTCTTAAATATTCTAAATACATACTAGAGAATGGGTAACTAAAGTACTTCAGAGGTCATCTAGGACTTTGATAAATTCCTAAAGAGTGAATGAATACAAAGAATGCATAATAAATTAAGAATTGATAAAAATAAGGATTTCCCTGTAGCTCAAATGGTCAAGAATCTGGCTGCGATGCAGGAGACCAGGGTTTGATCCGTGGGTTGGGAAGTTCCTCTGGAGAAGGGAATAGGTACTCAATAAAATTTATATTTTCTAGTCAAACATGAACCTATGAAGTACCATATATACTAGAGATTTGGTTAATTTACCATTTCTCCCTTTTTTAAGCTTTTCTCTGATCTACAACAAATTCAAAATGGGTAGATTATGAATTAAAGAGTAATTTGTAAGAGTAAGTAAAGAATTTTTGTAGCACTTTGATCTTTGGGGACTCCCGGGATTAAAATTACACACATCCAAACAAAAGAATTATTTGTATATCAAATTATTTGTGTTAGTTGATAAGAAGCACATATAAGTTCTACAAATAATTAGCCATCATTATGTATTGCTATAATTGCCAACAACATTATACTGTTTGTGATACATTTTTAAATAATCAATCATGCTGCAAAATCCATTAACAGTTCTGTTGGTCTTGTGTCAATCCTCAGCTGTCACTCAAGGGTCAAACAGTTTAAAGGTGAAAGGCACAGTTTTATATTCACACTCGAATTCAGTCCCAGGGTAGATATGAAAAAGTGGCCTTCCACATTTTCACTATCTGATGTTGAAACAGGAACCGTCATGAGTCTTCTTATTTAGATCTCCTGGAGGGGCGCAAAAGGATGCCCTTGAGGTATTTAATTAGATGGATTCATCTCTATCCTGGGGTTATTGAGGATTTGCCAAAGGAATATAATACTTTGTTGTTACTTCAAAAGGCTTGTGTGCCAGTTGAAAAATTATACTTTATAGGTTTCAAATGAGCAAGTAGAGATTCAAGGTTCCCAGCCATTTCATTCACCACAAAACTGTCAGAAGTGTTCTCCAATTGTTATTTTCATTTGTTATTACAGTAAGATCCTTCCTGTCATTGTTTATTGTGATTTTGAGGAAACTTCATTCCCATCTCCATCATGATTCTCGGAGACCTTTTCTTTTGTATTTCGTTTTCTGTTAAATTTCTGACTTCTGTGCATCACCCATCGGCTTACATTAGACTTGGATAATGTCATTCCTCTTCCTGGCACACATGGTATCCTAGAATACAGTCTCCATGGTGACAGAAACTTTTGTCTGTTTCGTTCACTGCTACATCCACAGGGTCTAGCATAGTGCTGGAAACATAAATTTTTCTTGGAATGAATGAATGATAGACAGCAATTTTGGCTCTGGGTAAATTGTAGCAATTAAAAAAAGTAGGATTGAACTAGTAATTTAAATCCAGTTCTCTAGATATCATTGGTAAAGGAATCTATTTTATATAAAACTTCCAGATAATCCATGATGAACCTCAGGAACTCCTTTCTTGTTTAGTTACAGAAAGTTACCTAGGCTTTCTTATTTCCTTTACTGTCAAATGCTTTGAAAATATGAACTGTCTCTTCTTCCTTGCTGATGGGCCATCCACTTTATCTCCTTCTCCTCCCACTGTAGTCTGACTTCAACCCTACCATTTTCCTCGAGTTCCTCTCGCTAATGTTACCAAAGATACAGAAGTTTCTTCTGAGTTTCTTTGACTCTTCTAGAGGGTTGATCCTTGTAGCCTGCTCCTTTTTGTGAAATTCTTTGCATGCCTTCCGTTTATCCATTTTTCTTGGTTCTCCTCCCAAATTATTGCTTATTTATCGGTTCACTTTGTGACTTTTTTCTGCTTTTACAAGGGAATTGGTCTTCTTTATACCTACTTCTCTTCTTAGTATGTATCATTTCTTCTGTGATACCATTTATTTTTTTGACTTCTCTTCCCACTGCCTTTCTATATCACCAAATCTGACCTTATTCTCCAGTTTCATACCTTTATGCTCAAAAGCTTTTAAAATCTATGTTTCCCTTAGGTTGAGCCTATTCAACCTATTTGAGTCCAACCTATTCAAAATTTAGGTCAATGCCAATTCTTAAAAGTTGTGCACTCTCCAGTCTCCCTATTTCAAGTGATAGAAACATTATCTCAGATACTCAGGCAAGAAGAGTAAGGTTTATTCTTGACTTCTATCTTCCCCACATCCATCCAGGCACTGAATCCTATAAATTATAAAATAAAGTTTATTTTCACTCTTCATGGTAGTTAAATTCTGTAAAGCCACTTTGATGATGAATCAGCAAATACTGATTCATCAAAGTCTATGGTGATTCATCAAAATCAGCAAATCCTGTGGTTTGCTCATAGAAGAAATACATGATTAGATATCTGTGAGCCTCTCTGGTTATAATATTTTTGTTAATTGATTAATGCATAACTTTGTTTCATGTATTATTGTTTAATAATACATGGCATCTGGTCCCATCACTTCATGGCAAATAGATGGGGAAACAGTGGAAACAGTGTCAGACTTTGTTTTTTTGGGCTCCAAAATCACTGCGGATGGTGACTGCAGCCATGAAATTAAAAGACGCTTACTCCTTGGAAGGAAAGTCATGACCAACCTAGATAGCATATTCAAAAGCAGAGACATTACTTTGCCAACAAAGGTTTGTCTAGTCAAGGCTATGGTTTTTCCTGTGGTCATGTATGGATGTGAGAGTTGGACTGTGAAGAAGGCTGAGTGCCGAAGAATTGATGCTTTTGAACTGTGGTGTTGGAGAAGACTCTTGAGAGTCCCTTGGACTGCAAGGAGATCCAACCAGTCCATTCTGAAGGAGATCAGCCCTGGGATTTCTTTGGAAGGAATGATGCTAAAGCTGAAAATCCAGTACTTTGGCCACCTCATGAGAAGAGTTAACTCATTGGAAAAGACTCTGATGCTGGGAGGGATTGGGGGCAGGAGGAGAAGGGGACGACAGAGGATGAGAGGGCTAGATGGCATTACCTACTCAATGGACGTGAGTCTGGGTGAACTCTGGGAGTTGGTGATGGACAGGGAGGTCTGGCGTGCTGCGATTCATGGGGCTGCAAAGAGTGGGACATGACTGAGCGACTGAACTGAACTGATTATTGTTTAAAGACACCTTAATTAAGACATTGATTCATTGACATTGAAGTCACACTCAACAAATAACACTATAATTCAGGCCTGATTGAAGTTATCCAACATATGTATTTTCTCAGTAAGGCACATCACAACTTTCTTGCACTTATGAACACTAAATAGCACTGTGCTTGGGGAGCATTTAAACAGTGAAATCACACACACACACACAAAGTCAAAGATCTGAATCTTGGCAATAAATGGACTATAAAGGAAAAAACACTTGTTTTCAATTAAAAAAAAAAAAAACTGAAACAGGAAAGCAGAGCATTACCATTTTTGACCTCTGCTGAGAATATGTAGTACTGCCTGAAGAACTATGGACAGAGGTTTGCAACATTGTACAGGAGGTAGTGATCAAGACCATCCCCAAGAACAAGAAATGCAAAAAGGCAAAATGGTTGTCTGAGGAGGCCTTACAAATTGCTGAGAAAAGGCAAAGGAGAAAAGGAAAGATATAAGCATCTGAATGCAGAGTTCCAAAGAATAGCAAGGAGAGATAAGACAGACTTCCTCAGTGATCAATGCAAAGAAATAGAGGAAAGCAATAGAATGGGAAAGACTAGAGATCTCCTAAAGAAAATTAGAGATACCAAGGGAACATTTCTTGCAAAGATGGGCTCGATAAAGGACAGAAATGGTATAGATCTAGCAGAAGCAGAAGATATTACCAAGAGGTGGCAAGAATACACAGAAGAACTATCCAAGAAAGATCATGACCCAGATAATTGTGATTGTGTGATCACTCACCTAGAGCCAGACATCCTGAAATGTGAAATCAAGTGGGCTGTAGGAAGTATGACTATGAACAAAGCTAGTGGAGGTGATGGAATTCCAGTTGAGCTATTTCAAATGCTAAAAGATGATGCTGTGAAAGCGCTGCACTCAATATGTCAGCAAATTTGGAAAACTCAGCAGTGGCCACAGGACTGGAAAAGGTCAGTTTTCATTCCAATCCCAAAGAAAGGCAATGCCAAAAAATGCTCAAACTACCACAAAATTGTACTCATCTCACACACTAGCAAAGTAATGCTCAGAATTCTCCTAGCCAGGCTTTAACAGTATGTGAACTGTGAACTTCTAGATGTTCAAGCTGGATTTAGGAAAGGCAGAGGAACCAGAGATCAAAATGCCAGCATCTGTTGGATCATGGAAAAAGGAAGAGAGTTCCATAAAAATATCTACTTATGCTTTATCGACTATGCCAAAGCCTTTGACTGTGTGGATCACAAAAAACTGTGGAAAATTCTTAAAATGATGGGAATACCTGACCACCTTACCTGCCTCGTGAGAAATCTGTATGCAGGTCAGGAAGCAATAGTTAGAACTGGACATGGAACAATAGACTGGTTCCAAATCAGGAAAGGATTATGTCAAGGCTGTATATTGTCATCCTGCTTATTTAACTTATATGGAGAGTACATCATGAGACATGCTGGACAGGATGAATCACAAGCTGGAATCAAGATTGCCAGGAGAAATATCAGAAACCTCAGATATGCAGATGATACCACCCTTATGGCAGAAAGCAAAGAAGAACTAAAGGGCCTTCTAAAGTGAAAGAGGAATGAAACATTTCTGTCTTTTGTATTAAAGTAATTAAAGAAAAAAAAAATAAAGTGAAAGAGGAGAGGGAAAACGTTGGCTTAAAACTCAACATTCAGAAAACTAAGATCATGGCATCTGGTCCAATTACTTCATGGCAAATAGATGGGGAAACAGTGGAAACAGTAGCTGACTTTATTTTCTTGGGCTCCAATATCACTGCAGATGGTGACTGCAGCCATGAAATTAAAAGACACTTGCTCCTTGGAAGGAAAGTTATGACCAACCTCAGTTTAGTTCAGTTCAGTCGCTCAGTCGTGTCCAACTCTTCACGACCCCATAAATTGCAGCATGTCAGGCCTCCCTGTCTATCACCAACTCCCAGAGTTCACCCAAACTCCTGTCCATCGAGTCGGTGATGCCATCCAGCCATCTCATCCTCTGTCGTCCCCTTCTCCTCCTGCCCCCAACTCCTCCCAGCATCAGAGTCTTATCCAATGAGTCAACTCTTCGCATGAGGTGGCCAAAGTATTGGAGTTTCAGCTTTAGCATCAGTCCTGCCAAAGAACACCCAGGACTGGTCTCCTTCAGAATGGACTGGTTGGATCTCCTTGCAGTCCAAGGGACTCTCAAGAGTCTTCTCCTAGACAGCATATTCAAAAGCAGAGACATTACTTTGCCAACAAAGGTCCATCTAGTCAAGGCTATGGTTTTTCCAGTGGTCATGTATGGATGTGAGAGTTGGACTATAAGGAAAGCTGAGTGCCAAAGAATTGATGCTTTTAAACTGTGGTGTTGGAGAAAACTCTTGATTGTTCCTTGGACTGCAAGGAGATCCAACCAGTCTATCCTAAAGGATATCAGTACTGAATATTCATTTGAAGAACTGATGCTGAAGTTGAAGCTCCAGTTCTTTGGCCACCTTATGTGAAGAACTAGGACTCATTTGAAAAGAACCTGATGCTTTGGAAAGATTAAGGCAGAAGGAGAAAGGGATGACAGGGGATGAGATGGTTGGATGGCATCACTGACTTAATGGGTATGAGTTTGAGCAAGCTCCGGGAGTTGGTGATGGACAGGAAGGCCTGGCATGCTGCAGTCCATGGGGTCGCAAAGAGTCACACATGACTGAGTGAACTGAATTCCACTGAACTGAGAATATGTATATTGGGCAGCTCAAATTTTCACATCTCTGCATGTCTATGAATGACCACAAAAGGAACATTAGTACTGATGCGAGGGTGACAAAAATTTTTAGTAAGTAGGTGTATTTTTAAGAACAGACCTTAGGGGTACTTAGGATCAATTTTAGCTCTGAACCTCTGAACTTTTCTATCTCCATTGTTTACTTCTTATGCTCATCATTTCTTTCTTGAGTTATTATAATACTCACCTATTATCATTGGTTCAGGTCTCCCTTTAATTCCTCCTTCTACTGTTTTTGAGAACTCATCATTGATCTTGTCACATTGAAGTATAAAATTTTGTAGTGTGTAACCACACTGGTGAAGGAATATCTTTAATATATCAACACATCATACAGATTAGTCCCAACCAGTCCCATCTTTAATACACACACTATTATTTGAGCATGAGTATTCAGTGTTCAACAAAACCCAATACATTTTTATTTTATATCTCTAGGCATTTTAATACTTGTCACACTCTCAGTAGTAACCTTATCCCTCTTCATTGCTGGATAAAGACATTATCTCTTTTGAGTAGACATTTGAATCTTTGTCAGGCAGGTGATTGTCCTCTCATCTCGCTTCTATAGATTATCTTAATTTACCTTGACTCTAGTATTTGCTTAAGTCCCCCGTATACTGAACCTTCCTTAAAAATAAGAACCATATCTGCTTCATATAATTGCTCTTTCTGCACTCTTATGCTGGAGAAGGCAATGGCAACCCACTCCAGTACTCTTGCCTGGAAAATCCCATGGGTGGAGGAGCCTGGTAGGCTGCAGTACATGGACTCGCTAAGAGTTGGACAGGACTGGTGACTTCACTTTCACTTTCCACTTTCCTGCATTGGAGAAGGCAATGGCAACCCACTCTAGTGTTCTTGCCTGGAGAATCCCAGGGACAGGGGTGCCTGGTGGGCTGCCGTCTATGGGGTCGCACAGAGTCGGACACGACTGAAACGACTTAGCAGCAGCAGCAGCACTCTTATGTAATCTTTTTAAAAGTTTAATTTTATTTTTCATTTTAATTAATTATTTTTGACTGGGTTGAGTGTTTGTTGCTGCACGTAGGCTTTTTCTAGTTGCAGAGGGCAGGGGCTACTCTCTACTTGCGGCATGTGGGCTTCTCGTTGTGGTGGCTTCTCCTGTTGTAGAGTTCAGGCTCTAGGGTTTCAGTATTCGCAGAATGTAGGCTCAGTAGTTGTGGGACATAGGCTTAGTTACCCTGGGATGTGTGGAATCTTCCCAGACCAGGGATTGAACCCATGAAGTGACTTAGCAGCAGCAGCAGCAGCCTTGTATTGACAGGCAGATTCTTAACCTCTGGACCACAGGAAGTCCTCTACTACGTTTTATGAATTTGGCTTCCAAAATACTTGAGAGTGCCAGGCTTAGCATCTGATCCTTGTTAGCCTACAATATATGTGATGAGTACACGAATGAATGCATGAATGAATAATTAATTGAACTTTGGTCAATTCATGAGAGATTTTTGGTTTGTCATATACTTTCACTAGCAATTCATAAGAGATCATAAAATGATGGTCCAGAACAATATAGTCACTAAAATTAAAGCAACTAGAGTATGCAAACATTTGCTGACATTTGTTTCTTGTGTAATCTCTCTTCGTGATTGTATTATGTTTCCTGTAGAATGGAAACAGGATGACGGCCATTTTGAAATTCACTCTGAGCTGGTGACACTCGTGTTCAGTTAGCGTGGGTCAATTACCAATAACTTTTGATAACAGGATTGTTTAGGGAAACAATGAGAGAAGAAATGTGTTAAGATTCTGAAGAATATTGAGTTACAAACATTATTTTATAGTTAGTTTCTTTGCAGGGAGATCATAAAAGAGAAAATGATCATATCAAGAGAGTTCGATGAAATAGTTTGTAAATGATAGTATGAAAAACTTGACTGTATTTATTTTTCCTTGGAAAGTAATAACATTTGAAACCACGGATGTCTTTTACTGTGATCCATCTTTACATTTTAGAAAAATCATTTATATGCTGATGAATTTAATACCTTTTGCCCTCATTTTTAGGTGAACATCATTGAGTTACTTGGATGTTAGCAAGAAAAATTAAACTTCTGAAATGCTTCATTCATGACTAGAAATTGAGTATTTTATTATATTTCTCTCTAAAGGATGAAAAACTAGAAAGGATGCATTTTTATCTGTGAGAATTTTGTTTTTTATATCTAAAATGTGTTTTACTATTGCTTGGAAGCTATCATAAAGCTTTTATCTCTCTCTGTATTCATAAATGCTGGTGTGTATGTATCTATCTGTTGTTCAGTCACACAGTCCTGTCTGACTCTGCAACGCCATGGACTGCAGCACACTAGGCTTCCCTCTCCTTCACCATCTCCTGCAGCTTGCTCAGACTCATGTCTGTTGAGTCAGAATGTCATCCAACCATCTTATCCTCTGTCATCCCCTTCTCCTCTGCCTTCAATCTTTCCCAGCATCAGACCCTTTCCCAAGGTGTTGGTTTTTAGCATCCAGTGGTCAAAGTATTGGAGCTTCAGCATCAGTCTTTCCAATGAATATTCAGGGTTGATTTCCTTTAGGATTGACTGGTTTGCTTTCCTATAACAAGATATATACCCCACAAGGCTTATGTATGTATTTCTATCTATTAAAATTTTATTTAATTTTAGTTGAAGGATAATTGCTTTATCATATTTCATTCAGTTCAGTTCAGTCTCAGAGTTGTGTCCGACTCTTTGCGACCCGATGAATTGCAACCCGCCAGGCCTCCCTGTCCATCACCAGCTCCTGGAGTTCACTCAAACTCCTGTCCATCGAGTCAGTGATGCCATCCAGCCATCTCATCCTCTGTTGTCCCCTTCTCCTCCTGCCCCCAATCCCTCCCAGCATCAGAGTCTTTTCCAGTGAGGCAACTCTTCGCATCAGGTGGCCAAAGTATTGGAGTTTCAGCTTCAGTATCAGTCCTTCCAATTAATATTCGGGATTGATTTCCTTTAGGATGGACTGGTTGGATCTCCTTGCAGTCGAAGGGACTCTCAAGAGTCTTCTCCAACACCACAGTTCAAAAGCATCAATTCTTTGGTGCTCAGCTTTCTTCACAGTCCAACTCTCACATCCATACATGACCACTGGAAATACCATAGCCTGGACTAGACGAACCTTTGTTGGCAAATTAATGTCTCTGCTTTTGAATATGCTATCTAGGTTGGTCATGACTTTCCTTCCAAGGAGTAAGCATCTTTTAATTTCATGGCTGCAGTCACCATCTGCAGTGATTTTGGAGCCCAGAAAAATAAAGTCTGACACTGTTTCCACTGTTTCCCCATCTATTTCCCATGAAGTGATGGGACCAGATGCCATGATCTTAGTTTTCTGAATGTTGAGCTTTAAGTCAACTTTTTCACTCTCCTCTTTCACTTTCATCAAGAGGCTTTTTAGTTCCTCTTCACTTTCTGCCATAAGGGTGGTGTCGTCTGCATATCTGAGGTTATTGATATTTCTCCCAGCAATCTTGATTCCAGCTTGTGCTTCTTCCAGCCCAGCATTTCTCATGATGTACTCTGCATATACATTAAATAAGCAGGGTGACAATATACAGCTTTGATGTACTCCTTTTCCTATTTGGAACCAGTCTGTTGTTCCATGTCCAGTTCTAACTGTTGCTTCCTGATCTGCATACAGGTTTCTCAAGAGGCAGGTCAGGTGGTCTGGTATTCCCATCTCTTTCAGAATTTTCCACAGTTTATTGTGATCCACAGAGTCAAAGGCTTTGGCATAGTCAATAAAGCAGAATAAATGTTTTTCTGGAACTCTCTTCCTTTTTCCATGATCCAACAGATGTTGGCATTTTGATCTCTGGTTCCTCTGCCTTTTCTAAATCCAGCTTGAACATCTGGAAGTTCACAGTTCACATACTGTTGAAGCCTGGCTAGGAGAATTTTGATCATTACTTTGCTAGTGTGTGAGATGAGTGCAATTTTGTGGTAGTTTGAGCATTCTTTGGCATTGCCTTTCTTTGAGATTAGAATGAAAACTGACCTTTTCCAGTCCTGTGGCCATTGCTGAGTTTTCCAAATTTGCTGACATATTCAGTGCAGCACTTTCACAGCATCAGCTTTCAGAATTTGAAAGAGCTCAACTGGTTTTTCCAGTTGTCATGTACGGATGAGAGAGTTGGACTGTGAAGAAAGCTGGGCACCGAAGAATTGATGCTTTTGAACTGTGGTGTTGGAGAGACTCTTGAGAGTCCCTTGGACTGCAAGGAGATCCAACCAGTCCATTCTGAAGGAGATCAGCCCTGGGATTTCTTTGGAAGGAATGATGCTGAAGCTGAGACTCCAGTACTTTGGCCACCTTAAGTTAAGAGTTGCCTCATTGGAAAAGACTCTGATGCTGGGTGGGATTGGGGGCAGGAGGAGAAGGGGACGACAGAGGATGAGATGGCTGGATGGCATCACTGACTCGATGGACGTGAGTTTGAGTGAACTCCGGGAGATAGTGATGGACAGGGAGGCCTTGCGTGCTGCGATTCATGGGGTCGCAAAGAGTCGGACATGACTGAGCGACTGAATTGAACTGAACTGAGCTGGAATTCCATCACCTCCACTAGATTTGTTCGTAGTGATGCTTTCTAAGGCCCACTTGACTTCACATTCCAGGATATCTGCCTCTAGGTGAGTGATCACACCATCATGATTATCTAGGTAGTGAAGATCTTTTTTGTATAGTTCTTCTGTGTATTCTTGCCACCTCTTCTTAATATCTTCTGCTTCTGTTAGGTACATACCTCTCTGTCCTTTTTTGAACCCATCTTGCATGAAATGTTCCCTTGGTATCTCTAATTTTCTTGAAGAGATTTCTAGTCTTTCCCATTCTGTTGTTTTCCTCTGTTTCTTTGCATTGATTGCTGAGGAAGGCTTTCTTATCTCTCCTTGCTATTCTTTGGAACTCTTTCTATTAATTTTTTTTCCTTCTGAGGTTGGGATTCACAATCTAATATAGAGAAAGAGAAGTAGAATTGTGCAGCATAATGAAAAAAAATTTTACTTTTGACCTTGGATCTAGTCTTACCTCTAACTTTACCAGTAAAATTATGTTACTTTAATCAAGCCACGTGATATCTCTGGGCCTTATTTCTCTTACTTGTATAAATGACTCAGTTGGACAATATAATTTCTAAGATTGAAATTTCTTTCTTGAAAGATGAAATTTTAGTTACTACACAGGTGTTGACAGATTTATTCCAAGCATGGAATAGATACTTAACACATTGAATACATATTTGTTAAATGAAGGAATCCTGTGTGATGGGTATTTTTATGCGTCAACTTGACTTGGCCACAAGGTGTCCAGAAATTTGACCAAACCTTACCTGGTGTGTCTGTGAGGCTGTATCTGGATAAGCTTATCATTTGAATCAGTAGACTGAGTAGAGCAGATTGCTGTCCTAATTGGGTGGGCCTACTCCAACCAACTGAAGATTTAAATAGAACAAAAAGGCTGAATAAGAGGAAACTCCTCCTGACTGCCTGCTTGAGCTGGAATGGGTCTTTTCCAACCTGAAGCATCAGCTCTTTTGGGGTCTCAAAGTCTGCCAACATTTGAACTGGAACTTACACCATTGGCGCTCTCTGGCCTTTGGACGCAGACTAGAATTACACATTGGCTCTTCTGGGACTGTAGCTTGCCAACTGAATGATGGGGTACTTCTTGCCTTCATAATTGTGTGAGGTAATTCCTTATAATTTATCTATCTATCTATCTATCTGCCCATCCACCCATCCTATTGGTTCTGTTTCTCAGGAGCACCCTAATACCTCCTGTGTATGTTCATCTCCTTAATCCTTACTTCTCTACCTATATCCAATTAGACGTTAAGTTTTGTGAATTCTTCTTCCAAATTGTCTGGGATCTCTCCAAACTAAATTTACTGAATTGAAGCTACTGTTAATTTTTTAAAACAATGCACAGTGCCTTCCTTTGTTCAATATCTCTTCCCACAAACCTGCTTAACAAGTGGACTAACAATTTTCTAAATGTATCAGTTCAGTTCAGTTCAGTCACTCAGTCGTGTCCGACTCTTTGAGACCCCATGGATCGCAGCACGCCAGGCCTCCCTGTCCATCACCAACTCCCAGAGTTCACCCAAACTCACGTCCATCGAGTCAGTGATGCCATCCAGCCATCTCATCCTCTGTCGTCCCCTTCTCCTCCTGCCCCCAACTCCTCCCAGCATCAGAGTCTTATCCAATGAGTCAACTCTTCGCATGAGGTGGCCAAAGTATTGGAGTTTCAGCTTTAGCATCAGTCCTGCCAAAGAACACCCAGGACTGATCTCCTTCAGAATGGACTGGTTGGATCTCCTTGCAGTCCAAGGGACTCTCAAGAGTCTTCTCCAACACCACAGTTCAAAAGCATCAATTCTTTGGCACTCAGCTTTCTTCACAGTCCAGCTCTCACATCCATACATGACCACTGGAAAAACTATAGCCTTGACTAGACGGACCTTTGTTGGCTTTTGAATATGCTATCTAGGTTGGTCATAACTTTCCTTCCAAGGAGTAAGCGTCTTTTAATCTAAATATATATTTTATTATAAATAAGTGACCTTTTATCTAGATAAGTTTTGAGATTTCTTTTTTTCATGACATGTGCTTTAATGAAATTAAAATGTAGGACTACTGTACAGATTAGTTAATTTTTAAATGCAAGGGATTCATTTGTATTTAAAAGGACAATGGGGAGTAAATAGTGAGTAGCAAACCATTGGTATCAAGGTATGTAAAATGTAAGATCCATGAAATGTGTGTTAATAATGTGGATGTATTAGAATCATAGCTTCCTTTTTATAAAAGCATAATTAATTAAGTAGACAACATGCTAGGTATTGGAGAAAGAAAGATAAACTTATCCTTAAAAAGTTGTCTAGTGGAGGAGACAATGCATTATATTAGAGGGAAGAATCAAGTATTATGACTGAAGTTGCTTTATTCTCTTGTTAAATGGGATATTAGTAATATAGTAGTTACTTTATACTGTTATGGATTTTAGGTTAAAACCAACTTGTGCTTCTTTTTCTTGTTACATGAACACTGCAGATTATCTGTGATGTTGGTGAATTTGGTTGGTCTCTCTTGGGTTCCACATGTCTTCTCATCCTGGGAGTCATGTTAAGGGGTCCACGTTTGAACATTCTGTTCCTTTGATGAAGACAAGAATAAAAGAGACAGAGCCAGAATGTATGCTGGTGTGCAAAACTTCTGCTCAGACTTAAGGTACATCTGGTTTACCCAGATTTCATTGGCCAAATCAGGGCACATGTCCAAGCCTCAAAAGAGCAAATACTCTGCCTTCAAGGAGCATGGCACAAGTAAGAAACAAACAAATTATTTGGGAACAAATAATGTAATCTACTACAAGATGTAATACATGTAAACACATAAAGGATTTACTGCATCTGGCACAGAGTCCACATATAATGTTTATAATTACATGATATAATGTTTGTAATTATACAATAATATCAATAATAATGATAGTGGCTAAATGGTAAAGAAACACTGATAATGCAGTAATCTCATTATTGCAGGGGACTGTAGGACATCACTATAGAAGAGGAAATATTGGGCCAGTAGTTCAGGGGAGAAAGAGAGGAAGGTAGCTCCAGATGGAAAAATACAGTACTACAGAAAAAGAGTCAACTAGAGGCAGAGTAGGCATAGGGCTTATTAGCCTTCCTGAAAGTAATGTCTTATATCTAACTAGTTATAACATTTATGATAACTTCCAGGAATAGAATATTTAATTAAAAGTAGCTTAAATTGCAAAACATGTGTGTATCACTGAACAAGAAGTCAGTGGTGAATTTCAGGATTCATTCACTACTATAAGCATGTTTTCACTAAGGTGTTTCACCTTTCCAACTTCTACTCTTAGGGTGATGGCTTTTGTCCTTAGATCTTTCTTCCTGTATCCACATGTTAACTTCTGAGGCCCAAGGTGTCATGACCTCACTCAGTAGCATCTAAATGGGGGTTGAGAGTATCTCTTGGTATCCCTCTCTCTTTTTTAAAAATCAGGTCTGAAAATATTTTTCAGAAGCCCCCTTCAAAGCTGAATTCTTATGTTACATTGACTAGAACTAGCTCAGGTGTCCACTTCTACATAATCAGTGGCAAAAAGGAATGGAATTACCATGATTGATTTAGCACAATAATGGTATGAGGAGGTTTTTACCTTCTCTAAACGCATTTCTTCTTCTGGACAAGAATAAAATCAAGATTCTCTTAGCAAACAAGAGAGTAACAGCTCTTAGGCCTTCCATATCTCCCATGCACAGATATGAGATTTGTGTTTTCTATTCAAGATGTGTTGGTAACATGGAGATGCAGTACAGGGTCCAGGGTTTTGTGTGACAGCCTCCTTTGCCTTCAAAATTTTCAGAGGTTTGGCAAGTGTATGATCTGATTTATATGACAAACTGAAATAGACTTCATTGGGAAAATATCTACCTGTCCTTTTTCCTAATAAGCACATTTGGTAGATCTCTTATCCTATTATTTTTTTTCCTTTTCTCTATTGATATATTGTGGCAAACTTCATCAACACTGACAATTTTTGTGGTTCTAGAGGTTGGAAAGTCCAAGATTAAGATGCCAGTAGATTTAGGGTCTGGTGAGAGCCCACTTCCTGGCTCAGAGATGGCTGCCTTCTTGCTCTGTGCTCTTTGTGTACTCATCAGGGCATCAGTCCCATATGCCTCCCCCCACCCCCCATGACCTTATCTAAGCTAATTATCTCCCAAAGTCCCCAGAGCCAAAAACATCACACTGGAGGTTAGACGTCAGCATACAAATTGGTTGGTGGTGGGTGGGGGCGGGGGGGGGGCACAAATATTCAGTCCATAGCAATACATTATAACTTCTTTTTTGAAAAAAGACTCCTTAATTTTGTATAAAGCCAAAGGACAAAGAATGCAGCAGTATACTCCCTTGAAATGTACTCCTCGTTGTGCCATTGCAGAGGCCAATTTAAACATCTGATCAATTTGGAGCTTTCTTGAATGGGATGTTGATTCCCAAGAGTAACTGCAGGGAACAGTAAATGCCCACGAGATGGCATGAGTCAACACATACGCACACACTTAGGATTTAAAAAAAATGTTAAAGCTTAATTTATCACAATGAAAAAAGTTAAGGTTCTGGAGAAAAGGTAAAACTCATCTATTTTCCTCTCAATCCATATTCTAATATTCAGACAGCATTGTTCTGTGACTCATCGGACTAATCTCTCTGTTTATGACATATTTCAATGCCCACACATTTTTAGTTCTTATGACTTTCTTTTGCTCATAGTTTGAGTCCATTATGTTAGCTCTTCATCAGTGTATTAGAGAAGTCTCTACCACTTTATCCTTCAGTGTCTTATGTTATAGGCTTTTTGCTGCCCCCTCCCTCCAATCCCTACTGCCTGATAGAATTTAAACCACAAAATGGAGAAAAAAGAAGAAACCAGGATGCATGGAGTTTATGGGAAAGATTAATCATGAGAAAGAATCTGAAAAAATAAGAAAACAATGAGGACAAAGCAGCTAAAAATGGCTGTATAGTGGGTGAACCCCTTGAGGAAAAAGACTTCATAACCATGGAGGAGGCAGAAGGGTTTAGTCAACACAGTTGGTATATAAAAGGCAGATCCTGCTTTTCCCAGTTCGATTGGTAATTTTAACTTTTAAAACATTGAACAAATAAAGCTTTCTCTTAAATATTTATGTCAGGATTTATGGCCTATCTCTTGAATTTTCCTGCTGAAAATAATTAGCAAAAGCATGGGCACAGCAATTTTTAGATTCATTTTAGCAACTTACTTATTCCCATTATATTAAAAATACTCTGAAGAAAACATGTTTAAGGTAGATGGAAGTTTCTCTAGGAACAAAGGCATAATCAAGCATGGTTCTAGGCAACTTCCATTCAGCATCTCATGCAGTCTTTCAACAATCCTGAGAGGTGTGCTTATGTTCATTTGATATACAAATGAATCTAACCTCACAAAGTTCAAGGAATTCACCTAGGGTTTTCAAATGGGGAACTGGGACTTGAGGCTCTCTCTTTCACTCCAAAGCCTGTCTGAATCATTCTCTATCATGCTTTTAAAGAGGTCCACACTAAGTTGGCTCAGTTATGTCCAACTCTTTGCAACCCTATGGACTGTAGCCCAGAAGGCTCCTCAGTCCATGAGATTCTCCAGGCAAGAATACTGGAGTGGGTTGTCATGCCCTCCTCCAGGGGATCTTTCCGACCTAGGGATCGAACCCTCATCTCTTAGGTCCCCTACATTGACAGGTTCCTAATCACTGGTGCCGCCTGAGAAGCACCTTTTAAAGAGTTGGATGAGATTAAAAAAAAACAAAAAAACAAAACAGGTTTAGAAGAGCATTAGAATGAATTTGGGGAGAAGGAAAAGGCAACCCATTCCAGTGTTCTTCCCTGGAGAATTCCATGGACAGAGGAATCTGGCGGGTTACAGTCCATGGGATCACAAAGAGTCAGACATAACTAAGTAACTAACACTACTGCGAGAATGAATTTGTGATAAATATATCAATTTTATATACTCACTAATTTAGGAAAAGCTATGCTTGCTTCTTTTAATTGTTATAACTTTATAGTTCCTTTATAACTTTATAAAGTTATTATTATAACTTTAATTGTTATAACTATAGTTCCTTTTTCTTGCTAGAAGTAGAAATTGTTATGTAGCTTTGACTTAAGGGCTTATATTTTGTTTTTAAGTTAATATATACTTATTGTATACTGCTGGTGGAAAGGCAAATTGATAAAATCTTAATGGGTACAAGTTAGCAATATATATTGTATGTATATTAAAAATGTTTATATCCTTCAAGCTAATAATTATCCTCCCATGTACTTGGTCTAAAGAATCTATTACAGTCTCGAGATTATGTCAAGGATGATTATTGCAACATTACTGTAATTTCAAACATTTGAAATGGCCAACAATGGATTATTGATTGAATAATTCAGAATTTAGCCATGAGAGGAAATTCTATGCAGTCATTAAACATTATAATTTAGAAGAGTAATAATTTAGGTGAAGATTTATTAACTGAAAGGTTAGTTTACAAAACAGTGTGTAAAGTATATTCCAATTTAATTTAAGTTTAAATAAATATATCTATTAAGAATATAATAAGCAGACATGCCAGAAAGGTTAAAGATGATTATCTGGGTTGAAGAATCACAGACAATTTTAATTTTGTCCTCATGTAGACAACGGGGTCAGATTGAGAAGGAAATTACCCCTCTTTTCTTCCCTAGCATCTTTTCTTCTTGATGCTCTTTATTTATTTATTTTTTTTAATTGTTGAAGTATGGTTGCTTTACAGGGTTGTATTAGTTTCTGTTGTACAACAAAATGTATCAGTATACATATACATATAGCCATTCATTTTAAGATTTTCTTCCCATTTAGGTCACCACAGATCACTGAGTAGGGTTTGCTGTGCTAAATTAGCTATTATTATTTGTTATCTATTTTATACATGCGACTTAGCAGCAGCAGCAGCAGTGTATATATGTCAATCCCAATCTTCAAATTCATCAGGAAGAAAAAAATCATACAATATTGCTTATATATGGCAACTAGACAAGGGTACAGATGAGTATTTGCAAAGCAGAAATACAGTCACAAATGTAGAGAACAAACTTACGGTTACCAAAAAGGGGAAGAGGGAGTGTGATGAACTGCAAGACTGGGATTGATGCTCTTTAAATCAGTTTTAAACTATGACATGTGAAACCTGTGTTTGTGCTTAGCTACTGGTATTTTTGCCCTTCCTTGCCATAGCCTCTCTCCACCAATCAGGCCTACCCTCAAGAGGTCAGTTTGGACACCTGAGCTACATCTCAAAGTTTGGCAAAACATGGCAGCAGTAAACCAGAGGACTCATTCCATTTAAATAACCAATGGTTTTAGACCCGTATGCATCTTCAATGTAGTAATAGGATCAAGGAAGCCCTTCCCCAATCCACTAGGCTTTCTCTACTGCAGGGAGCAGGTGTAGAGGCCAACTGTAATATTATTGAAGTAACTTGTCTTGCAACTAGTCAAGAATTTTGGGGAGTGGTCACCTTAGTGAAGTATTCAATCTGACCTAGACTTTCTTTCTGTACCTTATTACTGGCTGTTGATTTGATAAGCACCAGAAACAGTCTTAAAAGGGTGTTGAGTGGATTTTAGATCATGCCAATCATTACATTTTCAGAGGTGGTGCTTTGAGGGGATACCTTTCACCAGATTCTAGATGGGAACAGAGTTCACTTGTCTGAGCTTTCTTACTTCTCGTGTAAGGACAGAGGCACAAAAGTATTCATGAAGCATCTGGCGAGAACAAATTTTACATATTGCAATAAGGATATGAGGCAACATGTCTCTTTCCTTTGTATTCTTCATCTTAAAGTGAAGTGGCTCAGTTGTGTCCGACTCTTCGCGACCCCATGGACTGTAGCCTACCGGCCTCCTCTGTCCCTGGGATTTTCCAGGCAAGAATACCGGAGTGGGTTGCCATTGCCTTCTCTAGGGGAAGTTCCCGACCCAGGGATCGAACCCGGGTCTCTCTCATTGTAGGCAGACGCTTTACCGCCTGAGCCACAAGGGCAGTCACTTCATCTTCAAAGGTCAGTCTATTTATAAAAAATCGTTGTAAATGCCTTCCCCAGTGGTCCAGGGGTTAAGAATCTGTCTTGCAATGCAGGGGACACAGGTTTGACCCCTGGTCGGGGAACTAAGTTCCCACATACTACAGAGTAACTAATCCACGCCCACAACTAGAGAGTCCATGTGCCGTAATGAAAGATCCTGCGTGACGCAACAAAGGTCTTGTTTGTGGCAACTAAGACGATGCAGCCAAATAAATAAATATATTTTAAAAAAATGGTTACAAATGGATATATGCAACTTTTTTCTTAGAGAACACCCTAAATTGCAGATGCTTTCATAATTATTCCTAATAGACATAACATACCTAGTGCTTTGTGCTAGGTCCTGTTCCAAGTGCTTTATATACATCAGTTCATCTAATCCTCACACCTCCATAGGTTAATTATTGTTATTATTATTATCACCATCCCTATTTTATAGATGAGAAAATAGGCTCAGAGTCCCCAGCCCAGGGTTATACAACTAATATGGTGAAGCCAGATTTGGAACCTAGGCAATCCGGTTCTACCATCAGATACTGCCTTGGGTTAGTTAGATATCTTTCTAGCAAGTATTGATATTGATAGGCCTGATTTTAATAGCAACAGCACCATCCCAAACACCTTGTTTAACCATAATTGTCATTCTAGGGGATGATACCAGCAGATAAGTTTTCCTTTGCTAAAAGCTGATATAAAAGGCACCCATCACTTGAAAGACAGCCCTATAGTTCCACATTGCAAAGAGAAAGTTTATGTTATTCAGGAGATTGTCAGCTAAGTGTTTGAATTAAAAAAAAAAAAAAAGATATTAGAGGATTTCCCTGATGGTTTAGTGGTTAAGACTCCTTGTTTCCAATGCAGGGGTTGCGGGTTCAATTCCTGGTCAGGGAACTAGGATTCTGCATGCCATGGTGCATGGCCAAAAAAAAAAAAAAAAAAGTCATCAGTATCAGTATCTGAGCTGAAACCACTGAAACCAAGCCAGAGGTGACCATACTTTTCAGATTATGGTAATAGGCTTGGACTGAGATTACAAACTTTCTGCAAGTGGTAGGCATCAGACCCAATGTTTAATTTCTTGCTCTACCACTTACTGTTGAGATGACTGTATTTATTTAGTTTTTCTAATTTGTTTTAAACATTGATCTTGTGTAATTCTGCTGCTTAAAATCCTTCAGTCTCTTCTAATTTCTTGGTAAGTAAAATCTAAACTCTTGAACATGACCTGCAAGAACAAGTGAAATCTTGTTCCTGCCTACTTTTTCAATTTCACAGGGTACTTCTTTCCAGTTCAGTCACATCTCACTGGCCTCACTGGCCTTTCATAAGTTCCTTACAGTTCTAAGAGGCTCTTCCCTTTGCTTGATACATTATTTTTGATCCTTTCACCTGCCCACTCATCCTCCAGGTCTCAGCTTAGATGATCCTGCCTTAGAAAAGAGACTCCCTTCCCTGAATTAGTTTCCCATCCTTTCACTTTATGGCCCTTATTCCAACTAGCCGTTGAACATTTATTTATGTAATTATGTTTTAACATTTGTCTCTCCTACTCTTGTTAGCTCTTTGTAGTAGCTACTACAAACTCTGTTTGGTTCCCTATTTTTTATCTAGCATGTAGTATAGTGCCTGGCAATATATAGACATTTGATAAACATTCATTAAGTAATGAATGAGCCTCCGTGCCTTCATGTACAAAAGGGGACTTTCTAAGATTGCTGGGCAGATTAAATGAAATTTATTCACAAACACTCACACATTCTCTGTCTAGTATAGTTCTAACATATTAGTAGATCCCAAATAAATACTATTAGTTTTTTTGCCTTTTTCCTTTGATAGTCATGACTCCACTCTGGGTTCTGTTTAGCTTCTCATAAGTCATGAATGAGGATGATGAACAATGGCTGGTGGAGATGCTAGGTGTGGGGAATGGGAGAATTCCAGGAAGATGGAGCAGTGTGAAGGTAAGCAGAGAGACAGAACATCGAATGCCAAGTTTGAAGAAAAGACGTTCTCTTGATAGACTAAAACTCAGACCTATGTAAGAGAACTATGGTAGAAATGTCTGGATAAAATAGATTTGAATCAGATTTGGCAAGTCTTGTTAAGGAGTTTGGAAGGGATGTTGAGTCAGTGGTACAGATTTTGGTGTTATTTGCAAGCTTGCTTGGGAGGGAAGAAAATTCTAGTGGGATACTTCACTAGCAGCAAGAAGCAATGCAGAATATCACCACCAGTTAGGCTTGTGTATAGAACTGACTATCATTTCCTTGGCTATTTTTTTCTTCTTCCACTTGAGTGCCAATACTTTCCAACTCTGACTTAGTTTTATTTAGTTTTATTTCCTCCTTATTCTGTTCTTCTCCCTGAGTGTCTCATTCTGTTTACCTGTTATAGGACTGGACTATCTCTTTCATACTTATGAGCCTTAAATCTTAGTTCAGAGCATTAGCTCCAGATTCCATCTAGCCAACACTCCCTGGACTTCCCTAAGATATGTCAATCCTGATGTTTCTAAAATCCAATCCACTATCTCCCCCCAAACCTCTTCCTATTTTGCCTGTCTGTAAGATATAGCATAGGCATCATCCATTCAGAAACCCAAATCACCGTCCATTCTTTCTTGCTCTCTTTCCCTCCCATGTGGAATAAGCAAGTCCTATAGATTTTATCTCTTTCAGTTCAGTTCAGTTGCTCAGTCTGACTCTGCGGACTTTAATCTTGACTATTCTCTACTTACTCCTCTCTTCTTCACTCTCAGTGGCACTGCGTTAGTTCATGCTTGATGAGTCCTCACCTAGCCAACAATAAGCATGTCCCAATAAGTCCTCTCATCTCTAGTTGAATATTTTCTTTCACTACTTTAAGCAATTTTTCTAAGATGCAAATATGTGTGACTTCCTGGCTTAAAATGCCTGTTTCTCTTTGTCCCTGGGATGAACCCTAAGAAGTTTAACATCTTTATTTTGACCTATGAGGTGTACCTCTTCCCAGGTGGGATTATTCCAAACCCTCTTCAAGCAAATCTGCTCTTTTCTCCTATGTATATCACTCTATTTTCAGGCCAGACTGAGTGCCTAGCACACTGCCAAATATGTAGCAGGTTTTAATTAATATTTGCCAAAACAAAATGTCCTTAAGGTTGAAAACAGACTTGGACATGGCTTTCACATGGCAAGTAGGAAGAAAAAACAACAGAGCCAGGAACGAGTGAAAATGGGTGATGAAGATAAAGAACGGTTACTGAATTTAGAGGAGGTAAGAATAGACCTTGGAATTAGAGAAGGACAAGAGTAATAAAATCAGCTTGCCTTTGATTTCTAAAGAAGAAGGAGGAGGTCAAAACTGTCAAACATAGCAGGAGGGTCAAAGAAGAAGGAGAAAAGATGTTTTAATTGGGCTATTAGGAAGTCATTGGTGACTTGGGAGATGAGTTTTAAGGAATCAGTGGGTGGAAGGTAGAAGCCACATGGTAAATACTAAGGAATGTGTAACAAGGAGGTTGAGGCAAGAAGTGCCCTTGAGAATTTTAATCATAAAATGGAGAATGTTATCATGGAGTTCACGTTATAAGCAGCCATCCCCCTTTTTCCCCAAAGAATGCATATTACAAATATCCTTCCAATTAATTTGGGAAAGTTTAAAAATGTAATGTAGTTAGGTTTTACACATTCCTCTCTCCACACCAACTACTTCTAAATCTTGGAGAGATTAGTAGGATAAACATTGTACATGTAAGGAACTGGGTTTGGTTGGAGAGAAAGAAAGAAAAATACCTTTTTATATGTTACTTACCCACTTTTTCAGTTTTTCAAGGCATTTGTGCAGATTTTAAAAGTAATGCATATTTATTACCATTGTAATATTGCATATGAAATCATACATAATTCCTCTGCCCTGAGAATACTATTAACATATTCATATTATATGTGTGTTAAAGTATAAATATACCTATTGCATAACTTAATTTTAGCATCCTGGCTCAAAGTTTCAATGATTAGATAGCAGTGAGGTGGGTTTATTCATTGTTTGGAAATTATTGGAGCTGCATATACCTATTTTTTCCCCTCAGTGGAAGCTCCCACTGCATTTTTACACTTAACACTTGTGCTGTTTGAGTGTAGTCTAACAGCACTGAGGAATTTATGACAAAGGTTTGTGAGTAGCAGGCTAAGGGGCAGAGTTGCTAGGCTTAGCGACCCAAAGAGAGACGGTCAATCAATAGCATGTTGTAAAAATTCTACAGAATAAATAATTCAGGCTTTCCTCTTCCTCCAAAATAAACTCACCATCTCAGTGGTTCTTGACGGACTTTTCATTCCCTGACTGCTACCCTCCATGACGTCATAGTTCCTTTGTGACCAGGCCAATGGTCACCCAGGGATTATAACCAGGGGTGTCCTAAGACTCTCCAAGGAGAAGCAGTTCTTACAATTTTCTGAGCTGTCAGAGGACACGGAACTATGGACATGAAAGCTCTTGTCATTTCTTACCATATTTCTAGCTGGCAGCTATGGGACCTAGGATTGGACTCTCTATTGAAGCTTTGGGAGAAACTCAAGATCTCACCTGAAAAAGTTCCACCAGGTTTGAAGAAGAGAGCAAGCAATGCAGTTACATTGTTTTGGTCCTTTATGGACTATGTAGCCTCCAGGCACCGCTTTTTAGTGTTATTTGAAGCCTGCCCTGTCAACTACAGAGGACATGAAACTAGCCTGACTTCTAATGCCAGCCGCACTCTAGTATTGCTGTCTTCCCTGCCTTTTACGGTATTCTTTACATGTCATGCCAGAAAATAAAATAATAATTCGTGAACCTTTTTACCCCGATAAGTGCTCACACAATGAATTTAATTAAAATCCCCTTTATCTATTATACTGAAAACAAGGGATTAACAATATCCATTAAAATGACTATTACATTCACATCAACTGGATTTCAATACCTGACTAAAATGATATGAAGGAAGCCATAATCATGTGAGGCCCAATATGGTGTATAAATTTTAAACCTTTCGAAACCCTAAATTATTCTAATCTGCAAATATAATTATCATAAATGTCAGTCAAACTTTCTCATGGCCTCTTTCTGTTGAACAAAAAGAAACAAATGAAACTCTGAAGCTTTTAAGTTTTACAAACTCACAATTAACTCCTCTATGACCAGTGGACTGTCAAGTTGAGAAGAAAGAAGAAATTTTTAGGTAGTTTAGGACCTGAAATATAGTTTGCGGAAGAGATAATCAGGAGATTATGGTCAATGATTTACAATATTCCTTTGAATTCGAGTTGGTTGGATGATAATGCCAATAACTTTTTAACAGTAGCTATAGAGTCAGCTTTTTGCTATAAATTTGTAACATGACTAAGAATCTCTATATAATATTCAACTTTATATAGTAGGTAAGGTTGTTGCTTTCTTTGACACCTTTAACAAGTAGTGTTCCAGAGCCACATTTAAGGTTGAGACATGAAGTAAATAAAGGTCGCTATCATCTCTCTTATGATATCAAAGGGCATATTTATCAAAACCCAATGCTATTGCTCCAGGAAAGGCAAGAAAACATATTATTTCTTGAGAAGAGAGAACCTAGTTTTAATTGAAGCACTGTATTAAAAAATGATGACCACAGAAGAGATATACACTTATTTTAGTTCATTCTTTACCATCATTTCCAGTTATGCATTGTATCTAAGCTACGCATTCTAACTCACTACAGGGATAAAAGTTTTTTATCTATGGGATATTTCCTTCTGGAGGACAAAAACGCCAATTCTTTGCATGTTCCAGCTCCCTTCTGACATCAATCATTATACAGTCAAAATTCCAAACTTCAGTTAAAAAGAAGACAAAGAACTTCGTAAACAGCCCTCTAATTACACACAGATTGTAAAATTGCCTGAAAGTTATCTGTTAACCTGTTAGATATTTAAAATGAACTCCACAAACCAGGGAAGTAGCCTTGTTAAGACCTTCCTCACATCATTCCCACTTTAAATCACATCAACCCAGGGCTCAATCTATATTCCTTTTTCCTTTGTGATTCTGTTTTTAACCCTATTTGGTATTTGTCCCTTCTCCATTGTTGGGAAGGTCTGAAAGTCTGTCATATTGAGGCTGGTGCTTCTCCATTATTTGCTTTGAACAAATGCTATTATGTTGCCCTAATAACCACAGTTGTGTAAGCATCTATCAGTCTCTTTTATCGTGGCATTATTTCTATATATGAAAGTGATTTGCCCTCCCTGTCTGCTGATGACTTCCATTGCTAGTATTGACACATGGCTCAACTCTCAACCCTTAACTCTTGTCTGCTCTTTCTTTCCCTCTCTCCCACTGGAGCAATTTTAGCCTTTATCCTAAAACATTACTCTAAAATTAATGAAACTAGAGTGGCCGTAGATCTTCAGCGACCAAAAAGGCAGCAGAAAGACTGAATTGCCAAATCTTGGGGGAAAAAAAAAATCTCAGCTCGATGCCTCATTTCTGAGGCATGATTATCATCTCTACTAATGGATTGCTATGCTGACAGCATTATTACCCTCAAGAGTGCCAAGGATTTTAATGAAACTTGAGACTGGATGCTGTCTTTGGAAGCTGTTACAGGGACAGCCAGAAGTCCTAGCGATGCCGCTCTAGACTGCAATTGTTTCAAACTAAAGGTCTTTCGGGGGTTTCCCAGGTGGAGCCGTGGTAAAGAACCCACCTGCCAATGCAGGAGGCACAAGAGAGGTTGGGATGATCCCCTGGAGGAGGAAATGGTAACTCACTGCAGTATTCTAGCCTAGATAATTCCTTGGACAGAGGAGCCTGGTGGGCCACAGTCCATGTGGTTGCAAAGAGTTGGACATGACTGAGCGGCTGAGCACACACGTACACACAGAGGTCTTTGGAGCAGGCCAGATTCTGACCTTGTGAATTCTGACACGCCTGTAAATGTTGACTATGCCTTGGATGTTCCTGTTGGTGATTTTACCATGAGGCCATACTTTTCCAGATAAGACTTTGAATGAGGTCCAGAAGCACAGGAAGCAGGATTAGGAAGAATTTCTATTGCATCTCTTCAAATTGGTTGACTACATGTCGCAAATGAGTAAACTGAGGTTCAGAGAGATTAAATACATTGTCAAAGGTTCCTCAACAATGAAGTGGTAGAGTCAAGATTCAAACTCCAGCCCTCTCCTCATTTTATCATGCCTCTGAAGTGGAGTTTGGAGTCCCTAGTCTCTGTGGTGGACACTGACCCAGAGTTTTGTGATGATAGAACAGGTGGAAGCAATTCTTCATGGCGCCCTAACAACATTCAGACTCAGAGCAACGTGGAGCAATGAAGAGAATGCTGACAAACATTGTGAGCTCACTTGGGGCAATTATTCAGCAGTTGTGAGGTGAATCCTAAAGCACCTACCGAATGTAAAAACAGTATCTGCAGCCTCAGATCAGGCCAAATCACAGGTTTTATGTATTGGATTGACCAAAAATTTCATTCGGCTTTTCTCAACGGTTTTAAGAATTGGATTGGCCAAAAACTTCATTCAGCTTTTTTCTGCAACATGTTTCAAACTTTTGGATCTGCCCAATATTTTGTGTTATTGGCTTTAGCTGTTTGGTGTGTGCATGTTATGCATAGGCATATGTGTGTGTTGTTAGTGTTGTGACTAGTCATGAGATTAGTCTGATCCTTATTTACTTTGTAATAAACATAAAGCATACCTTTTCTGGAGGCTCAGATGGTAAACCATCTGCCTAAAATGCGGGAGACCCGGGTTCGATCCCTGGGTTGGGAAGATCCCCTGGAGAAGGAGATGGCAACCCACTCCAGTACTCTTGCCTGGGAAATCCCATGAACGGAGGATCCTGGTGGGCTACAGTCCATGGGGTTGCAAAGAGTCAGACACGACTGAGCGACTTCACTTTCACTTTCTGTAGTAATCAAATCCTATTGGCCCCGCCTTCAAAACTAATCTGAAATCTGACTATTTCCCACCACCTCCTCTATTACCATTTTAGCTTAAAGCCACCATCATCATTTGCCCGAATCACTCTAAAACCTTACCTTCCTAACAATTGTCTGTGTCCTCCTACATTCTGTTTTTACCTCGCAGTCTAGTCAGAGTGCTCCCTTTACAACTTGTATCAGTGTCCTCGGAGGCCTCCTTCACAGTTGTATTATATGCATCCCTGAAAAGTCCTTAAGAGCCTACGAGCCTCTGCATGGTCAGAATTCTGCTCATCTTTGGATCCATTTCTTACATGCTGCCCTCTCTCTGCCCTCGCCACTGCCTCCTTGCTGTTCTTGTCCATCAAACTTGCTTATGTGTCAGAATCTTGGCACTTTCTGTTCCCCTAACTGGAGGCTCTGCCTTGCACGGTGCGCTCTCATTCACTCACGCATCTTACATCAAAAAAGTCTTCCTTAAGCCCTGCTCCTGCTCCCTGCCCGCTGCCCACACATATTCACTTTCTTTAAAAAAAAAAATAAAAAAATGTTTTTGGTCTTTTTTTTAAATGAATATATTCATTTTTAATTGGAGAATAATTGTTTTACAGTATTGTGTTAGTTTCTGCCATATGTCAACATGAATCAGCCATAGGTACACACATGTCCCTCCCCTCTGGAAACTCCCTCCCACTTCCCACCACATTGCACACCTCTAGGTGGTCATAGAGCACTGGGTCTGAGCTCCCTGCATCATACAGCAAATTCCCACTGGCAATCTATCTATGTTGATCATATAATATATATGTCTCAATGTTACTCTCTTAATCGGTACCTTCCTCTCCACTTTCCACAAGTCTGTTTTCTATGCCTGCATCTCCATTGCAGCCCTACAGATAGATTCTTTGCTGCCATCTTTCTAGGTTCCGTATACCTGTGTTAGTATACGATATTTGTTTCTGTCTTCCTGACTGACTTACTCTGTATAATAGGTTCTAGGTTCATCCACCTCATTAGAACTGATTGAAATGTGTTCCTTTTATGGCTGAGTAATATTCCACAAACAATGGGATATTACTTTGCACAATATTCTATTGTTTATGAAATATTACTTTGTTATGGATAAAGAACACATTTTCTTTATCCATTCATCCACTGACGGACATTTGCTTCCAGGTCCTAGCGATTGTAAATAGTGCTGCAGTGAACACTGGGCTCCATGAGTCTTTTTCAATGACTATTTCCTCAGGGTATACGCCCAGTAGTGGGGTTGGTGGGTCATGCGTAGTTGTATTCCTAGTTTTTAAAGGAATCTCCATACTGTTCTCCCTAGTGGCTGTATCGATTTACTTTCCTACCAACAGTGCAAGAAGATTCCCTTTTCTCCACACCCTCTCTGGCATTTATTGTTTGTAGATCTTTAAATGATGGCTACCTGCCTCTTGAGAAATCTGTATACAGGTCAAGAAGCAACATTAGAACTGGACATGGAACAACAGGCTGGTTCCAAATAGGAAAAGGAGTACGTCAAGGCTGTATATTGTCACCCTGCTTATTTAACTTATATGTAGAGTACATCATCAGAAATGCTGGGCTGGATGAAGCACAAGCTGGAATCAAGATTGCTGGGAGAAATATCAATAACCTCAGATATGCAGATGACACCATCCTTATGGCAGAAAGCAAAGAGGAATTAAAGAGCCTTTTGATGAAAGTGAAAGAGGAGAGTGAAAAAATTGGCTTAAAACTCAGCATTCAGAAAACTATGAACATGGCATCCGGTCCCATCACTTCATGACAAATAGATGGGGAAACAGTGGAAACAATGAGAGACTTTATTTGGTGGCGGGGGGTGGGGGGGCGGATTCCAAAGTCACTGCAGATGGTGATTGCATCCATGAAATTAAAAGACGTTTACTCCTTGGAAGAAAAGTTATGACCAACCTAGACAACATATTAAAAAGCAGAGACATTACTTTACCAACAAAGGTCTGTCTAGTTAAAGCTATGGTGTTTCCAGTAGTCGTGTATGGATGTGAGAGTTGGACTGTGAAGAAGGCTGAGCGTCGAAGAATTGATATTTTTGAACTGTGGTGTTGGAGAAGACCCTTTAGAGTCCTTTAGACTGCAAGGAGATCAAACCAGTCCATCCTAAAGGAGATCGGTCCTGAATATTCATTGGAAAGACTGATGCTGATGCTGAAACTCCAATACTTTGGCCACCTGATGCGAAGAGTTACCTCATTGGAAAAGACTCTGATGCTGGGAGGGATTGGGGGCAAGAGGAGAAGGGGACAACAGAGGATGAGATGGTTGGATGGCATCACCGACTCAATGGACATGGGTTTGGGTGGACTCTGGGAGTTGGTGATGGATAGGGAGGCCTGGCGTGCTGCAGTCCATGGGGTCACAAAGAGTCGGACACGACTGAGCGACTGAACTGAACTGATTCTGACTGGTGTGAGGTGAGGCCTCATTGTAATTTTGATTTGCATTTTCTAATACTGAGTGCCGTTGAGCATCTTTTCGTATGATTATTAGCCATCAGTTTCTCTTCTCTGGAGATATGTCTGTTTAGGTCTTCTGTCCACTTTTTGATGGGGTTGTTTGTTTTTCTGGTATTGAGCTACATTAGCTGCTTGTGTATTTTGGTGATTAGCACTTTGTCAGTTGTTTCATTTGCTATTATTTTCTCCCATTCTGAAGGTTGTCTTTTCAGTGTGCTGCAGCGTGAGGGATCTTCATCCTGTTGTGCGGGATCTTTCCTTGTGGTGCATACACTCTCTGGTTGTGTCTTGCAGCCTCAGTTGTTGGGACGTGAGGACTCTGTATTTGTGGGGTGTGGGCTCTGGAGCAGGTGGGCTTAGTTGCTCCATAGCATGTGGGATCTTAGTTCTCTGACCAAGGATTCAACCTATATTCCCTACATTGCAGGGTGAACTTTTGGCCACTGGACCAAGGGAAGTTTCCACATTTACTTTCTATTCTTGGCTCTGAATGACTTTTCTTCATAGCATATAACACTGACTGACATCATATTGTAGATCAACTTCTTTTTTTGCTTTGGTTTGCTTTATTTTATGTCTCTCCCACTAGAATATAAGCTCCAGAGAAGTGGGACAATTTGGGGCTCATTCATCACTCTGTCTTCAGTGCCTAAAGTGTCAGACATATAAGTTTTACAATAAATATCTTCAATGGATTAATGAATGAAAGTAATTATTTAACAACTTCAAAAGAAGAGATGCACATTTGCTTTGTATCTCTGACAATGAGTGAAAAATTTGTTAATAAGTGCATAATGGAGCTCTGATAAACTAACATTTATTAAACTTAGACTAGGTTCTGGAAATACAAATAAGAAACAATTAATGCAGTCTAGATTTGAAGAACTACTGCTGGAGGAAGAGGCATATAGATAAGTGTTATGATACACAGAAGCAAAAGTTACTGTGAAACTTAAGAAGGTTCAAACCTGGTCAAAGCAGAGGAGAAATTAGAGTCAGAGAAAGACAATTAGAATTTCCAGAGGTTTCTTAAGGAGGTGATTGCTCAGTTCAGTTCAGTTCAGTCAGTCACTCAGTCATGTCCGACTCTTTGTGACCCCATGAATCGCAACATACCAGGCCTCCCTGTCCATCACCAATTCCTGGAGTTCACTCAGACTCATGTCCATCGAGTTGGTGATGCCATCCAGCCATCTCATCCTCTGTTGTCCCCTTCTCCTCCTGCTCCCAATCCCTCACAGCATCAGAGTCTTTTCCAATGAGTCAACTCTTCGCATGAGGTGGCCAAAGTACTGGAGTTTCAGCTTTAGCATCATTCCTTCCAAAGAACACCCAGAGCTAATCTCCTTTAGAATGGACTGGTTGGATCTCCTTGCAGTCCAAGGGACTCTCAAGAGTCTTCTCCAACACCACAGTTCAAAAGCATCAATTCTTTGGCGCTCAGCCTTCTTCACAGTCCAACACTCACATTCATACATGACCACTGGAAAAACCATAGCCTTGACTAGACGGGCCTTTGTTGGCAAAGTAACGTCTCTGCTTTTGAATATGCTATCCAGGTTGGTCATAACTTTCCTTCCAAGCTCAACTGAGGGCTAAAGGATCCTTAGGATTTATCTAACAGAGAATGTGGGAAAGGCTGATCTAAGAAGCAGGAGTAGGTACATATGAAAGTGCAGAGAGAGAGACTGAGAGAGTGAGAAGGAGAGTGAGACAGACAGAACGATTGACTTTAAAGACCTTCAGTGGATCTCATTCATGCCCCATTTATTCGTGAATGAAAACGGAGAGAGAGGCAGGAGATTGTGCCTTAAGACAGACAGGTAGCAGGTTTCTTGGTAAAATGAACAACAAAAAAATCTTTTTTTCCAAGAAGCTTCAGAGAACCTTATATTGACTGAAACTTGGAAATTTTTAGAACTGCTTTATGGTTCTACTACTTGAAGTTTGAAGGTGAAAACTTTGCCAACATAGATTCTTCTAGTTCTAATGTAGGGTGACACTTTTCAAAGCACTTTATTTACTCTAGATATATAATATGTTTCGAGATTTCATATAAAAAGTGTCTCTTATTATTAATCTGAAATTACATATTTGTAGCCAAGTTCTCAATGACTCAAAAATTTCAGCTGAGTCGCAGAAATTTTGGCTGCAAACACTAAGGCCAGCCTCTCCTGATATCAAAAGTAGCATGGGATCTGTAAAACCAAAGTTCTCTGTGCTGTTGTTATCGTTCCATTGCTAAGTTGTGTCCAACTCTTTGTGACCCCATGGACTGCAGCATACCAGGCTTTCCTGTCCTTCACCACCTCCCGGAGTTTGCTCAAATTCGTGTCCATTGAGTCAGTGATGCCATCCAGCCATCTCATCCTCTGTTGCCCGCCTTGTCCTGGGGGTACTGTATTGATATAAAAGTCTTATGGCTCAAGCCTCCGACTGCAGACAGCGTTATATTCCACGAATAAACCTTGTAGTGCGAGGACTAAGTGGGCCTTATGGGGATTTGAATTTGAGATTTCAGAGCTTCTAAGTATTTTAGCTGATGCTCAGACAACCACCTGATTCCTTCAGGGCTTTTTTGTTCTACCAGTGGAGGAACTCAACATAAATAATCTATGGACAAATTCTGGCTCTTGTGGTGGATTTGTTAGAATCTTTTGGAACTTACACACTTCCAGAGTTGAACTCATGCCTCCTGAACTGGCCTAGAACACTAGTGTTGACCCCTTCACAAAGATCATATTATGTGGCAACATCTCAGACATTTTTATTATATCCAGTTGGAGAAACAAAAGACAAAACCAAACTCGCTGAAAAAATTCACTGGATTGAGTACAGTTTCTCTCTCTCTTTTTTTTACTTTGGAGAGAAAGCTCTCATAGGCTTTCCAGCTGCGTATTCCTTCAGAGTTCACTGTGACCAAATTCACAAAGCTGTTTTCTGGCATTACTGATAATTATGCAAGCAGATGTACCACTGAATGCTTTGATCTTAATGGTTGTGAATTAAATCAGCTTGAGCTTTGTCAATACTTTTAAGGGGAAGTCTACAAGAAATGGTAAAGGTCTGAAGCAGTAAACCTTGCTTTTTAATACAGTTGAGTTCGAAAGTGACCTGGAGTACAGTAGTTGTCCAAGAAGGCTTTCTGTGTTGTCCAGAAGTTTATTCATGATGTCATTATCCTTGATATCAATTTTTAAAAGATGGCAGTAATAAATTACAGCAATTTTTAATTTAAAAATTTTGGCAATAAGTGATACTTGGTATTTAAGAAACAGATAGGCTTGAGGAGGCCCAGAATCTAATCCAAAGATTCAGCTATTATTTTATGTATTAATAAGTATTTCCCTTAATCATCAGCATCACCAAAAAATGTATTCATATCTGGATCTGTTTTAAGTCCTATATTTCCAGCTGTTTATGGAAATACCAGAATTACAGCATGGGGAGAAAACTCATTATTTCCTCTCCTTTTCTAGGGCAACTACTGTTTCTCAACTCTGTGGTTTCTAAGCAAAGGAATAATAAAGTTGTCAGGACACTACAGATATAAATGAGGTAGCATCTTTTCCTTTTATTTCCGAATTCATTAAGTCACTTTGGTGTGTTAATTCTTTCATACAGTGGCTCTTAAATCTGTCTTTTCCTCTTTATTCCCATGATCTTGATTCATGTTCTTACTACATTATTTGGAATTTGTGGAGGACAAAGACACTCTCAAAGAGTCTTAGACTCTTCCTAAACAGTTTAATTTCTTACTGTCTCTCTCTCTCAATCTTCTGTATATCCCTAAAATTTTAGGCTTCCTTAAATCCTATTTTGTCATGATGACCTTTACAAAAAGTTCAAGCTTTGTGTCTGACTTTATTTGTCCCCCAGTGATCCTTTATAGCTGTGACTGTTATTCCCCATTACTCTGTGGCACATATCATTCATTCCATTTTGACTTTCTCCTGCACTCTGTGCCATATCATGGCCATTCTACTCGGACACATAGAAAGAGTCCTGGACTGGGAGTCAGAAAGTGTAGGTCTTGGTTCTACTGCTGAGAATTATCTATGTGGACTCGGGCTTGCCATGCACCCTCCTTGGATTTCAAGTCAAATATAACTCCAAAAAAGTTGCTATATTGATATCAATAACATGCAAAGTAAAGACAAAGGAAAAAGATTACTTGTGATTTTGAGAAGCACTGAAAATGATGAAAGGCTAAGTTTGTAAAAATGAAAACATTCTCAAGCCTTGTGGCTCAGCTGGTAAAGAAACTGCCTGTAATGTGGGAGACCTGGGTTTGATCCCTGGGTTGGGAAGATCCTCTGGAGAAGGGAAAGGCTACCCACTCCAGTATCCTGGCCTAGAGAATTCCATGGACTCTATAGTCCTTGAGGTCACAAAGAGTCGGGCACGACTGAGCAACTTTCACTTTCATACTTTCAAGTTGTATGTATACATCATTACCTCAAAAATTTAAATCAAAGATTAATAAAATCGCAGGAAATATACTACAAAATACCATCAACGCTGGTGATATATCTTTTAGTCTCTGATAGCACATGTCAACTCAGATACTTTTATATCTACATGCATAGAAAATTTAAACCAGAAAATCAGAAAGCCTGTTCTAACTTACCTATATGGAACATTGTATCTGTCAACTGGATAAAAAGTATTCGTTTCAAGCACATACAAAACATATGAGAACTGACCCTGTGCTGTAACATAAAATTAGTCACAACAAATTTCAAAGGATTGGCAACATAAATGCCATGTCATCTGATCACATGCATTCTAAGTCACTTCAGTCCTGTCCGACTCTTTGTGACCCTATGGACCATAGCCTGCCAGGCTCCTCTGTCCATGAGATTCTCCAGGCAGGTAATACTGGAGTGGGTTGCCATGCCCTTCTCCACGGGATCTTCCTGACCTAGGGATCAATCCCCGTGTTTCGTAGTCTTTTGCATTGGCAGGTGGGATCTTTACCACTAGTACCACCTGGGAAGCCCGAAAATGAGGAAAGATGATAAAAATCAACAAAACCAGAAGTTCGTTTTTTTGAAAAATACTAATGAATTAGATGAAATTCTGACAATGTTAATTAAGAAAAAAATGGTGAAAATTACAAATAAACATTATTAGGAATGAAAAAGGGACAGATGTTATGCAAATTAAGACATATTATAAATAACCTATGGCAAAATATTTGAAATCCTAGGAGAAGTAAATAAACTATAGAAAAATACAACTTCTGAAACTGACCCCAGGAATTCAGTGTACAACTAATTATATAATCATTAAAAAAGTTTCATTAGAGTTTAAAATTTTTCTCACAAAGGAAAAATCATGATCAGATGATGTTATGGATAACTTATACTAAATTTTTAATAAAAAGATAATTCTAAACATTATAAACTCTTGAAGACAAAAAGATCATTCTCCAGCTAATCTAAAGAGACTAATATTACCTTGATACTGAATACCAGGCAAAACTATTAAAAAGTACTAGGGCAATCTCATTATTAAACACAGACATAAAATAATAGCAAATGAAATCAAGTGATGTATAAAAGATATAATCATGACCAAAATAGGTTTACCTTAATGATAGTCTAATATCAGTTAAATAAATGATCACATTAACAGAGTAGGGAAAGTCAAATGTCACATCACTAAATAGGTTTAAAACAGCATTTGGTGAAACTTAATATCCATTTTAAATAAGAATTCTTAACAAACTGGCAATAAAAGAAACTTTCCTTATTCTCATGCAAGAAGCTACAAAATCCTATAGGAAGCATCATTTTAACTGTGAAATATTTGAAAGCATTCCCTTTCATATCAAGATAAAGTCAAAAATTGTTTACATAAAAAACTCTGAAGATTCTATAGAAATTTTCTTACAGTTAACATGAATTTAGCATCATTGCTAGGTATAAAAGCCACATACTAAAGTTCATTGTTAGATATAATAACTATGTAATAGTCTGTGAGCACCGAAGAACTGATGCTTTTGAATTGTGGTGTTGGAGAAGACTCTTGAGAGTCCCTTGGAGTGCAAGGAGATTCAACCAGTCCATCCTAAAGGAAATCAGTCCTGAGTGTTCATTGGCATGACTGATGTTGAAGGTGAAACTCCAATACTTTGGCCACCTGATGTGAAGAGCTGACTCATTTGAAAAGACCCTGATGCTGGGAAAGACTGAGGGCAGGAGGAGAAGGGGATGACAGAGGATGAGATGGTTGGATGGCACCACCGACTCAATGGACATTGATTTGGGTAAACTCTGGGAGTCGGTGATGGACAGGGAGGCCGGGCATGCTGCAGCCATGGGGTTGCAAAGAGTCAGACATGACTGAGTGACTGAATAGTCTGTGAGGATTAAAATGAATAATGTGTATACAGCACTTATCATTTAAAACTCAAATGACAAAATTGCTATTAATATTTTAAAAGTTGTATCCCTATACATTGGTGAAAAGCAGAAAATATAATTTCAAAATATTATGTTAGTCTGGGTTTCTTCAGAATCAGAGCCTAAAACCAGGGTTTTTGTGCAGTTAGGTAAACTCCAGGAGATAGTGAAAGACAGGGAAGCCTGGCATGCTGCAGTCCATGGGGTGGCAAAGAGACAGACGTGACTTAACGACTGAACAAGGACAACAAGGTAAGTTGAGAACCTGATTCCACGTGGCAGTTGTGACACATGTGGGGATGACTAAGAAAGGAATGAAAGCCCAAGATATAAGTCTGTGTTATTCATCTGGCCATGTGGGTTCTGGAGAGCTTGTGAAATCCATCTCAGAACTGTCCTCCCAGGGTAGGACAGGGAGAAGCATTTATCCACAAACTTCTGTCTACCAGTGTTCAAGGATGGACTCAACAAGGACTAACTCTCTTGCACTTTCTGATGCCTACAGAGGAACATGATGAGTTAAGCATGTTCTTAGCAGGGTTGTGCATTAGAAAAATGTACATCAATGGGTTAATACATTCTCATGTATCCCAAGGGCTTTCCTGGTGGCTCAGTGGTGAAGAATCTGCCTGGAGATTCCTTAGATGTGGGTCAATCTCTGGATCAGGAAGATCTACTGGAGAAGGAAACAGCAACCCACTCCAGTATTCTTGCCTGAGAAATCCCATGGACAGAGGAACCTAGAGGGCTACAGTCCATGCGGTGGCAAAGAGTGGGACATGATTAGCGACTAAACTGTATCCATACAAACAGAGTGCTACTCAGTACTGAAAATACATGACCATCCCTATGTATATGTATAAGCATCAGCATCAGTGTGGATAAACAGCAAAACTTCATGTTAGGGAGAAAAACATGTTAAGGAGAAAGAAAAGAGTAATGTACACAGCATGATTAATTCCTATAAAGTTAAAGCCTAAAAATATGTTATTTAAGAAAAACCTACATAAGTGATAAAACTATAAGAAAAACAAAGATATGATATATATGAATTCAAGGTATTTCTATTCCATAAGGGCTTTTAAACTAATGTCATTTTTTCTCCCCTTACTCTTTAGTGCTAAATACATGGGATTTTATATTATCATTGTTTAAATTGTTGAGATTTGTTTAATGTACCATTTTATGAAACGTTTCAACATGATAATAAAAAAAATAAAAGTTTCAGTGACAGAGTGTTCTCATAAATAATTCTAGACATGTCTACTTTATAAACTATTTCTTTACATGAAGCTGAAGTATTCAGCACTTATTCTTTATTTGGTCTATAAAATTTCATTGAAAATCAAATCCTTCTTATACATGACAGCTTTTTAAGTACTCCAAGACGGTTGTCTCTCTTTAGGTTTCTTCTGTTCCAAAAATCAACCATCCTTAAATCATGTTTCTAGCACATCACCATTTTGGCTACCTTCCCCTAGACACGCAGCCAGAACTGAGTACAACATTCCAATTTGTTCTGGCCAGTGAAACGTCTGATGGGACTATTAACTTGTTTGGGACACCACGTTTATTGACGTAGCCTAAAATTGACCTAGGTTTTTGAAGCCCTGTACACCTCATTTATTTAAATTGGACTCCTCATTATTTCAAACCTTTAAGTCTTTTTCATACAAAGTATATGTAATAAGATTTTCTCATCCTATACTTGTGAGGTTAATTAAAAAAAAAACAACAACTATGTTTAGGACTTCACATTTACCTCTGCTGTTACCCTGGAACTTGGTTACCTTGTTGTGACTTGTTGAGATCTTTCCGTCCTCTTTCTGACATCCATGTGCTTTTCTTTGTAGTTCTGTATCATCAGATTTGATAAGCAGTCATTTGATTAAACAAATATTATTTAAAGTTGCCGTGTATGCGGCAATGTGCTAGGTAATGGAGATTCACCCCAGAAGTTAATAAAAACATTCAAATGGAGATATCCAGAAGTAAAGACTTCTCTCTAAGTAGTCAGTCTACTCAGGATCAAAACCTCTTGATGTCTGATAAAAATTGGCATGTAGATTTACAATCCATATTTCCCTATCACTTTCCCTTAAAATTTTTCTCTGTTCTCAGAGTGAACTCTCATGTCTTTGGTGACAAGACCTAAATCTATACCTTCAGCCTTGATTGAATTTTCATCTGTGATTGACTTGTCTGTTTTGCTACTTCAACTTCCTCAAAGCAAAGCTATATGCAGGATTTTCTTTATGTGCAAACCTGTCCCTTTCCATTGGTTATTATCCATATTTATTCATGGCTTTTACATCCTCTCGATGTTCATTCCTGATCAACTTGAAGTCATTGTTTTTTAATTTTAAAAATCATGTTGATTTTTCCCCTAGTATAGATGAATGTAGGGATTTCATTATTTTTAAAAAGAGGAAATGAACAGTGTGATGGTCCAAATAAAAATTAAATAACCTATAACTTCAGCATCCAGAAATGAGCATGGTTATACTGATGTTTATTCACCTAGTCATTGTTCTGTGCATTAGAGAAACACATTATTCACTTACCCGAATAAGTAAAAGTTTTAGTATATAGCTAGAGAATAATCACAGAAGGAACTATCTGTGTAACTGTCACTCACATTAAGAAGCAGGTTATTGCAAACAACTAGATGACCCTCAAATGCTTTTTCTATGAATATCTTCTCCCCCTCTCCAAACATTTCTATTCTGACTTAGAGTATTATATAGTTTGTTTTGCATGTTTTTTAAACATTTATTTAAGTGAAATATGTAGTCTTCTGTGTGTGGCAAGTTATTTTGTCCCATGTTATATTTGTGAGATATATTCACATTATATGTGGGACAGTGGTTTATTCATTTTCATTATTGTGCAGCAGTCCATTGAATGAATATGCCACAATTATTTGTTCCCTCTAGTGTTGATTGGAGAAGGCAGTGGCACCCCACTCCAGTACTCTTGCCTGGAAAATCCCATGGACGGAGGAGCCTGGTGGGCTGCAGTCCATGGGGTCTCTAAGAGTCGTATACGACTGAGCGACTTCACTTTCACTTTTCCCTTTCATGCATTGGAGAAGGAAATGGCAACCCACTCCAGTGTTCTTGCCTGGAGAATCCCAGGGACGGGGAAGCCTGGTGGGCTACCGTCTATGGGGTCGCACAGAGTCGGACACGACTGAAGCAACATAGCAGCAGCAGCAGTGTTGATTAGCATTTGAGCTCTTTCAGAATGAGATAAGCGTGAATAGGGCTTCTATGAACATTTTTGTGTATGTGTACATGTATTTTCTTTGAAAAAGGCCTTAAAATGGAGTTGGTTAATAGAACATACTTATAACCAACTTTTAGAACCCACCAGAAGTCTATGAGAATTTTAGGTGTCTCACATTCTCATCAACATTTAGTTTTACCAGTCTTATTTTCCCCACCCCAACTGGTACATGTTGACATCTTCTTGTGGTTTGGATTTACATTTTCCTGAAGTGTCAGAATGTTAAGCTTCTTTTCATTCAGATGTCTTCTTTTGTGTACTAAGTCCCTATAAATATCTTTTCCCAACCAGTTATTTACCTTTTTCTCTCTTAAAGGATCCTTTAATAAATAGAAGTTCTAAATTCAGATGTCTTTCCCTTTCGCATTAGTGCCTCATGTGTTCTAGTTGAGAAATTTTGCTTACCTCAAAGTATAGGAGACGGTCTCCCATAGTTTCTTCTGGAGCCTTCCTTGTTTTATCTTTCACCTTTGGATCTATGATATACTGACTGATTTCTGTATGTAATATGAAGCGTATTTCCTTTTACAATATCTAGACCCAGAATAATTGATTGGAAAATGACCATTATTTCTCCACTGCTTTGCATTGCTACCTTTGTCATGAACAAGCTTTATATATATTTATGCAAGTGTAAGTGTGTTGATGGACTGACTATTATGTTCTGTTAGTCTAGGCATCTACTCTGTTGGCAATACCAAGCTCTCTTAATTACTAGAGTTTTAGAATACATCTTGGCATCTGTTAAAGTACTTTAATTCTGTTCCTCAAGATTTTCTCCGCAAACTTTTGCCATTTACATTTTTACTTTCTTTTAGAATTAGTTTGCCAATGTCTATGCAAAATCTCACAAAAAATAACAACAGCAGCAACAACAAAACCCCACTTCCTGAATTTTGACTGTGGAGAGATTTAAATGGAAAGATCAATTTAAGGAGAATAGATATCTTTATTATATCTTCATTATATATTAACTTACTTTATTCCTCTGATTATTTAAATCAGGGGGCGATGAACTACAACCCATGGACTAAATACAGTCTTCTGCCTCTTTCTGCAAATAAAGTTTTATTGGCACACAGCCACAGCTGCCTATTCACGTATTATCTATTTCTGAATTGGCATTACAGGGCAGAGCTGGCCAACTGTGACAGAGACTATCTAGCCTATAAAGGTTAAAATATTTATTATAGGATCCTTTATAGAAATATTTGATGCCTCCTCATTTGGATACTGCTTACTTTTTTCGCATGATATTATTCTGTTTTTTTCTATGTGGAAATGCTTTGCATATTTTCTTAGATTGACTCCTAGAAATGTAGTGTATTTGAATGCTGTTGTAGATGATATCATTTAAAATTTCACTTTCTATTCTTGATGTTTAGAAAAATACCACTAATTTTTATATATTGACTTTGTACCCAGTCTGTAGACTCTTTTTGATATTCTATCACACAGTCCTGTGAGTTGTTTTCTCCTTTGCTAGTTCTCATATATCTTTATTAAATTGGTGACAGTGGGAATCCTTGTTTTGTTACTGATAAGAGAGGGAAAGCTTTCAACATGTCACTATTATGTAGGGGATTTGCTGTAATTTTTTCAAATAACTTTTTATCAGATTAAAGAAGTTTTCTTCTATTCCTTGTTTACAATGAGCTTTTATTATGAATTGTCGAATTTTATTAAAAAATTTCTCTGCATTTATTTTCTCATATCATATATGAGATATCCATATGATTTTATTCTTTTTTCAATTAATGTAGGAAGTTATATTGATAAGTTTTGAAATGACAAACCTCACTTTGCTGAAATAAACCCAATTGGTTGTGATATATTATTTTTGTGTTTTTTTCAAATAGTTTATATAAATATATATATATGTGGCAATTAGAATTATTTCTTTTCTTATGAGATTTGATATCAAGTTTATGATACCTCAAAAAATGAGTTGCAAAGTGTTATTTTTATTGTTCTCTTGAATAATTTATTTAAGATTGGCATTATTTCTTCCTTAAATATTTATATAATTTATTTATAATATCATCTATACATGGAATTTTCTAAATGGAAGGATTTAAATGAACTAAAATATTTTATAGCTATAAGAATTTCTACTTTCTTTAAGATGCATAAGTTGGTGACAGAACATTGCTTCTTCTGCAACAATTAGAAAAACCTGAATAAATTAAAAATTATATATATATAAATTATATATGTATCAATTATGTATAAAAGCCATCAGATAATTGTGTGTAGAGGTCTAGAGGAATCAGTTTCCAGAGAATGAAGAGACCTTCTAGATGGGAAAATTTGGCAAACACCTTTCTCTCTGGGGGCTTTTATCAAGTCTGATCATGAGCTGAAGTTTTAATACAGACCAGCAGACCCTGCTGCGGTAAAGAGAAATCATGAGATCTCCATAGATGGATGGCATAGCTACTTGGAATTTGGATGAGTCCTAATGCAGAACTTTTCTCCTTTGCTTTTCGTTTCTCTTCTTTTCACAGCTATTTGTAAGGCCTCCCCAGACAGCCATTTTGCTTTTTTGCATTTCTTTTCCACGGGGATGGTCTTGATCCCTGTCTCCTGTACAATGTCATGAACCTCAGTCCATAGTTCATGGACTATCTATCATAGTTCTATCTATCAGATCTAGTCCTAGCATATTGAAAAGCAGAGACGTTACTTTGCCAACAAAGGTCCATCTAGTCAAAGCTATGGTTTTTCCAGTGGTCATGTATGGATGTGAGAGTTGGACTGTGAAGAAAGCTGAGCATCAAAGAATTGATGCTTTTGAAGTGTGGTGTTGGAGAAGACTCTTGAGAGTCCCTTGGACTGCAAGGAGATCCAACCAGTCCATTCTAAAGGAGATCAGCCCTGGGTGTTCTTTGGAAGGAATGATGCTAAAGCTTAAACCCCAGTACTTTGGCCACCTCATGCGAAGAGTTGACTCATTGGAAAAGACTCTGATGCTGTGAGGGATTGGGGGCAGAAGGAGAAGGGGACGACAGAGGATGAGATGGCTGGATGGCATCACCAACTCGATGGACGTGAGTTTGAGTGAACTCCTGGAGTTGGTGATGGACAGGGAGACCTGGCGTGCTGTGATTCATGGGCTCGCAAAGAGTCGGACATGACTGAGCGACTGAACTGAACTGAATATTTCTCTGCCATATTCCTCCACTGGACCATCTCTAGGGTTATATAGCAGGGAGACTGGGACTGAAATACTCAATAAACACTATTTCTGTGTCTCAATACTTTGAAGCCAAATTCTGCAAGATGGAGAGGTTTATTAGGAACACAGAAGAGCTCACACCTTTGTTTAAAGTGGCAACACAAATCTCACTCAGCTCAGTTCCTAATTATTTCAAAACGATCTGCTTCTCCTCGTGTCTGCTTGATGAGGGAAAATGTGTGCATTATGTACATATATCTAATAGTCTGCACCTGCTCAGTTTCAGACTCTCAATCCATTGCCCCTCCAGCCTCACCCACTCTTGGCGACCATATGTCTGTTCTCTATGTGAGTCTGCTTCTGTTTCCTAGATAAGTCCGTTTGGTCAGATTTTAGATTTCACATAAGAGTGACATCATATGGCATTTGTCTTTCTTTGATTTTTCTTAAGATACTTTTGAAAGTAGAAATAATTATTCATTTTTTGACCTAGATATCTTTGGGTCCATTATTCAATCGGCCACAATATTTAATTCAATTGAGAACTTCTTTGCAATATGTTAGAGTTGCTTTCTTAACATACCCTCACCAGAATTAATTTCTATCTTAAAAAAATATTTGTAATTTTATACATGAAAAATAATATCATGAAGTTATTTAATTTATATTTCTTTTAAATACATGTTTATGCATTTGTTTTGGTCACATTTTTCTTACATTGTCTATTCATGTCTCTTGCCTGTTTTTCTACTGGATTAATAGAAATTTTCTCAGTTAATTTAAATAACTCTTATAGGGAAATTATATTTAGCCTCTATTTACAATAAACTTATTGGGCTTTTTTCTTAATTATTTGTCTTAATTTGGTTCATAGTAGTTTGTAAACAAAGGTATATTTAAATCTATTTTCCTTTGTGAATTCTTCTATTATTTGCTTTAATTATTCACCTCCAAAAGAGAGATTTACCTATCTTGCCTTATAGTTGTTTTCATGATTTCATGCATTTTTGAATAGGAACATCTTTCATACATGTGAATTTGATTTCACACATATCTTTAAGATGAAAACTCCTCAGAGGGCAAGGTCCAAATTGTCATCATATTTTTATCTCTTAACATAGAGTACTTGGAGTGACAGGGACATAATAACCTGCAGTTGAATAAATGTGTACAGAATAAAGTTGTCTGTGCACTTCTTTCTTCAGCTACTTTGTGTCTGTATCTCTGCTTTTCCCTATTCTTGAGGTCCTGTGTGTTTGATGAACGTGTGGTTGAATCCTCCTGGTGTCTTCCTTTTATAATTAATATAGTCATTATAACATTACAAATTTACCTGATGTAAGCTATATAACTGACTTTGCCAGTCATTTTGTGGTATAAGCGGTTGCGAAGTATGTAGGGAAAAACAAAGTAGAGATGAGAATGTGTGGAGAATGCCTTTATAGTTCTCCCCAAGGCAGATTTATGGTATGTTAATGAAGCTAAATCTCAGACCCTTTACTTGCAATGTGTTTATGTACTCATATATTTTTGTAAAATTTACACAAGGGAGGTATGTTAACCACATCTGGTTAAAACAACTGTCTCTTTACATCCCAGCTTTTATTCTTTTATACTTCTTGTATTTGGTGGTTTGGATAGTAGCAGACACTTTTAGTAGTAATGCCTTCAGTTCAGTTTAATGGAATGTGTTGTTGTTTAGCTGCTAAGTTGTGTCCAGCTCTTTGAGACCCATGGACTGCAGCCTGCCAGACTCCACAGTCCATGGAATTTTCCAGACAATACTGGAGTGGGTTGTTATTTCCTTCTCCAGTGGATCTTCTGACCCAGGGAACAAACTGGCATCTCCTGCATTGACAGGCGGATTCTTTAATGCTGAGCCACCAGGGAAGCCCTTTAATGGTGTGTGTTTATGTTATGTGCAGTCACTTGTGCGTCAGTAAATCATTACTGGCTGATCTGACGTGGGATTGCACCTTGGAATGCTTTCCTCCATGACCAATCAGTTGATACTATGACAACAAGGTATAAGACCAGAGGACTAGGAAAAGTGGTTTTGAAGGAAAAAATAGGATTGGGAATATATAAATTATAAACTCATCACTGGAAATCCTAGCCTTACAACTCTAGTATAATAGAAAATTTGACATTACTTTTACATTGACCTTAATGACTTATAAAGCTAAAAAAACTGATCAATACTAAGAAATTTTATTCCTCTTTGCAAATTTACAAAAAAGACAACTTATTCTGTATAGAAAATTGTATGACAGTGTTGTTATATAATGAAGAGATGATAAAAAGTGTAGTCACAAAATATACGAAATATATCAGGTAGTTAATTACTAAAGAATATTGCATTTTCCGATGTTTGTGGTATTTCTCAGCCTTTTAAAATTTGTTTTGATGTCTTTTCAACATTCTGAATAGCTCCCAACATTTGTACCGAAGTTTTTCATTTGTAACTATGCATTTTTTGTCTTAGAGAGGGCCTTCCCAAATCACAGAAACTTTGAACCTCATAAAACTTGTGTTTGCCCTTATGCCACGTTATTGACTAAGAAAAATTCGTGGATAATTGTCCCCATTAGTGAGCCAAAGTCCTTGGATCTGCAAAGTCAATAAACTTTAAATCACTCAAATCACATGAGACTTCTGTTTCTAGTAACCATAGTGCTCCTTTCTCTTTGGGGGCGGGATAGGAGGACAGGGAGGAAGACCGAAATTTTGGCGGGTGAAACTGCTTACCTGATCCTGACAGTGACAAAGATTGCCAGCCTCTCAGGCTGGGATGGTCTCATCAATAACCCCGTGTTGAACTATTAGCACTGTCAGCTTCCTCTTAAGAGATGACAATTCAAGGGTAGCTTTCTTCACCCAGTGAAACTCCCTCAATCAAAATTTAATTGGGAGGAGGAGCAAGACTGCATATTTCTGGCAACAAGAACTGGCTGCATATTACTTTCAATCCACAGAGCTCCTTGTACTTATTTTTGCATGACTGTGAAAGAGATCCTCCGCAGAAGCCCTTGACTTGCTGGTACAAGAGCTGGGGCAGGGCTTGTACCCTTTGCCTTTGAAGGGAGTGGCTGTGATGCTGGGAACAAGAAGGTTACAACAACTGTGCCTGTACACTCTCACAAGTGATGCCTGATTAAAAATAATAACAATAATCACATGCCCATATTTGTTTGTACATGCGTTATCTTTGTAGGATGGGCAGAAAGGTATTGCTGGCTGAAGGTATTAGAAATGAAAGCCAGCTCTTAAGCTCCGCCCTCACTTGGTAACAGGAGGAAGGTTGCAATGGACTCTCTTTAGGGGTTGTGAGGATCATTCAGTCCTGAAAGCAGAGTTGAAATTTTTTGGCCCTAATGCAAATAGAATAGATGTCTAGAGAGTATCACATAACTTCTGGTATTATTATTATTATTTTTTAATTACATGAGTTGAAGAGCAATCACAATGCAAGTAGAAGCTTATTTGAGTTCTAGCTGCTCAGATGGTGTCATTTCTACAAACATTTACAAAAATCTGTTACTGAAGGATTTAAGTTTTTTGTGTTTACATATTTATGCTATTATTTTGAAAGTAAAGGGATGAAAATCTGCTTCATAAGTTTCTATTTCTCTTAAGGATCATGCTCTCTTATTGCTATTGGGCAACTTTTTGACTAACATCGATTAGTTTTATTTTTTTCTGCTGTAGAAAGAACAGAGCTCCCATTTGGGGGTGAAACAGGGAGAAAGCATCTCAGTTGGCCTTTTACTAAATCCTTTTCTCCTTACCTCCACTTCTAAATCACCTAGAGAATTAAAAAAAAAAGCTTGTTGGCCACTTAACTTAATGAAACTGTTAATAGCTAATGCAAGAACCTTGCCTCTGTGTGCTCTAGATACATATATGAATAGAACTGCTCTGGGTTCACACCTGCCCTGAATGTCAGGGTAATCCATGTCAGTCAAGGACCGGCTTTAAAATCCTCATTCTCAGAAAACTAAATTAAGAAGTGCTGACAAGAGATGGCACAGGAGCAAGCTGTCTGGGGGTCTAGAGATCAGCCACAAAATTGCCTGGTTAAAAATAAACTCTCCATTTTTCTTTTAAAGAAGTCTGTCATTTGTGTCAAAGGGGATCCTTGTTGGCTTGATTACAATTATTATGATTTTCTTTAAAGCAACATGGATGTAAAAGAGGCAGTAGTTCTTTGTCTCTTAAGTTACCCCATTTTAGGAATTGGTTATGTTAGTTATCATGTATGGTTGTTCTAAATCTGTATTTTTCAACTGGGATTGATTCTGTTGCCCAGGGAACACTTGACTGTATGTGAGCCATTTTTGACTGGGAGATGAGACGAGACGGTGAAATTCAGCATCTGGTAGACGGGTGGACAGCTTCGTCTCTGTTGGCCATCCTATTAGGGGGTAGTCTAGTGGTGGTTTCACAGTAATCAGTCAGGTTGGTGTAAAACCTTTCTGAGCTCAGGACAAATAAGTGTATCTGTAATGTTTATAAGTTTCATAAATGGCCTAGAAGTCATTGTGTCCCCTGTATTTGCTATTATGCAAAAATCTTGTCTACCACCACCAAGTAAATATTTGCTGTTTCAATTTGTTATCCTACCTGATAAATTCTCAGTTTAGAAATCACAGATGCTATTATCTAACAATTTTTGACAGCCTATTTGGATAACTAGAAGCCATTTTGTGGAATTGATTGAAATGCCTATAGAATACATAATCACTGTTAATGTTAAGAGAAATTTTGAGTAAATTAATAAAAGTATTTTCAGTTAGAGATCCATTATTAAATTTGAATCACACAGATACACTCAACCCACTCCATAGATCTCTCCATTATGCTTAGATCTTGAACAAAATCTAATTTATTTCAAATATGGAACCATTTCTGAGTTTTGCAACTATAGTGAGATTTCAGAAGAAAACTAGAAAGATAATCATGACACTAGAAATTGGTCCTGTAATAAAGAGACTAAATAAATGAGAAATATTCATTCTATAAAATTTAAAAGTGATATGAAGTCATTTAATGAGTGTGGAGGACTATCATAAAGGACAAAAATAAACTAATACCTATTGCTGTAGAAGGCAGAGCAAAAAGAAGGGGATAATTTATAAATTAGAAGGGAATATTTCCAAGAGTGAGATAGTCGAATGTTGTTGTGTGTTACTGAAGGAAAAAATTTTAAATCTAGAGTTTCTAAAAATAGGAACATTTAACTTATGTTCAACAGTTCAGCTCTTTTAATGGCAGCCTGTATTAGTTTCCTACAGCTGCTATATTGGATAATCACAAATCAGTTGGCTTTAGCCAATAGGAATTTTCCCCTTACCATTCTGGAGGCCAGGAATCTGAACTCAGAATCACTGGGTCAAAATTAAGCTGTGGATAGTGTCACGCCTCCTCTTGAGGCTTTCGGGAAGAATCCTTTCATTTTCTCTTCTAGTCAACATCCCTTGGTTTATGACCACATCATTCTAATCTTTAAGGCTGTCATCTTCAAGTTGGTTTTGCTGTGTCTTGTCATACCTTTTCATGTGTGTGTGTGTGTGTGTGAAATTTCCGTCTGCTTCCCTTTTATGAGGATGCATGACATGGCATTTAGAGCCAACTCGGATAATCCACAATATAGTCACATCTGCAAAGACCTTTTTTCCAAATATGGTAACATGTATGGATTCTAGGGATTAGGATTTAGACTTAGTATTTTTAGGGGTGAGGTTTTGGTTGTTTTGTTTTGTTGTTTTTTCCAGCCTACACACAAATCGAGGGAGAAACTGATAAGAGTGCTTCAAGAACACTTCCAGCGTTACGGTTTTGTAATTTAAAGACTATGACCTTTGGCAATTTACTTTCCCCTCTCTTAGCCTTGGTTTTCTTACAAAGTGAGCTTAATACTGGTATGTAGGCCAATAAGATTGTTCTGAAGATTAAATGACTTAACACAATTAGAGGAGTGACTAGTACTAAGAAGTCTCAATCAGTGTCAGCTGTCATTACTTGTTGGCACTGTCTGTGTTGATATTATCATAAAAGAAGGATTAAGTGAGATGATAATTGGGCACCTACTTGGTGGCCTATTATATAATCCATGTTTCTTTACTCGTGCACACTTGGTCACTCAGTCGTGTCCGACTCTTTGTGACTCAGTGGACTGTAGCCCACCAGGCTTTTCTGTGTATAGGATTTTCCAGGCAAGAATACTGGAGTGGGTTGCCATTTCTTCCTGCAAGGGATCTTCCTGACTAAGGGATCGAACCTGAGTCTATTGTGTGTCCTGTATTGGAAGGTGGATTCTTTAACCCCGAGCCACCTGGGAAACCCACACATTTCTTTGCTATTACATTATTCTGTCTTGACATGTTTAATAAAGTCAAGTCTTGACTTGGTATCCAAAGAATATATTTGATCAGCTTTGTCGAATTTATCAAACATTGTCTACTATCAGGACAGACTAAGCTACACCCCAAAACTGAGACAGCAACTCAGAAATCAAGTCTTACAAATGTTTCCATTAATAATAAAAGCCTTAGGAGTAGTAGAGATGACCACATGATCAGAGAAGGAATTATCTGATACTCTAAAAATATTGGAGTCACCTCTCCAACTTTTTACGAACGTAAGTAATATCTCAAACTTTTAAGTTGTAGCACATATCCTTTCCTGCTAAATTGAGTACCATCCTTACAAAACGTGACTTGTTTAATATCAGTCTTCATTCAGGTTGGCCTTTGTACTTCTAAAACTTTAGACTGTCCTTTCCCCCCTCCCCATTATTACTGTAGAATAAGCACAACTGATGTGTTAGTAAGAAAGCAGCATATTGTGTACAAAACCTTTTCTAGTCAAAGGTTTGTTGCCTAGTTGCCAAGTCTGTCTATCTCCTTTGTGACTCCATGGACTGCAGCCTGTCAGGCTCCTCTGTCCATGGGATTTCCCAGCTAAGAATACTGGAGTGAGTTGCCATTTCCTACTTCAGGGGATCTTCCTGACCCAGGGATCAAACCCACATCTCCTGCATTGGCAGGCAGATTCTTTACCACTGAGCCACCAGTCAAAGGTCTTACTAGGTCTTATAAATTGTGACATTCTGTGTTCACACATACATTTTAGGTGTCATCATTTTGAAGACAAAACCACTATGCCTACTACACATACTAATTGGTAGGGCCTAATTTCTTTCAGGGGCTACATTAGGCCAATGACAGAGTCATTGATTGACTAGACTAAAAATAATATTAATTTATTTTTATTATTAATATGATTTAAAAAACAAGATTTCCAAAATGTCATGTGCACCAATGGAAATAAGACTTTCTTTTTTTTTTTTTTCCTGTGCATTTCACCAAAGAATACCATTTGTCTCTCCAGAGAAATGGCAATCTCTAGACTTTTTGCTATTTGAAATACTATTAGGTTAAACAATATGAAATTGCTGTTTTTGCAGGTCATAAAAGGTTGAATATGGTGGTTTCATATTGTACAAGGTGAACTACCCCTGTGAAAAAGGAGCTCAATTTTCCAGAGCTATTAAATGAAAGTAGCTAGATGAAACATTCAAGTATATAGGGAAAATTTTGCATTTTCACGTTACTTGTATTTCTCCTAAAAAATATAAACTAAGTCTTCTTTCACATCCTTGACTTTAGTGTCAGTGATTATGGGAACATACATTATTAAAAGAAGGGAAATGAGCAAAAGAAATTCATAGTGGAGAAACTAGGTAAATAGAAAGCAATGAAAAATGCAGATTGTTACAAACTTTGTAATCATTTCTGTTTGACAGTTTTTATCTCTTTAAATGTTTATCTTCTTACTCATTTTTATTTCATTTTTATGTGTCTCATCAAGTTGGATATCACTCAATGTTTAGCTCTTTGGTGTCTGAACATGGAAAGCAGATTGCCCTGGCACTTTTATGTACTGTAGAAAAGGAAAGTCATTTTCATTTATTGAGATTTATTATTTGAATATGTTTTCCAATATAGCAAAGCACACCTACAAAATTTAATGTACATGCATATGCAAGTACACTATTCTAGCATCGCATCAGATAAAATTTTATACTTCCTGTAGGAGAAAATGCAGAGTCAAATAGATGCAAATACTTTTCCCTTCTCCCTGCCACCATCTTCTTAGTGATCAGTGATATGGTATTATATGGTATGAAATAGAAAGGTATTATATTTTCCACAAAACCCTCCAAAATATCCATTCATCACTTTTGGGGCTGGAGATTGTTCTGGAATGGTAAGTAGTTGAGAAGATGCCAGATCTCTAGTGGAAGAGTTTATTACATTCTGGGAATGTTTGATGACTTAAGGAAGGAGAATGACTGTGGAGTTAGGCATACAGATCTATTATTATGGATTTCACAAAGTTAAATTTTATGTTCATATGATTGTTTTTATATTAAATTTCTGATTTTCTTTTATCAATGTAGCTTCGCCATTAGAAATTTCACATAAAGAAATACATTAGCTTGCCATTGATCACCTCCCTGAATTCTTATCACAAGCTTTTTTTTTCTATCAGAATTGCCAGAATTCTTATGATCTAGTTGGCAACTTCATGTCATACCTTTGTAATGCATTGCATTTTGGGGTGGATGCAAATGAGTAAGTTTAGACCACCTCTTAATTTAAAAAGCAACCTTACTCTGAGTCAGCATGTGTACTGCATACAATAAAAAGCGAATGAAAAAAGGAAATGACTGTGGTTCAAGAATTAGTGAAAAATGTTAGTTTTATTATCTGTGTACACTTTTGTTTTATACCACAGCCATCACTGTAGCACAAGGGTACTCAGATGAAGATGGGATTCAAGCTCAGAGATACTGGGAAGGAATGTCCATTTTTCCATTTCTTTCTTAGTGGCTTGACAGATGTGTCAGAGTGATTAAAAAGGTAGATACGAAACAATAAATCAGTTAGCTAGTTAATTTATATGATACTTTCTGTAGGCAAAGAAACATTGGAGATGTTTTTGGAGAATCAAAAATCTTGACTTCCTTGAAAATTACATGAGAAGCAGGAAAGTGGGTGGAGATGAAACAAGATTGGTCATGAGTTTATATTGTGGAAACTGGCTGATGAGTACATGAGGGTCCCTTATTCTCATCGCTCTAGTTGTGCATATGGTTGAATTTTCCCTTAATAACGTGTTTTCAAATCCCAGGATTTAACTATTTCCCAGCAGGAGTTTATATTTTAAGTATGGAAGTAAGAATGTTCATTGTGCACCAATACAGCAGGTTCTGCTTTTCATGTGTGTGCATGCATGCTAAGTCGCTTCAGTCGTGTCCAACTCTGTTCGACCTTATGGACTGTAGCCCACCAGACTCCTCTGTCCATGGGATTCTCTAGGCAAGAATACCGGAGTAGGTTGCCATTCCCTCCTCCAGGGGATCTTCCCAACTTAGGGATCAAACCTTCATCTCTTACGTGTCCAGCATAGGCAGGTGGGTTCTTTACCATGAGCGCCACCTGGGAAGTCCCCTTCATTTCACAATATTTCCTATTTCCATAAAATCTTGATTTCTGCATTTTTCTTTGGCTAGGTCATAAACTTTCCCAACAGGTAAGTATCTTTAATGTTTCTAACTCTGCTTTCTCTACACTGTCAGGGTGATTTATCATGAGAGGTCAAAGGTAATAAAAATCACAAATAAAGAAGCAAGAGGGTTATGCTAAGGTATAGACTAAAGAGAACAGAAGGAATGAAAATTTGGATTAAAGTCATTCTGAGTTACTGGGTTCATTTTTTCCCGCCTGTAGCAATTTAAAGGCCCATCCTGTTTGATGGTCACTAATTTGGAATCTCAGGATGCTTTAGGAGCTTCCTGGGTGTAGTATCTGTGTGTGTTAAGTGGCTTCAGTCATGTTTGAGACCCCATGGACTGTAGCCCGCCAGGCTCCTCTGTCCATGGGATTCTCCAGGCAAGAATACTGGAGTGGGTTGCCATTTCCTTCTCCAATGCATGAAAATGAAAAGTGAAAGAAAAGTCGCCCAGTCGTGCCTGACTCTCAGTGACCCCATGGACTGCAGCCTACCAGGCTCCTCTGCCCATGGGATTTTCCAGGCAAGAGTACTGCCTAAAAATAAGATGATTGCCTTGAAATCATGTAAAATGGTCATGGAGAACTGGGATTGATCTTGTCTCTGCCATTCTGTCATTGATGTATTCTTTAACTAGATGTGAATGGCACTGCCAAGTGCTTCCCAGCCTCCATGGCAAAGTCATAACACTAAGATGTTAAGATTGAACTTGTACATAGTAACTTCCTGTCAGTTGAAAAGCAGACAGGGTATACCCAGGTCCTTGTTTCTTGTTGTTACTGATAGGATCTGTCCAAAGAGTTTTGAGCAAACTTTTTCATTTTGTGTAGCTGTAACAGCTCTATTGTTTATCAAAAGAAGGTTATTTATTTCTAAATAACTTTCCCTGGTGGCTCAGATGGTAGAGACTCTGGCTACAAGGCAGGAGACCCTGGTTCAATCCCAGGGTCAGGAAGATCCCCTGAAGAAGGGAATGGCAGTCCACTCCAGTATTCTTTCCTAGAGCATTCCATGGACAGAGGAGCCTGGTGGGCCATGGTCTATGGGGTCTCAGAGAGGTAGACACAACAGAGTGACTAACACACACACACACAACATATGTTCCAGGGTAAAAAAATTCTATGTGAGTTCCTTTAATAGAGATTAATGATAAGATATTATAAACACAGATGAATATGAAAACATTGTTTAAAGTTTGCTCCATTAACAAGCACTATGTTTCTAAATTCAATTTTGCAGAACCATATTTAGTGGGGCCTGTGTATCTTCTTCATTAACTCTTTCTTAACTTATCCCACACGTCTATGTGTACTCAGTTGCTCAGTTCTGTCCGACTCTTTGTGACCCCATGGACTGTAGTCTGCCAGGCTCCTCTGTCCACGGGATTCTCCAGGCAAGAATACTGTACTGGGTAGCCATTTCTTTATCCAGGGTACTTCCCAACCAGGCACTGAACCCATGTCTCCTGCAGATTCTTTACCACTGAGCCACCTGGAAAGTCCCTATCCCACATAGAATTGACTAATTCTTCCTTTAGGGTTTCCCTGGTGACCACCAGTATGGAATCCGCCTGCCAGTGCAGGAGACTCAGGTAGACTGGTGGGCTACAGTCCATGGGGCTGCGAAAGAGTCAGACAGGACTTAGCAATTGAACAACAGCAACAGTTCTTCCCTTATGCCATACTGACTGCTGCAGTTCTCTCCGTTATAGCCCCTAGAATGCTGAGTTGCCTTCTTTGGTTTACTTCTCTGTCTCCCCCTATGGGACTCTGAATTTGATTGAGACCCAGGGGTCCTTTTCAATGCCAGTACGATGACGAGCTTTTTGTAGGTTTCAGTAGATATCTGTAGTCAGAGGAAGGCTATCTGAATACATGTCTTGTCGTGGCTAATCCTTTGAGTGAACTTGAGCTAATTTTACAATGTAAGCAAATGTCTTCGGTTTTTTCCTATCCCTTTTCTCATGTTTCCCATATCCTTTCACTGGGAGCTGGATATAGAAAAGGAAAGTATTTTGCTCACTGACTTCCAATTTCACACCCTTTCCTTGAACATCTACATTCTTTATATTTCTCTATTTTTCCAAATATTTAGCATCTGTTGTGATTAAGGAATTGAATGTTATCAATTATGTCCTTTTCCCCTCCAATATTTATTATCAATACATTTATCCTTCTAAATCCTTGCCTCTTGACTCCTCCCAACTCATGAAGCCTTCTGATTCTGTCTGGAAAAGCCATTCTGTCACACAAGAAAACAAATAGCTTTGATAGCTCTTTGGAGACTATTGGGATTCCCTGGTGACTCAGATAGTAAAGAGTCTGCCTGCAACGCAGGAGACCCAGTTTTATTCCCTAGGTCAGGAAGATCCCCTGGAGAAGGGAAAGGCTACCCACTCCAGTATCCTTGCCTGGTAAATTCCATGGACAAAGGAGTGGGTGGGCTAAAGTTCATGGGTACACAAACAATTGGACACAACTGAGCAACTAACACTTTGCAATTATAGTTCTGGAGGGTAGGGGCATGTTTTCATGTAGCATGAATAAAACAAAGTACCACACATATTGATAGACACTGAATTTTGTTAAGGCTTCAGTTTGATAAGCACATTACCCACTAAAATGTCAGTGGTTTTCCTCCTTTGTCATTGAACCTTTATCTACCCAATTGTGGTCTAGGAAACTTAGGAAGTCAGTTGCTTTCTAGGATCAGGAATATTCAGGTAGTTTTTCTTTCTATTCTCCCTAGAATCATGAAAGATGCAGAAGTGTGTCATGGTGAATAATTTAGAGCTGAGTTTCATGCTTCTCTAGAGGTCTCTCAAACAGATTCAGTTCAGTTTTGAGTCTGCGCAAAGATTCAGGTCAATTGTTGTTATTCTTTAGGCAAAGTTGGCTCCCATCTCTAACATCCCCAATGACAGCTAATCTGTCCTGTTTTCCACTAAGTACCCAATGTTTCCTTAAAGTCAGGTAGAGCAGGTTGGTAATTAATACTAAAATCAGATCTGACCTGCCAAGAACTTTTTTTTTTTTCCCTCAAAGAAGTCTTTATTAGAAGGAACTTACTGACTTTAGCAGGTCTGAATAAGCTTATCAGCCAAAATTGCTTTTTATTTTGAGTATTTTTTTTTAAAAAGACTAAGTCTTTTCAAAAAGCATGGATGTGTTAGCCACCAACATGAGAAAAACGTGGGATGACAGCTTTAGCTCCATTTTACAGGTAGAGGAATCAATTCAGAGGTTTGCTTTTGGTCATATGGGCCTGTGTGGCCCCAGAAATGGATGGAGTCTGGTGATGGTTAGAACAAGATATCTCTTGATAAGAGGTGAATGCCAATTTTCTGAGTAAGCTGTTATAATTTAACATTTAGCAAGAAGCACTAGAGATATTTGCTCTGAAGACTTTGAAATCTTGATATTTATTTTTATTTATTTTTTGGCTATGCTGAGTCTTCATTGCTGTGAGGGCTTTTCTCTAGTTTCAGCAAGTGGAGGCCACTCTAGGTGCAGTGCACAAACTTCTCATTGCAGAATTTGAGGACTTAGATTTGTGTATCATTTAGATCATTACTGATACCAAAAAATCATAAAGAGTATGGATTCTATTTTGGGAAGGCAGATTTTGAGTTCTTAAAACATGATAGAAAATTTCCCTGGGAAAACAAAATAAAACAATTCAAGAATTTGTAGCTATCTATTTAAAAAATTTTTTGTACAAGCTGGGTTTAGAAAAGACAGAGGAACCAGAGATTAAATTGCCAACAGTTGTTGGATCATGAAGAAAGCAAGGAAATTCCAGAAAAACATCTACTTCTGCTTCAGTGACAATGCCAAAGCCTTTGACTGTGTGGATCACGACAAACTGTGAAAAATTCTTAGAGAGATGGGAATAATTACCTTACCTGTCTCCTGAAAAATCTGTATGCAGGTCAGTAAGCAACAGTCAGAACTGGACATGGAACAACGGACTGGTTCCAAATTGGGAAAGGAGTATGACAAAGCTGTATATTGTCACTCTACTTACTTAATTTCTATGCAGAGTACATCATGCAGAATGCTGGGCTGGATGAATAACTAGCTGGAATCAAGATTGCTGGGAGAAATACCAACAACTTCAGATATGCAGATGATGCTATTCTAATGGTGGAGAGTGGAGAGGAACTAGAGAGTCTCTTGATGAAGGTGAAAGAGGAGAGTGAAAAGCTGGCTTAAAACTCATCTTCAAAAAACAAAGATCATGGCATCTGGCCCCATCACTTCATAACAAATAGATGGGGAAAAAGTGGAAACAGTGACAGATTTTATTTTCCTGGGCTCCATAATCACTCTGGATGGTGACTGCAGTCATGAAATTAAAAGACATTTGCTCCTTGGAAGGAAAGCTATGACAAACCTAGATAGCATATTGAAAAGCAGAGACATCAGTTTGCTGACAAAGGTCCATCTAGTCAAAGCTGTGGTTTTTCCAGTAGTCATGTACAGATATGAGAGTTGGACCATAAAGAAGGCTGAGCACCAGAGGATTGATGCTTTAAAACTGCGGTGCTGGAGAAGAATCTTAAGAGTCCCCGGGACAGCAAAGAGCTCAAACCAGTCACTCCTAAAATAAATCAACCCTCAATATTCACTGGAAAGACTGATGCTGAAACTCCAATACTTTGGCCACCTGATGTGAAAAGCCAACTCATTGGAAAGACTCTGATGCTGACATCAAAGATTGAAGGCAAAAGGAGAATGGGGCAGCAGAGGATGAGATGGTTAGATTAGCATCACTGAATCAACTGACATGAATTTGAGCAAACTCTGGGAGATAGTAGAGGACAGAGGAGACTGGTCTGCTGTAGTCCATGGGGTCACAAAGAGTTAGACATGGCTTAGTGACTGAACAACAACAATTTTTAAATAATCATTTACCTAAGAGGTTGTGTCTTGATAAAAGATACCAGTGTCCATTTAATAAATGAGGCTGAATTTTAAAAATTGATTTGAATTTCATGCCTTGTATTTTCTCCTTAGAAGACACGCTAATTCATTCACATCTACTGACTCTTAGAAAGGCATAACTATTTACTTAATCATACAAAAAATAAGTCTTCAGAATTGAAATGGACAAAGAGATAATTTATGATTATGGTATTCTGCCATTAGCCCAGCTGGATTATTTTATGTATGTGTTATATATTAACTTATTCTTAACTATTATCTTAATAGCACCAGAGGCTTAAAAGGGTTTTGAGAGATTATCTCATTGGCCTCCCTCTCTACCTCGAGAAGAGGTCCACTGATAATAGTTTCATAACCTCCCTTGGGGACGTATCTTATTGTACAATCAATCTCATTGCAGGTATTTTATCCCCATATCAAACATGGATTTTTCATGCTACAGTTAATTCTATTAGCTTCACCACTTTCACTGAGCTTGAAATAGAATATCTATCTTATTTTCTCTGTGCATTTGTACCTACTGAATCTTGAGAGAGGAGGTGTGGCATCCTTTGCTCTCAGTGGGAACAAGCTACAGTATTACCTCTGGAATGGCATGAAGCAGCATGTGTCTTAATATTTTTTGCCAAGCTCTGTGTTCATGTACTCAGCATATGAATGAGGTGATGTATATGTGATTATTTTTTAAAAGAGCTACTATAAAACCATTTATAGAGAATGACTTATTTTATTTTAAAACCTAATTATCATCTGGTGGTTTCCTATGAGCTGTAGAATGAAACAAAGGAGAAGAAAAGTTGTTCCAAAAATGATGACTGCTTCTGACTGTTTCGTTGTTTCTTTTGGTCTATTGCTTTGGGTCAAGGATTTGGGGAGAATGAAGACACTGAATCAAATTTTGGGAAAAGATGAGTTCAATTTGTTCCTTCTGAGGGCTTTTTGTCCCGAAGGAGTTCGCTGCATGTAACTTCACAGAGTGTTCTTCTTCTCATCTATTCCACTAACCCTCCATCCAACCCTGGTGTCTCCAGAGGTTAATAAACGAGTCTCAAAATTCACACTCAGAGAGTCTCAGAGCACCTAAAGAGGTCTGAACACCAGGGGTGCAGACTGGCCATCGGTTTGGGTCTAGACCAGGTCAACGGCCAAGGAAAGCCGTCGTCTCCTCACAGCTGTGGCCTCTGTGAATTGAGTCGCTGGCATCCGTCTAGTTTCTGGTCGTCTGTCTTCCTGCATCACCGCAACAGGCATTAATGGGCTCTCTTGTGGCAGCCTCCGTGGGCAATTCATTGAGTCTTCTCCTTTCTACATTCCTTTCTCCTCTCCACCAGCATCATCTTCCTTCTCTCCATTTCTGCTTTCCCCTCCTCCTGTGTTTTCCCTTTTCCTTTCCTTCTTGGTTTTGCCAGTAGGTGGCCTGGAAGAAAAAAAAGAGCAGCAGCTGTTCCTGAGGGGAGAATGTCTTAACACCTCAGACAGTGCCCTCTGCCAGGGTTTGCCAAGGGACCTAAGACACGGCTGGGCTGCTGGGATAGACCGCTCACCCTCCCACAGTGTCTGCCCCTTCTTGGCCCCAGCATTCAGTTGCTTGGTTCAAGTGCGTCAGAATTGACTCTGGGGTGTCTGTTTATCCACTGAGCTTCCCCTTTCATCACAAGGCAGGGAACACAACTGTTTGTAGAATGGATGGGCCCACAGGGAATTCTGACTGATTCAGTCACTGTGGTATAAACCCTTCATTATAACTCCCTCTCAGCACAACCAGGAGTCACCAGGGATGGAAAGTTGTGGTGGCTGGGTTTCCCAGGTGGCTTAGCAGTTAAAAAAAAAATCCACCTGCCAATGCAGGAGACACAGGTTTGATCCCTGGGTCAGGAAGATCCCCTGGAGGAGGAAAAGGCACCTTACTCCAGTATTCTTGCCTGGGAAATCTAGATCTTATAGACAGAGGACCCTGGCAGGCTGCAATCCATGGCGTCTCAAAGAGTCGTACATGACTTAGCAACTAAATAACAACAATGTTTGTGATTTCCTTCTCTGAAATGCACTCTTGGCAGGTGGGTGTATGTATGGCGATCATATTCCCAGACCAAAATCAGTGCAACCTGTCCTGACCAGACATTGTTGGATTTATAATATATTGATGAGACAAGTTTTTTTTTTTATGAAAGTAAAATTTAATCTCCATTTAAAATTTACTTCAGCAAATCACTTGAGTTAGAAGGAATAAAATTTTATGAAGCTGAGACTGCTTGAAAATCCACAGCATGAATTCCATAGATTCTTGAATGCCCTTTGGCGTCTTCAGACAACAAAGAGTAGTGGTAGCTTCCATCCTTGAAATCTCTGGGTTTACTTTTAGGTTATCCAACTTCATTCTCTTAATTTCAACTTAAGAGTCAAAAAGTAGACCAAAGGAAGCCTTATAACTCAGATGCTTGCTTTTCCAACCAGAGGGAGCCAATGAATGGTAGTACATGCTGCTCTCAAGCTATCAAAAGGGGAAAAAAAAAAAAACAATTTTATAGTGATTCTCTTATTAAAAAGCCTAAATCACTTTTCTCTAGCTACCTCTCTTTTGGAATTTAAAACCTGTATACAACATTGTATGGGGAAATTCAACCAGCATACCACATATTGCCTTGTATTGTATGCTCAGTCGCTCAGTCGTGTGGCTCTCTGTGACCCCGTGGACTGTAGCCTGGCAGGCTCCTCTGTTTATGGAATTTTCCAGGCAAGAATACTGGAGTGGGTTGCCATTTCCTTCTCCAGGGGATTTTCCTGACCCAAGATCAAATCCACACCTCCTGCCTTGGCAGGTGGATTCCTTACCACTGAACCGCTAAGGCTAAGAATACTTATGTGATCAAGAAGATATCCAAGCTTTTCGAATGGAACCAAGAGCTTGAGTTGGGCAATATTAAGCAGATATGGAATCCCAGATATCCTTTGTAATTCAGAAGGTAAAATTACCTAGTACAACCACTTTGGGCAAGGGTTTTCATTTTCAGAGTAATGACCAGGATCAATAAAATAGTCACACAGGAAAAGAATTGAGGTTTAGAGTTGGGGGAAATACCCGATACCAGCTGGGGCTCTACAACCTTGATGATCTACTTTCTCTCATTTACACATTGGGACAAATCATCCTCTGTCACTTTATGGGTTGTTTTTGTCGCTTAAAGGATATAAAATTACTTGAAGATCAAAGTGCTAAATATTAATAACTAGAATAAGCCATTAGGAATCATGATAAAAAGAGAAATAGCTTTGGAGAAATATAATTTCTAGATTAGACAGACCATCTAAAAAGAACAGTGCTTGGTTTTGTGATTTATTCATTCATTCATTTAGAGAAAGTGATAGAAAAAATCTGAGAAATGTCATGATCAGATTGACTCTCTGCCAATTTGTTCTTCTAATTTTTTAAGGAAAAAACCCTCTCAAACACTTCTGATTTTATAGGAAAGAGCATAAATAAAGAATGTAAAAAAGAAAAAAAAAATCTGATTTTCACCATTTGTAGTCTGCATGTGCCTTGAACTTTGCATTTTAAAAGAAGGCATTTTTTTTTTCTGATTTTCTACCAAACCTCCTCCTTGTCTTGCCATTTCCAAACATACAACTCGCATTGAAAGCAAATGACAAGTGCAGGAGAATTGGCTCGTAGCTACCAAGATATCTCTACATTAAAGTAGCACTGGTTTAATTCACATAGAGCAAAAGGAACGTCTGAGAAGGGGTGAACTTTTCAGGCTTGGGCACTGTGTGGCAGTGTGTGTTCCCGAGTCCACACCTTCAGTCACTGTTAGCTGGCACTTCGGGCACCATAGTTTTCCCATCTACACCAGTTAAAACACCATGTTGTCACCTCCCTTTCTTTGTCCCTTCTTTTCTTCCATAGTGCGTCGAGAAAACTGAGGGAATGGAGTGAATGTATATTATGCATACAAATAATATCCTTTGCTAACACTGTATGCTAGTCATAGGAAAAATATTTTTCTATGTGACTTCTGTTCATTTTTCTAAGCTTTGATGTCTTCTCTAAAAATTTAGTCCATGTGACGCAAATCCAAAACTTGCCATGGGCTAAAGTGATGATAAAAATGAAGGAATCAGGTTTTTAGGACAATAGGGAGTGGTGAGGGTTGTGCCAATGGGGAGGACCACCCCCAAGTCCACAAGGTTGTACAAAGTTTTGGAGCACCCCAGTGAGCGTCAGCATATTGTATGTGGATGGTGCCCCCTAGTGTGGAGCAATGTATGCCCAGCCCATCTGTCCATTCAAGACTCCTTCCTTGAACTTACTGTGTGCCAGGCATGGTTCCAACTGCTAGGAGATACCAATGACCAAAACAGACAGAAAACTCTGGTCTCTCAGAACCTACAGGCACTCTCATTCAATTATTTTCTTAAAGCCAAAAAGCACTATGCCAACCAGATAAAGTGCATATGCATGCTGAATTTGGCCCACGGGTCCACTAATTAATGACCCCTGCCCTAGGCTTTTAAATGAGTTCCGTAATCTTGCAGATTTTACCAACAGGGACAAAACAGAGAAATGGACCTCGTATTTGCACCCACTGCTTAACTCATGCGTAAGGAGAGCTCCTTGAACATGGAGAAGTCAGAAAATTAATTTTCAACTACCATTCTATATCCCCACCCCAATGTCTGTACTTGCCATTCCTTTTTCCAAGAAAATATAATTCCTAGAGGTGATCTGTTAGGTAAGTGAGGAAAGAAAATTAGAATGAGATGGAGGTCATGGCATTCTGCCAAAGCATTGTCTGACTAAGTACCTGTCTGTTCAGAAAGCAATGGGCAAAGCAAGCACTGATTGTGGTCAGTGTGACTTGAGACAATTCAAAGTCTGCTCTTAACAACCTACAAATTTTATTAAAATTTTTTCAAGCAAAAAGGAAGATTCCCCAAAGTATCATGTTTCTTAGGGGCTATGCTAACAGAAACAGGGCAATTTCAGAATTTAAAGAGCTCTCTTATAAAGAATGTATTTCTTACTCTGATGGCATCTTAATGCCATTAGATAAAAGTTTTATTTAATCTGCATCTAGGCAAAATGGAATGGAAAGGAAGTCTGGTCACCTAGCTACTTTCATGGGTGGAAGATTTTCTTGTTTATTTCTTTCTTTTTTTTTTTTTGCATTGGAAACTTCAGTAAAACTGAAAAGAAAATTTGCACTAATTTTCTACAAGAAGCTTTAAAGAAGTGCTGTGATGGTATTCAAAGAGTTTAAAAGTTTTCCACCTCACAGTTTGGATTTTCTTAAATAAGATCATGACTCAAAAATATTTAAAGAACCTAGGTCACAAATCTGACGGGAGATAGTTGTAGGATGTAGACATAAAGACGGAAGGTAAGCATTCACATCTTCCAAGAAAGAGAACAGAGATCATGTCTGATCACTCTTCCTCTTTTCTACCTGCCTTCCAGGAACCTTTCTTTCCCAAACTCCTTATAAATAAACAAGAACAATAATAATAATCAGAGGAGAGTTTCCCCACCAACCCACATGCTATATTAAATAACTTTTCCCAAAGTTTGGGAGCATTTCCTGAAAACCCTCAAAGGTATTAATTTTTTCCTCTCTCTTTAAATCACAAAGCAAAATTCCACTGTCCCTCTGCCACCCCCCCTCTTCTAAAAAAAAAAAAAAAAAAACTTGTCGAGTTTTGCTTTTCTATTCACTGCAGTCCTGGCCAAAGTAAAGCCCTCTTTCTCAATGACGTCAAGATCTTTACCAAGATTAGGCTTTCATTTCTCTATTGCAGCAATTAGCCAGGGAATGTATAAAAGGCTTCAGGGAGACTCACTGGGCTGCAGAGAGAGGCACTTTGCACCACAGACAGAGCAGGAAGGAGAAGCCAGAGGCAGTCAGGGAAAGAGGAGTCAGACGCTCCTGGGGAAAGGAGAGAGTGAGACAGGCTGGAGAAGAACAGAAAGTGTGTGTAAACGGAGTAAAGAGGGGAAAAAACTACCCTACAAGCACATTTTCAAAACTCTGGCAATTCTAGAAAGAAACGGGCTACATTTCTGAACACAGAGACAATGAAAAGCTACAGAAAATTTTGCAATCTCTGCCACAGTCTCATAGGTGCTTAGAAATGAAAGTAGAACTGCCTGTCTTTAACCGACTCTGAGAGGGGTAACTGGATTAGGGACGGGTACGCCAGTTTTTTTGTTTTTGTTTTTGTTTTAACATCTTAAATCCTGAAAAAAAAAAAAAAAAGCAGCAGCTCCGAATTGAATGAATTGATGGGCACACTCCAACTGCTGGGCTGGAGAGACTGGAACTTGGTCTTGCCATTTCTGCTTTGAAAAAGGAGACAACTTGGGCTTCTTTTTTAATTTAGTTTTTCTCCTTCTCTCCCCCTATCCCCCACCCCCGACCTCCCCCTTCACCTCCCCCCACCTCTCTCCATCACTACCCCCACCCCCTTTTAAATAAGAGGGTGAAGGGGAACCAGAGCGCACAAGGGAACTGACCCGGGAGGCAGAGAAGATGGGCATCCTCAGCGTAGACTTGCTGATCACACTGCAGATTCTGCCAGTTTTTTTCTCCAACTGCCTCTTCCTGGCGCTCTATGACTCGGTCATTCTCCTCAAGCACGTGGTGCTGCTGCTGAGCCGCTCCAAGTCCACTCGCGGGCAGTGGAGGCGCATGCTGACCTCAGAAGGAATGCGCTGCATCTGGAAAAGCTTCCTCCTCGACGCCTACAAACAGGTGAGCTGCGCTCCAGGGGCTTCTCCGCAGGGCTGTCGGGGGCGGGAGGCGGAGATGCTGGAGGGGACCGGATGCCTGCAGGAGCTGAGGGGTGAGCGCTCTGGAGCCCTGTCTGGAGGCCGTAAGGTGATGCTCGGGTGTTTACTCTCTACACCTGTCCCACGATGACGCACCTGAGATTTGGGGATGACAGGTATTACTGAGTCCCAGTGACTCTATGTGACTTCAGAAGGAGCCTTTCTAAGAAGAGTCAGGAGTGGCTTGCTGTGACTTGGGAGCAGAGGGTATTCGTGTCTGTAGAATAATGTTGGGAAACGTCAGAAAGGTGTCCGGGGAGGGCAGACCCTGCCTTTATTCTGCTCTCATCATGAACTGGCGGTTTTGATGTTTTGCTTGATGAGAGGCTGCATGAGACTTTAGGAAAGACTGTTTAATGGGTGGGCACTAAAAAGCAGGGGGGAAGAAAGTCAACACCACACAGGACTCTCAGAGAGCTAAAAAGATTTAAGGAAATAACAGAGTGGGTGTGATTCAGCTGGTCGTGGCTTCATTCCTGGTAGAAATAAGAGTTAATGGGAGCAAGTCTGTGTGCCCCGTCAACTCCTGCCTTGATCTGGATTTCAGCCTTTTGAAGCAGTTATCCGGCACCGAGTCTGGAGTTACTCGGTATCTGTTTGAAAAGGAAAGGTCTGAGAACAAGCTGTCAACGATCCAGACTTTGTTTGAGAAACCACATTTGCTTTGTTTCTCAAAACTTATGCAGGTTGCCTTTAGACCGAGCAGATAAGTCTAGGGTTCACGACAGTCTCAAAGCTGTTATAACTCGTGCCTAGAACCCTGAAGCAGTGGCTTCACTTACCTGCTGAAGCCATGTCCCCGGGGCTGCCCTCTCAAACCCAGAAAGGTTTTGTTTCGAAGTGAAGAATGCTGCTTCGAGGTGGTGGGGCATCCTTGGGTCAGATCTTAAGGGGCAGAGAGGAAAGGGCACCGGGTCCTTTGTCAGTTTGCTCCCTCCCCTACGCCCGTGTGACTCCTGAAGGTCCCTGAGCTTAGGAAGAATTGACTCATCCCATAAAAGCTACTGTCAAAGCAGACATCCTTGATTTCCCTCAACAGTATTGAGGCACCTTGCCCGAGATGCTGGGGAAGGGGGTTTAAGAGAAAGGTGGGAGCTAGTGAGTGATGTATTATAGGCAGGCAGAGCCTCAGAAACAGCTGGAAAACTAGAATAAGAGGAAGAAGAGAACGAGTCCTCTATAAATAAACACTAGAAAAATAAATCTAGAGAATGAACTTATGGTAACCAGGGGGGAATGGTTGGGGGGAAAGATAGATTGAGAGTTTGGGATTCACATGTTCACACTGCTCTATATAAAACATCATCAAAAAGGACCTATAATATAGAACAGGGAACTCTGCTCAATACTCTGTAATAACCTCAGTGGGAGAATAATTGGAAAAAGAATAGGTATGTCTATATGTATAACTGAATCACTTTGCTGTATACCTGAAACTAGCAGAACATTGTTAACTATACTCCAATATAAAATAAACATTAAAAAATATCTATGCACCAGCAAAGGATAAGAAATCATTTCTAGTAACAAGGAATCCAGAGTGGGATCCTTCCACTGAAAATTAAACAAATGTTTAAGAAGAAAATATTCCTGGTGAACTAGGGAAGTTTTAGTATGATACTTGTCTTTGTTATTGGCACTAACCTGCAGAAGGTTTGTATTCGTTGTCCTGAAGATCGGAAAATAGTTAAGAGCTCTTGTTAGTAAGTGAAATTTTCTTTATAATAATATTAAGTGCTACTCAAAGTTCTAACACCAAAAACTCATTTTATATTATGTACATGGGCTGAATGGGTGATGTGGGAAGGAGATATTGAGACGATCGCTTCATTTGCATGCATGTATATACTGAATGTTTATGTTTCATTTTGAGGGGTAGAGAATTTAGAGGAGAGTGGGGCTTACACAAGTATGTTAGGTGTATTATGACTTAGGAAGTTCTTTCACCTGTATCTGTTTTTCCTAGGTGTTAGGAGATATCATAGCAATGTCAGTTATTTGATCTCTATTCAACTCTTCCTGTTTTGAAAGTCATTGACTTTTGCCATACAGGAAAAACCACTGCTTTGGAGAATTTTACCTGTATTCATAGATACCCTCCACAAAATATGGAGGGGGTAATGGTACCCACCCATGTTAAGTGAAGCTGTTTCTCCTATCAAGCAGCTTACTGAAGTAAAAAGAGAAAAGGAAACACATGCCTCTTTAATAACCTTGATCACTTATTTATTTTTTCACCAATGTATAGGGTTTCATTGTGTTGCAATGTTTTGTTGTCCCTCCTCCAAGGGACTGAGAAGCTTGAGTGATCTGTTTTCTTCTTTGCACATGGTTTGTGTGTTCTTCTTCTGTACTCTTTCTGTCTACTGATTAGTGACCAAATTCATGACTGATGTCATGCTGTTCGTTTTTCATGACTTATGTAAATGCTGCCATGAGAAGAAGCAACCCAAGAACTCATATATCCAGAGATAAGACTGGACTGGGTGTGTGATGACTGGAAACATGGTAAACGCAGCTTGTGCTGAATTTAGGTCTTCTTCCATCTCCAAGTGTAGAAAGGGTGGTGGTGGCAATTCGGGGTCACTCAGAACCTCGAAAACGGGTTGAATCACTTCCCTGAATGCTGCTGTCATCTGTGCCACTGCCGTTGGGTGTAGCCATGTCTAGAGACTCACTGGAGGAGTCTCTGTTTGGTGTCGCCCTGTTTCACAATCCTGACTTGAGGCCGCCACCCCCAGAAGCAGCGTGTTCCGGGATGTCGAGTGTGCACATACCATCCAAGGAGGCAGGCCGTTTCTAACTCTCCTGGTTGTCGAATGGCAGATACTTGAGAACCTATTTAGAGAAAGTGTGGTAAAAATGTTATCCCTGTGTTTGGCTTCTGCAGGACGCAACAAAGAAATGAAAAAAAACCAAAAAACTTGGGACAAAATAAAACAGAAAACCCTTCTTCGTTAAAATGTTGCATGGGACTTAAAATGAACTTTCTAGGGAAGCCTGTAAAGATAATTTGGGTTTGATTAGAGGGAGTCCCAAGCATGATTTTGATGAAAAAAGGAAGTCTAATGGATTTTGTTGAGAGATTGAGGTGTATAATAGATGTTTGTTATTTAAGTTTTCCCTAGTCAGTGTCACTGCGTCTAACACTGCATCTTTGTACTGGTACTCAAAGACTCAAAAATACAACCAGTAAGCAGACTGCTCTGTCTGGGAGGCTGGCTCCTACCTAAATGAAGTGTAAAATAAACACACAGTATAGATGCTGACAAGCACTTTAGCTCCTACATGGGCAATACTGCTGTGGCACAGAAAACATATTCATTTGAACATATAATTTTGGTTTTGAAAGGGTCTCTTTAACATTCTCCTCCTCCTCTTCACTCCCCTCAGCCTTTTGACACTCGTTTCTATAATGGAAAATGGCTCTTCTAAGAAAGAAACACTCCCCAAAGAACACAAGGCAGGCTCCCGCCAGAGTTTGTTCATCACTTGGATAAAACACTGGGAAATGATAGAGCTTCGAGCTGTGTTTTCAAGTTACAAATCAAACAGAGAATGGCCAAACAGGGAATTGAACTCAGAGGAAAGAGTAGGTAGCTGATCCTCTGATTTGTTTGGCCGATGTGAATATAAATGGTTAAAATGCTGCTTAATAATTGTTTGGCCACGTCTGTAAGGACATTGATGTAGCCTGGTCATTGTGTCAAAGAATTTGAAATTTCCAGGGCTTTGGAGAGCAAGAAGGAGGTGTAAAAAGAATTCTGCCACATACCTACCCCCATTTTTATCATTTGCTTTGCTTTCTATCATGAGATTAGGTGATATTTTGTCCAGAGGCCTTTCTCAGGCTGTGGAAAAGGAAGAAAAACAAGGTTAGTAGTATATGCTCTATTTCCAGCTTCTCCTTGATGAATGGTTCTTTCTTTTTTTTTTCCCTTGCCCTGCATTTCACAGTCCACATGCTAAAGCAGCATTATCCTTTTCCTCATGCACTGAAAACTGTCCGCAAAAGGGATCCTATCATCAAGGGAATCAAATATACACCATATTGTTCATATTTATAAATATGGCTATGACAACATTTGAGCTTGGCCCAGAGATGTCTTCTGTTATAAAAATGCAAACCCTTTATTTCCCTCCCTTGTTGGTGTTGTGTTGATGTTGATTTTAAAAAACAGAAGAAAGGACAGATGTAATAGAGCAGATGAGAGAGGTAAAAGTCAGTGATGACGATATTACATTTTACGTATGTCCTTTCTGATCCTTGCAAAATAAAGGGACCCTTTGGGAACATCGGAACTTCAAGACCAATTAGTGGAAATGATGCTTCTTGTGTTTGGGCATTAAATACTGGGCAGGGTTCTCTTTAGAGCGGCTAATGCTGGCAGGGAAAGAGGTACCGACCTAATTACTCTTCCGCAAGAGTAAAAAATGCCTTTTGAATGCCTCTTTGGCAAATATGTCTCATTAAGGACAAAAACCAAACACAAACCCTCTAAGAAGGAGAAATGAAGATGATAGGTAACTTGTGGCCAGGAGACTTTCTGTGCCACTGTGGGAAATTCAAACAGGGCTTGGGAGTACCAGGGGATAACTGGTTTTTGTCAAGCTTCTTTCCTGCAGCCTAAATGTTACTATGGACCAACTTTATTTTCTTCATCGTTTTGGCTTTCTGTCAAGGAATGCTTTGCTCCTTGGGAAAGACTCTTCCATCGTGGAAGACAGCGATGATTCTCCCATTCTACCTCAGCAAGGTGTGAAGCAGAGTAAACTAAGAAATTCACCCTTTGAAACTTTGGTCATAATACAAACTTAATTTTCTTGATGACCAAATAGGAAGGTGAGAAATGAACAATAATATCCTTCTAAAAGATGTTTTTTTTTTTCAGTTTAAAGCAGACTTTCATTTTATAAAAAGCTTTTCCCTTTATTGTTGCTAAATTATCCCATATCAGCAGTTTTTAGCAAAAAATACATAAATTGAATGATTAGAATATGACATTTATAAAAGCAGACTACTGATCTACTCATGTCTGGACCTTCAAATCATGGGTGTGTGTTTTTCCCTCCTATTTGTAGTAATAGAATTGTGCATACCTATGCATTTTATCTTACCTAATCACCCTCATGAACAAAAGTATAATTTTTTTTATGGCATTCTAATCTGCAGTCAAGTCCTATGGCTCCTTTACAAAATAAAGAGGATTGGCTACTCTCATTTTATGCACTGAACAGCAGAGATGATCAAGAACAGAACAACAGGACTGGGTGTGGACTGTGGCGGTGCTCTACAGGGGCTTCCAGGGGCTTCACCCTTTGAAGTCATCTGCCTTGGTGAGGTCTTCCATCACTCCAATGTGCTGATGTTCACTGTAGGTCAAGGTTATTATGAATGTAAAATGCTTTGCTGATCTCCAGCTAAGATGATAACAGCTACCATCCATTCAAAACTTTATTCAACCAAAAATTCCAAGCATACATATCCATTGTTCTCCAGCTTAACAAAATGCCAACCTCTGCCCACTCCCCCCCCAAACACACACACTAAAGAACATGATACATTTGGTAGCTTATCCTAATATTTTAAAGTAGAGGTGTTGTACGTGTTTTAAGTTTTCTAAGTTGAACTAACGTGTTTGTATTTTGAGAAAATTATGTGGCTGAACTATACATTGTCACTAAAGAAGGAGAAGGTGCTTTAACATTCCAAGAAAACTAATTACAGGTAACAAGAGAGTCACCTACGACTGAAGGCAGATTAGATTACTCAGTTGAAGAATCAGGCATAATGCAAGGATCAACAGTTCGGCTTGGGCGAGAGTCAGGGGCATCAGAGGCCCATGTCACAAGGCCAACACAACTGGTCCATTCTTAGAAAGGACTCCAAAATGCAGGTGGGTGTTTTCAGCCTACCAGGAACCTACAAGTCTGCAGGCCAGAGATGATTCTTCTCCTGCGTATGGGTTCCTCAGACTGGTCTGAATGCATTCAGATCTTCGTATCACAGCATGTTGAAAAACACAGCACGACAATAGTGTTAGAAGCAGCCATCCTAGAATCATTATTGGTTTTTTTAAATGGGGAAGATATAATGAGAAGGTGATGGTAATGCTACCTTTTATCTAAATCTACAAATAAGTACAAAAATAACCCATAGATTAAAAAGCTTATAATACCTTTAGGATGTATATCTTTGCATTTTAAGTACATTTTAAAATTTCAAGAGATGAATGTAGCTCATATAAAACAGTCCAGCTCAAAGTGGTTTACTAGGTTTCTTCACCTAGTTCCACTTACAAATTAACCAAGAAAATTAATATAAAGAAAATAACTTTTTTCCTGACAGTGATTGAAAACAAATGTACTTATTTAAATCACAACACCACCTTCCTTTTCTAAGAAAGAAGATTATTGTTTTAACATTTATTTTAGAAAGCTTATAGTCCTTGTTTTAAACCTGCCCTGCTAGGATTTTTCACAAGGGAGATAAAGGATTTCTTGACTACTTCTTCTGCAGTTAAAACAAGTTATGTATTAACATGAGGTAGAAGCTTCTCCATGAAACCCCTTGAGTGTTTTATATCGGTTTAAATTGTTGAGTTTTTAACAATTCGCTTGTAAGTGACTTCAATTAACATCAATGTTACATGCGGTGGTATTTATATGAGGGGGAAAATGAATCCAGTTGGAAGTGTTTTGTAATATTAAGGACAGTGTATAAAAATCACTTATACTGCTGTAAGTTGTCCCCAATGTTATTGGCTTTGATTAAACCATTCTAGGGGAAGATCCAATTCTGTTAATTCAAACTGAAGTAATTGGCTCTTTTATATTGCCTGCTTTTTATTATCAATTTACAGATTCAAAGGCCAGCAAACTTTCTTTCAGTCTGTGTTCAGCAATTTAAACCACATGCAAAGGGAGCACCTAGAACAGTTTCGCGCTACACCTCTTCTGCCTGAGCATTCTAAATCCAGTGGGATTTGTTAATAAAATGTGTGGAAGGAAAGTAAATGGCTTGTGACTTCTGAGATAAAAAGGTGAAACAAACTAAGACACACATGAAATATGAGAAATTAAAAGTCCGATTCTACAAAAGATAAAAGTATATGTTTCCATTCATTTGTTTGTTTAATGGAAATGGCGAGGTTCTAGTCAAAAGAACCCTAAAGTATGCAGTAGCTATAGAAACCTCCAGAAAGGATGTCATACCAAAGAAAGCTCGAATCACTTCTAAGAATAATTATATTACAACATAGAATTACTCATAAAAATGGTATTCAGTTTCACATGTTTGCATGGCATCTATAATGGCAACTTACACTCCCACAATGATTTATAGTGTACAGAGCTCTTTTCCCTGTGTCATCCTTCCATAAACATATGAGGAAGATGGACATTATAAATGACCATTTTACAGATGGGATAGTTGCAGCTCTTGAGAGATTAAGTGGGAGTAGCTCTTCTTATAAATGGCAGACCCCAGGTTTTTGCATTCTGGGTAGAAATAGAGTCCATAGGCATCCTTGTCCATTGGTTCAGATTAAATGACTTTTAGGCAAGACTATAAAGGACTTTCCTGAGTACTTTAGAATTCAGAAGTGGGAATTCAGAAAGAGGTGCCATGTCCCACAACTCTGATCATTTATTTTAAAGTAGACCATTCACTTTTCACTTCTAAAATGAAACCCATTAATCATTTGTTATATATTGTGAGCTAAGCACTGACACAGAGTAAGCACAGTAAAGAACATTAGCCTCAACTTAATTATGAAGACAGTTAACTGCAGTACCTTCAGTGATGAGAAGAATTGCCTTTAGTGACTAGACAGAATGAAAAAGACTTTTATTCTCTTTAGGGCCATTCATTACCTTACCTGCCATGATGGGTCTTTACTCAAGTCAATATGTGTTTACCATATCCTCCGAAGGAAATGCTGCATTTTATTAGAGCCAATCGTTTCTGTACAGAGTGAACTGAAGTGAGTGCGTGCTTCATGTGGTCTTGCCTCTCTCTTTCGTTTTCCATCACCAGGTGAAACTGGGTGAAGATGCCCCCAATTCCAGCGTGGTGCATGTCTCCAGTCCGGAAGGAGGTGACACCAGTGGAAATGGTGCCCAGGAGAAAACAGTGGATGGAACTGAATGCCACCTTCTGGACTTTGCCAGCCCTGAGCGCCCACTGGTGGTCAACTTCGGCTCGGCCACTTGACCTCCTTTCACTAACCAGCTGCCAGCCTTCAGCAAACTGGTGGAAGAGTTCTCATCCGTGGCTGACTTCCTGTTGGTCTACATTGATGAGGCTCATCCTTCAGATGGTTGGGCAGTGCCTGGGGATTCTTCTTTGTTTTTCGAGGTGAAGAAGCACCGGAACCAGGAAGACCGATGCGCAGCAGCCCACCAGCTCCTGGAGCGTTTCTCCTTGCCGCCCCAGTGCCGAGTTGTGGCTGACCGCATGGACAATAATGCCAACGTTGCTTATGGGGTAGCCTTTGAACGTGTGTGCATCGTGCAGAGACAGAAAATTGCTTATCTGGGAGGAAAGGGCCCCTTCTTTTACAACCTGCAAGAAGTCCGGCGTTGGCTGGAGAAGAATTTCAGCAAGAGATGAAAGCTAGATTAGCTGGTTAAAAGTATGATTGTAACAGAGCTTTTTTTTTTTTTTTTTAATTTATGTAAAGACAAGGAAACTAAGAATTCAATCCACTATTTCAACTGAGTCCCATTTTCTCACTGAAAGACGGGAATTTACGTGTCAGAAGAACATAAACCTCTAACATCTGGATACTACTTTGACCACTTAAATGGCTTTTGGCTAAATAGTAGCCCTATCTCTTCTCTTCCTGGTGAAAAGCCCAGAATGAAAAGATCCCAAGATGGAAAAGAAGAAAACTTGTTTCAGCATGTGTTCATTTCTGCCCTCATAAAAGAAGTGATACAGCTGATGTCTGCCCTGGGACCTGAAGAAAAGACTACGGGAATGACTGCTATGTTAGGGAAGCCACCATCCTTGTTAGTGTAAAGGGTATTACCTGGGCTTTATTCAGTATGGATAGAGCCCAGCTGGATATTTGCCAAATCTTTACTGAGAATGAGTCTTCAAGTCCAGGCCATGTGGTTAGGACCTTATTGTTTAACATGTTAGAGAAGTTTCTGACCTTCTAGTTTCTAGCCATGTACTGCTCTGTGCCAGTCTGGATGTCCCAGAACTAGCAGGTATATTTGCAGATATCAAGAATGATACCTACTGGAGGGTTAGAATGGTCATCTGATATCTGATGGTTACTTTCTACACAGGTGGAGAAAGTACTAGAAGCAAATCAAACCGACAAGCTAGGAAAATGAGGCAGAAAGATTAGGAGGTTTCATAGAGCTTCACCTTGAAACTGTAGAGAGTGGTACTAATTTGTCAGTCACAGAAACATGGAAACATACGCAAAGCTAGAAAAAGAAGCTCCACTAAGATAGCATAGAGAATATACATATGAGATCTATGTATTTGTCATATATTCCTGGATTGAAGAGAAAGGGGGATTGAGAGGGAAAAAATGCATTTTAATATTTGTATTACTTTTTGAAACATGTTTGTGGTGTTTACGTGTTCAGCAGGTGATTATACCTCGTGATGCTGAGGAAAGGTAACACCAGTGGGCCCAGTGGGGCCAGGGTCCCCCTCTGCATCCCTACAGTTGTACTGTGGTCCCATTGCTTCTTGGTCTGGGCCTCTATGGCAGTGTTCTCTGAATGATGAGCTCAGCAATATAGAGCCAAATAGAGGACAAGAAAGTGTGAGACAATTCCCATCAGCGATTTTGGAGGCTTTGCTACTGATGAAATCCTCAGGATCATGGAGTTTGGTAGGATGGAATTCCCATTCATATTTAATTTGGACTTGGGTTTTCCTTTGTTCCTCTTAGATGAGGTAGAGTCATCTAAGACTTCTGTAGTACATTTTTATAATGCTATTTAAATATATATTCCATATTTCTCTTTAAAATGAAGATATAGTTCTACTTATAAGTAATATAAGTATTAACTAATGTCCTAACTTCCAAAAAAGATCAACCAATTTTGTATATTAAATTTTTATTGTAAATTTGAGGATGTTATCAGATCATAGTATATGGTTATATTTATATGTACAATCAAAGGTTCCTATGGCCATTCCATTAATAATTGAATCATAAAAGTAATATAAAAGATATCTAAAATCGAAAATATCTTCCTGAACTAACTGCCTGAAATCAGAAAAAAAATGGGAACTGAGTGTGCAAGAACCAAAAACCATTTTATTTTTTAAATGGAGCAACATAATAGTCATATCACTGTATCGTTTATTGTTTAGATATTAAAGCTCCATTTTAAAAACTGATTATTTTTCACTGCAACATTTAACCTTCTTACTGTTCTAAATTCTACAAAATGTACCAACAAAGAAACAAATTTTGAAAATGTGACATTAATGAATTTCTGGAAAATCACATTGAGAATAGAGTATTTCTGAGTCCTTAGTTGTTAAACCCCTTGATTTATTGGCATAGCCCCTTGATTTTTACCTTCAGAATAGTGTCGTGATTTGTGTGGTATCCTAGGGAAGAAAAAGAAAAGTTGGTGGCAGCACACTCACGCTGTTGTCTGTAAACCTCCCCTTTGTTCTACACGTACAGTAAGGGAACAGGATGTTGGCGAAGCTGGTGGGGGGATGAGACGTGGCTAAGGCAGGCAGTGCCAGTTGTCTGGGGGAAAGGGTGATGAGAAAACTACCCTGCCGTGATACATTTTTAAAGAAAGAGAAGGTTGTGTGCATGCAGTTCTTCTCCCTGAGGATAGGCTGGTGGAGACGGGAAGCAGTGGGAAGTAAACACACAAAGGTATAGACTGAGTATCAGGGACAAAGACATGTTCAGTGGAACACAGGAGAGTTACCGGAAGAAAGGCTGTTGAGGGCCAATGGAGAAAGTGAATTGACAAAGCTCAGGAATCCTACAGTATGTAAAATGGCTTGGTGTTATCAGAGTTAGGAGAAGCCTATAACTACATAACTTATTTATCTCAACATGAACTTTTGTGATTTCCTGTGGTGTATCTTATAAGGAACTTAATAAGAACTCATTATTTGAGATAGAGGAGAATCAGTGTTTAGCTGGTATGCTCACAGAAATTCTTAGATTGTCAATATCCTGAAACTGACAGGTATTGTCAATACCCTGAAATCAATACCCCACCTATCTTATCTTTTATAAAGTATGTTCCTTTGAAGGATTTTTGTTCCTGTTCTCACAAGGCAAAATTTATAAATTTATATATATATATATATGGTATAAGATATAAGTTTATATATACATATATAAACTTCTATATATATATATATGATGTCTTTTTTTAGAACCTAAATATTTCCCTCCCACCCAACCCCATAGGCTATGTTTACATGGAGCTATCAGTTTAGCCTTTTAAACTGAATTAGCTTGTCTATTATAGAAATAGTTTCCAAGCAATTTTGGGTGTTATTTATAGCATCTGGATTTACTCCAACATGTACTGTTTGAAAGACTTATGTCTTGGAACTATTCAAAACTTACTTTATTGCTTAGAGAAAATAATAGTGAAATCAATAATGACTTTCTTGAATGGGCATACATGAAATGCTTGCACAATAGGATAAGTGTGTCACAGAGATTGGGCTTCCCTGATGACTCAGATGGTAAAGAATCTGTCTCCAGTGCAAGTAGACCCAGGTTCAATCCCTGGGTCGGGAAGATCCCCTGGAGAAGGAAATGGCAACCCACTCCAGTATTCTTGCCTGGAGAACTCCATGAACAGAGGAGCCTGGTGGGCCACAGTTCATGGGATTACACAGAGTCTGACACGGCTGAGCAACAAACACTTTCACTTTCATACAGATATTAAAGTGTACCTGACCTCCTTAGAAGCAGGTTAGTGCTGTACTTGCTATGTATAGCTAAAGTTATGATCATTTAACTCATATGACTTTTCATATTCATATTTTTGATCTCTGGTCTTTTGTCTTCACCTTGTTTGTAGAATGTACCCCTGATTTTTAGTAATATCAACTTTGAAATGGTCTATTGATTTAGTTAAGTGGTGGCTCAGATGATAAAGAATCTGCCCACAATGCAGGAGACCTGGATTCGATCCCTGGGTCAGGAAGATCCCCTGGAGAAGGGAATAGCAACCCACTCCAGTATTCATGGCTGGAGAATCCCATGGACAGAGGAGCCTGGTGGGCTACAGTCCATGGGGTCACAGAAAGTCAGACACAACTGAGTGACTAACACTTTCACTTTCCTACCATTAACCAGGAAATGCCAATTCTGTGATCAAGAAGAGCAGAAAGGCCTGCTCTCTTTCATTTTGTCTGAGTGTATTTCACATTTTGGGCTCTTGAATAAAACTTATGAAATATGGGGAGATCATACATGGATGCTGCCTTGCTGCATAAAATACCATAGACGCAGGTTAAAGACAATGTCTGTGCCTTTGGGGAAATTCCCAGCTGGATATAGGATATCAGTTGCCCTCAGCATGCCCTATGGGCTGTGTCCACAGCAAGCAGAATGCATTAATGTACATGCAGGACTTCCCATTCTGTGGATGATAAGAGGATAAACATGGACATTTATTCTACCTAATTTCTGACTTACAGTTGGAAGATAAACTTAATTACAATCAGATGGCCATTGCAAAGGGGAAAAAATAGACACTAACTTCTGTCCCATTGAAGAATTAATAAAACCTTTGCCAGCATTTAAAGCTTTTCAGAACATAACTCAGTGCTATTCTCTGAGCAGTGGAGATTAACAGTGAGATTCTTAATTTCTCAGTGAGGTTTTAATTTTAAAATTTAAAAATTAATTTTTTTAAAGAAAAACAAGAGTTTTTCTTTAAAAAATGATATTGCCAAAAATCAGAACTAAAATATTTTTAGTTATATTCCAACCTCCTCTCTTCTTCCTCCTTTACCTTAAAAATAGAAGCTAAGCCCAGCCTTCCTATATAAGTCCAGACGGGGTGTAAGTACCAACCTCGGCTTGGTGATCCACCCTCTCTTGGTAGCCTCCTGTATGAAAGAAGGGGACCAGGACCTGGGCGATTCAGGAAGTTGCAAACTGGGAAGAACTAGGCCCTGGGGGCTTGGTCTATTGATCTGGGAAGACCTGGAAAGAAACTTCTCACTTTTGGAGGAGGACTGATGAGTGCCATTAGAGTGGCTTTAGCAAAATATTGGGCCACTTCCTAAATGCCTTGCCTTCTGGATAGCTCCAGAAGCAAGGTCTCAGACTTAAGATCCAGTGCCGTTCCAAGGTGAGTCAATCAGTTGGCAAATACGTAGTGATCTCTGAACAATACTGCTCATGCAAGTTGGGGCTCTATGCCAACTTGGACAGCCGCACTGGAGCTCCATGGAGTTTATTTTTTTTTTAATTTGCTGCAGAGACTTCGACGACCCAGGAGATGGTTAATGAAGTCACTATTTTGGCTCAAAACTCCCATTCCCTGCCCCTCCCCCCAAAGCAAATAGGTAAACACATAAATGAAAGAAACCCACAGAATAGAGTGGGAAAGAAAGAAAATCCTCTCAAGGCTTCTCCAGTCCATGTCACTGGTCGGTGCGGTTTTTATGGGTGTTAAGATTGGAAGATGTCATGACATAAGAATCCAGTACTTTATAACCAAAGCAATTAAAAGATATTGGGTAGGGAATGTTGGCCAGTTTTGTTTAAATTTGCATCACATCGTCACCAGACTCCATCTCTCGCCCAGATAATCGGGCACCCGGACGGGGAGATTAGAATGTGCAGAAGTTACTAGTGTGCAAATGATAACTGCTAACGAAAGAGTCCTTGACTCAGTTAGTGGTTGGATGTAGTCACACTCGTTTGCCTCTGCCCATCCTCGCCTCCCTAGCAAGGAGAATATTCGGGGCATGATGCTATGAGTACTGGGTAAATGTGGTGAGAATGTGTGTGTGTGTATCTCTGCTTCTCAACTGCAGAAACAGAAATGCTTTGGAGATTATCAGTAGAAAGAGTGTTATTATATTGGTGCTGAGTGGTATGTGTGCTTTTAAATTTGTTCTTTATTTTAATAAACTTTGAATAAAAGAATAAAGTTACTCTCTGGTTCTACTTGTTTATTTTTAACTTACTCTCTAGACCTTGCCCCTGGCAGGAATACATTCATGGTTGACAAGGGAAAGAGAATCCATCATTCTAATATTTATTCCTTGGTATTTGTGGGCAAAATCGCCAGCAACGCCAGGTTATTTTAATCTCATGCTGTGTGCCAGAGTCTTCAAGGAAATCAAGACAAGTTAAAAGAAAATCTTCAGATACTTTCCATATTCATGAACAAGTTGCACTCAGAATTCATGGAAAGGGGCCTGTTAAAGGGACTGTGGAGCAAACTGTTACTTTGTTATATTTACACCCCAGGTTTTCTAAGTGCAAAAAATAAACTTTCCAAGAAGTCGGTTTAAGCAATACATATAACACACAGCACGTATGCCTGTATGTGTGTGTGTATATATATGCATATATATGTAGTTGTGTATATATTAATATGTATGTCAGTTCAGTTCAGTCACTCAGTCGTGTCCGACTCTTTGCGACCCCATAAATCGCAGCGCACCAGGCCTCCCTGTCCATCACCAACTCCCGGAATTCACTCAAACTCACGTCCATCGAGTCAGTGATGCCATCCAGCCATCTCATCCTCTGTCGTCCCCTTCTCCTCCTGCCCCCAATCCCTCCCAGCATCAGAGTCTTTTCCAATGAGTCAACTCTTTGCATGAGGTGGCCAAAGTATTGGAGTTTCAGCTTCAGCATCATTCCTTCCAAAGAACACCTAGGGCTGATCTCCTTCAGAATGGACTGGTTGGATCTCCTTGCAGTCCAAGGGACTCTCAAGAGTCTTCTCCAACACCACAGTTCAAAAGCATCAATTCTTCAGCGCCCAGCTTTCTTCACAGTCCAACACTCACATCCATACATAACTCCTGGAAAAACCATAGCCTTGACTAGACGAAACTTTGTTGGCAAAGTAATGTCTCTGCTTTTGAATATGCTATCTAGGTTGGTCATAACTTTCCTTCCAAGGAGTAAGCGTCTTTTAATTTCATGGCTGCAGTCACCATCTGCAGTGATTTTGGAGCCCCCCCAAAATAAAGTCTGACACTGTTTCCACTGTTTCCCCATCTATTTCCCATGAAGTGATGGGACCAGATGCCATGATCTTCGTTTTCTGAATGTTGAGCTTTAAGCCAACTTTCACTCTCCTCTTTCGCTTTCATCAAGAGGCTTTTTAGTTTCTCTTCACTTTCTGCTATAAGGGTGGTGTCATCTGCATATCTGTGTGTGTATGTGTATAATTATTTACATGATTGTTCACTAGTGTGTGATGAAAAAATCAACATCTAAAAACATTTATATTAAGCACTTTCCATTATGAGACAATATAAAGGATAAGAATGGTTTACGAAGGCAGTGTCCTGTTAATGACAAGGAATATATTTGCAACATGGTTAAATACGGGCTTCTTTAGTGGTTCTAACAGAAAAGAATCTGCCTGCAATGCAAGAGATGGGGGTTTGATCCCTGGGTCAGGAAGACCCCCTAGAGAAGGGAACGGCTACCCACTCCAGTATTCTTCCTGGAGAATCCCACAGATGGAGGGGACTGGCGGGTTACAGTCCATGGGGTTACAATGAGTCTCATGACTGAGTGACTAACATTTTCATTACTCTTTTAAAATATGTGCATTTTGTTCCTGAAAGAAAGGTAACTTAACCAAAGTATTAGTATCTTTTGAGACTCTTGCTCATCATTCCCTATACATAGTAATTTAACTAATATTTGTAGTATCTTACATAATATTCCAGAATTTTAATGGAAATGTAAACAATCATTACTCAATGAGACAACTATTGATGGAATTTCTATTCCTCGTGAGGTGTATCCTGTGCTGGGCTCAATGGGATGTGAAAAAGCAGTAAAACTATACAAAGACATGACTACCTCAAGGAATCTGTCACAGATTCATCAAAACTTAAAGTGGCAAGATGATGTTAATCTACAAAAAAAGTGAGTATGTTGGCTGATATAACTAAACCCTGGAAATACTTGGTGTGAAACTTACCCCAGGGACAGCGAAAACCAGCGACTTAGAAACCTTCAGTGCTCGCTGGGTCTTTCGTCCCTTCTTTTTGGGGGTACCAGCTTTTTCTTTCAGAGCAGCTTCTCTTTATGCTTGGTAGCCTGGCTGGGGGAGGCTCCTCACTCCCGAACCATGAGATTGCTCCGATAGAGTTTGAACCTATCCTGAGGGAAGTACTGGAACTGGAGCAGCTCGCGTTGCATGCCCAGTGTGTGGTCATGGGAGGGGGTTGTTACCAGAAGGACAGCAAGGGCTGCTGGGAATATGCTGAGGTGCGTGCATGCCAAGTTGCCTTTGTGACGCTATGGACAGTAGCCACACAGGCTCCTCTGTCCATGGGATTCTCCAGGCAGGAATACTGGTGTGGGTTGCCATTTCCTCCTCCAGACAGACAAAGGCATCAGAAGTTCACTCAATGGCTATTATTTTTAACTTGCCTAAAAATGAGGTGCATCTCAAGAAGTGACTGCATATGTACAATAATTAAAAATAAGTTCAGAGAAAGAACGGAGCCCTCAGAGGAGACTTTGTGGAGTTTAAAAAGACTTGAATTGACCTAGGAGGATGGGCAAGATTTAGATCTAAAAGAAGATGAATGTCTCCCATGTAGTAAGTCAATGCATATTTACAGAGTGTTCATTAGTTGTAACTAAACAGGAAATTTAGTAAAAAAACAAAGCAAAAAACAAACAAAAAAAACCCCACTAAAATATGTTGATCACTTTTAGAAGGGAGAATTCAATCCAATTCATAAAAATTTGAGAGAACTGAGGATAGGAGATGTGTCTTGTATTTCTTAGGTGAAATACAAGTTATTCTGCTCACCTCTCTTAGGTGAGCAGAAAAACTTCACTAATAAATAACAAACATTAAATATCCAATGAATGTATGAGGACCTATTGTCATAAATAAAGCGCTAGTCATCAAAACAGCAAAACCTACCTTCAGTGGTTATCTATACAAATGGTATAAAATATGATTTCCCGTACTGTAAGTGTTTATACTCTGGTTGGTAAATGAAAAATCTTAACATTGTAGTGCCTAATGTACCAGATATAATCTTCAATTATACTGAACCATAAAACCTTGAAGTTTTGCCATTTAACCCCATCTAGAAGGACTTCTAGAAGAAACAAGAACAAACATAGAAAAGGGCATTTTAAAAACAAGGGAGTCTTCCAGTCAGCATTGAGCCCTGAAATATAGTTCAGGAAAATTTGTAATAAAATTCCTTAGTAGAATAATGTGTTGTACTGGGGCATTTTGCAAAGGTATTCACAAACCTTTCCCAGATTCCACATGGGTAAGGGTTTGCTGAGGCTTCATCATCTTGGTCAACTGCCTAGATTTGTGCAATAGACAAAAGGAAGCTATTCTATAGTAAGAGGTATAGAGTAAATTCCCACCATATACTAATAAGAAAAATGGAAAGCTTAACCAGGAAAATGCAACATATGTTGCTGTGAAATTAGTGAGCCGTCCTGGGTGAGCCTGCACTTGAGGAATGCATGGGTCTACCTGAGGAGTCAAGACTGGCTAGACCCCTGATGCCCTTGAAGCCCAAGCTGGCACTTTTACCATGTGGCTTAAACAACAGGGGGAAAATTCTGGGTCTTGCAGTTGCCTAAGTCTTCTAGAGTAGTGGCAGAGATTCCAAGTACCTCTTGATAAATGGTAGCCATTTTAACCAGCCCAAACCAGGGAGACTGGACTGAGAGAATGCCTGGGAATCCAGAACCCACCCATTCCCACTCCTGATTCAGAAAGTGGAGTTTGACTTTTGTTTCATCTCCTGGCTTTGCTGTTCCCTCCTTATTTTCCCTCTTCTTCCAAAAAATATAAGAAATTTAGCCTGGATGCCATGAGCATGGATATGGGGTGGGGTGGAGGGCATTGTATTGTTGACTTAATCCATGTAATACAGGCAAAAATCTTGATTCATATATTTTAGAAAACATGTGTGAAGCAATTTAGACAATTTATCAACATGTGTCTAGACCACAGACCTAGGTGTCCTCATAGGTCACTCCCGTAGGAGGTGCCATCCCCACTTAACACTGCAGGATGGTTGTTCCTCAGGTGTTCCTGCCTCAGCCACCAAGGCTTCATTGCTTTTTGCGTTTCTATGTATCTGTACTTTATCGGTTACCCTTGCTACCTTAATTGTTTGGGTTTAGGTGCTCTACCAATTCTCCTGGGAGGAATGCACTGTAACTAGTTGGCATAGGTAAGTTTCTTTACAATGAAGAAAATCCTAAGGGAAATTTTAGGAATTTCCCCCCCTTGATGGTACTAAGAAAATCTAATTCCCCGTTCCAGCAGTCATCAGACTATGGAGACAAACCTCCTCTGCTTTTGTAATGGCTGCACTTTCCTTCATCAAACACAACAGTAATTTATTTTATTGGTCAATTCTACTGATTACTCTACCCATGTAAGTGTTCTCCCTATTACTCTTTTAGGATGTACACGTATAGGCTATATTGTAATGACTGAATTCCCCTAAATGTATTCTTTACCACTATTTTTATGGGACAATTTCTTTTGGCCTATGCGTTCTGAGCTTGTGCATATAAGCATCACCCTTGGGTATAACTGAGGAATGCCTGCGCATATTTTGCTAAGTTCTAGGTTCTGACCTGCATCCACTTCTCCTGTTCTAGTGCTCAGGGCTTCCATATAGATGGTAAGTTATATAAGGCCCACCTTTTAGTTGTATCTTTAGAAGGTTCATCATCGTCTACTACAGGCGGACACTACTTTGCTCTTCTATAATACATTATTGGCTGTAATCTATGTAGTTCACTCCATGGCATCACATGGTTACCTTCTAAACAATGAGAGAGAAAAAAAAAGGAATCCCCTCATTTAGTGATGAAGAGAGATAGGTTGGATCCCAACTGAATTGTCAATTGAATTGTGACCAAATAGAGTCGATCAGGCATGTTCCTACTGGGTGTGTCACGATTACGGAAAAGACACCAGGAAATTATCCAGAGTAAGGGCTATTCAGGTACACCTAGTTACACCCATAGCCCAGAAACACCAAACATGTTTATATGCCGATTTTGTGTGGAGCTGGAGGGCCTCCAAGTAACCTGCAAGTGGCGATAATCCCTTGAGTGTTGTGTTGCTTCACTGACTTCTTAGTAATTCTTTGGAAACAGTCCTCTGAAGGCACCAGTGGCTTCCTTCTCATCTAGGCAAGTCCGGGGGTATAATTTGTTTTCAGTCCTCACTCGTGTTTCATAGCATGTGAGCCTTCTCGCACGTATAGCTTCTTTTCTTCTCTCTTCCTATTTATTCTATTAAAAGTGGATGCTCCCCTAGTATTATTACTATGTATTCTGCTTTTCTCTTGTAAACTTTGTGAAATAAAGAGAGAAGATGTGTCATTGCAAATGGCACTAGCTAGCATTAGGTTTGCCTGTGAGGAGCAGAGACCCAAAATAGCAATGACTTAAACAAGACAGATCCTATTTTTCTCTTCCGTAAGCGTGCCGAGGTAGGCAATCTGCAGTAAGTAAAGAAGCTCTGTTCCATGAAGTCCTGAGAGATCTAGACTCCTTCTAGCTTTCTACTCCACCCTCACGATACTTTACGGTTCTTATATCCCAGATAGAAAGGTAAAAAGGAAGAGAAAAGGGGGGGAGATTCTCAGAAACTGTTTCATGGATGTTTCCGCTTACATCTCATTGGCCAAAACTTTCATCACAAGATGCCTCTGCCTGCAAAGAAGGGAAGAAAATGTCTATTTCGGGCAGCCATGTGCCCATCTGAAAATTCTATTACTATAGAAGAAGAGGAAAACATATTTGTAAAGACATTCTGTATTTTCTTCCAGCAGTTTTAATATTTGCTTTTCCTAAGTATGTATTTTATCCATCTGGAGCTAATTTTGTCTGGACATTAGGTAAGCAACCTAATTTGACTTTACTTTCCTGCCTGAGTGGTAACTCACTTCATCATGTCTGACTCTGCGATTCTATGGACTATAGTCCCCCAGGTTCCTCTGTCCATGGGAATTCTCCAGGCAAGAATCCGGGAGTGGCTTGCCATGCCCTCCTCCAGGGGATCTTCCCAATCTATGGTTCGAACTCACATCTCATATCTCCTGCATTGGCAGGAGAGTTCTTTACCAGGAGTGCCACCTGGAAGGCCCTTACTTTCCTGACAGAGAATTATTACAGTAGCTTTATTTTTTTCCCTCCCACTGGTCTATAATGCCAGTTCTGACAAGTTTTCATATATGCATGGGTCTGTCCCAACGTTCTCTGTTCTGAATTTTCCTTGTCTATTTGTTTTTCTCTAAACCAATCCTATGCCATATGCTTTTTAAAAGACATTGTCTTTTCTTTCTTAAAAATATTTTTTTTCTTTGGCGGCGTCTCGTCTTAGTTGCAGCATGTGGGGTCTCCTTCCGCCATGTGGGGTCTCCTTCCGCCATGTGGGGTCTCCTTCCGCCATGTGGGGTCTCCTTCCGCCATGTGGGGTCTCCTTCCGCCATGTGGGATCTTCCGTTGCAGCACACGGCCCTTCTAGTTGCGGCACAGGCTCAGTACTTGTGACACCTGGGCTTAGCTGCTCCATAGCATGTAGTATCTTAGTTCCCAAACCAGGGATCGTGTCCCTTGCATTGTAAGGCATATTCTTAACCACTAGATCATCAGGGAAGTTCTCTACATCTTTTTGTTATTATATTGAACTATAAGAAGTTATCAATTTTAGCTTTTGACCTTTAAATATATCAGTTTCATATGATTCGAATCTAATCCTCTAGTTCCATAAAAGCTTTGCGATTACAAATTCCTTTCCCTACTTTTCTCATACATACTTTTTCTTTCTGAGGAGCTTCATGGTTATTTTTGGCATTTTGTTCTTTTGTATAAATTGTAGAATCAATATTCCAAGTTCCAAGAAAATATTTTTTAGTGCTTTAATTAAAATTTTGTTGCATTTATAATTATTTTGTGGGATACTCAACATTTCTGTGGTATTGCAGCTTTCTATTCATGAACATGATACATCTTTCCATTTGTTTAGGTATTCTTTACCATTTTTCAATGAAGTTTTGTACTTTTCTCAATGTCGGTCTCACACATATTCTGAAATGTCATTATGGTGCAGTACTTGAATTCTATTTTTTCAAATTACTGTCATTTCATACACAGATGTTCATTTATATTTACTTGAATATATACCAATTTATTTGCTTACCAATTCTTCTTGGCTATCAGGTCTGCTTCATGAAATGTGTTTATTTCTCCTAAAGTTCATTCTTCAGATCTTCTTTTAGTGAAATTGTGCTTGTACTAGACTTTCTGTCTTTCTCTTCTTTTTAAGAAGAAAGGATTTCTTTAAAAAATCCTTTTTCACTCTTGTTCTTTAGGCAGGTATATAATTATATTATAAATAACCTTTCAGAGATACTATTCTACTGATATTTCCTATACTGCTGTTGAAATCTGATGACAATCTGTTACCAATTTGTATGCATTTTCCCCTTCTTCTGGCTATATTTTAGATTTTCTCTTTGATAACAGAGTTTTGAAATTTCACTATCATGTACTAAAATAAACATTTATTTTTATTTACTCTTATTGATGTTGCCATACTTTCTGAATTGAAGATACATGTCTTTCAGGGAGTCTAAATAATTCAAAGACATCAGTTCTTTGAATACCAATTATCCTTCATTTCTTTACTTTTTCCTCTGTTAACTCCCAATAGATGTATGTATGTTTTAATTCTATTTTCCAAGAATAGAATAAATTTTAAACTTTCAAAGGTGCTGCATTTAAACATTTTTTTGGATTTTTCAGATATGTCTTATGAGTTCTCCAATTCTTTCTTTAGTTTTGTCTAAAAGATTGCCGGGAGAAATATCAATAACCTCAGATTATTATGCAGATGACACCACCTTTATGGCAGAAAGTTAAGAGGAACTAAAAAGCCTCTTGATGAAAGTGAAAGAGGAGAGTGAAAAAGTTGGCTTAAAGCTCAACATTCAGAAAACTAAGATCAAGGCATCTGGTCCCATCACTTCAGGGAAAATAGATGGGGAAACAGTGGAAACAGTGTCAGACTTTATTTTTCTGGGCTCCAAAATCACTGAAGATGGTGGCTGCAGCCATGAAATTAAAAGACACTTACTCCTTGGAAGGAAAATTATGACCAACCTAGATAGCATATTGAAAAGCAGAGACATTACTTTGCCAACAAAGGTCCATCTAGTCAAGGCTATGGTTTTTCCTGTGGTCATGTATGGATGTGAGAGTTGGACTGTGAAGAAAGCTGAGCGCTGAAGAATTAATACTTTTGAACTGTGGTGTTGGAGAAGACTCTGCAAGGAGATCCAACCAGTCCATTCTAAAGGAGATCAGTCCTGGGTGTTCTTTGGAAGGACTGATGCTAAAGCTGGAACTCCAGGACTTTGGCCACCTGATGCGAAGAGTTGACTCATTGGAAAAGACCCTGATGCTGGGAGGGATTGGGTGCAGGAGGAGAAGGAGATGACAGAGGATGAGATGGCTGGATGGCATCACCGACTCGATGGACATGAGTTTGGGTGGACTCTGGGAGTTGGTGATGGACAGGGAGGCCTGGCATGCTGAGATTCATGGGGTCGCAAAGAGTCGGACACGATTGAGTGACGGAACTGAACTGAACTGAATCTGTTGTTTAACCAATCTACTGAGTTTTGAAACCCTAAATTTATATTAATAATGTATGAAAGTTCTTTTGAGTTCTTTTTCAAATGTTCCTGGTTATTTCTTTAAAGTACCATGTTCTATGTTCTTATTTTTAATTCTCTCTTCCCTGACCCCACCGCCACATGCCAAATTTTTATAAAGTTTATTTTAAGATAATTTGTATCTGATGATGCCCACGTTTGAAGACCTTGGGCTGTTTTTCTCTGATTCTTGCTATTAGTGCATTGTTTACTTGTGTTTTTGATAACTTTATATTGTTTCTTTTAGCTGATATTAATTTATGGAGTTTCTGAGGAATCTGAGTTAAGGCAATTGTTTCTCTAGACTGGACTTGTGTTCCCTTCTGTCAGGTATCCTGGGCCACTAATAACCTAAAAGTCCTTAAAGATTAATTTTCCTTGCAGTTTGCTAGAATGCAAAGGTATCAAGGGTTCAAGTCACGGTGAGGACAGGCTTGTCATTATAAACTTCCAGTGGAGACTCATTTGCCCTTTGTACTGAGACCTAAGGAAAGCTTGCTTCCCTGTTGCTGTCTTTCCCAGTGGATGAATTTTTTCTGGCTTACATTTTTATTGAGGGAATGACTCTTCAAGTAACTTTCTGTAGGAGCCTCAGATTTGACTTATTACTGTGACCCAGACAGAGGTCTTTCTCACCTTTCCTGGTCTTGGCCATTAGAACCCGAGCATCTAGATTTCTGCTGTCAAGAGATGCCCATGGCAATTTGTGATTTTAAAATTGGCTTGCACTCAGTTTCAGGCTCTTTAAGGCTTATTTTTTAACCTGAGGATTTCTTTTACTGTTTTGTTGCTCAATTATGTTTTAAAGTCTATTTGCTTTTTTTATCCAGAATTTCTCAGGGTTTGTAGTAGAAGTTTTTTTCTGGAATTTGTAGCTCAACCTGTTGCTGAAAGCAGAACTTTATGCTATTCCTTTCTATGGAGTGTTATCCATTCTAATTATTATTTTTATCATCAATTCTAATGACGTGAATTCCAAATCTATATCTTCAGGCCTAAACCCTCATCTGCTTTCTATTTCCCTTAGGCATTTATTAATATGACATAACAGCCTGAATATTTTGTTAGCTGTTAAAACTCAAGGTAACTGAGGTGAAATTTATCTTCTTTGACAAATTGCTTCTCCCATCAAACATTGCACCTTTGTTATTTTAATGTCAACATTATTCCTAGTTTTTAGCCTGTAGACCTTGAGAATACTAGAAATGAATTAGTGTACCTTCATGCCCTTTATGTAATCTAACACTGTCTCCTCTCTTTGACCCAATATCTATATCATAAATTATCATTTTAAATCCCTACTCAGAATACAACCACCTCATTTAAGATTAATTTGATGTAATTTTAATTTAGCAGATATATATTGATTATCTGTTTTGTCAAAGGTAGTATGCAAGTTGCTACAGATAATACAAAAGACATGATATTTAGCCCTTTCCTCAAGATTCTTGTTTTCAATGACTGAAGAAAAGGCAGTTATCTACTAAATTTGTATATATTATTATTCAATTAAGTAGTGACTCAACATGGGCAATTGCCTAAATGTCAAGATCAGGTAATACATGTATGGGCGGGGACAGGAAGTAAGAGATTTTGAATGCTTGCTGGAGTTAGGAAATGACACTAAAGGAAAGCAGAGATGAGATGGTTTACTGATGACATCATTTCAGTACCTACATCTAACCATTCTTAAATATAGTCTAGCTAAGTAAGTCCATCTTTTTTTTTTTTTTTTTTTGCCTTTTCGTACAGTTCATGGGATTCTCAAGGCAAGAATACTGAAGTGGTTTGCCATTCCCTTCTCCAGTGGACCACATTTTGTCAGAACTCTCCACCACAACCTGTCCGTCTTGGGTGGCTCTACACAGCATGGCTCAGAGTTCCATTGAGTTAAACAAGGCTGTTGTCCATGTGATCAGATAGGTTAGTTTCCTGTGATTGTGGTTTTCAGTCTGTCTGCCCTCTGATAGACAAGGATACGAGGCTTATGGAAGCTTCTTGATGGGAGAGACTGACTGAGGGGCAAAGTGGGTCTTGTTCTGATGGGCGGGGCTGTGCTCAGTAAATCTTTAACCCAGTTTTCTGTTGAAAAGCAAGAAAGTGCCAGAAAAACATCTACTTCTGCTTCACTGACTATGCCAAAGCCTTTGACTGTGTGGATCACAACAAACTGTGGAAAATTCTTAAAGAGATGGGAATACCAGATCACCTGACCTGCCTCCTGAGAAATCTGTATGCAGATCAGGAAGTCCTAGTTAGAACTGGGCATGGAAAAACAGACTGGTTCCAAATCGGCAAAGGAGTACGTCAAGGCTGTATATTGTCACCCTGCTTATTTAACTTATATGCAGAGTACATCATGAGAAACACTGGGCTGGAAGAAGCACAAGCTGGAATCAAGATTGCTGGGAAAAATATCAATAACCTCAGATATGCAGATGACACCACCCTTATGCCAGAAAGGAAAAAAGAACTAAATAGCCTCTTGATGAAAGTGAAAGAGGAGAGTGAAAAAAATGACTTAAATTTCAACATTCAGAAAACTAAGATCATGTCATCTGGTCCCATCACTTCATAGCAAATAGACGGGGAAGCAACAGAAACAGTGACAGACTTTAGTTTTTTGGGTTTCAAAATCACTGCAGAAGGTGACTGCAGCAATGAAATTAAAAGACGCTCACTCCTCGAAAGAAAAGTTATGACCAACCTAGACAGCATATTAAAAAGCAAAGACATTACCTTGCCAACAAAGGTCTGTCTAGTCAAAGCTATGGTTTTTCCAGTAGTCATGTATGGATGTGAGAGTTGGACTATAAAGAAAGCTGAGCACTGAAGAATTGATGCTTTTGAACTGTGGTGTTGGAGAAGACTCTTGAGAGTCCCTTGGACTGCAAGGAGATCCAACCGGTCCATCCTAAAGAAAATCAGTCCTGAATATTGAAGGACTGATGCTAAAGCTGAAACTCCAATACTTTGGCCTCCTGATACAAAGAACTGACTCATTTTAAAACACCCTGATGCTAGGAAAGATTGAAGGCAGGAGGAGAAGGAGATGACAGAGGATGATGATAGAGAGACGACAGGATGAAATGGTTGGATGGCATCACCGACTCAATGGACGTGAGTTTGGGTGAACTCTGGGAGTTAGTGATGGACAGGGAGGACTGGTGTGCTGCAGTCCATGGGATTGCAAAGAGTTGGACACAACTGAGTGACTGAATTAAACTGAGCTGAAATAAGTCCATCAATTTCCTTCTTCCCCTTATATTTCTTTAGCTTTTCTTTGCTATCCTCTTGTCCCCCTTTAAAAACAAATTTACTATTTTATTTTAGTCATCCTGCCTTCCCCTGTAGGTGTCCAGTTGGGGTTTCAGTTCAGTTCATTTCAGTCGCTCAGTCGTGTCCGACTCTTTGCGACCCAATGAATCACATCATGCCAGGCCTCCCTGTCCAACACCAACTCCCAGAGTCCACACAAACTCATGTTCCTCGAGTCGGTGATGCCATCCAGCCATCTCATCCTCTGTCATCTCCTTCTCCTCCTGCCCCCAATCCCTCCCAGCATCAGAGTCTTTTCCAATGAGTCAACTCTTCGCATCAGGTGGCCAAAGTACTGGAGTTCCAGCTTTAGCATTAGTCCTTCCAATGAACACCCAGGACTGATCTCCTTTAGAATGGACTGGTTGGGTCTCCTTGCAGTCCAAGGGACTCTCAAGAGTCTTCTCCAAGACTCAACCACAGTTCAAAAGCATCAATTCTTCAGCACTCAGCTTTCTTCACAGTCCAACACTCACATCCATACATGACCCCTGGAAAAACCATAGCCTTGACTAGACAGATCTTTGTTGGCAAATTAATGTCTCTGCTTTTGAATATGCAATCTAGGTTGGTCATAACTTTCCTTCCAAGGAGTAAGCGTCTTTTAATTTCATGGCTGCAATCACCATCTTCAGTGATTTTGGAGCCCCCAAAAATAAAGTCTGACACTTTCCACTGTTTCCCCATCTATTTCCCATGAAGTGATGGGACCAGATGCCATGATCTTAGTTTTCTGAATGTTGAGCTTTAAGTCAACTTTTTCACTCTCCTCTTTCACTTTCATCAAGAGGCTTTTTAGTTCCTCTTCACTTTCTGCCATAACGGTTGTGTCATCTGCATATCTTAGGTTATTGATATTTCTCCCGGCAATCTTGATTCCAGCTTGTGCTTCTTCCAGCCCAGCATTTCTCATGATGTACTCTGCATATAAATTAAATAAGCAGGGTGACAATATACAGCCTTGACATACTCCTTTTCCTATTTTGAACCAGTCTGTTGTTCCATGTCCAGTTCTAACTCTTGCTTCCTGACCTGCATATAAGTTTCTCAAGAGGCATGTCAGGTGGTCTGGTATTCCCAACTCTTTCAGAATTTTCCACAATTTATTGTGATCCACACAGTCAAAGGCTTTGGCATAGTCAATAAAGCAGAAATAGAGGTTTTTCTGGAACTCTTTTGCTTTTTTCCATGATCCAGCGGATGTTGGCAATTTGATCTCTGGTTCCTCTGCCTTTTCTAAAACCAGCTTGAACATCTGGAAGTTCACAGTTCATGTATTGCTGAAGCCTGGCTTGGATAATTTTGAGCATTACTTTACTAATGTGGGAGATGGGTGCAATTGTGCTATAGTTTGAGCATTCTTTGGCATTACCTTTCTTTGGTTGGGGTTTAGTTTCCAACAATAACAAGAATCCAAATTATCCACCTCCAGTGAGGTTGCAATCTTGCATTGCCCTGAGGTTTCCCCTTCTTTTTGCCTCTAGAGTTATCTACTCCTCAAGACTCATTGCCCCTTGAAGTGTGCCTTGGAGTCTCTATTGTTTTCTTGCTATTTTTGGATGCCTATTACATTCGTTTTCTTTTTTTTTTTTTAATCAAAACAACATATGGCTAAGCGTTAACTATTTTATATCTCCCTTAATCTGTGTCTTTAACCAGTACTAAATATAGGAAAGATAGTAATATAATAAATATCTTAAAGTCATCTTTCTATCCTTGCAGTGGTAAGCATAAAGACTGATTCGTAATTAGTGCTCAGTACATGCTTGTTGGACTGAATCTTGTGCCAAGAAGACTATTCCCTGAGAAATAAGAAAAAGAAAAAAATTTTTCCTCCTACGTCTGCCACCTACTACAGTGAGATCTCTGATTCAACATGTATATTAGAAGACAATTATTCTGTAACTTGATGGGTGGTCAGGAACTTTTTCTTCCAATATAAATATTCTTGCATCATAGTCACTCCTTAAAATTCAGCTTCAATAAAAAACCAAATTATTGTCTGGAAATGTGGATTGTTAAAAGCTAATGTTTTTATCTAGTTCCAAAAATCTTGTTTTAACTTTTGACTCATTAATTTACTGCCTTTGTTTGAGCCTCTGATTCCAATTTGCCACCAATAACAATAAGTTCAAAACACAAACCCCCATCATAGATTGTATATGTTATATTTGCTATACTCTATGAACTATAAAGAACTCTGATTTTTGATCTGGAGAAACATATATTTAGATTATTCACTGTTTGAGATTCTGTTACAGATGGGTACTGCTAATTTATGACTATAAAGACAGAGATCTCATTGTATTGTTGGTTCTTTTTCTCTCTGAAGAGTGTTCAATATAGTTTCTTGAATATGGTAGATGTTTGATAAATATATGTTGGATAAATGAGCAATATTATGTATTTTTATAATAAGGTTAATAAAGAATCAAGACTTTTATTTACACAAGTTGGACCTTGTATAGTACAGAACTATGTTGATATTTATGGGGGTTTTTTGTTCAAACACTGAGTCATGTCTGACTCAGCAGCCCCACAGACTGCAGCATGCCAGGCTTTCCTGTCCATTACTATTTCCTAGAATTTGCTCAAACTCATGTCCATTGAGTTGGTGATGCCATTCAACCATCTCATCCTCTGTCACCCCCTTCTCTTCCTGCCTTCAGTCTTTCCCAGCATCAGGGCCTTTTCCAATGAATCGGCTCTTTGCATTGGGTGGTCAAAGTATTGGAGCTTTAGCATCAGTCCTTCCAATGAATATTCAGGGTTGATTTTCTTTAGAAGTGACTGGTTTGGTCTCCTTGCTGTCCAAGGGAGCCTTGAGTCTTTTCCAGCACCATATCCAAAAGTGTAAATTCTTCAATGCTCAGCCTTCTTTCTCAAATCTTTTAGTGTCTCTATCTCAAAGCATTTACTTGTCATGCAGCAGGGTAATGTGCTAACACAAGTAGAGGAGAGAGGAGGGGTCCAGGGAAGATAGGAATGACAGAGAGATATTTTAGAAATACACCTTATTCTTTAAATAGCAAAAAATTTAATTTCAGGAGAGGTCCTATTCGTTATGAAGTACATCAATAAGGAGATTGATGAGTCAAGTGAGGAAAGCCTAGTTTATTGTAGCTCTGTTGCCAACCAGCTATGTGTCCTAGGGGGATATCACCTTCCTGGTCCTTTCTCCTCATTTAAAATGGAGAGACTGGCTTGATTTTGTTAAGGTTCTTTCCACCCCTGACTTTCTATATTTTATACCCATTCCACAGTGTGGTGTGTTTCAGACTCAGGGGATGACAGTTGAAGGCACAAGCCATGCCTGCTGCTACTCAACCTGAGTAGGTTTCAGGCAGGAATATAATTCTGGTGTGAGCAGATCTTCATATTCTTAAAAACAAACAAAAAAAAATCCAGATATCTGGATTTTATGTGAAATTTCAAATTTTTCAATATTGGCCCCAAAGTCAAACAGTTTTAAAACATTATTTAATCCAAACAAAATACAACAGCAGGCTGGGTTTGGCCTATGGGCTGCCAGTTGTGCTTTAAGGGACTTTTTATTCTGCCTTTATTACTGATATCCTGGTCAGCTGTGCATATTATTTTTCTGCTGCTTCCACAAAGGATAGATCCAGCCCAGGCTAGTAGGAGACATACTGTAGCCTGCTAAATCTCTGGTATCTGTAGGTTTAGCATTCTAGGGTGTCATTATAGTTACAGCATAAGGAAAGACTATGTGAATGAAAGCTGCTCAGTCGTGTCTGACTCTTTGCAACCCCATGGACTGTAGCCTGCCAGGCTCCTCTGTCCATGGAATTCTCTAGGCAAGAATACTGGTGTGGATAGCCATCGCCTTCTCCAGGGGATCTTCCTGACCCAGGGATCAAATTCAAGTCTCCTGCATTGCAGGCAGATTCTTTACCGTCTGAGCTACAGGGGAAGCCCTTATTCTTGGTTAAATTTCCAAGGTATGTTATTTCCAAAGTATGTTGTAACTAGTTATTTCATATAGGCCCCAGTCAGGATTGCCATATTATTTGGGGAAAGGAAAGAGAAGTCTACAAAAGGGCCTTGGAAGTACTGCAGTCAGGAATTCAGTAGAAACCTTGAGGTCTATTTTCCATTTTTTATCAGAGAATATATAAAGTAGACTCAGTGAAGGAGGAATGGTATTTCATATCTAACCCAATTATATTCCTTCTACAAGTTTTATGGCTGGTGAGGTCATCTAAACTTAATTAAAATTTAATTGAATCAGAATGGTGTGGCAGAATATCACATGGACATTGGAGTCATACTTGGGTGTGAATCTAATTTCAGACACTAGCTGCATGACCTTAAAGTTATTAATCTTGTCTGTGTCTCGGATACTTTTTCTGTAAAAAGGAATTATAATGCTTACCTCTGATGATTATTGTGGGGAATAGAGCTAACACATATATTGATACAGAGTGTATCATAAATAATAGCCAAACTTAAACTAAATTTAGCATAGTTCTTTTTGGAATCTCTCCTACGGGAAAGTTTCTGTTTGTGCCTTTTACAGGAAACAAACCCGAACAAAGCATTGTTTCTGGTTCTCAAAGATTGAGTGCTGTGATTGGGGAAAGGAGGTATAATCATACATGGTTTTCATTCATGGTAGATGCTAGTGTATATTAATAAACAGAAAGAATAGGAGTACATGTAAGATCACATACCTCCTTTGTTAACACTTTTATTATACACCTTATTGAAAATTCCTTGTGTCTTGATTATTTCAGTAGGAAGAGTTAGATCAAGAAGAGATGCTAGGAAAGCCCCTCCAGGAGAATTAAACAGCATAAGAAAAAGCATATTTTCCAGAAATCACAGGACATACAATTGATGGAAAATACAATGAAAACAGATTTTGGAAAGATGGTTATATTAGCAGAAGCAACACCCCCATCATCAAATACCAATGGAAAGATGTGGGAAAATAAAAATTAGTAAGAGCCATCTTTTAAAAATGTTAAGAAATAAAGTTCAAAAAAAGTATATTACATAAAGTATAGAAGAGAGACCTAAAACTTCTCCCTATATGAAGGCAAGTGCTCTCTGCTTGGGAAAGTAAAGATTAGAGAAGACTCTGGTAGACTGCACTGATGGGACTCTAATTGAGAGGAATGGCAGGCCTGGGGTAAGAAGTCATAAGAAACAAGTTGGAAGTTCGAAAGTTTTTACCCTATAGAAATGGGGGAAGTACGTTTGACTATTCTTGTTCTAGTAGAGGCCAAGTGTGATGGAATTTTTTTCTTCATCTGTGCTGTGCTGTGTGCTGGGTTCAGTCGCATATGACTCTTTGCAACCCTTTGAAGTGTAGCTCTCTGTCCAAAGAACCAGGCTCCTCTGTCCATGGGATTTCCCAGGCAAGAATATGGGAGTGGGTTGCCATTTCCTCTTCCAGGGAACTTGCCCATCCAGGGATCCAGTCTCCTGTGTCTCCTGCATTTCAGGCAGATTCTTTACCAATGAAAGCCCACCACTGAGCCATTGACCAGTAAATATAGAATATCATCAAACACAGGGTTGCAAAGAGTTGGCATGACTGAGCAACCAAACAACAACAAATTCAAAAGGATAAGACCACTTTTTCTTGGGTGGAAGAAAAAAAAAATTAGAAGCAGTCTCATTCTTAATGTGATTCAAGAAGACACAGTTTTGAAAATTGAGCAAGTCACTGTGAAAGGATATATTCTAAAATCATAAAAGATTTCATGAGAATTTTTTTTAATGCTTAATTACAAGGAGGTGATGAAAAGTTGATTGAGTACTCTGAAAACTGAAAAACAATGTTTGGAACATTGAAAATATCTCCAAGAATCTATGGTATAAAAATTCTCTCATCTCATCTTGAGATGAGAGAGAGAAAAACTGGACACAGATATAGGAAAATCTCTACACAGAGTAGATTGCAAACCAGTAATACAAACCAGTAGATTGCAAGCCATAAAACCATCTTTATGTCAGAAAGATGACATAAAGAAGTAAAAGAAGAAATTGTTCTGAAATGAAGAAAGATCCAAGTCTTTGGGAGGACTCACCAATTGTCAGATAAATTTAATGGAAATATACCAACATTTAGATATAGTTTGATGACATTTTTAAAAATCAAAGAGAAAAAATAAACATAAAAGCATAGAAGCAATTTTAAACAATTTGGGTTAAAAAGAACTAAAATGGGTCTGGCATCATACATCTTCTCCAAAATATTGACGATAATAAGAATGAAGAATGAACAAAAAGGTTTTGGATTTTAAAAGGCTGTCATCAAGAGTAATATATCTTAGATTTGCAGGGGCTTGGAAATTATGTCATCACTGTACCCCCCAAAAAAGAGAAATTACTTGAACATACATCCTAGGAAAGACAACTGAAAGTTAAAATAGTAAACTCAAGAATAAGAAAATTATAGTTAAAACTAAGATTTGGTTTTGAGCAAGTAAACTCTTTGAGAATCAATACTTATTTCTTGGGTGACAAACATTTTGGATATCAAAAATTACCTTTAAAATAAAAGATTCATAATAAGGTAAGAGAAATAATAATTTGATCTTAAAATTCAGATTATAGAAGCAAAACCTGTGAAACTGATGAGTAAATAAAAGAATTATAAAGTAAAATAAATGTCTTATGTACTAGGAAAACAGACTCTTTTCATTCCTGATGCTAATAACTAGGAAGTACTAGGTTATAATACATTTTTAAAAGACAAATTAATCTTTTCATCACTGCCAGGAAAAAAACATGATGTAAACCTTCCAAATCACTGCAGCAAAAAAGATAACCTTAGATAAGTGTCATGACACAATAATTAAATAATAAAACCATTTAATATATATATTAAATGTCAACCATTGTTAGTTCTTTGAAGTATGGAATAAGTTTACTTGTTTACTCATTAATGCTTATCTATGTTTTGCATACTTTTTACAATAAAGACCAGTTAACTACATAGTAACAATTTCTATTTTTGAGCCAGTGCACCAAATATCATTTTAAAAATTAATAATTATTTTCAAATATAGAAAAATGCTACCAGTATTCTATCAAATGCAAAAGAAAAACTGTTTTCACTTTTGTAAGTAAGGACATATGTAGACAGACCAAAATACATTTGAATGGTGAAATTGGGATTCAAATTTATACCATTTTTCATATTTTTTGCGTTGATTTTCTGTAATTACCTAAACAACAGCAACAACAAATGCTGTCAAGACCTTAACTGGAGCCAAGGTGTGCTTGGAGGATTGAATATAGGCTAAGGGGTTTGAAAAAGTTCTTGGTCAATGGGGAGACATTGAAGCTTTTTAAGAAGAGAACAGATATGAACAGATTTGTATTTTGAGAATAATAAGACAGAAGTATTGTTATTGTTTAGATTGGATTCTAGTGGAAAGTTGACCAGAGTTTATTGTAATGGTCTAGACAGGAAGTAATAAGGTCCAGAACTATATCTCTGCAGCAGAGATAGGAAAGAAAATAGACATTTGATCTAATAAAGAAGAAAGGTCAGGGGGACTTGGTGACAGCATGTAATGTTAGAGAGCTCAGGAAAGAGAGAAACCAGAGATAGAGAGTCAAAATTATTGGGAGAACAATGGTGCTCTTAGCAGGAATAGGACAGTGAAGGGAAGAAGGAAGAGGAAAATGTTTAGGAAAAAGGATGCTGAATTTGATTTCAAATACGTTAAATTTCTAGTGGTCAAGAAACATCATGTCTTTGAGGTTTTATGGAGGAACGGCTGCACTTCCCCTAAAATACTCTCTTGGAGTTGTGATGGTCTTATTGGATGATCCTTCCCTTCCTTGAGAGCATTTGAGCAGAAATCCAGACACTCCCTGCCCTCTATGGCTAATGACCCATACAAGTGCCTTCTGCCTTCCCTGCCTTGAGTTTAGTGGCATAATCGTAACTCAACGTCAAAGACTCCACCGAGGTCAAAGTGTGCCTAGGTGATTCCTAATATTCTTGGCCAGCCAACACTGCTCTTGGGCCATGGCAACTAAGGTCTTTGACCTTGACTGAGCACTTTACGTAGTCAACCTCTCCAATAGGGAGTGATCCCCACACTAGACCTCTTCTCACTTCTAGATTGTTCTGGGAACCTGAGATGCTGAAGGTGGTTCTTCTCAGAGCTGGATCAGTCCTCTTCCCCAATCTGTCCTCCCAAGAGTGAATTGCACAGTTGTTCTTTTTCTCTTGACCCCAGGGTAGGTGAAGACTAACTCTTGTGGAGGAGGAGTATGAATTGAAGTGGGAGTCCACTCCATGTGGCTAAGGCTCTTTGTAGTGAAAGATGGAAACAGACGTGGAAAAGGTGAGTGGACCATGGTATGGGGCCTTCATTTGTACTTTTGCTGTGAATCACACAGTCTAACTGGCAGGAGGGCAAGCACAGGACAGCTGAAAGACATTTAAAATCTAGGAATATATTAATATTTTGGTTACTGATGCTAATATGCTGAGTGTACTGGCTGGTAAGGGGAAAATTAGGCACAGTCTTTTAAAATAAGACTTTTTTTTTTTTTTTCCTAAACCACAATTAGTGGCCCCCTTGAAGAATTTTCTTTCCTTTTGTGACTCATAGAAGGCTGAAATCACTATTTCCTATTGAGGGGAAACACAAGAAAAGAGAGGAGATGTATCACGCTTTGGTCTACCCTGGTTTTATGTTTTCTTGGCCTGGTTCCTAAATAAAGGAAATCATTTCCCACATATTCCTCTTTATTCCATGCCTCCTTGCACATCCTTAGCACCATTCACAAGTCTCAAACTGCTCTTGAAGGGTAGATTTAGCCACTTAAATGATTTGCGTCTCTGCCTCCATCTCCCTTTTAGAAACTGAGCCTGAACACTGATCCTTACTGCCTTCTTTTATCATGTAGCCCTGAATGTAATGGCCATTACATTGGCCATTGATTGGATCAAAGGAAAGACACCTGAGCCAACGCTCCTACATGTTAGAAAGTAATGATGGCAGATGGCCTAAGATGTTACCTGGGACCATATGGAACCAAGGAGGCCAATCAAGATAGAGAGGAAACAGAGGGAGGTCAAAAGGCAGATGCCAGTGCTGCTGAAGAGAAATGAGTTGCCCCGGCCCTGGACTTCCCAGTTCTAGATATACTTGTGTAGCCCTAAACCTCTTTCTCTTCTCTCAGCTGCCTGTAAAACTTCTTGTGTATAAGCTTGTATATAAGTTAAAGAAAAGTGAAAAGAAATTGAAGTCTCTCAGTCGTGTCTGACTCTTTGCAACCCCATGGACTGTAGCCTACCAGGTTCCTCTGTCCATGGAAATTTCCAGGCAAGAATACTGGAGTGGGTTGCCATTTCCTTCTCCAAGGGATCTTCCTGACTCAGGGATCGAACCCAGGTCTCCTGCATTGCAGACAGATGCTTTACCATCTGAGCCACCACCTATATATGTTAACTATGTGTCTATTCTTTGTAAAAGATAATCACAAAGACAATTACATCAACTACACTTGGCAGAATTTAGTTCCTTATTCTTAAGATTCAATGGTCAGGGACTTCCCTTGGTGGTCTAGTGGTTAAGAATCTGCCCACCAATGCAGGGGACATGATTTGATCCCTGGGTCCAGGAAGATCCCTCATGCCACAGAACAACTAAACCCGTATGCCACAACTACTGAGCCCGTTCACCTAGAGCCTGCGCTCTGCACCAAGAGAAGCCACAACGATGAGAAGCCCTTGAACTGCGACTAGAGAGTAGCCCCCACTTGCTGCAACTCAGGAAAGCCTGTGTGCAGTGATGAAGACCTAGCACAGTCAAAAATAAATAATCAATTAAAAAAAGAAAGACTTAAAAAATGATTCAATGGTTGATGCTACTGAGCTTGGTCATGTTGACCATTTAGCTCTTTTATAAGGATGCTGGAGCATGAGATGTTAAACAGCTTGTCAGTTTCCCTCAGAAAATTCAGAAGACTTAAATGCAGTATCTTGGTTTGGTTTTCTTTCTTTAGCTATCCCCACACTCTGTTCTACAGCTTGGTACTACTTCATAAATATTGTTAATCAAAATATGGTCAACTTATCAAAAATACCTATACCTTGGTATAATGTGCAAATCCAGTTTTTCCTGCTTCACTAATGTTTTCTCTCCTTCCCTTTATAATCAGTCCCTTTTCTTAGTTTATTCTAGATGCTATACTGAATTATGAGGCCAGTGAGCAAAGTTTTTGTATACATTTCTTTTACCCTTCTGATCAAATGCTCCTGACTTTGCTAGAAACTGCTCCCTGAGAAGGCAAGATAATAAATTTAGCTTCATATTCAACCTAATCATTTGGCAAAGCTATTATATCACTGGACATTGAACAGTATTCCAGAGCTCACTCACTTACCTCTGATCTCAAAACTCAGTTGACTGTCACTGTGGACAGTCACAGGTAATGAGAGGCATTGAAACCACCTCCTATATCCATCACCTCCTCTTACATAGCTCTGATTCCTAGGGACGCCTGGATGGTATTGCGTGGATTGCTCAGAAGAGATTCTCTATATATGAGCTATGGATTATGTGCAATGTACTGTGGAACTGCACTTAGCGAAGAATATGGTCAATAGACTCTCTCCAATCTGCTACCTAGATAATTATGGCTCACATTCCAAAATGTTGCATTATATTTGAACTCTCATAGCAAGTAAGTAGGTAAAAAGAAAAAGGAAGTGACAGCTTCAAATTTTATAAGGCATTTTGTTTTACAAAATACTTTTGCCACATAAGGTTACTTGTTCTCAGAAAGCTCTAGGAAGTAGATACTATTACATATATATATATATATAATTACTTGGAAGAAACGTTATGACCAACCTAGATAGCATATTCAAAAGTAGAGACATTACTTTGCCAACAAAGGTCCATCTAGTCAAGGCTATGGTTTTTGCAGTGGTCATGTATGGCTGTGAGAGTTGGACTGTGAAGAAAGCTGAGTGCCGAAGAATTGATATTTTGAACTATGGTGTTGGAGAAGACTCTTGAGAGTCCCTTGGACTGCAAGGAGATCCAACCAGTCCATTCTGAAGGAGATCAGCCCTGGGATTTCTTTGGAAGGAATGATGCTAAAACTGAAACTCCAGTACTTTGGCCACCTCATGCGAAGAGTTGACTCATTGGAAAAGACTCTGATGCTGGGAGAGACTAGGGGCAAGAGGAGAAGGGGACAACAGAGGATGAGATGGCTGGATGGCATCACTGACTTGGTGGACATGAGTCTGAGTGAACTCTGGGAGTTGGTGATGGACAGGGAGGCCTGGCGTGCTGCGATTCATGGGGTCTCAATGAGTCGGACATGACTGAGCGACTGAACTGAACTGATACATATATATATATACACATATATTTTTTACTAATAAGCATGCAACTCTGGGAAAAGTTCATTTCTTTGATAAATGGCAGACATAGAACTTGAATTCCAAATTTGCATTTTTTTTTGCCTACATCCTGCTAGCTTTCATTTCTTCACTCAACAAACATTTCTTGAGGACCTATATGGGTTGGGCACTGAGCACAGAGTGGTGAACTTCTGTCTTGAGAGGTTAGAAAACACTTTGCAATAGGAGTGGCGTCCAAACTGAGAAGGGAAGCGGCGGTAGATGTTATTCAGGCAAAGTGGGAGGGCTGGGAGCATTCCAGGGACCAGATTTTTATCTCTAAATTATCCCTATGGACCTTCGAAGTAGAAATTAGGCAGGGAAGCTGAGAACTAAATTTCCACAATTGTGTAATCTCATGTTTAAACATGAAGAGTGATGCATCCGTTAGATTTCCTCTTTCCTTTCCATGTTTTGTCACAACCTTCTCAAGACCAGAGGAAAGTATGAAGTTACTTGTCACTACTTTCTCGAGACCAAAACAAGTTTGACACACGTCAAAATGGCCTTTGATTTGTTTTCATTAACTCAGTGATAATCATTTGGCAATCTGGGTTTTTTCCATTATCTTAATGATAATTAAAGATAGAATTTTGACTATAACTCTTTCACAAAAACTATGAGGCTGCCTCCTTGTTTGAGGCCACCCTTAATAAAAGCTGGCCTGCTTTCTCAAAAGCCAAGTGATATAGTTGGGCTTCCATGGTGGCTCAGACGGTAAAGCATCTGCCTGCAATGCAGGAGACTTGGGTTCGATCCCTGGGTCGGGAAGATCCCCTGAATGATGGAAATGGCAATCCAGTCCAGTGTTCTTTCCTGGAAAATCCCATGGATGGAGGAGCCTGATGGGCTACAGTCCATGGCGTCGGAAAGAGTCGGACATGACTGAGCGACTTCACTTGGACTTCCCAGGTGGCGCTAGTGGTAAAGAATCTGCCTGCCAATGCAGGAGACGGAATAGATGCGTGTTCAATCCCTGGGTCAGGAAGATGCCCTGGAGGAGGGCACAGCAACCCACTCCAGTATTTTTGCCTGAAGAATCCCGTGGACAGAGGAGCCTGGAGGGCTACCGCCCTTGGGGTCGCCAAAGAGTCAGACACAACTGAAGCGACTTAGCGCACACACATAGGTGGCTCACACAGAAGCCATTAGAAAAAGAGGGCATCTGGCTGCAAGAGCAAGATCTGTAGCTGGGTATTACATGGCAATTTAAGCAGATGGCAAACACTTCCAACCAGTCAAGCAAAGTCCCGGCTCCTTTTCCCACACACAGGATTAACAAAGCCAGCGGCAGGGCCAAGCTAACAGCCTGGTTTGGGTGTGTTAGAAAGCTGACTAGTTCAGCCCTCAGATTGGCCATTGTCAGAAACGAGGAAAAGATAGAATCCATGCTAACTCATGAAGTCTTTGGCACATAGCTCCATCATCCTCCTAATGAATCCCATATTCCACTGGCTTCGAGGAGAGTCAACACCCAAGCAACATAATAAACACTGCATTTGGAAGCAGGAGAGTATTTGCAGGGGTGAGGTAACAAAATAGTTTACAACAGAACACTGAGAACAGCACTAGAAAGACTGCAGAGAGCAGTGCAAAAGCAGACCCCAAATTGGTATGGGTTGGATTACATATGACATATACAGGGACATAAACCCAGGACACTTCTGTAGGCAGTCAGGGACATGGTTAAACTCTGTCCAATCATCACTGAAATAGTTATTTCTAAGCAAATTCATTGTAAGTAGCTAGGATGGCAATTCATGAGGAGCTATTTGAAAAGCAAGGCGTGTGGGCAGACCCCTGCTTGCTAGCTGAGTGGCTCAGAAGCCTTGATTTCAGAATGAATGGATAAATTTAGAAATTAAGGTATGCCTCTTACAGAATTGTTATTAATAAAATCAATAAGACTCAGTCCTTCCTTTGAAGGAGTTCGCAGCTTAGAAGGGAAGACATTTAAATTAAGGTGCATTGTCATGATTTATAGTGCTCTGAGAGATTTGCATGGAGTGCTGAGACAGTACAGAGGGGAACATCACTGCCTGGGAGAGTTACAGAAAGCTTCCTGGTGGAGGTGACATTTGATCTGGATCTTGATGGATTAGTAAGAGTTTTTCAGGATGAAGAAGATGTGAGCACATTCTAGGACAAAGGAATTACCTGTTCCCTCACATCCTTGTCTCTACTATCTCTTGTTAAAATCACATGCTATTTGAGAAAGTTCATCTTTGTGAATTTATCATAATAGGAAGAAAAGCCCTGAGGATGGAGAACAGCGTGGTCCAAAAGAAAGAAAATGTGAGCCACAAATGAAAGCCACAAATGTAATCTCAAAATTTATAATAACCACATTACAAAAAACAAGAGTAAAGGGAAACAGTTTAATTTTAATAATATATTTTATTTAAGCTAATATACCCAAATATTTGTATTTCAACATGTAATCATATAAAAACATTTGAGTGATATTTTTCTGCATTTTTGAAGTCTGTTTTGTGTTTTATACTTCATAGCATATTTCAGCGTAGGCTAACTACGTTTTGAATGCCCCACAGACACTTGTGGCTTGTGGCTACCGTACTGGACAGCTTAGAAGACCAGCTTGTGAATTTTGCAGAATGGGATGCTCCCAGAGAGGTCAAACTTAGAATGAGTCACAGAAATGGCCAGGGAAGTACAGAGGTTGAGGGTGCTTGGCCGGGGCTGGGAAGATCAGCTTTGCTTGCTTTCTGATTTCATCCAAAATTGGTCAGCAGGGTCAGTACTGGTGTCTGCTGCTCCACCCGCAGAAAGTATGTTCAAGTCAAGTTTTCCTGGGAAAACTCTCATTTTGCCTTTCTTTTTAAATTTTATTTTAAAAGCCCACAGGCTATTCTTCTCAGTACCTAGTAATGCCTTTTGCAGCTCTCTTAAGAATCAGGGCCCTGAAATGTCTCCCACATGTTAGCCCCAATGGACCCTGTCTCCGTTCCATGGAAACCTTGGCCAGAAATGACCTCACGATCGTCTCATCACGGCCAGAGGCAAAATCGTACTGTCTGGGGCACCAGGAGCAGGGGTCAGAGGCAAGCTCAGTGTCCTTGAAATAGTGTACTACCATTGCTACCCACAGAGACCAGTTGTAAACAGTGCTCACAACTAAATCAGGCCTGACCAAGGCATAAGAGAACAGGTCCGTGAAGCTCTTGGATTCCTTTGTCCAGAATGGCTAAAGGAGCCAGTCACTGTAGACCTTCCTCTTCCATCCTGGCTTCCTGCTCCCGACTGACCCCAGGCTAACAGCCACGCTTCTGACCCTCCTATATTCCAATACTTAAAAATGAAACAATAGGTAGGATGCTACTGCACGTGACCTGGTCATTGTCTTTAAGGATTGTTTCCAAATATACTTTTACTTCTAGAAGGTCAGGGGAAGTGACCCTGGATATGGCTGTAGCTGCAGGATCATTAATAGAGACAATAGGGACCACGAGAAATTAATCAGTAGAGGAGATACCATTTGATATGAGTCCTGTGCTAGTCGTCACTGCTTGTGAGAGTTGGCTCTGTTGTGTGTGGCTGCCAAAGGTCTGTTTGGAAGAAATAAGCCATTTCTATTCATCTTTTTTTTGATAATAGGTAAACCAAGATCTCTGAGAAACTTGCAGGAAGTGGTTAAAAGGCACTGTACTCTAGGCAGGGGCTTGCCAGGTGCTTTAGCGAATAAAGAATCCGCCTGCCAATTGAGGAGACAAAGGTTTGCTTCTTGAGTCAGGAAGATCCCCTGGAGAAGGAAATGTCAACCCACTCCAATATTCTTGCCTGGGAAATCCCATGGACAGAGGAGCCTGGTGGGCTATGGTTCATGGGGTCTCAAGAGAGTCAGATACAATTTAGTGACTAATCAACAACTCACGCATTGGAGAAGGAAATGGCAACCCACTCCAGTATTCTTGCCTGGAGAATCCCAGAGACAGGGGAGCCTGGTGGGCTGCTGTCTATGGAGTCGCACAGAGTTGGACACAACTGAAGCGACTTAGCAGCAGTAGCAGCAGCAGCAACAACTCTAGGAAGAGGCCATACATCTTTGGATGGAAAGCCAAGGCAATTTAGAATGGAAATAATAAGTAGTTTTTGTTTGGATTGTATCATCAGCAGCAGCATTTATTACTATTGTTTTGTTGTTTTTTCCAGATTTGATCCTTTCTTGAGTCATATATTTTAATTATGTAATTGTGTTTACATTCTCTCTACTAAAAAGCTTTTAGGCAGCCTAGTCCACCAGAAGACAATGTGCATGCCTGTGAGTGCATATGTGCAAATTCAGTCTTTGAGTACAGGTAAATAGATAAGACAAGTCATTACTTAAATCACTGTAGCCTGGGTCATTACCCACAATACCATCTGCTGGCGTTTTCTCAAACATTCTTCTGTTAAAGAACCATTAAATAACTTCTTGTAGGAAGCTTATACATCAGCCAATAGGGCAGATAAATAGGATAACAAGTAGCTGTTTGCACTGTTTCTGCTAGCATCCAGTGTCACTCAGTCTATTTATTAATTAAAGATACCCTAAATCTGATCTTATCGATGGAAGAGGGTTGGGGCAGAGATAGGACTTCAGTACTAGAATAAGAGGCTGAATTCCACATGGTTCTATTAAACAGTGCAAATGATAGCATAATTTTAAATATGTACCTCCCTCTGGTGGAAAATAATCTGTGTGTTAGTATTTTGAGAAACTAAACAGAAATGGAGAGGATTTTGCATTTATACTTGCTGATGATATATTATGCTCCGAGAATCTCACTTGAAACCCACCTAAACATATTGTTACCCCAGAGTAAGGGGCCTGCATAGTTTTGGTATGTATCAATGTATGTTATGTATATAGAGCTTAATCTTCTACTGTCTAAACCTTCCTCATCATTTGATACCAATTCTGTTTTAATCCTTACTGCCTGTGTGAGTTGCCTGTGTTGCATATAGATGCCTTCGGGATAGTTGGTGCTGGTCTAGCCAAGGGTCAACCTAAGGGCTTTGTTCTTTATTGCTGGAGCCAGACAAGGGTTCTCAATTAAGGCAAAAGATGCTAAGACCAGAAGAGTTGCCTCAGAATATTGCCAAGTATCAAATTTCAAATGAGAATGAAAATGAACACTAAATCTGGAGAAGTCAAAGTTGGAGGCCAAAGTTGAGAGTGTAGGGTCAAGAATTTGGAAGTCGGAAGATGAATCACTCAATCCTCGTTTACCATGACTCCATAGTTCTTCATATAACACCATGCTTCTTCCTCTTCTATTAAAACTAGATGTTAGACTTTGGTCATGTTATTGAACCTCATGTTTCATAGGTAAAAACACAGCCTCACAAGATAGTTATACTTGTAAATAAATTCTGAAAACATCATGCACGCACAAGTCATTATCATCAGATAATTAGCTATTTCCCAGGAATACTCAGAACTGTACTTAAAGAAAAATCGCTGTGTCTTTACATGGTTCACATGGTACATAGCCATCTGAGTGGATAAAAATCTATATTGGTGGGCTCTTTCATTTTCATGTTACTGAATTTTGATAGAATATTTTCCATGGAATCAAATTGTTAATTGATTGAATTGACTGGTTGTTAATTAAATCAAAGCAGCTGAACCAACTTTGCATAGACACATCAGAAACATTCCTTTCTGATGATCCTGGTTCTTCCAGAGGTTTAGGGCCTGCAGTAAGGAAAATCTTTTAACAATCAAGTTTGCTTTGGCTCTTTGTGAGTGAGCAATGGATGTGTCATGAAGTTCACCAAGGAGGCAGTAATGATTCTACACATTGGGCAACCTCTGAGATTTACTGTCGTAAGTGGCTCCACTAAAGAGCCCATATAAAACTTCACAGAACATTGTTCAGTGTTTAAAATGTAGTTGATATATTTCCTCTACTGTTGGTTGAAGGCTAAATTTTCCTTCCCATTAAAAATTAGTATAATTACTTGGATATTTCACAGATATTGAGAATTAGGTAAATGATCATGTCTCTGTTTTTGCTTTATTTTTTTTTTATCAGTTTTTACTTTATTGTGGATCTCAGAAGTATATGAGGATATGTAGTCATATATCCATTTCAAGTCACATAGTGGAATTAATGTTTACAAAGTCTTAGGTTATATTTTAATTAACCTTATGATTCCATATTTATTTTATTTATTTATTTTTTTGACATTAATAAAAATGTAATTTTATTGTCAGAATAAGAATATCATGAACCTTTTTACACTATCTTTATTGCAGACTGGCTAGAGCGTGCTATTAAGTTCAACATCCTGTTTTATTTTGAAATTAGCAAATTTCAAATTTTGAATTTATGTCAATTAGATAAATAACTAATTTCCAGGAAGTTCTGAGAAAATTTTGGCTGAAATGTATATATATATATATATATATATACACATACACACACACACACACACACAAACACACACATACACACACACATATACACACGCATATATATATTCCAAATATATTAAATGATATATATTTGCTTATATATGCATATATCTTATATATATATATGATTACATGCTTATATATTTGTGTTCAATCCCCCCCTTTCTTTAAATGCTTGTTTTTATTTATGTTTTTTTCTAATTTTAGTTTAAAAATTATTATGACATTAACTTCCTGAAAACTGAGTCAAGTCCTATAGGATACACAGGCATTTAAACAAATGAACAGCTAATACGTGTTCACAGTAGGTTAAACTATATATATAAGACCCTAGTACTTCTACATGAAAAATAAGTTAGTCAGTGATGTAGTACCTCATTTTGTCTGCTGGCTTTCAGAAGCATCAAAATAAAAATAGTTTTTCTCCCTTTTCTGTCTGTTAACAGAATCCTTCTTGTCCTTCATGACCCAGCTCAAGCTCTGCTTTCTCCATGAAGTCTCCTTGGCTGTTCTAACCAAATGACTCTCTTCTTGGAATTTCCATAGCACTCTGAGCTCACAGGGCACAGTTTAACATCCAGTGTGCTTCCTTGTATTTTTCCTTCATTGTTTCTGCTCCAGCCACACTGGGTCTGCTTATTATCCCTTCACCCTGCCTGATGCTTTCCCAGCTGTGACTTTGTTCTAGAATGACCTCTCCTGACCTCTTCACATCAAATTCTATATACTTACCAGCCTCCAGGTCAAATAACTTTGCCCCACAAACCTGCGCAGTCTGTCTGTATTTTTGGTTGCAAATGATAACATAGCAAATCAAATGAATTTAAGCAAAGATAGAAGTCTGTTTTATGGGAGTCTACCTACAGTAGAAACGGTCTGGTGGTTCACCAAACCATGGCTCCTCTCATACAGGCACTCAGCTGCACCTATTTCCCATCCTCTCTACAGCTGCGCATGACCGTGTGAATGGGTTCTACCAGTGGAATATAGGTCTGGTTCATGAATCCATCTCCTGTAATACTGCATTTTCTTTTCACCTTTAGCCTCTGAGAGAAGGTTCTAAGGACCAAACAGAAGTGATGCATGAGATGGAAGACACCTGAGTCTCCCTGAATCACCACTCAAACAAAAGCCACTTGATGAAGCTACACAAGTGAGATTTAAAAAAAAAAAAAAATATATATATATGTATATAGTGTAAAGCCACTAAAATTTTGGAATGGTATTAACCATTGAATACATGGGGGTAAGGAGAGTGAGAGAAATCATGTACCATAATTTTTACCTGTAGGAGACAGATTTTTTTCAATTTAGAGATAAGTAGGAAAGAGCATGGAAAAGAGGCACTGCTCAAGTAACTCTTATCCAAAGAGACATTGGATAAAGACCCAAAGGAGTCATGTTCAGGCTTGGCTTATTATCTGTTGGGCTCCAAATTAAGGAAGGTTGTCAACCTCTTTATGGGGAAAGGGAGAGAACTCTCTATTAATATTTTGACAGGGCTTAGGACTCTGAAACTCTGCCTTGAGTCCACTGAAAAATGCAGACCATTACAGTGACTTTTATATATCCAAACCAAAGGGTATGGATTTTACTCTTATAAATTTTTAATTTTTTTACTCGTTTGTGCCTTGGCTGCCATTGAGAATATTAAGTGCCTTGTGAACTTTCTAACTCTCCTTTTGACTCTCCAGACTTATTTCAATAAGTGCCTCATATGTTTTCTCATTGATGGCTTATTGATTTGTCACTTCCTCCTCTTTTCATGCTCACATTTCATTTGGAGGTACAAATTCAGATTAGAAGTCCCATTAAGTTACTGAAAGAAAGCACACTATTGTTTTAGAGGAAGCCTAAATTAGAAATGCCTTTCTTTTCTGGGTTAGATCATACTTGCATCTTTGGATTATACTGAGATGGGAATTTAAAAATGTTAGTAATCATATGTTGATCAATAAGGTTTAAATATTCCTTGCTCCCTATCAAATACTTTAATATATCAAGGAATATTGGATATTCAAGGAAACAATATCAAGGAAACAATATCCAGGAATAGTGTCTGCCAGATCTAATTCCTTGAATCTTTTTATCACTTCCATTGTATAATCCTAAGGGATTTGATTTAGGTCATACCTGAATGGCCTAGTGGTTTCCCCTGCTTTCTTCAGTATAAACTTGAATTTTGCAATATACATCTGATAATCTGAGCCACAGTCAACTCCAGGTCTTACTTTTGCTGACTGTATGGAACTTCTCTGTCTTTAGCTGCAAAGAACATAGTCAACCTGGTTTTGATACTGTACATCTGGTGACGACTTTGTGTAAGTTCATTTCTTGGGTTGTGGAAAAGTGTGTTTGTGGAATCAGTGTGTTCTCTATACAAAACTCTGTTGGCCTTTGCCCTACTCTGTTATGTACTCCAAGGCCAAACTTGCCTGTTTTTCCAGGTATCTCTTTCTTTTTTTAAATTTTTTAATTATTTTTTTATTTTATTTTTTTAACTTTACAATATTGTATTGGTTTTGCCATATATCAACATGAATCCACCACAGGTATACACGTGTTCCCCATCCTGAGCCCTCCTCCCTCCTGCCTCCCTGTACCATCCCTCTGGGTCGTCCAGCGCACCAGCCCCAAGCATCCAGTATTGTGCATCGAACCTGGACTGGCAACTTGTTTCATATATGATATTATACATGTTTCAATGCCATTCTCCGAAATCATCCCACCCTCTCCCTCTCCCACAGAGTCCAAAAGACTGTTCTATACATCAGTGTCTCTTTTGCTGTCTTGTATACAGGGTTATTGTTACCATCTTTCTAAATTCCATATATATTCGTTAGTATACTGTATTGGTTTTTTTCTTTCTGGCTTAGGCTCCAGTTTCATCCACCTCATTAGAACTGATTCAAATGTATTCTTTTTAATGGCTGAGTAATACTCCATTGTGTATATGTACCACAGCTTTCTTATCCATTCACCTGCTGATGGACATCTAGGTTGCTTCCATGTCCTGGCTATTATAAACAGTGCTGCGATGAACATTGGGGTACACGTGTCTCTTTCCCTTCTGGTTTCCTCAGTGTGTATGCCCAGCAGTGGGATTGCTGGATCATAAGGCAGTTCTATTTCCAGTTTTTTAAGGAATCTCCACACTGTTCTCCATAATGGCTGTACTAGTTTGCATTCCCACCAACAGCGTAAGAGGGTTCCCTTTTCTCCACACCCTCTCCAGCATTTATTGCTTGTAGAGTTTTGGATCGCAGCCATTCTGACTGGCGTGAAATGGTACCTCATAGTGGTTTTGATTTGCATTTCTCTGATAATGAATGATGTTGAGCATCTTTTCATGTGTTTGTTAGCCATCTGTATGTCTTCTTTGGAGAAATGTCTATTTAGTTCTTTGGCCCATTTTTTGATTGGGTCATTTATTTTTCTGGAGTTGAGCTGTAGGAGTTGCTTGTATATTTTTGAGATTAGTTGTTTGTCAGTTGCTTCATTTGCTATTATTTTCTCCCACTATGAAGGCTGTCTTTTCACCTTGCTTATAGTTTCCTTTGTTGTGCAGAAGCTTTTAATTAGGTTCCGTTTGTTTATTTTTGCTTTTATTTCCAATATTCTGGGAGGTGGGTCATAGAGGATCCTGCTATGATATATGTCAGAGAGTGTTTTGCCTATGTTCTTCTCTAGGAGTTTTATAGTTTCTGGTCTTATGTTTAGATCTTTAATCCATTTTGAGTTTATTTTTGTGTATGGTGTTAGAAAGTGTTCTAGTTTCCGGTATCTCTTGACTTCCTACTTTTGCATTTAATTCCCTGTGATGAAAAAGACATCTTTTTTTTTTTTTTTTTTTTGGTGTTACTTCTTGAAGGTGTTCATAGACCCACAACACCTCTAAGAACTAGCACCAAAAAGTGAAGTTGAATTGGTCAGCTTCAGCTTCTTCGGCCTCAGTGGTCTGGGTATAGACTTGGAGTACTGTGATGTTAAATGGTTTGCCTCAGAAATAAACCAAGATCGCTCTGTTATTTTTGAGGTTGCTCCTAAGTACTCTGCATTTCAGACTCTTTTGTTGACTATGTTGCTGCTGCTGTTGCTGCTAAGTCGCTTCAGTCATGTCCGACTACTCCATTTCTTCTAAGGGATTCCTGCCCACCGTAAAAAATATAATATAATGGTCATCTGAATTAAATTCACCGATTCCCGTCCATTTTAGTTCACTGGTTCCTAAGATGTTAATGTTCACTCTTCCCATCTCCTGCTTGACCACGTCCAATTTACCTTGATTCAAGGACCTAACATTCCAGGTTCCTATGCAATATTGTTCTTTACAGCATCAGACTTTATTTGCACCACCAGACACATCCACAACTGAGCATCATTTCTGCTTTGGCCCAGATGCATCTTTCTTTCTGGGGCTATTAGTAATTGCTGTCTACTCTTCCCCAGTAGCATATTGACCCAGGGGGCTTCTGACCCAGGGGGCTCATCTTCTGGTGTCATATCTTTCTGCCTTTTCATGATGTTTGTGAGGTTCTTGAGTCAAGAACACTGGAGTGGTTGCCATTTCCTCCTTCAGTGGACCTCATTTCGTCAGAACTCTTCACTATGATTTGTCCATCTTGACTGGCCCTGCATGGCATGGCTCATAGCTTCACTGAGTTGCACAAGCCCCTTCACCGTGAGAAGGCTACGATCTATGAAGAGGTGTTCAAGACGTATGGATTACCAATTCTGCAGCTTCTTTATTTGTATTCTGTGAGTGAATAAATAAGTGAATTGTGGTGATATGATAATGAAATCCAAGCTTTTTGACAGATAAAGAACTTGCAAATAAGTAAAAAGTGAAGGCTAAAGAGAATCAGTTGAATTGTATTCAGAGTTACCTGATTATAAATTCAGTCATATTTGAGTATAAACTCATGATTTTGAATGTACATGGAAATAGAAAGAGGTATATCTGTATGTATGGTTTGGAATACTTCTATAATTTCTGGCTCTGCCATAGAGAGAGACTAGAAGTAATGACACCCTTGTAGCAAAAAAATACCTAGCCCCCCCCTTCAGATCTTGGTTTCTAACACCACTCACCAACTGGAAGATCCCTATTCCTCAGGGAAATATCTGATTCCAGGCTGGGATCAGAAAAGTACATGATGAGCCTGAAACATTTTATGATGCCAGAAAGTCGGATGTGCTCAAAAGCAGATGGGATCATCTCAAGGAGTCAACTTGAAAGAATTCCAAACACATTTGAGACAATTTGTGTAATAAAAAAAATAATGATTCCAATAGCTTAAAATATGTAGAATAAAATAAACATCCATTAGCCCATACAAATATAAGCAAATAAGTGGTGGAGAAGGGGCCGTTCTTTAAATTGAATTCTAAGTTAATAAATGAGGAAGTCATAGAGAAAATAAATGTCTGAAAAACTGTCAAGCAGGGTGAACCTAAGGAGACACGGTAACTAAATGTAGTCTGTCATTCTGGATGGGATTCTAGAATAAGAAAGATGGTACATAGAACTGAGAAAATATGAATAAACTATGGACTTTATTTGATAATAATGGATCAATATTGGTACAAAAAGTTTATTTTTGTAAACTGTTAGTAACAGGGAAACTAGGTATGGGGTATATGTGTATTCTAAAACTGTTCAGAAAGAATTTATTTAAAAGATTTTTAAAATCACCATTTGGTTAATACCAGAATTACTGCAGTCAAGTATTATCAATAGATGTTAAAGTTAGTAAGCAAAATACAAAGAGAAATAGGATGCTTGTGTAGTTTCAAAGTGTCTCTGTATCAGTGAAAGTGAAAGTCACTCAGTTATGTCCAACTCTCTGTGACCCCATGGGCTATACAGTCCATGAAATTTTCCAGGCCAGAATACTAGAGTGGGTAGCTGTTCGCTTCTTCAGGGGATCTTCCCAACCCAGGGATCGAACCCAGGTCTCCCTCATTGCAGGCGGATTCTTTACCAGCTGAGCCAGAAGGGAAACCAAAATACTTATTAATCACAAAAAGAAAATAAGTAACTTTATAGTAGGGAAACTTAGCAGATACCGCCATTTACAAATGATCAAAAGCAACACCAGTAATGAAACTTATTGGCAACCTATGACTCCTCTTATGACACAGTTTCCCTATAGGCAGTGCTTCTTGAGTTCTAGTATTTATACAAATCACCTAGGGATTGTTAAACATGAAGATTTTGATTGAGGAGGGACGGGTCCTGAAATCATGAATTTCTAGTAAGATCCTTGTGATCTGACAATGCTGTCAAGTGGATCACACTTTGCAGATCAAGGCCTGTAGGAAAAGCCCTGTGAGCTTTTCAGCAGTGGGGGAGCTGGGTGGTAGGAGAGTATTCTCATTGCTTTTATAACCCTCCTCCAGATTTTCGTTTACCTTATTTGAGATTTCTTTCTCCAGTGTATTTTTAGCAATCGTATATACCCAAAGCTCAAATAAGTATCATGACTAAGCAGAAAATTTTAAGTGAGAGATTTGCACGTGGTAAGAGTTTTCCTTTCTTGGAACAAATATGTACCCCATCTGTTTTGGAAGAGGTAAGACCTCTAAGCATACTTCACTTAGAAACAATTGTCAATAGGCTCCACCTGTTAATATTATCTGGTGCCCATGAGTAGAAAACTTTGTTTCACAGGGTACAGAAAAGGCACATTGAGGCACCATTTGGGGAATGATCCTGAATGTTCATGAGGACAATGAAAGACCAAGTAGCACATTAATAACAGTGCTGAAGAGATGTTTTCCAACAGCATGGGGCAGTACCTAATGGAAGATAGGTATAACTGTGCATCATTTATTGGTATTGATTCAAATGGAGTTTTGCATCTTCATAGAATTCTGCATGTGGTTGCTATTCAGACTTCTCAGTACCAGTGAGGTTGCTGCTGGCCTGGCCAGCATTCCTAACCTTTCCATTTCGGAGACAGCAGCTGCCTAATGATAGAGAACGAAAGGGCCCTCTTGAGCAGGATGATTTGAAAGAGCGCTTGAACCATTGGGTTGTTGGCCTTAGTTGCTAGACTGGAAAGATCCTCAATTGTAAGGAAACATGAATAGCTTTGCTCCCTGGTGTGACTGCATTTTATGTTTCAGGGTCATATATGAATTCATGAGCGCTAAGCTAATCTCATCTAAGAAAATGCAATTGGGGTGGGAGAGTGTCTGGGTGTCAAGATCTTGGTCAGTCCCTGAAGCATCTCCCTCTCAGGGGCTGGCACCAAGTAGAAAGTGGCTGGAAATAGTTTTGTTGTTGTTGTTCCAGGGCACTTTTTTTCTGGCTCCATATAACAGCCTCTACTTCCAATCCTTTTCCTCTCAGCAAGCTTTCCTACCATGTTCTTTCATGTTTAAAGCAATGATGCTTTGGAAAATCTGCCTGGCTTTCAGTTCAGCTCTGTCCCCTCCCCACTCACCTCTAATGTTGCCTCTCCAATTAACTTACCTGACTTTGTGTCTTGCAATCCACAAACAGTATTTCACTTCTCACATCATATATCAGAATCTCTTAAGGCAGGCAATGCCTTCAAATTTCTAAGAGATGGTCATATCTAACCAAGGATTCTATTGTAAGTCAAACTTCTAGTAATTCCCCACGCCCCCAAAGTAAGAATTAGAAGGAGTTTCTTGGAAGACTGCTGAAGATATGATGCACCAGGGTGAAGAACAAACCCAAAACACAAATAGTTGAGATCCTGGAAACATGGAAGCAAACACAGGAGAGGGCTAAAAGGAATAGTCAGCATAATAATCAGGGAAATGCCCAGGATGGCAACTGTGACACTGTCAGGAATGACAGTCCTGATTGGAACAGGAGGGTTGAGGACCCAAGGAGAAATTCAGTTGAACTATATTAGGATTTTGGAGAGGGGCAAATTATATGTGAGGAAAGGCAAGATGTGTAAAAAAATCAATGCTTACCTTCCACTTAAGAACATAGGAAAGTTAGGAAAGAGCCCTGTATACATGCTTTGTAAATATGAAGAAGAAAAGAATAGTTAAGGAGTTACCAAGGTTTGTCTCTGAAGTTGATACATGGAAATGAGCACAAAGAGATGGCTGTTTTTGTTGAAAGGCTTGGAAAACATATTTTTCACATACATACACATACGCATGTACATACACACATATGAAAATATCAAATGTTGATCTTTTTTCAGGTAAGTGGATGGAGTCATATATATATACACACAACTACACATACATATATATATACATACACACACACACATGCACACACATATATGATAACATCAGATGTTGATTGTTTTTCAAGTAAGTAGATGGAATGATTTACTTCAGGCAATTAGTAATCCTGACAATGGTCTTAAGAGTAAGGTGGCTGAAATAATTCAATTCAAAAAGCACTTATTTAAGCATGTGCTGTGTGCCAAATGCTATGGTGACAAGGACAAATAACATAACATTTCTACCCTTGAGGACATCACAATGTAGGCCGAATAGGACATGCACAGAAATACCATGATGCAGAATATGATAAGAAATATTGCAAATAATGCTCTGGGGACTGCGGAGGAAGGAGCAATGATGTCAGAGGGGCTGGATTCCTGAAGGATGCAAGCAGAGTTCAGTGTGAATGGCATTGCCCAATAAACTGGTGAACTGGTTTGTTTTCTAGTTCTTGTTCCTTTTCTTCTGTTTGAACAGAAATCAGACGATAAGGAATCTCTTTCTGAATTCTGAATATTTGTTGGGTTAGGAGAAATTTGGGCCTCTGGAGAGAGGAGAGGAGAGGAGAGGAGAGGAGAGTTACCCCTACAAATGAAGGGGTAACTGGAAGAGAGTTGCAGGAATAGGGCACAAATGGTGTGTGGGGAGAATGGCAAGTGTTACACGTGAGTATAACCTGCAGGGAAGAGATGTGGCCCGTGGTCAGTGGAAAACAGTGAATGCTCAGAGGAAATTGATCTATTCAACCAAAAGAAGTGAATGAGATCCTGAAAGTAAACTGGTCCATAGGGGAGTCTGTGTGAGAGCTGTGATTGTCTTTGTATTCCCTGTGCCCAGCTAGTGTTTGGCATGAAGTAAGCAGGTCAAGTTAATAGAATGGAATCAGCCACTGGTCTTTGGAGGTAAACGCAAAGGAGCCATTCCCTGAAGGATCATCACTAATGATCCTAGTAACCATAATGCAGATGATTCACATTTTTTGAGTATTTAACATGTGCCCCATTGAAGTAAACACTTCACTGAAGAAGCATTGGCTTCCCTAGGTGGTATGTATCGTTAGTAGGCTCATTTTATACATAAGTAAAAAGCTGAGGCTTAGAGAAGTTAAGTTACCTTTGGATTTTGGAGCAGATACCATTCTTCTCTTTGTTTTAAATCATGTAGGTGTTTAGATCACCCAGTTATAAAATTACATGATGTTTCTAAAGGGATTATTATATTGCAATGCTGCTTTATTTGATCCTACAAGGAGCTCAAATTGTTGCATTTCATTTAGAGTTGGCCACAAAATTACATAAATATGATTCCACCTTTGATTTAAAATAGTACATATAACTGGGGATCAGCAATATGATTCAGCATTTTTTCACATACCATGTGTGCAGGCTAAGTGGCTTCAGTTGTGCCCATCTCTTTGTGATCCCATGGACTGTAGCCCACCAGGCTCCTCTGTCCATGGGATTTCCCAGACAAGAGTACTGAAGTGGGTTGCTGTGCCCTCCTCCAGGGGATCTTCCTGACCCAGGGGTGGAAACCACATCTGTCTCCTGCATTGGCAAGTGTGTTCTTTACCACTACACCACCTGGGAAGCCTACATACAACAGACTCCTAATTCATTTATAACCTGCCACCAGTTGTAAGGCAGAAGCCATTTCAGAAAATTTGCATGTGAGAAAATATTCACCTTAAAATGAATTGAAATATAATGGTTATAAGGTAGTGAAATTATAGGTGGTTTAAAAAGCAGAGACATTACTTTGCCAACAAAGGTCCGTCTAGTCAAGGCTATGGTTTTTCCTGTGGTCATGTATGGATGTGAGAGTTGGGCTGTGAAGAAGGCTGAGCGCTGAAGAATGGATGCTTTTGAACTGTGGTGTTGGAGAAGACTCTTCAGAGTCCCTTCGACTGCAAGGAGATCCAACCAGTCCATTCTGAAGGCGATCAGCCCTGAGATTTCTTTGGAAGGAATGATGCTAAAGCTGAAACTCCAGTACTTTGGCCACCTCATGTGAAGAGTTGACTCATTGGAGAAGACTCTGATGCTGGGAGGGATTGGGGGCAAGAGGAGAAGGGGATGACAGAGGATGAGACGGCTGGATGGCATCACTGACTCAATGGACGTGAGTCTGGGTGAACTCCGGGAGTTGGTGATGGACAGGGAGGCCTGGCATACTGTGATTCATGGGGTCGCAAAGAGTCGGACACGACTGAGCGACTGATCTGATCTGATCTGATTTAGAATATAGGCATGGTTCTAAAATTTCAGCATTACTTCTATCCCCAGAAGAAATTTGTTTTTTTTTAAATATTGGGAATATTTAGAACATCCTCACAACCTGGAATATAGATATAATATAGATAGTAGACATCAATATAACTTATTCATTTTTTAAAATTAAATTCACTAAAAGCTTTGTCATTGACATGTGTGAGAATAAATTCCTTAAAACAGACTGGTATCAAACAGTTTAAAAGCAAAAGAGGATTTCCTACAAAATATGCTGGAGTAGACGTATTTATTCTACTTCTTATAGCTTCCCCATGCCAGAAATCTAATGAACACAAAAGCTTAAATTTGGAAATATAAACTCATATTTGCATTAAAACTTAAAAGTGACAAAAATTCCCAATTATGGTCTATGAATTGTAATCGTCCATTGAATACAGTAGGAAAGAAAGAAAGACAGTGAAGTTGCTCAGTCATGTCCAACTCTGCCACCCCATGGACTGTAGCCTATACCAGGCTCCACTATCCATGGGATTCTCCAGGCAAGAGTACTGGAGTGGGTTGCCATTTCCTGCTCCAGGGGATCTTCCCAACCCAGGGATCAAACCCGGGTCTCCCACATTGTAAGCAGACACTTTACCGTCTCAGCCACCATTTAGTAGGACTTGGATCAAACAGAAGGAAGAAATCGAAAGCCAGTTTTCATCTTTCTGAGCCTTAAGCAGAGTACAGATTCTTCTTAAAGTAGGTCCTGATAGATCCATGTAATGATTTTTTTTAAAATTTGGAACAGTAAGAAGTAAGTGTTTGAAGGATAGTAAGAAAAATGATTAAGAGAAACACCAAATCCTCAGGTAACATGCCTTTACGATGAGGTGCTTCCTTGCAAGTCACATAGACTTACTTGAGTGGTCAGTTGCAGAAAGATCTACCCAGGACAGAAGACAGAGCCAATCTGATGGAAAAAGTGCAGAAATGACAAAGCAGTTAACACAAGTCAACCACCTGCCCATTCCCCATACTCTTCTGAGCAATAATCAGGAGGGATCCAAAGCAGGACCTTAGCACAAACGCTACAGAAACAAGAAGATGAAAAAATACATGACTTATATTAAAGAGCAAATGAAAGTACATTTTAGGGAAACACAAACTTTCTAGGAAATAGAAGAAAATTCTACCAAATATGTTTTGTACACTTAAAGAATTAATTGAGAGACAAAAAATTACTTTGGAAAAAAAATGAGATAAAAGTAGTTAAAAGAGGTAACAAAACAATATTGGGAGATGGAAGGGACACTGACAAAGCTCAAAAATAAGGCTAAGAAAAAAAATACACTATTGCATAAAAAGTAATGACATTAAAACCAGCAGCAAAAAAATAGATTTCTATAGTACTGATAGTATTTTAAAACTGAGAAATGTCATGTTGGTGATGTGATATTTAGACCCGAGGATGTCACAAAGGAAAATATAATTAGAGAGCTCATGATATGGAAGCTATAGAAGTTTGATAGCTATAGGAAGCTATCAAAGTACCACATAGCTAGTATATCTGTGGTATAAAACATACAGAAATGGAATATATATTCAAAGATAAAACGGAAAAAATTTCACAGATAAAGGAAGACAAGAATTTCCAGGGTGTAGGAGTGTAAGATCAACATGGAAACAGAAAGAGTTTAATTTCAAGTGTGATCTAGTCTTAGAGTTTTCTCATTGTCATCACAGAATTCTGAAACAAAATATTATACACACACACACACACATATATACACACACAGAAACATGCAAGGACTCATGAGCCTTTCCTGGATTACAAAAGAAAACAAAAAACAAAAATCAAAAGAGAGAGAGAAACTTCCCTTATGGTAAAATTCAACCTCCTGAAATGAATTTTAAAATTCATCCTAAGAGATGAATCAACTAAAGACTAAGAGAAGCTATATCTTGTAAGAATAGTCAAGAAATGGAGATTCAATTTAAATATGGGCCTTAGCTTGAAAAACAAAGGGATTATGATAATTAATTGAATGCAAATGTTAAAAACCTTGACAATGTAAAATTAAAATATGGCATATAAATTTCTGACATAATAGGAAAGGAGAGGTTGAAGAAAATTTTAGTGGAGAAATGTCATATTTCATAACTGGAAATATTATATAGCATTAATACTGCCTAATGTTGAAAAATAAAGAACTATAAATATTATATTAAATTGTAAATATAATCATTAATGAAAATTATAAATATCATTAGATTCTAAATATAATCATTAGGAATATTATGAGTCAGTGAGTCAAATTCGCTCAGTCGTGTCCGACTCTTTGCGACACCATGGATTGTAGCCCACCAGGCTCCTTTGTCGATGGAATTTTCCAGGCAAGGATACTGGAGTGTTTTGCCATTCCCTTCTCCAGGGGATCTTCCTGACCCAGGGATCGAACCCAGCCTTCTGCATTGCAGGCAGATTCTTTATCATCTGAGCCACCTGGGAAGCACTTGGGAGTACTATAAATATCATTAAATTATAAACATAACCATTAAGAAAATTATTGTAACATAAAGTACAATAACTTTAAGTACAATAAAGTCTCAATAACAATAGGAAGAAAGCAAAGAAATTTTAAAAACTATGTATGACATATTAGTTTTACCTGTTAACAATAGCTATAATAAAATTTTTTTAAAAGAATTTTTAGCTTGGATTTAAGACAAACTACAATAAAAACAATCAAATAATTTATATAGTGAAAAATATAAAACTTTGAATAGATATAGATAGATATACAGAGATATATATAGATATAGATATACATATATGGATAGATATACATACACATATATACATATCTATACATATATCTATGTATATCTATTTATCTATAAAAAATCTTGGCAACAATCTACATGTTAGGTTGAGTGCATTTGAGCCCAAGCATACCACAGAAAGAAGACTGAGATATCTATCATCTATTTATATGTATATCTATGTATATCCATTTATCTATCCACCTATATATATATATTTAACATATATATACATATACTAATATGTAGCTATGGTTAAAATAAAATAGTCTGTTACCTGAAGAGAATAAATTGCAGATAATTTATAAGGATATAGAATTGTTTGATTTAAAAATTTCTAAATGCATAGAAAATTCTAGAAGGATGCCCAAGAAGCAGTTTATATTATATACATCTTGGATGATCCAATTCATTTTCTGTATTTCTGACTAATTGAATTTTAACATTAGCATATATTACTTTAGAAACTAAAAAGTAAAAATTACCTTTCCTTAAAAAATATTTTTCGGCTGATATTGTTGAGTTTTGTCTTCCATTTGACTATAAAACATAATGCTAATATTTCATAGTTATTTATAAAACAATGGCTAAAAATAATAGAATACATCATAAGTTCATATTCTATTTAGGCTATCTAAATTCATGTGCTTTCAGAGTGAACATACCATTTTCATATTTTTTATATGTTTGCCTACCAGCAAGTACAGTCACAAATTATAGGCAAATCATATAAAGATGTAGGATATGTTTTGCATTTTTTGTTTTGTTTTTTAAATGAATACAGTTATCCAAAAGTAACAAAAAATTCACATCTTGCACAGAAAGGAATTTTCAATGCATGTAGAAAATTTAAAAGCTCAAAGGGGAAAATGTGTCAATGAGAAATATTAAGGGGACCACAAGTGATTTTTTTCCTTTAAACTATTTATATTAAAAATTCTGCATATAACATGCATCACCTATGAAACTGAAAGAAAAAAAATATAAGGAGGCCAAAGCCAACTTTTGGTAAAAGAATTTAAAAATACATACTTGTCAACTTCAGAGCTGTCTTAGACCTTTTTGATGCTTTTCCTCCTTTCCTTCAAGGCTTTCAATTGCAACTTTGGTGACTCCCCAGCAAGAACCTGTTTTCTCTATGGGAGTTTATATTTCAATGGTGGCGAGAGACACAAATAACAAAGCTATGATTTATTGCATGCTGCAATAGAATATTAAGGAACACAGAAAAAACTTTGTTAATTGAATAAATATGTCTGGGAAACTTAGAGGTAATATAGTGGAAGGCACTTTAGCTGAATCTTAAAGAGCACAAAGAGAGTCACAGCGTAAAATATTACTTGGCATGAGTTAAAGGTACACAGTAAGCCGTGTAGTTTGGCCAAAGGACAGGCTCTGCTGCCCAGTGGGTGTGAAGGTGATAGGTCTGCCAATGCAGACCGGGGTCTGTCTGGGAGAGGACTTTAACATCACGCCCAAAAGCCTGAACTGTAACTGACTAAGCGATTTGGTGCTTTATGGGGTTAACTAATGATGAGGGAAGGACAATGGATTTGTCATAATCGTAATAATAGGGAGTAGGAAGTCATGAGACTTTTATGTATCTCAGAAGAAATTTGAGTTTTTGAAAGTTTGAAGAATGCGCTAATAGACACTGAGGAGCTCCTAAGGGTTTAAAATCAGAAAAACGTAAAAATGAGTGGGCCGTTATTTGCAGCAACATGGATGGCCCTGGAGAGTGTCATGCTGAGTGAAGCAAATCATACAGAGAAAGACAAGTATTATATGATGTTGCTTATATATGGAATCTAAAAAAAAAATGGTACAAATAGGCCTATTTACAAAACAAAAATAGAGTCACAGATGTACGGTTACCAAGGAGAAAAGGGGAAGGAGAAATTGGGAGATTGGGATTGACAGATACACCCTACTATAGATAACTACTAAGAACCTACTGTATAGGACGAGAAACTCTACTCAGTACTCTGTAACGACCTATAATGAGACAAGAATCGAAAACTGAGTGGATTTCTGTATAGGTATAACTGATTCACTTTGCTGTATAGCAGAAACTAACACTACATGGTAAACCAACTATACTCCAACAAAAATTAATTTAAAAATAAATACAATAAAATCAGTGGGCTCTGAAGCTAATAAAGGTGGAACTTCTGCAATCTGTACTCTCAGGACCTAAAGAGGCCCCTCCTGGAAAGCTGTCTAAGCTTCAGAGCCCTCGAAGCTTGACTCTCTCCCTACTGACTGCATCCATGCCCACTATGATACCCTGCATATTACGGACTCAAAGAATGGTGATCTTCTATTGAGGAAATTATTTCTCTAAGTCATCTGTCTCTACTTTTCTCCTAAACACTTTGTCTGCGCCTTCTCAGTGAACAGGAAAATCAGGAACAGTGAATAGGAAAAGCAGTAATATCCTGGGTCAATCATGGACACAGATGCTGACTACTGGGTGGATATTCTCTTCCTTACCTTTTGCAAAGGCCAGAAGACAGAACGAATGGCCCCGCAATCCCTGTGCCACTGTCTTCTGCTTTTAGACCCTGTTCGAGCTGGAATTTTGTCAGTTCCTTAAATATTCTGGGCTCTTTATCTCCTCAGGGCCTTTGTGCCTGCTGTTTCTTCAGTTTATATTTAAAATTTCAGTTTATGTTTAAAATCTTTCTCTTCGCTCTGTATGGAGCCTTTCTTTAGCCTCAGCATCAACGTAAACATATCTCGGCTTCCTCGGAAAGATATTTCTTGATCTGACCTCTGCTGCCATAACTGATACTTTCCAGATCTCAATGGCTTAAAATTGGCAAAGGTCAATTTCTTATTCGCACTTCATGCTCAAAGTGGCTCAACAGGGGAGTTCTGTGCATTGTAGTCATTTGTGGGCCTAGACTGATGGATGCTTTTTACTCACAGGATGTGGCATTTCAGCACTTCTGCAGTATCCTCGGTAGAACTAAACAGAGAAAGTGCAGAATTGAGTTGGCACATTAGTGCTTAAATACATCCAGGTGGAAAACTGACAAATGCCCCCTGCCCTTTGACCAGTGCAAAAGTAAAGGCCAGACCTAATATTAAGGGGTTAAAAAAGTGCAATCAGCTCTCAGGTTTGGAAGGAGAGGAGAACTAGAAATGGTGGCAGGCAGGTAGAAGGAATGTTACCCTACAGGTAGAAGGAATGTTACCCTACGTTGCTCTCACCACATGAGAATGCCAATTAGAATGCCAATTACATAAGGGCATCAGGGTGCTTCTCAGTCTTGTTTCTAAGTTGTGTCCTCAGTTCTTGGCAAAGTACGGAGCGCAGAGAAGAGGATTCAGTGCATGTTAATTGAATGAATGGATAAAGAAATGAATGAAGAGATAAATGGGATATCTGCTGGTGCCTGAGTTAGATTTGCCAAATGTCACAATGAAACTAAAAATAGCATAAAAGATGCTGTGCTTGGAATTAATTAATCATATAAGTCAATTAATAACATTAAAACCATATTATTTAATATAAATAAGACCATATATTAGTATCATAGCAATTCTAATTCTATGAATTAATATTGACATATATTCAGTTCAGTTCAGTTCAGTCGCTCAGTGGTGTCCGACTCTTTGCGACCCCATGAATCGCAGCACACAAGGCCTCCCTGTCCATCACCATCTCCCAGAGTTCACTCAAACTCACGTCCATCGAGTCGGTGATACCATCCAGCCATCTCATCCTCTGTCGTCCGCTTCTCCTCCTGCCCCCAATCCCTCCCAGCATCAGAGTCTTTTCCAATGAGTCAACTCTTCGCATGAGGTTACCAAAGTACTGGAGTTTCAGCTTCAGCATCAGTCCTTCCAAAGAACATCCAGGACTGATCTCCTTTAGAATGGACTGGTTGGATCTCCTTGCAGTCCAAGGGACTCTCAAGAGTCTTCTCCAACACCACAGTTCAAAAGCATCAATTCTTTGGTGCTCAGCTTTCTTCACAGTCCAACTCTCACATCCATATTATAATAGAAATATACAACTACATATAATATACATTATTAGGTGATATTATTGTAGATTTATAATATTACTCTATATTATAATTTACTCTGACTTGAACTATTTAAATTATTTTATATTATATTAATATAAATTCATTATTATTATTATTTTTATTTAATACAAAGCCTCTATGCTGATCTTAAATCCCTTAATTTCATCTGTGGATTCCTGAATTGAAATTAGAATCTCCCCAAAACAGACCTTCAGTTCAGTTCATTTCAGTAACTCAGTCGTGTCTGACTCTTTGCGACCCCATGAGTTGCAGCACGCCAGGCCCCACTGTCCATCACTAACTCCGGGAGTTCACTTAAACTCATGTCCATCGATTCGGTGATGCTATCCAGCCATCTCATCCTCTGTCGTCCCTTCTCCTCCTGCCCCCAATCCCTCATAGCATCAGGGTCTTTTCCAATGAGTCAACTCTTCGCATCATGTGGCTAAAGTACTGGTTTCAGCTTTAGCATCATTCCTTCCAATGAACACCCAGGAATGATCTCCTTTAGGATGGACTGGTTGGATCTCTTTGCAGTCCAAAGGACTCTCAAGAGTCTTCTCCAACACCACAGTTCAAAAGCATCAATTCTTCAGCGCTCAGCTTTCTTTATAGTTCAACTCTCACATCCATACACGATCACTGGAAAAACCATAGCCTTGACTAGATAGACTTTTGTTGGCAAATTAATGTCTCTGCTTTTGAATATGCTGTCTAGGTTAGTCGTAACTTCCTTCCAAGGAGTAAGCGTCTTTTAATTTCAGTCTGACACTGTTTCCACTGTTTCCCCATCTATTTCCCATGAAGTGATGGGACCAGTTGCCATGATCTTCGTTTTCTGAATGTTGAGCTTTAAGCCAACTTTTTCACTCTCCTCTTTCACTTTCATCAAGGGGCTTTTTAGTTCCTCTTCATTTTCTGCCTTCCCTGGTGGCTCAGACGGTAAAGCATCTGTCTACAATACATGAGACCCGGGTTCGAGCCCTGGGTTGGGAAAATCCCCTGGAGAAGGAAATGGCAATCCACTCCAGTATTATTGCCTGGAAAATCCCATGGACAGAGGAGCCTGTTAGGCTACAGTCTATGGGGTTGCAAAGAGTCGGACATGACTGAGCAACTTCACTTTCACTTTCTGCCGTAAGGGTGGTGTCATCTGCATATCTGAGGTTATTGATATTTCTCCCCGCAATCTTGATTCCAGCTTGTGTTTCTTCCAGTCCAGCATTTCTCATGATGTACTCTGCATAGAAGTTAAATAAGCAGGGTGACAATATACAGCCTTGATGTACTCCTTTTCCTATTTGGAACCAGTCTGTTGTTCCATGTCCAGTTCTAACTGTTGCTTCCTGACCTGCATACAGGTTTCTCAAGAGGCAGGTCAGGTGGTCTGGTATTCCCATCTCTTTCAGAATTTTCCACAGTTTATTGTGATCCACATAGTCAAAGGCTTTGGCATAGTCAATTAAGCAGAAATTGATGTTTTTCTGGAATTCTCTTGCTTTTTCGATGATCCAGCAGATGTTGACAATTTGATCTCTGGTTCCTCTGCCTTTTCTAAAACCAACTTGAACATCTGGAAGTTCACAGTTCACGTATTGTTGAAGCCTGGCTTGGAGAATTTTGAGCATTATCTTACTAGCATGTGAGATGAGTGCAGTTGTGTGGTAGTTTGAGCATTCTTTGGCATTACCTTTCTTTGGGATTGGAATGAAAACTGACCTCTTCCAGTCCTGTGGCCACTGCTGAGTTTTCCAAATTTGCTGGCATATTGAGTACAGCACTTTCACAGCATCATTATCCAGGATTTGAAATAGTTCAACTGGAATTCCATCACCTCCACTAGCTTTGTTCGTAGTGATGCTTTCTAAGGCCCACTTGACTTCACATTCCAGGATGTCTGGCTCTAGGTGAGTGATCACACCATCGTGATTATCTGGGTCGTGAAGCTCTTTTTTGTACAGTTCTTCTGTGTATTCTTGCCACCTCTTCTTAGCCTGCATGAATTCTTTTTCCTGACGAGTTTAGGTGAGTGCATATCTTCCTGTCTTTTGTCTTAATTCCACTCTATGCGCATCTGCCTTAAATGAAAATTCAGAAAGCAGTGGAAAGTAAATTTATAGGGAAAACAGAAGATACATTTCTAAAAGAGAGGTAGAGGCAAGATAATAATACAGAGACAACCAATATCACAGAAAACCAGAAATATAATGCCATATAAAATAGCATGTTTACAAATAATGAGGGAAATAGGGAAGAAAAACAATGAGATTTAAGCTTCAAATAATTCTAAATACAGTAACAGCTGACACACGCACAATGTAAAAAAGCACCGATTAGTGAGAAAAATGAACCCGGAAGGGTCAGAGACCATCTGTGTAAGTCCCCACATGCAAGGTTAGTTATGTAGAAGGGTGTGCATAATACAACTTCATTTGACAGGCCTTTTCCTGAGACCATAAGGGCATAGAAACCATATTCGTGTTAATTCAATTTATTCAATAACCTGTGTTAGTCACTCAATCGTGTCCGACTCTTTGTGACCCCACAGACTGTAGCCCGCCAGGCTTCTCTGTCCATGGAGTTCTCCAGGCAAGAATACTGGAGCGTATTGCCATTCCCTTCTCCAATTCAATAACCTAATTAATATCAATTGCATGTAGGCCCGTTAGCTTCATTAACGAGTATAAGCTCCTAACAAAGGCAGGATCATGAGGTCAGTATGAGTCAGTGAAGTTTTATCTATTGGAGGACATGTGTTATACTTTTAAGACCAGTTACCCCCAGTTACCCCTGTCATCAGTGTATTTGGTCATGAAATAAATGGAGTGCTGGTGGCAGGCATGCAGAGTGTGTGGGCAGAATTTATTTAACAAGGAGAATATGCATAGTTTGTATAATCTGTGACAACACTAGGAAAATAATTCAAAGCACCTATGTTATGAAGATAAGTCAGTAGCATCATCTTAATTATTATTATATATTTGCTAAATATGAGTAGGTTACTTAACTCTGTACCATTGATAAAAACCAGTTTACCAATATGGAAATCAATTGAATGCTCTTCTGTTCTTGGGTGGTTTTCTTACTTTTAGCAAGAGTAGTTTTGGTGTTGTCCAATAAACACAACAGGGCTTGGAAGTGACCTTGAAATATGATTAATGTATTTGAAAACAGGTGGATTGGAGATAATTATGGGAAGAGGATGCTCTTTCCAAAGTTTTGATGGGGGCGGTACAGATTTAAATGTAAAGTGTTAGAAACCAAAGAGATAATGGATCAAGAATAAACATTATAAATATTTTAAAAGTTGTAGGAAAACGTTAGATCACCGAAAATTTGAGTTTTACTGAGGACATACTGGGCCAATTCTGAATTCAGAAGAGACTCATTAATGTATGCTCAAACGTGTTCAGAGAAAGTTACAGACCAATAATACACGTTGTCTACGTAAATGCACATATAAATACACTGCTACCTGAATGTGTGCCTCTGTGTACATATGTACACTTAACTCAAACTGAGTGTAAATATCCATGTTTAAAGAGCAATGTATATATTATATTTCCATTTATTCTTTTAAAAGAATAGTTGCTGAGGCTAATAATTTTCTTTAAAGGCTACTCTAAAGACCTCTGGGATTCTGCCCTGCTCAGTTCTTTCTATAAAATTATAAGCATTGAAAATTTACCACATTCAAGGTCCTTGACATTTATTTTAAATTATTTAACTCCCCACAATAACTCTATGAACTCTGAACTATCATTGTCCCTATATTAAAAATGAGGAAATTGAAGCTGGACGAGAATAAGTAATGTGCCTAAAAATCATGATTAATGAAAGGACTAAATTTTGATTCCGAAACCCATCTTTTAATTCTATACTGCCTCTTTCTGTATTTTATATTAGAATCAGTAGCATGTTAAAAAGAAAAATTGGTAGCATTTATCAAAATTGGAAGCATGGGTTTAGGTTCTAAGATTTTCAAAACCCCTTGTGAAATTTAAAAGAAATAGAACAATGGGTCAATAAATAGAACAATTTTATAGGTGATAAAGCAGATAAACAAGCAATTAAATGTGACAAGAAAAGGCTACATAGAATTAAAAGTGTGATTTTACTACTTAAATCAATATCACTAAAGCTAATAGCCGCCTTTCTGTCTTAGCAAAAATATGAACTTAGTGTGATGAATTATGCATTGCCTGAGCAAAATCTGATTGTGAAATCCTCTGAAGAATTTACTTGAATCCTGTTTTTCCAGTTAGAGCTTTTACTTGCTTCAGGGAGAGTTTGGTAGTGAGGAGAGGTTCACAGAAAAGGAGTAAATAAGAAAGAGATTTCTCTAACCCACCTCACTAGGGAATAGTTGGAAATTTATGGACATACTACCATAAAAAAAAAAGGCAACAAGAATAGCAATAGCTGACACTCCTGAGTGTTTTGTGCTTCAGGCTCCCTCTGAAGGGCTTTACTGTATGTTAACTTGCTTAATCCTCACAAAACAAAGGCAAGAATAAACCTGATAAGAATCCTTGACATTGTGGCACTACTTCCCCCACCCCCCCACTCCCCTCCCCCCACAAATGGACTCTATATTTACTGTCTTCAGTTACTGGACTTCCCAAACTTGGAATGCCAACAATGTGTGGCACTACTTTTTGAGGTAGAGATGCACTCTACTTAATGAAAGAAGTGAAAATTTCAATCATATATATGAGTTGTCAATCATGTGCTATGTAGGAAGAATCATTACAGATTGCTTTATTATGTTTACTTACTGAGTTCGGGTTGAGCTGGGTCTTCCTGGCTGCAGGAGGGCTTTCTCTAGCTGTGGCTAATGGGCTGCTCTTCAGCCTGTCGCAGTTCATCGGCTTTTCGTTGCAATGGCTTCTTTGGTGGAGCACAAGCCCTAGAGTGTGTGGGGTTCAGAAGTTGCAGCACTTGGCTCAGTAGTTGTGGTTCATGGGTTGGAGGGCACATGGGCTCCAGTAGTTGTGGTTCAGGGCTTAGTTGCTCCATGGCATGTTAAATCTTCCTGGACCGTGGAGGGAACCTCTGTCCCCTGCATTGGCAGGTGGATTCTTATCCACTGTACCACCAGGGAAGTCCTCGAGCTACTTTAAATATCAAATTTTTCTAACTGGTAGTTTCAACTACCAGATTCGTAAAACATTGATTTAGATAGACACTTCCAAAAATATCAGTTTTAAATTAAAAAATATATACACTTCTCATATTTATTTGTCAACCCCACCCAATCTAAAGATGCCTGGCTTAGAACGTTTGGAGAGATAAGGTTAACCAGTAAGATGATTCTCCTCTTTCGCTTTTGTTTTTACAAGTATCATTGAAGTCATTTTACTAGGTCTGTACTACAAGCATGGCTTTGACTTCTTCTGCAAGACTCATTTTCACTTCCTTTGGTCCTACTTTTGTTTCCTATAGTCACGGACCATGTCAGATCCTGTAGAGTCTGCTTCTGATGCCTGGTCAAAGTTGGAATCATGGAAAGCTTAAGCTGGAAGGAAAATCCTCATATATCATGTAATAGGTTAACTTTCCTCTGTTTCTATATAGATGAGGAAGGAAAAAATAAAGAAACCAAGTAGAAAGTGGTAAAGTGACATGACTTTTGTTGAGCAACACTTCTAATTCATTTTTCCAGCACTGATTGAATTGTCTACATGTTTACTTATGGCTGTTTTCTCAGCTCACGCAGGTAAGTAGGTACGGTATTAATAGAAAATAAGTATCTCGGTAGACTGGATTCTTGGCTACATGTCAGTGATTTGTAATTTGATTTCTCTCCAGCCTACCTCTTATTAATAATGTGGTTATTCTTTTCAAAAGAACAATTTGATCTAGTTCATAATCTGAATATCAGAGTCTATTAGTTGGCATCTATCTCCACATGTGTTCTTGGCTTTTGTCCTTTTGCTCAATAACTCTCTGAGAACAAAGTCATGAATATATTGCAGATCACACCCTATAAGATTTAAAGGCTTAATTAGAGTCATGTGGCTTATAACATCTAATAATTCTCAAGATGGCACTGGGTCATCTCACCAAGGAACCAGAGAGGGAACTGTGCCTGACTGACCATTTACTGTTCGGGGATGACTAGGGCAATTGGTTCCAATAAATACTTAGTTTTTACCCATCCTAGGCTGAATATAATGTTAGATCATGTGGGAAATTTTCAAGAAGTAAAGGATGTGGTCTTCAAGAAGTTTCTGTGTTACTAAGGAGTTTCTGCGGTACTATGAGTCAGGGTGAGGTATTGGCGTGGGTCAATCAGAAGAGGAATCTAGCAGGAAGATGAGTTAGGTGGGAAGTAAAAAGTGCTGATCTGAGTGAGTGAAAGTGAACTAGTTCCAAAAGTATAATAACAGCTTGCTTATTGAGTTCTTACTTTGTGCCAAATGTCGTTCTAAACACTTCACTTGTATCAACATAATATATATAACATAGACATGTGTATTAATCTAATTTATAATAATCCTGTGAGGTGAACCTGCTACTGTTCTCATTTTGTGAGATGAGGAAGGCTAGACAGAGATGTTGGTTTACTTGCTTATGACCAGGTGCCTGTAAAGGGAAGGAGGCAGATTTCAAATCCAGGGAAGTCACACGCTAAATCATTGACTCACGATGACTTTGATAGCTGATTGTTCCATGAAAAAATAGTTAATTAATTGGCCATTAGACACAAATGTCTTAAAGAACTTTAAGAGTCCATCTTATTCCCTAAATGCCAGATAGATGACAATCTCAGTGATCTGTATTTTGCTTTTTAGATGCTTTTTGAGAATTCTTTTCACCTCAATGCAGGAAAACATGGGAAACTCAGAACTTTAAAGAAGGAAATCATTATCCTATTTAAGATAATTTTTACTAACATATATTTAACAAACTGTAAGATATACAACATTGCATATTTTAAAACATTTAACATAATCATTATACAAAGAGAATCAAAATGACCACTTACTCCTATGCTCTAGACAATAAGATTACCTAGTCAGAACATCACACTTAGACGTTATGGAAAAAGTGAAATTCTAGGGATATTTGAGGAGCAATGAGTATACAGAGCAGCCTTGGAAGAGACCAGTGCATAAGATGAAGGGCAGAACATGAAGTGGGAAGTCAAACGGGCAATGCCAGCTTGTCTTTGAGACAACAGTGAGATTGCCATTCAATGCACTCATTCATTCCCTTTCCTAATAGCTTTACCTTTGTGATGATTAAGAGAGGCTTAAGCTGATCTTTTAGGTAGATAACCAATCTTCCAGCATCTCACCTTAGATCCTTTCCAAGAAACTTGAAAGAAACTACTGTAATGAAATCTATTTATCTCTTCCAAAGATGATATTTACCTTAGTTAGACATTAGGCCCAATGGTTTCAATGCCTGCTGAGCATTGAGATAATTTTCCAAGATAAACAATGGCTGTTGAATTCATTCAGAAGGCATCAACTCTTTTAACAAGGTTGCCTGGTTTTTAATCCCAAAACCATGAGTCAGTGAAAAGTTTCAAGGGTATTATAAAGAGTCTCGGTGGAGTTCCAAATTTTTTTTTCCTTCAAATCTATCAGAATTCTCCATCGTAAATGTATATCCCTCCATATTTTGGGTAGTGGTCTCAACACAGTATTCAGGACACATTACTCTTCTGATTATGTCAAAATATCCAAGTCATGTAATTCAGGTATACTGTAATGATAGTGCAACACTCAAGCCAAAATCCAAGGTAGAATTGCTTACTAGTTGCTAATAAATATTTCCCAACGCCTTTGTCTTTTACTATTAAGATGATTACCTTAATCTCATATGGGCCTGGCAATATAGCATGTCCTCTCTCATCAGGGAACTCCAGATGGGATAATAAGTGGCTGGATTTGACCTGTAATTTTTGTGGTTATGCTGCCAAAACACTGACACCATTATCAGATTTAGTCACACGAATCTTACCAAACAGGCTGACTATGAGTTCCTGCTGGTCTCTGACAAACAGCTTTACACACTGACACGTTCCTAATGCCATGAGAAAATTCTTGGAAGCTTGGTGTACCTAAGGCTGTAAGGTTGACCATGTGAGTTGAACTGGACAGTTACTGATACAACTACTCACCCCCTTAAAATTATAGGTAAATAAATACATTAACCCATAGTTTTAATTAATTCATTATGGCTCTGAAGTGAGTTGAGAAATAGTTCGGCACAGTGAGACCCAGTGGTATAGGAAAAACCACACTGGATACAAGGCAACCAGGAAATAAAGCCGGGTTCCGAGAAGCCATGGAAAATGTGAAAGTCACTTCATTGTTCCGAGTACCAGTTTCCTTATCTTTTAAATATTAAAATTACTGAATGATTTGATTAGAAAACATCATTAGAAAAACTTACTGGGATGGTTAAAAGTTACTTATTTTAAGCTGTTTAAAATTTTTTAAAAAAAATCGCTAATTTAATTAAGAGAACTCTGTAGTTTTCCACTCAGATTGCAATTTTTCTACCTACACTCCATATAAACCATAAATAGTTATATAGCAAGTAATTTGAAAGAAAGAACCACACTTTGGTTATCATTATAGGAATCCCACTGTATCACAAAGTAAATAGTTCTATCTTTTATCTGCATTTGAAGATCAGAGGGCAAATGGCTTTGGGAGTTTTAGAATTATCTATTAGTTTAATTCCAAATTAAGTCTCTTTGGATCCTATTAAATGAGCTGCCTTCTTACTTTTTACAGTTCTCCCACTGAAATAACCTCTTTCTTTCCACTGTTTATGGAGAATTCTTTTGTCCCCCAAGACTTGTCCCCCAGGACCAAGTATCTCACCCACTAGGAGAGTTGTCAGAATTCAGCTGAAGTTCAAAAGCTCTTCCCTGTCTAGAGTAAATGTGAGGACTATGTATCTGTTCTCTATTGTGTTTTATCACCAACGTTAATCTCATTGAGTGTTGTGTTGTTAGAAAGCACCTTAGTTCTTTCTGTGTATGACTCCACAGTGGGACACTGCTGAAGGACTTTTATTCTTTTTGCAGAAGCTCATAGGACTGTTGTGGCAATTTAACTGGGTTATGTGTATGAATTTCCAGGTATCATGCTTGACCCAGAGTAGGTGTTAAATAGATATTAGTTCTCTATATATATCTTTTTAATATTTTATACCAAGAAATACATATAAAAGCCAACTTTCATTTAAAAATATGCTTTTGGTTGAAAGTTATCATTCCTGAGTTTTTAGCTTTTTGGCTTCTGTGTATTGAGGAAGCAACTCCAGTTTCTAGAAGGGGTAAAACTATAACTGAATTTCCATGGCTAATTAGTCTCTTTGTTAATATCGGCACCATTGAATACAAAATTTACCCAGATTCCTCCTTGAAGGTTTTGTGAAGTACATTCTTCTTCCTTCATCAATCTGACAGTTGAAATTCAAAAGGCTATTTGTCACTTGCTGGTGCTATCACCAGTCCATGATGTTAGCCAGCTGGGAGACAGCTGCTACCTTCCACTTCAGAAATGACTGCAAACCAGCTATTAGTGAAGGGCCCCCAGATGAGGGCTTTGCAGCTACATGTTGAATTTCTCAAGAACAGAATCCTGATTTGTTGAGCTTGTGTTATTATCCAGGCTTGGCCTACATACACAAACCAGCTTGGGAATGAAACAGAGATTGAATTCAGTTTCTTCCTTTTAAGTGACTGACTAAAACCTTTTTATTAGTTTTCCTTTTCCAATATGACTAGTTTTATTTCCTCTTCAAATTATTGTGTCTAAATAGACAGGGCCTTGGAATGAGATCACCAAGTCAACATTCCATTATGAATCTTTCTTGACTGTAAGGAATAGAAAAGGCAGAGGGGAGGGGAGGGAGGCAGGCGGTGGAGAATTAAGTGTGAAAGCATCCCAGACAAGAGCAAACACTGGTGACCAATGTCAGGCACATTTCCACCTGCAGCTGCCTGGAACCAAGCGTGCTCATTATTTGATTTGGGGATATTTAGCAAGGTTCATTCGACTGTTCCAGAATGACTTGTCTCATGTCCATTCCCATGGTCAGTCTGTCCTTGGACTTTGTAAAAGGCCTTCCAGAGACATGCACTAAAAAGCATTTTTTTTTTCAGGTTTCCTTAGAGGAATATCCATATTGGACTTTTCTTTCAGGGGTATTAATTTACCAAGGATGGATGGAACTTTCCCTTCTTCCTCTTTTCTTTGTTTGTTTTTCTTTTGATCCAGTCCTCATCTTAAACTCAATGTTATTATGCAAAAAGAAGGAAAAATTTGCTTGAAGAAGAACCAAAGAGTGTTCAGTTCAAGCCTGTAGTTAAAACAAGCTGCTTATTACTTTTTTATGTCCCAATTTTCTCTTTGTTTTTACAAGTATGCAAGTATTTTAGAGACCTAGACTGATTACAGAATGATTCCATATTCCAGTTATCTGACAGATGATATGTGATAATCAGTTAATTAAATAGGTCTTTGCTTCACTTATTAGGACTGGTACGATTTTTCAGAATATGGAAGAGCCCATGAAGAGGGTACACTAGCCAGCAGGCACAATTAAGGAAAACATTACAGCCAGTGGACACTGTCAGAGCATCACAAGCTTTTTGAACTAATAGTACAACCCAGAGTTCAGATTCAAAATACCAGCTGTTGAAAGAGAATTCAAGACCAAATGTTTTATACATCTGTGTCATGGAAAACAGCAATCTGCTGCACTTCTTTATTTTTTTTTTTTTTGCAAGTAGACTCTCTCCAAGTTAAGTAGGGCAATGCCCAAGGAGCATTCCATGGATTCTATAATCATGTCCTCTTTGTATCAAAGATTCCATTAGTTGGTTAAAAAAAAAAAAAAAATAGGGTGGTATTTCTACCTAATTGATTTTTTTCCAAGAACCAGTTGACTGGTGAAGAAGCTTAACTCCCTCAAAGATCTGGTTTCCAAGTATTCTAAAAATTACCACATCTAAAATCTTATCAAAGTTTGAATTAGCCCTATGTGGGATTAAGGAGATGTGGCAGAAACATTTTGCTATTCCCAGGAGGGTCCAGAGCTACATTAGTCAGAGGAGACTTGCAAAGTGTCCGGAATATGAGGCAGTTTCCAAAGGGCTGCTTACAGGGTGCTCCTCATTGACCAAGCATATTGGATCAGGCTTGACAAAAGATCAATTGACTTTGGACAATGATTTGTTTTCTCAACCTAAATGCTGCAGTGATATAATGAGGATGAGAGAGGAGTAGGGGGGCGGGGGCTTGCACAAGCTACTCTTCCTTGTACATTTTTTTCTCATGCATGGATTAGAACAATAGAGAAATCTTCCTCCTTCCAAAGACTGATTGCTCTTCTCGGTGTAAACGTTATACTGAAGTTACTCTTAATGAAGACTAGTTAACTCTATCAGTGAGAGAAGAAAATATCATAAGAGACCTGGGAAACCACCCTTTTATCTGTGATGCTTTATTTCTTACGCTGAATGGCAAATTAATGGATCACATTATGTTATTTTTTATGCTTTTTGTATATCTGAAACACCTCAGTATTAAACAAGAATCTCCCAGGTGAGCCACTAAGAATCTGGGGCTTTGGAATGACACAGACCTAAGTTTAAGCCTTGTTTCTCCCAAACATCAACTGTGGGGTTTTTTTTTTAAAGTTACTCAACCACAAATCAATTTCTTCAACCTTAAAATGAGAACACAGGGGTACCTGCTTCATGGGGTTATTTTCTGGATTAAATTAATTAATGCACTTACAGTGCACACTGCTTGACATGCTACAATCCAGACAGTAAGTTTATGCTTAGACATAAAGTGCAGGTTGTGTTCTACACTTGTGTGTGGCATAATTACCTCTTTGAAAACTTACTAGCCACATTATACTGGCTAAGTCATTTAAACCTCTGAGAGCCCAATTCTTCCTCTTACAAAAAGTGAAAAGAATTACATTACCTATTCTGTCTTTGTTACAGGATCCCTAGGAATATTAAGTGCAATAGTGTGTAAAAACACTTTAAAATATTTAAAGTCTCCATAAAAATTAAAGCATTTCTTTAAAAAAGTTAAAATATTTTTATTTGTTACCATTCACTCATTCAACATCTTTTAATTGTTGGAAAGAAACTACTGCTAAATTGGACCCTTTGATAAATTCTGTGACTACAGAAATAATTTTAATAAAATATATGATTTCTACCCTCATGCCCTCTTAGAGTGCACAGTCTGGTGAAGGGGCTGAACAGTAACTGAATATCTTAGTCAGCCTAAGCCTCCGTGCTACTGTACAAAAGTAAGAGTCCCCATGCTACTGCACAAAGGTAAGAAGTGGGTTTCATGGTGAAATGCTGGAGAAGTAGGAGTGGACAAACAGTAAAATCTTTGTAAAATGTGTTAATGATGTTGGTCAAAGAAGTCACTGAAGGACACTAAACATAATGTTATGGGACCAACTTTATTTATTAGGTCATTTTTAATTCAGATTAGAAAGGGAAAAGAAGTGAAGTAGGTAAACCAGTTAAGAAGGGTTTTTTTTAGTCCAAGAAGAGAGTCTAGGAGTTTGGAGTAGAGTGGAGGTGGGGTGATGTTGGAGAAAGCTATATTGGGTTGGTTACAAAGAAATATGCAGAGTAAATCATGAGAAACACTGGGCTGGATGAAGCACAAGCTGGAATCAAGATTGCCAGGATAAATATCAATAACCTCAGATATGCAGATGACACCACCCTTATAGCAGAAAGTGAAGAGGAAGTAAAAAGCCTCTTGATGAAAGTGAAAGAGGAGAGTGAAAAAGTTGGCTTAAAGCTCAACATTCAGAAAACGAAGATCATGGCATCTGGTCCCATCACTTTATGGTAGATAGATGGGGAAACAGTGTCAGACTTTATTTTGGGGGGGCTCCAAAATCACTGAAGATGGCGATTGCAGCCATGAAATTAAAAGACACTTACTCCTTGGAAGAAAAGTTATGACCAACCTAGATAGCATATTAAAAAGCAGACATTACTTTGTCAACAAAGGTCCGTCTAGTCAAGGCTATGGTTTTTCCAATAGTCATGTATGGATGTGAGAGTTGGACTATAAAGAAAGCTGAGCACTAAAGAATTGATACTTTTGAACTGTGGTGTTGGAGAAGACTCTTGAGAGTCCCTTGGACTGCAAGATCCAACCAGCCCATCCTAAATGATATCAGGCCTGAACATTCATTGGAAGGACTGATGCTGAAGCTGAAATTCCAATACTTTGGCCACCTGATGAGAAAAGCTGACTCATTTGAAAAGACCCTGATGCTGGAAAAGATTGAGGGCACGAGGAGAAGGGTCTGACAGAGGATGAGATGGTTGGATGGCATCACCGACTCAATGGACATGAGTTTGGGTAAACTCTGGGAGTTGGTGATAGACAGGGAGGCCTGGTGTGCTGCAGTCCATGGGGTTGCAAAGAGTTGGACACAACTGAGCAACTGAACTGAACTGTACAAAGAAAAACCTGAACAAAGCTTTCGGGCAACTCAAATACACATTTAGGACTGGAGAGTGGCTAATGGATTGGCTTTGGGTTGGGTGGAGCTGAGACAGGAAGAAAAGTTTCCTGCTTCATTGACTGATATTGGATATCACAGCCTATAGACAAAAGGTTGGATGTAAAACTTTTGAATGATCTCTTAAAGTGCAACACTTTATTGAAAGGTAAATTAATCAATTCACCCAGAATACGTTTACTGAACTACTAATGGCAAAGTACTGGTCATACAATGGAAAACAGTAGAGACAGATGTAGTTCTGCTCTCATAGTGCTTACAGACTAAAAAGGGAGAACATGACTAAAATAAATAGATTAAATCATCACAAGTTATTATAACCCTGAATCGTTTTCCTGTGGCTGCTGTAACTGCTGCTGCTGCTAAGTCACTTCAGTCGTGTCCGACTCTGTGCAACCCCATAGACGGCAGCCCACCAGGCTCCCCCGTCCCTGGGATTCTCCAGGCAAGAACACTGGAGTGGGTTGCCATTTCCTTCTCCAATGCATGAGAGTGAAAAGTGAAAGTGAAGTCGCTCAGTCGTGTCTGACTCTTTGCGACCCCATGGACTGCAGCCTACCAGGCTCCTCCGTCCATGGGATTTTCCAGGCAAGAGTACTGGAGTGGGGTGCCATTGCTGCCGTAGCAAATGACCGCAAAGCCAGCAACTTAATAGAAATGTATTTGCTAATGCTCCTGAGGACCAATAAGTATCACTGGGTTGAAATCCAGGTGTCAGCAGGGCTGCCGTCACTTTAGAGGTTCTGGGGGGAAGCCCCTCTTTGCCGCTTTGAGCTTCTAATGACCACCGGCATTCCTGGGCTTGTGGCCTCATCATACCAGTTTCTGGGTCCATGACATGTTGCCACCCTCTCTTTCATGGTAACATCTTCTTCAGCCTTCCTCTTATAAAGGACACTTGTGATGGCATTTAACTTTCCTCTGGAGAAGTCAGGATAATCTCCCCATCTCAAGATCTTTAACTTGATTACCATTGCAAGGTTTTTCTGCCACATAAAATGACACATATTCCAGGAATTAGAATGTGGGTATCATTTAAGGAAATATTTTTAAGCCTACTGAATGCCTTATGAAGAAAATAAGCATGGGATTATGATGTGAGATAATGATGAGGATATACTTGATGGCTGGAGGGTAATGATGAGGAAGATTGGCACATTGAAGGAATGATGAGGAATGAGGTACATTGAAAAGAGAGACTGAGATCAGATCAGGGTGCTGCAGGTGTCCAGATTTTATTCTAAATGCATCGGGCACTCATCCAAGGAATTGAATTAGAAGGCAATGTAATTTTATTTACATGTTTATAAAGATCATTGTCTCTGCGGTAAAGAAAATTGGCAGGAGATGAATGACAACGGAAGCAGGGCGATATGCCAAGAGGCTACTATGATCATTAGGACAGAAGAGGATGATGGTTGGAATGTGGAGGTGACAATGGAGATGTAGCATCTGGGACAGAGCTGAGATTCATGTTAGAGATAAATAATCAGGGTCTGATGGATTGGGCTTCCTGGTGGCTCAGATGGTAAAGAGCCTGCCTGCAGCATGGGAGACCCAGGTTCGATCCCTTCCCATGGAGAAGGAAATGGCAACCCACTCCAGTACTCTTGCCTGAAGAATTCCATGGATGGAGGGGCCTGGTGGTCTATGCTCCCTGGGGTCGCATAGAGTCAGACATGCCTGAGTGACTAGCACTGAAACACTAAGTGGATCAGGTGTGAAGGGTAAGAGGGACAAGGAAGAATAAGGGAGGATATTGCACTTCCATTTATAACTTTAATGTTAAATAACTGATGATCTTACTTACTGACATGGAGAAGGGAAATTCAGGAGGAAACAGGAGTCTGCCTTGGAATGTGGATCCTCGAATGACCATGAGGTTATGGAGCTGTCAAACAGGCAGATGGGTGAACAGATCTGGAGCTCAGGGAAGAGGTATGGGCCAAAAACAGAAACAAAGGAATATTTAGCACAGAGGTAGGAATTCAATTACTTGCCATCTCCTGCTTGACCACTTCCAGTTTGCCTTGATTCACGGACCTGACATTCCAGGTTCCTATGCAATATTGCTCTTTACGGCATCAGACTTTGCTTCCATCACCACTCACATCCACAACTGGATGTTGTTTTTGTTTTAGTTCCATCTCTTCATTCTTTCTGGAGTTATTTCTCCACTGATCTCCAGTAGCATATTGGGTACCTACCGACCTGGGGAGTTCATCTTTCAGTGTCGTATCTTTTTGCCTATTCATACTGTTTGTGGGATTCTCAAGGCAAGAATACTGAAGGAGTATTATGAAGAAGGAGTTGTATGAAGAAAGTTAAAGAGAGAGGAAAAAACAACAACAGCAACAACAAAAGTTAGAAGGAATGGCCAGTAACAGAGGGAGAAAATACCCAGAAGAGTATTATCCTGGAAGTCAAGAAAGGGGAGTGTTTTATACAAGAGGGAGGATGGAAAAAAGTGCTGTGTGTATTTGACAACATGAAGGTCACTGACTTTGACAAGAGCAGTTTCAGTGGAATTTGATGATGGTACCGAAGCCAGGTTGGACTGGTAAGCCATTAATAATAGGAAAAGCAAAAAGGTGAATGTAAGTGAGGATATAGAGACAGCACATAGACAACTTTCTGGAAGTTTTCCTGTGGAGGGAACAGAAAATCAGATATAACCAGACAAAGAATTTAATTCTAAAGGAAGATACTATTAGGGTACGTTTGTATGTTTTCCGAATAGGGATAATATAATAGAGAGGAAGAATTTTGGTGACGCAGTGAAAAAATACCTAAGTTAGTTCCACCGTGACCTTGTAATTGAGTAAAGGACCATGATGACCTTGCTTGAGTAAATGAATATCAAAACTTTCAGCAGCTGCGTCAGCTCTCCAACTCTCTGACGTTCACCTGTGTTCTGACACCTGCGTTCTGTCCCCTGGGAAGAAGGCAGAGCCTTTTTAGCATTAATCAAACAATCCATGTCCATTTGAGAGGCTCTACTGTACCTTGTAGCTTTCGGGGCAGAGTCACTGTCATTTATTACTTTGTTCTTTCCACTTGAGAAGCCCCAGAGTTTCCTTTATAATTTAAGAGGACTTTTCTTAAAATCAGTTTTGGTTTCATTCCCATGCATTATACATCTTGCTAGCAATGGTCAAGCCAGATCCTTCTCCCAGGTTCCAGCAGGAGGTGGGATAGGAGGGGATCACTCGTCACCAGATATTCTTAAGTGCTTTAGGAACAGGAGTAGTCCAAGACATCCCCACCCTTGGCCTCTCCCCTGCCTCCACATGCAGCTCCCAGCAATACAACACTCCATGCTTCCACCTTTCTAGAATTGGGTTCTTTTTCCCAAATAGGTGCACGGGCAAGGGGTTGACTGGAGGAGAGACTTCAAAGCCTTGAAAACATCAGCCTCCAGCCCCCAGCCTTACCTCTTCACTCTTCTGCCTCATGAAGAAGTTGTCAGGGTTTGAATACCAGTCCAGCCACTTGCTGCTCTGACACCCCAATCCAAAGCTTCATTAAAAATCTGCCTGAAATGTAGAAGGTAGATGTTATTGTTAGAAGATGTTAAGGAAGAACTGGACATTGAGGCGTCATGTTCCATGAAGAGATGGGATCTATGTTTTCAGTCAGCTGTAGTTCTGTCAAGAAGGAAGAATTTGTTGAAAGAGAAGGTTAGCAGAGGATGGAGTTCGCTTTCCTCTGCCCATATTTGAATTTGAACAGCCCTGATTTGTAAGCACCAACCCTAGTGTTTACCTTGAGACTCCCCAGTCCGGGAATCTGGTGATTACTTCCCCATGAGAAGAAGGACATATGTTATAAGGAATCAGGAAAGTGAAGGTCAAAGTGAAGTGAAGTGGAAGTCGTTCAGCCGTGTCCAGCTTTTTGTGACCCCATGGACTGTAGCCCGCCAGGCTCCTCTGTCCATGGAATTCTCCAGGCAAAAATACTGGAGTGAATTGCCATTTCCTTCTCCAGGGGATCTTCTGGACCCAGGGATTGAACCTGGGTCTCCTGCACTGCAGGCAGATTCTTTACCATCTGAGCCACCAGGGAATCCCAAGGTAGGAAGGTTAAGGTACTATTTTACCAAAATTATTGGAATAAATCCAGAACTCTATGTCACATTCCCTCCCAAAAATCTCACCTGAGGGGGAAAAAAAGAAAACACGTGACTTCGTTCGGAGAGTGAAAACATGTACTAGGTGAAAAGTCCATTGTTGCAGCCACAGGGCAAAAATCAGGCTTGATAATGATGTTCATGAAACTGTGGCATAGTAGTGCCCCAGAGGAACCTGATTAAGAGTTGAAGTTAAGAGCCAGTGGTCCCACGGGGACATATTCTGACCTGTGTGCACACTGAGGCAGTTTGGAAACATTTCTAATCTTGGGTGAGCTTAGCAACTCAGGCATCCCTAGTGATAAAAAACAATAACCCCGAGGAGAATACTAATGCTAAACTTAACTACCCTCCCCACAACTTTGCCACAAGAGAATCATCATTTATATTTTGGATATTTGTATTTCAAATAATAATTTTAGCCTAGGATAACAAATCTATGATTTGCTCTGGCAACAGTAAATCCTTTATCTCCACAGTATGCATTTAGACTTGCTTAAAATATTCTGTATTCTCTCAAGATAGGCTCTTGTTTCATTGTTAACTTCTGAGGTGGCAAGAGAGAGTGATGTTTAGAACCATAATAAGAATGGCAGACAGGGGTGCAGAGATGAAAGTGACTTTCCTCTGTTGAAGAATGTTCTGAAATGCAGGGCTGGCATTTTGATTCTCAAGTAAGGGCTATGTACTCTGGTTACAGGCAGAGGTAAAACTTTCTAACTTCTCATTGTTGAAGCTGAAAGCCCATAGTATTTCTACAACACTCTAAAGGAGAATTTGGATCAACCAAGATGATACCAGTTCTAAAATGTAGCTCTGAAGCTACTTGCCATATCATCAGAACACGTAAAACAGGTTGCATATTCCTCAAGATCTCTGATAGGTCTTTGCTTATGTGGCTTTTCACTGATCAGTTAGTATCTACTTGGAAGAAGAGGCTTCCCTGATGGCTTAGACGGTAAAGAGTCTGCCCTCAATGTGCGAGACCTCAGTTAGATCCCCGAGTGGGAAAGATCCTCTGGAGAAGGAAATGGCAACCCACTCCAGCACTGTTGCCTGGAAAATTCCATGGACAGAGGAGCCTGATTGGCTACAGTCAATGGGATCACAAAGAGTCGGACACGACTGAGCTACTTCACTAGGAAGAAGGGAACATAAGCAGAGCAAAGGAAGTGACAAGGCAGAGAGAGGACATCACAACCAGGAACGTTACCTCTAAATGCTCTGCTTCAAAGATTTGCTTTTATTTGTCATCGGCTTCTCTTTCACTCCCAGAGAGAGTCTGTCAGAGCCTCATTTGAGACTGCTTTCAACTGTGGTTTCATGTAGAGGGCAACCTGTCAAAATCCAGTGGAGTCCATGCAATGAAATGGAGCAAACACTGGAAACTGCCAGGAGAGCAGAGGCTGCACTTTATTTCACAACCAGATGATGACAAGGAAAAACCAGAAGTCCAGGAATTCAGGCTGCCACGGGGACTCGGCAGCTAGACCCGAGGCCATGAGGCAGGACACCAGAGTTGAAGCAGACAGTGTTCCACCGGAGCTCCAGGCCAGTTGAATCATCCCGAACCATGAGATGGGAAAGACGAAAGGTCAGGTGCTCCATTTACCAGGAGCCAGGGAGAGATCGCAGTAGTCCTTGAGATTTCTTCTCCAGTGTTATTCAAGGTCAGGCGGCATCTAGAGGGCCCTAAGGGTTTCAGTAATTCTTGGAAGCGATAGCCCACGGCCCATCAGATTGAAAGCATTACTGGGCATTCAGAAGCCAATTTCCTGGGCCAGTTGCAACTCTTCACTTTATGTCCTTGAATCATGACCAATGGCTTGCCCTTCCTCTTTGGTGTTTGTACCATTCAGATATTTACTCCTTATTCTCAGGCACTCTCATGCCCTGGGTAAAGCCATTAATGAGTGAACAAATGTTTGCTGAAATGGATGTCTCTGTGTTAGATACTGAACAGGGAACACACAAGTTCGGGGCCAGAGGCTCTCCCCACAGGGCCTTTTCAATGTGCTCTGGTCATTGTAGGTTACTGTTGTCACTGTTACAAGATAAGGTAGTTGAGGGTAAATGGTGAATAAGAGGATGCAGAAGTAATAGTTACAGAAGCTCAGATTACTGATTAGACAGAGTAAAGCAATGTTGACTCACTGAGGTGCAATAAGACTATTATTGCCTATCGCACTGTTGAAGCCATCTTATTCGTTAGGCTTTATGTTCTTTGCTTCCTAGAGTAGTACCTTGCTCATCTGAATATACCACATTGTATCTAGTACATTGCTTACCTTGTAGAGGCCACTCTACAAAGGTCTTTGAGCCTCTGGGCATATGATTTCCCTTTCTGAAAGCCTCTCCCAGCACCACTACTCCCTTACTCCTGACACTTTTGCTGGAATAACTCATGTCATTCAGTTTCAGGTTGGACATCACCTCCTCTGAAGGGTTTACCTAATTCTCCCTCCAGATGTTTTGGCTAGGTGTTCCTCTTCTGGTTTTCCCCGTGTCCTTGTCAAGACACTTACATCACTCACTGAATTATGTCTTCCCTTACTGCCCTGTAAACTTGTGGGCAGGAACAGGGTCTTGAGTTCATATGCCCAGAGCAATGCCTGGCTCAGAGTGGAAACTTAATAAATGCTCATTCTTTTAATGAATGAACGCATGAAAGAGTGAATGCATAAAGGAGGCATCATGAAGACACGGAGGCAGTTGCTTTGGCTGTGTTTTGAGCTCCTTTCCTGGTCTTCAGATTGGCCCCCTTCTTCTGGCAATGGGGTTCCTCTCATCTACACCCACCTGGGAGGTCTCATTGGAGTGATTTGCAAGGAAGGGGTGCAATCATCAGGGTGTTTATTGGACCATCCTCTCCCTCTAGGCTGGCTGTTACTTCACAGGAGTGGAAGACTGGGCAGGTTACAACTCACCAGTCTTCCCACTGTGACTCTCTTTCATTTCAAGCCAATTGACAAATGTGTATTGACTTTTCTCAGTGCACGTTCTCTGTTGCCCTTGGCTTAACAAAAACCTGTACAACCGTCCTCTGGTTAAATTTCTACTCTTTCCCCAACTTTACGTGTGAAGAAACTTAGTTACATAATGTGCAGGCGGTCAAGCCAGGCTAGTAACACAAATCCCTTTCGAACCAGAAGCGTCTGGGTTTACAAGCTGACAGGTTGTTGCCCTGCTGCCTTGGAGGTCCTGGTTCACTATCTCCTGTCAGTAAGGAATGAATGGGGGAAAGCATTTCCTAAGTTTGAGTTCCTATGGCTTTCTTAGAAAATAAATACCAGCTTTTTATAGATTCTGATTTATTAGCCAAGCCAGCTTGCTGAGTGACTTTGAAAACATTTGGAATCCATCACTCTATTAAAAGTGGTCACAAAGAGGAGAAAGTGGGACTATTCACAATGTCAGCCTTGGTTTTCTTTCACCTTCTCTCCACCACCACTCCCAGACTCACCTTCTGAAAGGCATGGCCATCTCTCAGGGCCCTTGGGATATTAGAAAGCCCTTCTTCTCCTGGAATATCTTGGATTCAGTGTTCCCTTCTGCTAGGCTTTCACTTCATCTGAACAGGCACCTTACCTCTCAGGACTCCTCTTCCGTCGTCTCTCCAGGATTTCTGAAATTTCTCCAACCAAGAACAAAGCCTTTCTTTAGTAATTAGTAATAAGTTTTGAGCCACGAATACCCAGGGATGAGAAGCCAGTTGATTCAACTTGATATACATCAGATTTGTCCCCAAGGCTTGAGTTTCATAGTGAATAGGGAATCTAGAAGTAGATACTGATTTCATGGAGAATTCCATGGCGGGGAAGAAAAAAAATTAAACTGGAGATACCCAGAGAAGTTTTCATCCTCAAGGTTTGCCCTTAGACAGTTTTCTCATAACAGTGTTCATATCTTTATCTCTTTTGTCTTCCAAACATTGCTGTGAAGATGGAAGTCATAGCTATCATAATATTCTTTTTTGGAGGAATACTTAGGGCTTCCCTGGTGGCTCAGAAGGTATAGAATCCACCTTCAATGCAGGAGATCTGGGTTTGATTCCTGGGTTGGGAAGATACTCTGGAGAAGGGAATGGCTACCCATTCCCGTATTCTTGTCTGGAGAATTCCATGGACAGAGGAGCCTGGCCGGCTACGGTCCATGGGGTCTCAAAGAGTCAGACATGATTGAGTGATTTTCGCTTTCACTTTTTCACAGACATGTTGGGAACAGTAGTACAAGTGGCCAGTTAGGAGTGTGTACCCAATGGTAGTCAAAGTCTTCTCATTTAGAGATTATGCAAACATAAGAGAAAGCATCCAACCAGATCTCCTAAAGCAGATCATCCTAAATGTTCATTGGAAGGACTGATGCTGAAGCTGAAATTCCAATACTTTGGCCACCTGATGTGAAGAGCTGACTCATTTGAAAAGACCCTGATGCTGGGAAAGATTGAAGGTAGGAGGAGAAGGGGACAACAGAGGATGAGATGGTTGGATGGCATCACTGACTCAATGGATATGAGTTTGGGTAAACTCCAGGAGCTGGTGATGGACAGGGAAGCCTGGCGTGCTGCAGTCCACAGGGTTGCAAAGAGTTGAATATGACTTAGTGACTGAACTGAACTGAACTGAAGAGAAAACAGAAGGCAGAAACCGTTCATGGTCTTTATTTTTGACATATTCTTAAGTTGCAGACAGTATTCTTTAGCTGGCTGAATAGGGTTTCTCCAGGCAATAGTCTCATATTTATCTTTGTTTCCCAGAACCTAGCATTGGTCCTGGTGTTTATTATGTGCATAGTAAATATTTCCTAATTTGATATTCATATGTATTCCCTTTGAGATCCTTTGTATTTCATTTACCTAGGGCCTCTCAAGTTTCTATATTGGTTTTGTAAAATGTAAGGATGTTTCTTGAAATCTCTGTGAAATATTTTGTCTTTTATTTGCAACAGGTCTCTTATTTGTGAGAAGCTCTCTCTTCCTTAGGAGAATAGGCTGAATAATATATGTGAAAGGACCAAAATTCCTCCAGAGATAAATACCATACTTAAGCTATTATCACCTTTTTCATTCATGCGTGCCCCCTTGTTGCTCTCAGAAGCATCCCTGTTTGGACAAGTGTTGACAATTTCTCTAAGCTCTTCGATGGTATTGATGCCTCAGTTGCCATTTTACTAGGTCAAGCAGCCTGCAGGGGCCTTAAATTGACAGTAGCCCCTCATGCAAACACATGCCCTACATAGCAGCCGTGGGGTCACAAAAAAATGTGGGTTCCTGGTACAATTTCCCCAGTAGCCCTTGTGAGCAATGATCTCTGCTGCCTCCCATACCTATAGGCCTATGTTCCACTTAGTTAAGGCCCGTGTGGGGCTGGTCAAAACTTGCTCTTTTGGTTTGAATTGACCAATAAAGTCCTAGCCTGAGAACCCCAAAGCACTCCACCTATGGACATGTACTCCAGGTCCGGCCTCCTTCTCTGTCTGCCTTGAGCCCCCTGCGTGGCTCTTAAGGCATGCTGTGTACTTCCTCCAAGACCTGTGATAAACTTGTTTATTTCAGTTGTTCTTGTAATCAGTGGTTGAACCATGGCTCATCATCTGGCGTCCTGTGTTCCACTGAACAAATGTTAATTTGGCAAAGTCATAACAGCAATAAATTACACAGTCACTATAAAGCCCTTGGAGTCAGAAGACTTAGGTGATAGTCCTAGACTGCCCATTTGTGACCTCACACTAGCTATTTACCAACCTCTGGTCTCAGAATGAGTCTCAGTATCAGCTAAAACAACCTCATCTTCCTTTACCCAAGTCCTTGTTCTCATTCAGCCCATTTTTTCTTCCTTCCCTTAGCACTTGCTATCCTATCTCCATTTTATACTCTTCATAGCACTAATCAATTCATGAATTCTAATTATTTTTTTTTGTGTGTACACTGTCTTTCCCCTCACTCCTTGCCCCTCCTGCACACATAAATGCAAGTCCTTAAGCAAGAGCTTTGTTTTCTTCACTCCTGTAATCCTAGAGGAATACTTAGAAAATCACCTAGAGGAGTACCTAGTACACTTGACATGCTGTACAAATATGATGGCTAACTAACCAAAGTCAAAGACTTTTAATGCTGAAGAGGATAGATGTTAGAGGAGAAGTTTTGATATTCATTTAAAAAAATTATTGCACTGTAGTTGACGTACATGTTGTGTTAGTTTCAGGAGTGATATTGTCTTTCATTAGATCAGTCTTATACTCCTTCGCTGTGGTCCAACCGAGTTTGTACAAATTAAATGGTTGACATTCAGCCTGGCTGAAATGTGTTAATGAAAGAGAGTTTGCCAGAAGAAAGGAATAAAAAAAGCAAAACTAGAATAAGAAGGACTCTATTTTCTATAGGCAATGTCAGTCTTCTCATCTCATATGTGGAGATGACACACTTTCTTCATGATATTTCCCGTACTGGGAACTTCTCATATCAAGCAGACTACTTTTTTTTTGAGGGATGTCTTTGAAACATATAGTAATATCACATGGGGTTCAACTTACCCTCCCATTTGAGCTGTCAATTTTCACTTTGGTTTCTTCTCAAAGAGATCTGCCGTTGTCACCAGTAACTGGTAAAGGAGGCCAATTTTGAGTTTCCTTTTGTTGGTGAGACGAGTTAAGGGCAAAGGACAAGTGGTAAGCTTTTAAGTCAAATCCCTTCAGAAGCATTTCCTCTTAGAAAAGCAGATTGTGTAGTCCTAGCCAAAGAGAAGGAAATGGCAACCCACTCCAGAGCTCTTGTCTGGAGAATCCCAGGGACAGCGGAGCCTGGTGGGCTGCCATCTTTGGGGTCGCACAGAGTTGGACACAACTGGAGCGACTTAGCAACAGCAGCAGCAGCCAATGAGATGGTTAAGTTAATGCATCAATTTGTTTGGACTAAGGAATGCCCAGATAGGTAGTATAACATTATTTCTGAGTGTGTCTGTGAGTGTTTTGGGGTGTGTCTGAGTGTGTCTGTATCTGTGTGTGTTTCTGGAGGAGACACATTTGATTCATACACTAAGTAAGCAAATCATTCTCACCAAGGCCACCAGATGTTATCTGAACCACTTAGGGTGTTAAGTAGAACAAAAATTTAGAGGAAGGGCAGATCTGTTCTCTTATTGGGCTGGGACATCCATCTTCTCCTGCCTTAACCACCAGCATCACTGGCTTTCCTGGACTCCCAGGTTGCAGATGGCAGATCATGGGGTTTCTCAGACTCTGTAATTGTACAAGCCAACCTCTTACAATAAATCTCTTTTATATATCTGTATATATTCTATTGATTGTGTTTCTCTGGAGAACGCTGGCTAATAGAACCAACATTAGACTAATGAGGAAAAGATAGAAAATATTTACTTTGATAAGTTGTAGTAGAGCTGACTCCCTGTAATAAAAGTTTATTATAATTCTTAAAATCACAGGTTAGTTTGTACTCTTCCTCATGAAGGAGTTTATACTTCTTTGATTAGTTTGCTCTAAAATATTATAGAAATGCTGGCTTTATCGGACTCAGATGTTATGTGGAGGAACTGGGTGACAGCTAAAGAAATTGTCTGGGCTTTAAAATACCACATATTTATCATTGCTATTGTTGCTATTCTCTGCAAGTCCTAGGTTCAGAGCTCATCACATTTTAACTAGAAAAGGACGTTGCATTTCCATTTACACCAAAATTGTAGGGCACCAAGCTCAAGTAGGAAATTAGAACTCCTCATGATATCCTGTGGGCTTCCCAAGTGGTACTAGTGGTAAAGAACCCACCTACCAATGCAGGAGACATAAGAGATGTGGGTTTGATCCCTGGGTTGGGGAGATCCCCTGGAGGAGGGCATGGCAACCCACTCCAGTATTCCTGCCTAGAGAATGTCATGGACAAAGGAGCCTGGCGGGCTACAGTCCATAGGATTGCAAAGAGTTGGACATGCCTGAAGTGAATTAGCATGCATGCATGTGTGATATCATGTTATTTCTCAGACAGCCCAAGGTAAAGCTTTCCTTGTACAAGACAGTCTTTGAGCTATAGCAATATTTTGCTGGCTACTATGATTTTTCTTTCCTGATTGAGTAATTACCGTTTAACTATAGCCTCTGAGAAGCAACTTAAGAGAGGTTCGTTATCTTTGTGAGAAATTCAGCATCTAAACCTATAGTAGACTTGGTGTATGAGTGTTCCTTCCTCACAGCTGAACATCATTACTCAGTATTTATGCTCTTGTTTTAACCCCTTCTATATTGACTCCGGCCTTGACCATGTGACTCTAGCCAAAAAAAGATTCAGGTCATAGATTAGTAAGTGCTTGTACAAATGCTGGATATTCAATATCTTGTTCTATTGGATATTCTGTTTTAGAATCCAGTTGTCAGGAAAGAAATTGTATTACCTTGAATCTACCATGCCATGAGAGAGCCCAAGTTAGTCATGTACAGAGGCCAGAAAGTGCATTGAGAAATCTGAGAAAGAACTAGAACCAGGGTTCCAAACACATGACTTCTGTTCAACCACCCCTCACCACTTGAGCCCTCTCACTGACAGCTCCAGGCCTTGAGAGGCAGTGATAAACCACCCCCACTGTACCTGCCAGAGCTCATAGAATCATGAGCAAATAAAATAATTGCATTTTTAACTGAATAAATTTTGAGAGATGATTTGCTAGGCAGCAGTAGATAATGGAAATAAAACTATTGTCTTCAGAATTCCCTAATGCTGCTGGGCCTATATAGAAGGGGGTAAAATTGCTTATTGCTAAAGGGTGCCAAAGCTGAATTTCTTCCCTGGTCTGACTCTCACTGACCTTAGTTAGGTCACATGCTCATCAATGACCCAATCACTGATGGCCAAAGTATTTTCTCAGGCCAGGGCTACATATTCTCTCCTGGAATTTCACCCGAATCACTGAGATGGGGATATTATTACAGTAAAGGGAAATAAACTTTAAGCAGATAGAAAAGACAGATATCTATTGCAAACACATAGAAACCAATGCCAAGTTCTGGTCCATTGTCCAAAATTTCAATAATAACATATCCTAAAGAAAAGTCATTATTTCCATTGTAACTTCATGACTGTTTGGCCAAAGAGGAGTAACCAGAGATAAGACATATCAGAATCTGATGCTATTCAATGGTGTTAGCTACCAAGAATTCTCCTATATTCACTGCTACTTTTGGATTTCCAGGGGGGTTTTATAGCCAAAATGGCCTCCTTACATCTCTGTCTGGCCAGAGTCCTTACTCCTAGACTCTTGGAAATTGATTCGGCCAAGGTAATTTTTGTATCCCCCACAGATACTTTCATTGACAGAGTTGCACTTTCTGGGAATGAAATTTGAATGAAATTTTGCTCTATATGAAATGTGAGAGTTCTCCAATGAGAAAGACAAAGTCCTGGGTTTTGTATTATTAATTGTTCTCTGGGTTTCACTTCCAGAGTACAAGATAACTTTAGTCAAGGAGCTAATCCTTTTCATTAAGACCTGAATTGGAATTTAGGGCATGCAATAATCAGCTGGCACTCTTCTCATCCCTAAAATGCAGTCCACCTGGATGCCACACACAGATAATGCCACAGCCTGGTTGGGCTAAGAAGCCAGGTTTACTCAGAAAAAAAAGTCCAAGCTTTTCTAACCTTTCTTTCCCAAGGCCAGGATTCTTGTCCACAACCTGAAATTATTAATGGAAAACTGCATATTGATAGTGTAAGTCTGTGTTCGGTGGGTTGGAAGAATAAGGATGTATGGTAGACAGCTTTTAGCTTTGCTAGTCCAGAATCAACATTCTTTACTTCTGATAATGACACTTAGAATTTACTTTTGAAAATTACCCGTCCCTCACTCTATGTATGTTATATAAGATGGATCTATGCCCCACTTTAGGGATGAGCACCTGACTTCAACCTAACAAATGTGTTCTATTTTATTGCCATATTTGTTGGTTCAGAATTGGAAAGATCTAATTTTTACCAATAAGAGGACTTTTGTCACAATCATTTCAAGAAACAATGTACTCTTCCTACTGACCACGGGATGAGGAAGATGTGCCTTGAGTCAATGTAGGGGACACCACTCTGGAGAAGACCTGACTAAAGATGATGCCAACATAAAACAGAACAGAATTAGGAAATGGAAAGAGAATGGAGACATAGTCCTGACGATATTGAGTCTCCAGATCTAGCTATGCTGGAAGCCAATTTTTGCTTACAAAGGCCAATAATCTCTTATTTTGACTTCCAATTTGAAGCTAAAAGATGCAACTCAGTGAATTTCAAGCAGTGTTTCTTAACTTCCTTCTTCCCTGGACTGGCCATTGTAACCCACAGACTGGGGAATTAGAGATGAGGATGGCTAAATAGGGGGGCCACAGGGGATTTTGATTTATTTTGGTATCTAACATGCCAATAAACACTATGGTTTATCTCAAGAGACTCTAAATTGGCCTCTGCACCGCTGGTATATGCTACTCTAGTCAGTTCTTCATGCTATAGTCAGAGTGAACCTTTCAACATGCAATCTAATTATGCCACTAGCTCGTAGGACGAGTCCAAATACCTTAGCACGTTCACAAGGCCCTTTTGTTTTCATTCTTGTTTATCTCATCAGCTGCTGCAATTCCAGATTCTTCCTCATCTGTCACCTGCCCCAACCTGCTTCTCTTCACCCAGACATTTTGGTGAAGTCTTTGGTTCTAAGTCTTATTCTAAGTCTTGATGCCATTACTTTCCCTAACCCCTTTAAAATTATATTACAAAGCCCCTAGTATATGTTCTTGTATCACAACACTTAGACAATGGAAGATACAATTACATAATACAGCATGTTGTCCCACTAACCACAATATATATCCTATTTGGCCAGGGGCCATAAATGCCTCAATCACCACTGCATTTACAGAACCTAGGTGTCACTTACACACATTACTGAATAAATGACTAAATGAATATACCTATGTATATTCATTCTAACCTCCAGAAGCCGTATTTTTTAACATTCTAGACTGACTTATACTGTTAGCTGTTCATGTTAATGCTTCTTTTAAAGGCCAGAAAAAGGAGATGTGAGTACAGGATCCCATATTCTCTTTTTATGAATTTCTATAAGTGGAAGACTTCTTTCATTCCCAGGAGCTCGGGAATGGTTTGGAATGGTTATCCAGGCTCCCTCCTGTATCTTTCTGAATACTCTCCAAGGATGAGGAGTCATGAATATGAATGGCGAGAAGTCTACTTCCGGTGGGTCACCTTTCTCTATGGAGGGCATTACTCATGGCTAGAAGGACCAGTCTGTCTTGATCTCTTGGACTGGAATGTGCTCACACCCAGAGGTGTGCTGTCCTCTGGTTCTCTTTCTCTCCTGATGCCCAGGCATTAAGCCCACTGGGGTGGACATGGGGACTGTCAGTTTCCGGCTTCTTGCATGTGACTAGGAAGATAAGTGAAATGAGGCTATCTTGAGTACAGGGGTAGTGAATTGAATAGTGCCTGCACCTTCCGCTGAAGTACATGTCCAAGTTCTGACCTCCAGAACCCGTAAATGTGACCTTATTTTGGAAAAAGGCTCTTCGCAGATATGAAGTATATTGAGATGCAATTATCCTAGATTTATAGTGAGCCTTAAATCCAATGACAGAGTCCTTGCAAGACACAAGCAGAGGGAGATTTGAGATGAAACACAGGAACACAGGAGAGAAGGCAAGTAAAGATGTAGACAGAGACTGGTTATGCTTCCACAAGCCATGAAGCCACCAGAATAGCAATTTAAGATGAATCTTAAGCACACTAGGCTGCCCTAGTATGCTTTACTAGGTATTATCAATTAATGGCATTAATTGATACAATTACCATACATAGAGGAGAAGGAAATGGCAACCCACTTCAGTATTCTTGCCTGGAAAACCCCATGGACTGAGGAGCCTGGCAGGCTACAGTCCATGGGGTTGCAAAGAGTCGGACACAACTGAGTGATTTTACTTTACTTTATTTTACACTTTACCATAGGTAGAAAGGTTCCCTTACTACATATTGTAGTAACTATTATATATGATTTATATATTTATATTTTAAATATAAAAATTTGTCTTTGTATTACATATGTATATTTCAAACTGTTGAAAGTGTGTGAGTTGCTATATTTCAACAAATCATCTGAGTGCCTAACATTGTAGTAGGCACTCTTCCAAGAGGTGGGGCTACCATGGTGAATATGGTAATCAAGGTCCCTGCCTCATGCAGTCTCTGTTCTAGTGGGAAACCCAAGAAATAAGCTAAACTAAAAACAAAACAAGGTGGCAAATACCTAGGCTTGGGATATGCCCATTAAAATAATCAGAAACGATCTCTCTCATGAGGTCGCACTTGGGTTGAAAATCAAATAGTAGGAATGAGCCAACCAGGTTGGGGATGTTGGGAGAGGGGGATGAAAACATCTAAAGCAGAAAGAAGGATTTTCCTGGTGGCCCAGTGGGTAAAACTCTGGGCTTCCTCTGCAGGGCCACAGGTTCAATCACTGGTCAAAGAAGTTTTCTATGCAACGGGTTGAGGACAGAATAAATTAAGAGGGAAGATTGAGAGTAATGGTCCTGAAGCAGTAATGAACATGGTGGGTAAAGTATTTGGATTATTCTAGGCACAAGAGTATCCACTGGGGATTTTAAGCCACTGAATGACATAATCTGATTTATGCTTTTTAAAAGATCATGTAGATAAATGGCTGAAGTCATCCTGAGTTCAAGGATTTGGTTCATTCTTTTTATATAAAAAGTTTTTCCTGTTTAATTTTTGCCAATAAAAATGTGGAATAAATGACCCCTCCTTTGCAGCTTTATTTTGAACAATTGACTGTATTGGTATAAATTCCTCTGCAAGTAAAATAAAATCTTAAGACCCACTGTCACTTCCCTTTATAGATGAACAATCAGTGTGGTGAATTGTCCTTGAAGGCAATCAAGCTAAAATGTTCCCTTCTGTTCCCTCCAAGATTCCCTGAACCCAGGCAGGCTGGATGCGCACTGATGAGGTAGAGATGGCGTCCTGTGCAAAGAGAAGCCAGCTGGGATTTGAGTGGTGGGGGAAGTGCCAACTTGCTCTTGGCCTCTCCAGTAGAAAAAGCCAAATCACTCAGGGGCCAGGCGATTGTACTCCATGCATGGTTTGCTACTAATTGTACAGCAGAGGAGGCCTGGAGCACCTGGTGCCTGTTTGCAATGCAAGCTGGACAATGCAAGAGAATAAACATCTCTCATAACCTCAGTGATGACCCGCTTGGGATGAGCACAGAGTCTTTAACCTCTGGGGACTCCCCAGCCAGATGTTCTCATTTTATTTTATTTTATTTTTCAATGACCACACCCTGGTGATAGGCGAGCTTGGAGATGCGCTTCGAGGACCTGGTCCCACAGACCTTGCAGGTGTAGACAAGCTGGTAGTGCGCCGGCCCGGGTCCCGGCTCGGAGCTCAAGCGCCGCCAGCCCCACCCCCAGGCCCGCCTTGTCCCCGCGGCCTGCAGGCGGGCCCGGCGACCCCACAGCCACCTTGGGCTGGGCCCGCGGGGCCGCGCGCGGCTCATCAGTATCGGCACGTGGCTCAGCGCCGCCCGCAGCATGCCGCCCACCCAGATGTTCTCATTTTAAACTCTCTTCTTATGATTGCACCAGGACTTACCCTGCAGAAAACAACCTCCTAGACCAGAGGAGGGCACCTTACCTGCAGACAAGAGCCCTACTTTCTTCATTTCTCCTCCTCAGCTTCACCTGGATTTTACTCACTTTAGAGAGACCCATATACACAGATATGAGTACTGCTGAGTTAAATTTCAATGAAAAGTGAGTCAGGAAATGATATGGAAGTTTCTACAGAGCAGCATGTGACAGTAAGTATTAATAATCTGATTCTTTTCAATGTGTTAAGCATATGGCTACAATATCCAGTTGCATTGCATTCTAATAACTGAATAAGTTAATAGCTAAATAAGTTTTTTTCTGTTAATCTAGCTTTTGACCTCTAACTTCTGGCATAGGTTTATTTGGGGAATATAGTGTTCCATCTTTGCTAGTCATAGATGATGATAGTCACCCCCTCCCCCCCAAAAAAATAGCTTAAGTGGGATTCTAATTCATAAATGATTCTTCTGATGTAGAAAGACTGGCAGAGTCCATATTAAACCTTACATCTGAACCTGAGCAGAATTTATCATCTCTGTATTTCACACATCTTCTTGGATCTTTGAGAAGTAGTCTCAATGTTCTCCTCTTATTTTCTTCTATTATTTTCAGATCTTTTTCTTTTTAGCTGAAATTATGTTGACTTCTTACTTGCTGGTAGTTGATGTCAATGAGATTTTTTTGATGCCAAGAATTTATCCCTTTGATTTTCCCATGGAATTCTTTCTCTTAAATGGAAATAGTCTGGGTTGGGTTGCAATTCCTCACACCTGCACTTGCCTGCTATGGTCTTTTCCCACTGAAAATCCTTCTCTTATCCATGTCTGGCATATGACCTGAGCTTAGCCAAACAAGCATTTCCCTGTTCCCTCCAAACTTCTATGACCCAGATAGGCTCTACACTTTAGTTATTGACACAGAAAGATGATAGTGTTTGGAGACGACATTCATTTCAGCACATAAACAGGCATGGAAGTTACAGAGGAAGGAGAGCCAATACTGCTGGTGGCAACAGAAGGGACATTCAGACCAACTTTTCCTGTTTTGCCAAGAGATAACTGTATTTTCTCTTCTGGTTTCAAATATCGATAGTACCCTTATTTCAGTTTATAAGCTGATCTCCCAGCATCCAGTTCATTTGTTGGTGAATGCCTGCTGCCATTTACCTGAAAAGTCCTTTAAATAAATCCACTCTTATTCAAAATAGCCAGAATGAGGGTCAAATTTTGCTTGCAGGTTAGAACTCCCACTGACCCTTTTTGATCACCTTCAGGAGGTGATTCAAAAGTAAAGTCTCCCTAATAAAAAACATGAATTTTCCATCAATGAGCCTGTCAATTCATTTAATATTTATTAAGTGCCTGCTATTTTCTAGGCCCAGGGGCATGAAGATGAAAAGTAAAATATAAGATAGTACCAGACCACCTGATCTGCCTTTTGAGAAATTTGTATGCAGGTCAGGAAGCAACAGTTAGAACTGGACATGGAACAACAGACTGGTTCCAAATAGGAAAAGGAGTACGTCAAGGCTGTATATTGTCACCCTGTTTATTTAACTTATATGCAGAGTACATCATGAGAAACGCTGGGCTGAAAGAACCACAAGCTGGAATCAAGATTGCCGGGAGAAATATCAATAACCTCAGATATGCAGATGATATCACAATTATGGCAGAAAGTGAAGAGGAACTCAAAAGCCTCTTGATGAAAGTGAAAGAGGAGAGTGAAAAAGTTGGCTTAAAGCTCAACATTCAGAAAACTAAGATCATGGCATCTGGTCCCATCACTTCATGGAATATGAATGGGGAAGCAATGGAAACAGTGAGAGACTATTTTTCTGGGCTCCCAAATCACTGCAGATGGTGACTTCAGCCATGAAATTAAAAGATGCTTGTTCCTTGTAGGAAAAGCTATGACCAACCTAGACAGCATATTAAAAAGCAGAGACATTCCTTTGCCAACAAAGGTCTATCTAGTCAAAGCTATGGTTTTTCTAGTAGTCAGGTATGGATGTGAGAGTTGGATTATAAAGAAAGCTGAGTGCTGAAGAATTGATGCTTTTGAACTGTGGTGTTGGAGAAGACTCTTGAGAATCCCTTGGACTGCAAGGAGATCCAACCAGTCTGTTCTAAAGGAGATCAGTCCTGGGTGTTCATTGGAAGGACTGATGCTTAAGCTGAAGCTCCAATACTTTGGCCACCTGATGCGAAGAGCTGACTCATTAAAAAAGATCCTGATTCTGGGAAAGCTCGAAGGCTGGAGGAGAAGGGGTCGGCAGAGGTGAGATGGTTGGATGGCATCACCAACTTGAGTTTGAGTAAGCTCCAGGAGTTGGTGATGGACAGAGAAGCCTGGCGTGCACAGTCTTTGGGGTCACAAAGAGTCGGACATGACTGAGTGACTGAACTGAACTAGTTATTCAGATTCTAGTGGTCAAGAATGAAGCGCTAGCCAGCTACATGTGTATAAGAGAATGGGCGATCACTGGGGATGCCATCTACGTGGGCCATCAAGGATAAAGTACCACAGTTACTGGATTAAGGTTTTCTTTTGGCATTAGAGCCAGACGAAGCATTAGACACACTAGAAAAGAGAAAACTGGTCTTGCCAGAGAATAATGGGATGTGCTATAAATAAAATAAATTTTCCCAGGGTTGATCTAACTCAAACAACAACAACAACAACAACAAAAAAAAAAACACAAGAAAATCTCAGCAAAGAGCATCCTCAGACCTTTTTTTGTTTTTTTTTTTATCCCCAGCAATATTAACCATTACAAATGTCCAGAGCAGCTAAATAATTTTTGCAGGTTTTGGATAGTGAAAGGTAATGACCTAATGATAAATAATGAGAACACAGCACAACCGGAAATGAGGCATGGACCAAAATTCAGCTGGCAAAAGTTGGAGCAATTATAATAATTTATCACATTTATATGATATCATTCAGTTTATAAAACAGTGTAATGACAATGTGTTATTTAGTGCTCAAATATCCATCAGATAGTGAAATAAAAAGCACAATATCTCCCCCCTTTATTACATAGAAAAGTTAATTGAGGTTCAGTGGGGTTAAATGACTTGTCCCTCCTCCCAGAATTAGTGACTGACAGTACAAGACGGGAACTCGGGTCATCTGACTCATAATCTAGGGCTTATTCCAAAACTCAGCCCATGGGTCCAACCCAGTTTACCTTTCTCTAGGGTGCTTCATGCTTGAAAATTCAGCAAAAGAGATTTTATCAGATTAACTGGTACACATGAACCAGTGTGGTCTGACCCCCCACTAGTAAGGAATTTGAGATGTTTAGCCTAAGGAAGGGAAAATCGATTCAATTTTCTAGAGAAAGAGGAAAAAGGAAAGTTAGAAATGTTTTGCTCAGAAAGAAAGGTTGGTTACTAGCTCTCTTTACATCACTCTTCATAAAGGTGTATTATATATATGGAATCTAGAAAAATGGTACTGATGAACAGAATTGCTGGGCAGGAATAAAGATGCAGATGTAGAGAACAGACTTCGGACACAGCAGGGGAAGGAGAAGGTGGGACGAATTGGGAGAGTACCATTGAAACATATACATTACCATATATAAAATAGACAGCTAGTGGGAAGTTTCTGTATGACCCAGGCAGCTCACCTAGATACTCTGTGAAAACTCAGAGGGGTGGAATGGGGTGGGGGATGGGGGGAGGTTCAAGAGGGAGGGGGCATATGTACAGGATGGGTAGGCTGATTCACATGGTTGTATGGAAGAGGCCAGCATAATATTGTAAAGCAATTATCCTCCATGGAGAAGGAAATGGCACCCCACTCCAGTATTCTTGACTGGAGAATCTCACGGACAGAGGAACCAGGCAGGCAACAGTCCCTGGGGTCACAAAGAGCTGCACACAATTGTGTGGCTAACTTTATCCTCCAATTAAAAATAAATTTTAAAAAAGTACTTAAATATTTTTTTAAAAATTGTGTGAATTAGTTAAATTACAAGATGTGATGAAGAAAGAGATTATGATTGTGAGTTTTCTTGACGTCCACAGTCTTATCTATCACTAGGCTGTGTGATATTTGAAAGATATCATAGTAAAATATAATTTTACTTTATACGAAGAAAGAATTTGACAAACGCCTTCCTTCTCTACCAAATCAACAATGTACAGCAAAATTTGAAAGTCTTTAGCCTTGTCCTCCATTGGACACATTCTAATCAACATTGAAAGTGACCTAAAACTATGAGAAGGGAGATGAAGAGAATTATGGGTTTATTCAGGGAGGTACTTGTATCCATTTTCAAACCAGGTCAAGGACACTTGTCTTCATCCTGCTCTTATTTTCCATAGGATAATGTAGGATGGGTTAGACAGAATCACCTCTAGAGGGTGGCAATGGAGCCACACTTTAGGAGAGATTCACAAACTCTGATGAATGCAGCTGCCATTGATGCAGGGAAACCTCTAGATTTACGTCAGTCATTGAGGGAAATGTTTAACAGGAAAGTAAATCATGGTTTAATAAGCCTTGCAATTTTATGGAACCAAACATGAAGCCTAGATCTCTTGGCATTTCTATCTCAGTTTGAGGTGTTTCTCCATTTGAAACAATACCAGAAGTCTTGAGAATAAGTCAACTTATCAAATACTAATATTTGTATTGACTAGTGAAAGTTTATACGTAGTTACAGCTAGGCTATAAGTATATCATTTGTCAGGTTAACATCTGTTTTGAACCCTTTTGAATTAAGACTAAATATCAATATATCAATACATGTATGCATATATATAAACAACTGTGTGTGTGTGTGTGTATATATATATATCCTGAAGTTTCCCCAAATTCATGTCCATTGCATCGGTGATGCCATCCAGCCATCTCATCCTCTGATGCCCTCTTCTCCTTCTGCCCTCAATCTTTCCCAACATCAGAGACTGATGACCATGAGATCACAAGGAGTCGGATCTGACTGGGTGACTGAACAAACATGCATGTATTTCCTAACAAATTAGGAACTCCACAAATATGCATTTCCAATCACATGATTCACAACTATTCTTTCAATGAGTACATACTGCATACTCAGTCTCTAAGGCATATCTAACTCTTTTTGACCCCATGGACATTAGCCCACCAAACTCCTCTGTTTGTGTAATTTTCCAGGCAAGAATACTGGAGTGGAATGCCATTTCCTTCTCCAGGGGATCTTCCCAACCCAGGGATTGAACCCACATCTCCTGCATTGGCAGGCGGATTCTTTACCACTGAGCCACCTGGGAAACTCCTTCAATGAGTACACCTATGCCCTGTTTCTCATTGTTGATAGTTTGTAAAATGAATGAATGAAGTGAAGTGAACATGAAAGTTGCTCTGTCATGTCCAACCCTTTGTGACCCCATGGACTGTCAATGGAATTATCCAGGCTAGAATACTAGAGTGGGTAGCCTTTCCCTTCTCCAGGGGATCTTCCCAATCCAGGGATCAAACTCAGGTCTCTCGCTTTGCAGGTGGATTCTTTACCAGCTGAGCCGAAAGGGAAGCCCAAGAATACTGGAGTGGGTAGCCTATCCCTTCTCCAGTGGATCTTCCTAACTCAGGAATCAAACCGGGGTCTCCTGCATTGAAGGCAGATTCTTTACCAACTGAGCTATAAGGGAAACCCCAAAATGAATGAGGGAATGTCATTTTTATTTTATTTATTTTATTTTTTTGGAGGAATGTCATTTTTAGTTCAGTTCAGTTGCTCAGTCGGGTCTGACTGTGACCCCTGGGACTCCAGCACGCCAGGCCTCCCTGTCTATCACCAACTCCTGGAGTTTATTCAAACTCATGTCCATTGAGTCAGTGATGCCATCCAGTCATCTCATGCTCTGTCATCCCCTTCTCCTCCTGCCCTCAATCTTTCCCAGCATTAGGGTCTTTTCAAATGACTCAGTTATTCACATCAGGTGGCCAAAGTATTGGAGTTTCAGCTTCAGCATCAGTCCTTCCAATGAATGTCCAGGACTGATCTCCTTTAGGATGGACTGGTTGGATCTCCTTGCTGTCCAAGGGACTCTCAAGAGTCTTCTCCAACACCACAGTTCAAAAGCATCAATTCTTCAATACTCAGCTTTCTTTATCATCCAACGATCATATCTATACCTGACTACTGGGAAACCATAGCTTTGACTAGATGGACCTTTGTTGGCAAAGGAATGTCTCTGCTTTTTAATATGCTGTTTAGGTTGGTCATAACTTTTCTTCCAAGGAGCAAGTGTCTTTTAATTTCATGGCTGCAATCACCATCTGCAGTGATTTTGGAGCCCAAAAAGATTAAGTCTGACACTGTTTCCCCATCTATTTTCCCTGAAGTGATGGGACCAGATGCCATGATCTTAGTTTTCTGAATGTTGAGTTTTAAGGCAACGTTTTCACTTTCCTCTTTCACTTTCATCAAGAAGCTCTTTAGTTCTTCTTTACTTTCTGCCATAAGGGTGATGTCATCTGCATATCTGAGGTTATTGATATTTCTCCTGGCAATTTTGATTCCAGCTTGTGCTTCTTCCAGCCCAGAATTTCACATGATGTACTCTGCATAGAAGTTAAATAAGCAGGGTGATAATATACAGCCTTGATGTACTCCTTTTCCTATTTGGAACCAGTCTGTTGTTCCATGTCCAGTTCTAACTGTTGCTTCTAGACCTGCATACAGGTTTCTCAAGAGGCAGGTCAGGTGGTCTAGTATTTCCTTCTCTTGAAGAATTTTCCAGAGTTTGTTATGATCCACACAGTCAAAGGCTTTGGCATAGTCAATAAAGCAGAAGTAGATGTTTAATAAATTCCACAGTGCTGTTTTTTTTAATAATTCATTAATTTGGCAAATATTTATTAGGTACCTACCTTATTCATGGGAAATAGATGGAGAAACAGTGGAAACAGTGTCAGACTTTATTTTGGGGGGCTCTAAAATCACTGCAGATGGTGATTGCAGCCAGGAAATTAAAAGACACTCCTTGGAAGGAAAGTTATGACCAACCTAGATAGCATATTAAATAGCAGAGATATTACTTTACCAACAAAGGTCCATCTAGTCAAGGCTATGGTTTTTCCAGTGGTCATGTATGTATGTATGTGAGAGTTGGACTGTAGAGAAAGCTGAGCGCCAGTGAATTGATGCTTTTGAACTGTGGTCCTAGGGAAGAATCTTGCAAGTCCCTTGGACTGCAAGGAGATCCAGCCAGTCCATCCTAAAGGAGATCAGTCCTGGGTGTTCATTGGAAGGACTGATGCTGAGACTGAAACTCCAATACTTTGGCCACCTCATGCAAAGAGTTGACTCACTGGAAAAGACCCTGATGCTGGGAGGGATTGAGGGCAGGAGGAGAAGGGGATGACAGAGGATGAGATGGCTGGATGGCATCACCGACTCGATGTACATGAGTTTGGGTGAACTCCGGGAGTTGGTGATGGACAGGGAGGCCTGGCGTGCTGCGATTCATGGGGTCATAAAGGGTCAGACACGACTGAGCGACTGAACTGAACTGAACTGGACTGACCTTATTCATGCCACTACTGCTCAAGGTGCTAAAACACAGCAAAACAGATAAAACACCTTGCATCCTAGAGCATAAGTAAAAGGTCTCGTGCATTTGATAGGATGTGTTCTAATTTCTTTGGATCTTTTTTTTTTAACATTGGACTGTAAGCACTTTATCAGGTTGTGTTCATTTCTGCTGTACGATGAGGTGAATCAGCTGTGTGCATACATATATCCCCTCCCTCTCTGTCAATAGTGATGTGTTCGAAAAGGAAGAAAATAAAAGTGTTAAAGCATTTTGCAATTTTACATAGAGCCTCTAGGGAAGACTCCACTGAGAGGAACAGAACAATTTGTTTGGATATCTGGCAGGAAGAGCGTTCTGATCAGAGGGAACAGCAAGTTCAAAGCCTCTCCGGCAGGGCCGTACCTGGTATGTTATAGGAACACTGAGGAGTTCAGTGTGGCTGGAGAAAAATAAACATCGTGGCCTGGGCAGAGTGGGAGACGTGGGTAGGAGATGAAGATAAAGTGGTACCCAGTGGAGCTGTTGGAGAGATGTGGTAGGGTTGCAGGTCATTGTACGGAATTTGACATTTACTCTCAGTGCAATTAGATCTTTGGTAAAATATTTATAACAAAATGCAGATATGTTTTTGTAATTTCAGAACTTGACCCCGATACAAAACAATTCAACTCTAGAGCGGTTTTCTGAATATATTTTATTGAGGGCATTTAGATTTATACAAACATTTTCTGTTGGAATTTGTTTTTGCCTGACCAAATTTAGTTTTTAAATGCTCCAGAAAAGGAAAATTTCCACACAAAAGATTGCTAAGGTGAATTGCTTATAAAGAAGTTGCCGTTTGACTTGTTGGTTTTATAAATTTATTTTCCACATCATTTTTTCCTAGGCTAGGTGCATGTATAATTTTTATTCAGGTATTAAGCTGATGGCTCAGAGGGTAAAGAATCTGCCAGCAATGCAAGAGACACAGGAGATGCAGGTTTGATCCCTGGGGCAGGAAGATCCCTGGAGAAGGAAACAGCAACTCATTCCAGTATTCTTACCTGGAAAATTCCACAGACAGAGGAGCCTGGCGGGCTATAGTCCATGGGGTCACAAAGAATCAGACATGACTGAGCTCACAGCACTAGCACTGGTAAGATATGTTCAAAGGAATTTTAAAGGTAATTTATGTAAAATTTCTCATTAGATTAATTTGCACTTATCAGAATGTTCTAGGATTAAGTAAAGAAAAATCAGTCTCAAAATTCCATCTCCCTTTATTGCCCTTATTAAGTCCTGGAAAAAGCAACTGGACTCAATGATTTCAAAAGCTCTTCCAATCCTCCAACTTCTAGAGGTCAGATTAGAAACGCATAGATGTTCAATTAGTGTACAAAACCATAGAGTTGGAAGGGGACCACCTTTACAGCTGAGGAAGGAAGGACTAGATAATTTAAATAACTTGCTCAGGTTACCTACTAGCTTGACCAAGATGGGCACCCAGCTGCCTCTGTGTGTAGTTCACTGTGTTTCCAGTGAGAACTCTGTTTTTCCTTGATTTCCTCACTGTGGACTTAGCAAGGATGCGTAACTAAGGAGCTTCTCTGGGATGACCAGTTTCTTCCTTGAGAAATGGTTCTCTCTTCTTTGCCTTGGTTTTTACTTTGGTGCTCAGTAACATTCCGGTTCTACTCTTTGGTGTTCACCCCAATTCTAGTCCACCCTAGATCATTTTTGGTTTCCATCCTGGTACAGCTGAAAGGCCTTTCCTACATTTGTCTCCGTTCTATACATATTACTTTTGATGAAGTCTAATTTCTTTTCCATGTACATAGGAAAGGGTGCATCTGCCTCATTTATTCCTCTCTGCAGTGTCATCTCAGTGATTTTACAAGGCCCTGGATACCCTTGTTTTCTGCTATCCAGCTGTCCCTTTTTAGAAAGACAGAAAAGTTGGGCTTTGATCTGAGTTGAGTCTAATGGGGGTAATAGAACGTCAGGAGGTCAGAGTTAATACCAGGACTAATTTTTTTTTTCTTGTCTTCAGAGTTCTGGCTTCATGCAGCAGACAGAAGGTGAATCTGGTCTGCTTCCAGTTGTTGAAAGGCAGCAGATTTACTAGACGAGTGAGATCATTTTAATGCTATTAAAATTGGCAGGCAGGACTTTGCTATTACAAGCATTTTGAGTATTAGATCTTGTCTTTTATATATTGCCACTTGCTAACAACATGTGGGACAAATCCTAAGTGACCAGAGAGATTCTTGGAGGCAGCAAGTCCTATTAATTTAAAAAGAGATAAGTATTACCTAAAATGACTGTCTAAAAGCTTTACAATTGCACATTCTCTTGGAAAACAGCATTTTTTTTTGAAATTCAGAAATTCTTATTTCTCTTCCTCCTTTATTCTTTTTGAAAAAAAAAAAAAAAAGTAAATTACATATTTTAAAATGCTTGAAAGCTTTCTTATGAGGTTAGGGATCAAACTTCAGCTCGTGTTGGACCAGAACTCCTGGTCACCTGACCAGCTAGACCCTTTTGTGACAAGATGACCATTGATTACATATCCTTAGTTGGAGTCAGTGGGGACCAAGGCTATTCTTCGAATAAACTTTTTGGAGAGGTGGACCATGAATTCAGGCCAACTGGAGTGACTCTTGTGTTTATCTGAATAGTTTTGCAGCACAATAGGCCCTATTGACCCAACTTAAAAATCGTAGAACATTGCAGTTAAAAAGGAGCTTATCTCATTGGAAGGTCAAGCACAAGGTCACCGTGCTGTTCTAAGGCATCTTTCATGGAGGTACTCACTTCAGCCAGCAGTGACCCATCTCATTTCAGTGTGGTTTTCTCCACAGCTAGACATTTGCCATGCCTAGTAAATTAATCTTTGCAGTGTTTCTTGTTTCTGCCCTTTCTTTGCATCTTGTTGCCACGGATTCTAGATCAGACCTTCATCTCCTTTAGCCAGACAATTAAAACAGCTTTTGAGCCATCTCCCTTATTATCTCTCCCCTGTTTCTAATCTATTTTACTAATTAATGTTGAATTGATCTTCTTCTTCCCTGTTCAATAATTTTCAATGATTCTTAACTACATAGGCTTTAATAAAAGTGTCTTGTGCAGGCATCTGTGGAGGGAGGGAGGTGTTTTGGAAATTCCATTAGCATTGGCATCAGAGACTTGGGTTCAGATCTGAGTTTGGCCTATTTCTAGCTAGGTGATTTGGGAAAGCTATTTCATATCTCTGAAATAAAGTTTTCATGTATGATACAGAGGTGATGATAACTATTTCTTAGGAATTTGGGGACGATTCAACAAGATGTTAGATACTGCTGCTGCTGCTGCTAAGTCGCTTCGGTCGTGTCCGATTCTGTGCGACCTCATACACAGCAGCACACTAGGTTTCCCCGTCCCTGGGATTCTCCAGGCAAGAACACTGGAGTGGGTTGCCATTTCCTTCTCCAATGCATGAAAGTGAAGCGTGAAAGTGAAGTCGCTTAGTCATGTCCGACTCCTAGCGACCTCATGGACTGCAGCCTATCAGGCTCCTCCGTTCATGGGATTTTCCAGGCAAAAGTACTGGAGTGGGGTGCCACTGCCTTCTCTAATGTTAGATACTAGGTAAAATGTACTCAAAAAACAGTAGCTGTCTGTATCCTAAGCCTTCTACAGCATGATTCGAAATATATTCCACATTACTTTTCTATCAGAATCCTACATTCCAACAAAACCTGTTCTAAGATGTGAGTTTGATATACCATATTTGGTTGCAGCCTTCTTAAAAGTAGTGTTGATGTCCTTATAGTATTCATAGTGCTTTGTGCATATCAGGTACTCAAAAAACATCTGTTAACCTTGGATTCTCAAATAGATTTCATTACCAGAAAGAGCCATTTCTCCTTTGTAAGATTCTAAGTTGCCTTTCTGAGTCTAACTGATCCCACCAGGTCTGGGCAGGGTGAGCCTATTGTACCTGCATCAGATCCTCCCTGACTAAGCAAGTCATCAAGCTTCCTGGTAGACATGGAGTTCTTCATTCACTTCTGGGTTCTTTGCCCCAGACGTTTTACAACTTGCAGTGAATATGGAGATTGGGATCACCTTGATGTTGTTTGCTGCATTCCTTTCGTGGGCAGCAAAATAGGGAAAGGTGGGAGAGTTTCCTTGATAGTTGAGGGTAGGGAACTTAGGCAGGTCAGTTGGCCACCTCCACAAAAGGTAGGTGAGTGCTGATGGGGAGGAAAATCAAGTGTGTGCTGGAAAGGGAATCACTGCCAAAGGTATTGTGGAGTTTTATTTGATCAAATGTTAGCTACAGATTTTAAAGAGAAAACACAACCTTGTAAAAAGTACATGCAACAGAGAGCCAGTAGAAGACATTCAAAACTCCCTGAGTTAATTCCTGGCATTTACCTGCCCCCTCCTCCTCCTCATAGCTCAGTCAGTAAAGAATCTGCCTGCAATGCAGGAGATCTGGGTTTGATTCCTGGGTCGGGAAGATTCTCTGGAGAAGGAAATGGCAATCCACTCCAGTATTCTTGCCTGGAAAATCCCATGGACAGAGGAGCCTGGCAGGCTACAGTCCAAGGGGTCACAGGAGTTGAACATGACTTAGCAACTAAACCACCAAACCACCTGCCCCCTTGACCTTAGTATGCCAGTTTCACATACATCGTCACATTTCGTCCTTTGTAAAGCGCTGACGAGTAGGCAGGGTAGGCTCTGTGTGCACTCTCCATCACTGCTACACTCCTCATCCACTCCCCACTCTCTGCCTTTTTTGTTGGTTGTTAGAAGTTTGGAGGAGTGTAGGGCGTTCTCCCAAGATCTGACAGCAAGTGTTAGAGGAGCATCAGACCCAGCCGTTTTAGTCCCATGGTACTTTCCAGTACAGCGGAGGAGAGAGGGAACTTGATTTCTGACCCCTGTGTCACTCTGATCCCACTGAAATAGACTTAGTACCTTCTGCAGATAGAAATTCACCATCTTTCATTTTGCTTGTGCAAACAGTAAGCTTTAGAGTAATAAAAATAGAAGTTGACAATTATTTATTATACATCATGTGTCTGTAAATATATACATTATATAATATTATATATGTATGTGTGTGTGTGTGTGTGTGTGTGTGTGTCTGCTTGTCTCATCTATTCTTCCCTATTGCCCAGTAAGGTAAGTGTTGTTTGAAAACTTAGGCTCAGATAGGTAAAATAAATTGACTAAGGTCACACAGTTAGTACAGAGCTAAATGTTAGAGCTGCAGACTGAGTTCGAGCTCGCATCTATTTGACGCTTCCATCACTGCATTACCCTGTCTTCAGCTTCCTGTAGTGGGTGGGTCCCCTTCTCACCCAGACTAGTTTTATGACAACCGGTCATAATGTTCACCCATTCAATATGACTTGTTTTGTTTTCTGCAAAATATGATGAGAGAATACCTCTCACAGATTCGGGTATTATTCTGGGAACCAATTTATGCAAACATACTCTAAAATTCCGTATAAAAAGAGGGAGTTTTTGACCTCTTGAGCTTCTGTGGTTGGCATCGTGGTATCTCATGGAGTGTGAAATTGAGAGAACATATGTGAGAGTTCATTTCCACATTCAAAGAAATCCAAGATCATTTTGGCAGGTTGTTTGCTCAAGCCTCCCCTCCATCTCCAGGAACATAAAATAAAGTGTCCTTTGAAAAAATAAAGCATCCTTTGAAACCATGGGTGTGTTCCATTTCTCAGTACTCCAAATTGCCTATGGGAGCCTGATTTATGTCTTCACACTCAGGAGTCGTGTACTTTCAGCCAGATGACCTTCCTTGACACCACTTTTAAGAGGAGTAGGAAAAAAAATCAGAGAAAAGACGATGGGCCATAGGTTCTGCTCTGCTCTGGATATCTCAGATCTATTCTTGTTTCTGAAGACCATATCACACTTTCCACGCACTTAACACTTCCAGACACTACCTACAATATACCTAGCACTGTCCTTTGACATTTCCAAATATTAACTCATTTATTCCTGACCTCCACTTTGTGGTGATAATACAATCCTTGTTTTAAAAATAAAGAAACTGAGGCAGAGAGGTTAACCTTTGAGCTAATAAGTGGCAGTCCCAGGATTCCAATTCATATATCAGGATCCCAGTTCACATACCTATTAAAAACTTACTGAGTTGATGTGAAAAGGAGAACATTCTCACGGACTCATTTCTTCCTGTATCAGCTCTAAGTATGCGTGTCTTTTGTTTCTGGTCTTGCATTTTCAGATCCATTTTATCTTATTTCTCACTTACTCTTTGATTTCCTGCCATGTTTCTTCCTTTCTAATGACTCTAGTCTTCTTGTTTTCTGATGACTATACCATACCTAGTCCCACATCCTTGCTTTTTATTAGATTTTTTCCCTGTAGCTTGGAATGCTCAAATTCCCCTTTTTATAGTTAAAAATTTATTCAGCTTAAATTCCATTTCAAGTTTCATCCATGAAAATTTTACTCATAACTCCAGACCGGGCTGATTTCAGTCTGTTTTGAATTTCTTTAGCAATTGGCTTCCCAAGTAGCTAAGTGGTAAAAGAATCCGCCTGCCAATACAGAAGACACAGAGTATACAGTTTCGATCCCTGGGTCAGGAAGATCCCTTGGAGGAGGACATGGCAACCCACTCCAGTATTCTTGCCTGGGAAATCCCATGGACAGAGGAGCCTGGTGGGCTACACCCCATGGGTCGCAAAGTCGGACATGACTGACCGTGCATGCAATGTGTCTCTGTATCTATGCAATGGAGAACATATTATTTATGTTTATAGGCTAATTTTGCCTCCTCATCTAGGTTGCAATCCTCTTGACTTACAAGATGACATACATTAAAAAAAAAAAAAAAAAACATTGTTACCTCTCCTAACAAAGTGCTGTGGATTTTCCAAATGTTCAGCAGATAATTAATTGAATTTTCTAACTATCTGGATATTCCTGGCAGACACATGTGCTCACTTCATTCCCTAAAATCATCTTCTCAGTTTGACTGGTTTGATGGCAAAGAGATTTCGTATCTGTGGCCACCCCAGTGGATTGCTCAGGATTGCCTGGAAGGCTATGGAGAGCATACTTTCAAAGAGTTATTGGAAGGCAGTGGGAGGGAAATTCAAAAGGAAGAGGATATGTGCATACATACAGCTGATTCACTCCCTTGTACAGCAGAAACTAACACAACATTGTAAATTAATTACACTCCAACTGAAAAAAAAAAAAAACAACAACAGACTTATAGCTTGATGATTGCTAACCAGTCACGGCATCCTTTCTTGCTGTTGCGGGTGTGGTATGGGAATGTGAGGGTAATCAATCCTGAATTTACTGACCCTAGTTTGGTAACAGGGAAAGAGAATAATCTATTTATGAGGGAAGTGGATTGAATTTCAGCCTAAGGATATTTTAATATAATTGTTGACCTGTCTGATAAGTAGTACAAAGATTGGAGCAACTCGGGGTGTTGATGATGAATTATTTATTTATTGAGAGGATACCAGGAAAAAGTGTTCCGCTTTTCGTTTGCCTATTTGGTTTTATTTTATATGTGTGTCATAAAATCTCTTTTTCATACAATGTCTGTAAGGAATTGCTTCTTATGGCTTTCTAATAATTTATATATATATATATTTATTTAATACCCAGCAGTTTTGTTTCTAGGAATTTGTCCTTACATCGTGCCAGAGACACATTCAACATACATACATTATACAAACAAAAATTGCAAACATGCAGTTACCTTTTATGTTGCCCTAAGTTTGAGGCTTATAACAAGGAAACCCAGTTGCCAGAGAAAACAAATCACATGAAGACAATTCCCATCCCAGTTGTGTGTGGAGGCAAATGCTGCCCCAAATTATGTGTTACTAAAATGTATTCCTTGAAAGGTCATTTGTCCACAATTCAGAGCAGAACTGGATTATCATGCAACCAGGGGAATATTTCACTTGAGGACATTGTGAATGAGTTAATAAGTGGAAAAGTATTTTATTATAAAAATCTGGTACTTTTTATCAGCCCCAGTTTTTCCTTCTTGACATTTCTTTCTTGCATGTTTGCCTTTGCTGAATTGAGGTTAAAACTCAATAAAAAACAAAACATGGACATTTAGGAGATTGGCTTGGGGATGTCTAATAAGCATTCCTCTTTTTATTCTGGCTTTCTAGTTTTCAGTCTAAGGTCACACACACACACAGACACGCAAATTATCCAGTCAGAGAAGAAGGAAATAATCTGCCTAATTATTTTTTGAGTGTTGAGTAACTCCTTGTTCGTGGAGGGTAAAAAGTCTTTATTCACATCGCCAAAGTAGCTTTCTTCTCAAATCATAGGAAGAAAATCACTGTGCCTTGATTTGAACTGTATATTGGATATCTGGTTTAACACATGGAGATAAGTTTCTAAGATAGTTGCAACTAGGGAGACTTTAGAAGGTTGCTGCTGCTGCTGCTAAGTCACTTCAGTCGTGTCCAGCTCTGTGCAACCCCAAGACGGCAGCCCACTAGGCTCCCCCATCCCTGGGATTCTCCAGGCAAGAACACTGGAGTGGGTTGCCATGTCCTTCTTCAATGCATGAAAGTGAAAAGTGAAAGTGAAGTTGCTCAGTCGTGTCCAACTCTTAGAGACCCCATGGACTGCAGCCTACCGGGCTCCTCCGTCCATGGGATTTTCCAGGCAAGAGTACTGGAATGGGGTGCCATTGCCTTCTCGGTTAGAAGGTTGCAAGATGAGTCAAATGCAACCTGGCTTTCTATAAAGCATATAGCAGAATGTTTCTATCTGGGCCTCAGATAAGGGCATATTCTGTCTACCTTGCTCACTGCTTCAGTCCTAGGGTCTAGAACAGTGCCTTGATCAAGGTAAGTGCCACAAAATTGTTGTTGTTCAGTCACTCAGTCATGTCCATCTCTTTGTAAACCCACGGACTGCAGCATGCCAGGCTTCCATTTCCTTCACCCTCTCCCAGAGCTTGCTCAAACCCATGTCCATTGAGTCAGTGATGCCATCCAACCATCTCATCCTCTGTCATCCCCTTCTTCTGCCTTCAATCTTTGCCAGCACCAGGGTCTTTTCCAGTGAGTCAGCTCTTGGCATCAGGTGGCCAAAGTATTGGAGCTTCAGTTTCAACATCAGTCCTTCTAATGAATATTCAGGATTGATTTCCTTTAGGATTGACTTGTTCCATCTCCTTGCAGTCCAAAGAACTCTCAAGAGTCATCTCCAACACCACAGTTTCAAAGTATCAATTCTTCAGCACTCAGCCTTCTTTAAGGTCCAACTCTCATATGTGTACATGACTACTGGAAAAGCTATAGCTTTTATAATATGGACCTTTGTTGAGAAAGTAATGTCTCTGCTTTTTAATATGCTGCCTAGGTTGGTCATAGCTTTTCTTCCAAGGAGCAAGTGTCTTTTAATTTCATGGCTCCAGTCACTATCTGTAGTGATTTTGGAGCCCCCCAAAATAAAAACTGTCACCATTTCCATTGTTTCCCCATCTATTTGCATGAAGTGATGGGATGGATGCTATGATCTTAGTTTTTTGAATGTTGAGTTTTAAGACAGCTTTTTCTCTCTCCTCTTTCACCTTCACCAAGAAGCACTTTATTTCCCCTTCACTTTATGCCATAAGGGTGGTATCATCTGCATATCTGAAGTTATTGATATTTCTCCTGGCAATCTTGATTCCAGCTTGTGCTTCATCCAACCTGGCATTTTGCATGATGTATTCTTCATATAAGTTAAATAAGCAGGGTGACAATATACAGCATTGACGTACTCCTTTCCCAATTTTGAACCAGTCCACTGTTCCATGTCCAGGTATAATTTTTGCTTCTTGGCCTACATACAGATTTCTCAGGAGGCAGACTATCTATGGAATAAATAAATAAATATATGTACTCATTAAGAAAAACTCAGTCAATGTAGATCTTGTTCAAGCACCAAAATTATGACCTTGGTTAGTCAGTTCAGTCGCTCAGTCATGTCCGACTATTTGCAACCCCATGAGTCACAGCACGCCAGGCCCCCCTGTCCATCACCATCTCCCGGAGTTCACTCAGACTCACATCCATCGAGTCAGTGATGCCATCCAGCCATCTCATCCTCTGTCGTCCCCTTCTCCTCCTGCCCCCAATCCCTCCCAGCATCAGAGTCTTTTCCAATGAGTCAACTCTTCGCATGAGGTGGCCAAAGGACTGGAGTTTCAGCTTTAGCATCATTCCCTCCAAAGAAATCCCAGGGCTGATCTCCTTCAGAATGGACTAGTTGGATCTCCTTGCAGTCCAAGGAACTCTCAAGAGTCTTCTCCAACACCACAGTTCAAAAGCATCAATTCTTCAGCGCTCAGCCTTCTTCACAGTCCAACTCTCACATCCATACATGACCACTGGAAAAACCATAGCCTTGACTAAACGGACCTTTGTTGGCAAAGTAATATCTCTGCTTTTCAATATGCTATCTAGGTTAGTCATAACTTTCCTTCCAAGGAGTAAGCATCTTTTAATTTCATGGCTGAAGTCACCATCTGCAGTAATTTTGGAGCCCCCCAAAATAAAGTCTGACACTGTTTCCACTGTTTCCCCATCTATTTGCCATGAAGTGATGGGACCAGATGCCATGATCTTCGTTTTCTGAATGTTGAGCTTTAAGCCAACTTTTTCACTCTCCTCTTTCACTTTCATCAAGAGGCTTTTTAGTTCCTCTTCATTTTCTGCCATAAGGGTGGTGTCATCTGCCTATCTGAGTTTATTGATATTTCTCCTGGCAATCTTGATTTCAGCTTGTGCTTCCTCCAGCCCGGCATTTCTCATGATGTACTCTGCATAGAAGTTAAATAAGCAGGGTGACAATATACAGCCTTGACATAATCCTTTTCCTATTTGGAACCAGTCTGTTGTTCCATGTCCAGTTCTAACTCTTGCTTCCTGACCCGTATACAGGTTTCTCAAGAGGCAGGTCAGGTGGTCTGGTATTCCCATCTCTTTCAGAATTTTCCACAGTTTATTGTGATCCACACAGTCAAAGGCTTTGGCATAGTCAATAAAGCAGAAATAGATGTTTTTCTGGAATTCTCTTGCTTTATCGATGATCCAGTGGATGTTGGCAATTTGATCTCTGGTTCATCTGCCTTTTCTAAAACCAGCTTGAACATCTGGAAGTTCACGGTTCACATATTGCTGAAGCCTGGCTTGGAGAATTTTGAGCATTACTTTACTAGCGTGCGAGATGAGTGCAATTGTGCGGTAGTTTGAGCATTCTTTGGCACTGCCTTTCTTAGTCAAGCTCACCCTAAATTAGAGAGTTTCTGTTTTTACAATCCTCAAATATTAAGACTTTGGAAATAAGATTATTTTTATTTTTTTAATAAGAATCTTGATTTAGATGAGTTAAGGAATTCTTATACTGGATTTTAAAAAACATGGCATTTTATATAAACTCATGTAACTGATTATAAATAGAATACTAGAGGTGTGGTTTACATTTAATTGTGTGTCTTTCTTCACTTAAGAACTATTGAACTTGCTAGGAACATATTTTAAATATCAATCTGGCTACCTCTGTTCCATGCTATCTATTTTTAGTCTTCTTTTGTTGGGCTCACATCTCTAGATATTGGTTTATAAGTAGCTGCTGCTGCTGCTGCTAAGTCGCTTCAGTTGTGTCCGACTCTGTGTGACCCTATGGACTGCAGCCTACCAGGCTTCTCCATCCATGGGATTCTCCAGGCAAGAACACTGGAGTGGGTTGCCATTTCCTTCTCCATTATAAGTACCTAGATAACACTAATTTATGTCTCATTCCATATACACAATTTTCTGTCTTAATATTGATTACTACTCTTTTGCCATACATTGGTTTCTATTTCTTTGTGCATACACATGCTGGGCATCGCATTGATTCACTAAAGAGGTGCCACTTCTCTTTTTCTAGTAGGCTGCTGCTGCTGCTGCTAAGTCATTTCAGTCGTGTCTGACTCTGTGCGACCACGTAGACTGCAGGCCACCAGGCTCCTCTGTCCCTGGGATTCTCCAGGCAAGAATACTGGAGTGGGTTGCCATTTCCTAGTAGGAAAAGTCTATGTATTTCCAGCTCACTTTCCAGGACATTGGGCTCCATCAGTGTTTTCCTAATTCCTGAAACTTGGGCTAACCTAAGCTGTCTTTAGCATTGCTTCTCAACACTGCCCTTTCTCTTTGGTTTTCTTCTCTCAGTACAGGACCCAGCAGCCGAGTCCTCTTAAACAGTGGTTCCCAGTGTACTGCTGTTATTCATGAGCTATTAGCAACTGTAATTGCTAATGGATAAACTACCAAAAATTGTAAATAATTTGCTTTTTCAAATACAAAGGAGAAATCTAAAACAGGATTCAGAATTAGGTACAAAGAAGAGAAGTGCATTTCTTATCAGAGAGGAAGAAAGGGAATTAGCAATTCACCAGTACAATACTGATTAGGGAAGAGGGATCGCAATTTTAGAATTAGACAAGTTAAGCTAAGAAACAATGGTGCATGTGATATTTTAGAGGTTTAGGAAGAAGAAAATGCACATAATCTTTCCGTGTTTTTTTCCCTTCTCCCCTGACTTTAACAGTTACTGGCCTTTAGTGTTTACTCCAGTACTCCTGCCTGGAAAATCCCATGGACGGAGGAGCCTGGAAGGCTGCAGTCCATGGGGTCGCTGAGGGTCAGACACGACTGAGTGACGTCACTTTCACTTTTCACTTTCATGCATTAGAGAAGGAGATGGCAACCCACTCCAGTGTTCTTGCCTGGAGAATCCCAGGGACGGGGAAGCCTGGTGCGCTGCCGTCCCTGGGGTCACTCAGAGTCGGACATGACTGAAGTGACTTAGCAGCAGCAGCAGTGTTTAAAAACATCATATCTTTCAGAAGTGATGAAGATAATATCCTTGATATTTTAATAAATATAAATAAACTCAAATTTTTTCCAATTTATTTTTACATACCTGAGTTTATTATATATAAAGGTAATGCTTTTTCTATATAATTGACTACATACTTAAAAATCTAGAATAATTTAACAACTGTGTCACATTTTATATACTATGAACATACTCATTAAAAGTAACCTCTGTATAAAAATGTTTAATTTATGTCCCTGAAAACTAATCTCAATTAAAATATTAAACCAGAACAGATTCAAGGATATTTATACATTCTTTGGGATATCCTATTGAATGAGAAAGAAATAGGATTACAGCTGGAAATTGCATACTGTGAATATACTCATAGAAGTCTATTATTTTAGTGTTTGTCTTATAAAGGACAAACAAAAGGAAAGCCTACTGAGAATCTCCATTGTTAGGTCTCTAATGTTTGGTTGCAAAGCTCCAGGACCAGGGACGTCATTGGTGGTGTTGCCTTACTAACCCCAGGCTGTAAAGTTTTCATCCACTAGGCTAGTGTCTCCACGGCCCCTCCCTGGTTCTCTTCACAGCCAGTGCATTCTCAACCTTGGCCTCAAGCAATCCTTCCTGACTCCACTGGTCTCTCCTCTTGGCTATCTGGGAATGGCTCTGAAGTACTCTCTTGTTTTGCAAAGGATAGGGATGTTTCTCTGTAGACTGATCCAGAAGACTGTGGGTACCATAGGCCTCTGTGATGCTCCCAGTGTGGCTTACCAGAGATTCTTCCATCTCACAGAGCTGGGATGGATCACAGACCCTCTCCTCCAGTGCCCACAGAACCAATTCAATATATATTTAAAGAATTAAATTAAAGCTGAAACCACTGGCAAATTTGTAATTTAATTTAAAACTCCAGCTGTCCCAGAGAGAAAAAAAAAAAAGACTTTTTAGCACTTTGAAGTCCCATCATTCTTTTCCTACGTGACCAATCATGGCTAGAGAGACCTCCTAAAGAGTGCCTCAGGGACTGCTTCGGAGGGGTTACAACCCCTGGCCAGCAGTGCCAAGTCACTTAAGCTTTCTTTCCAGGTGTTCTTACAAAGCCTGGTCTCCAACAGTATGTCAGAGAATAGTGCTCTCAGATTGAATTTTTAACTTGGCAATTAAGCAAAATAAAACCCTTGAATTACAGAAATAAAGCGCAGAGTGAAACATGTGACTTCCTAATGAAATGAGCCAGTCTACACACCTCTCCCTTCTCTGAGAAGCTTGGGACAAACCCTGCCTAAACTTGATGGCTCTTCTGTTATGAATCCTATATGTATTTTCTAAAATCAGCTAGATGCAGGTGAGTATCTCACACTTCTCTGTAAGTGTTCCCAAGTCAATTTCCATGTGTGGATTTTGTGTTTAGAAGAAAATCCTTCATGAGCTTGGGCTTTCAGTGTCCTTCTCTTATTTCTCGCAGCACTTAGTGGATTGCCTACTGAGTCAGAAACTGCTTGTTAACCAGATTTCTTGCAGGCCCCAGCTGCACTTGGGGTGGGGTGCTTGGTAAGTATTATTGACTGCCTCCCTGGCTTTTGAGGCTAATTATTCTTTTACATCTCATGGTAGGGCTCTACCACATCCTGTGAAGCTATCACCTTGATGTAAGGATGTACATCTTCAGGCGTTCCAGCACATATCAAAGAAATAACTGAAACATGGAAGTCTTGCAAATATGAATTTATTATACTGTTTGCTTTATGTTTGAAGGTAGGAGCCACAGATCACCTGATATGCAGCAATAATACTATTAATAATAATAATATTGTGTCAATCACACCGTAGGGTTTCCATAAATATCTGATGTTTCACTGGGTTTAAAATTCACTGTGCCTCCTATCATATTTATGTATGTGTGAGTGTTTGTAAATACCCCGTATAGCATCTCTTTGCTGTTGTTGGCTTCTTAAGAGGCAAGACTAAGAACAGACTTAATTCAAATATGAGGTTAAGGTCTCAACTGAAATGTTTTATGTTGTTTTGCATATACTGGTGATCAGGCTAGATTTGTGATATTTTAAGTAGTATTTTCCATTTCTCTACCACTTTTATAATAAACACAATTATATAATTTATGACACTACCTAAAACTGAATTATGTGTCTTCTTGAATTTAATGGACCCATGATGTCATTATCAGGTTACATAGTCTGTGTCTGTTTAGCAGGGACCCAACAGCCTTCAATCTAGTCAATACATGCAACTAAAAATCTGTATTATAATGCATTTTAAAAACACTTAAATATTCTCTGTATAGAGCTCCATGGTTTTAAAACAGGGCTACCTTTGATGTGTGTGCTGTGTTACAGTAGTTGGATTGCTTTTTGAGAACGCTCTCTCCCAACCTCATAGACTGTGGAATCTCTGAGACTTGGGGACACTCTGCTGACTTGGCTGGGAGAACGTTCTTGCCTATTCAGTTTTTGCCACTGCCTTTGGCACCTAGAAGCCTACTTCCTCTTCCCCTCCCGGGTTTCTGTATAATAAGTGCGTCTGGGTTTCTGTTGCACGGAACGTCCCAGGGCGAGAGACTCTGGGGCAGTCAAACAAAGGCAGGATTTCATTCACCTGGCACGCTGACCCCTTGGATCCTGGCTGGAAACCGGGCACTGGGGCCCAAGGGCTGAAGCAGTGCCTTACATAAGCCCCAGGGCTAGCAGCTGCTGCCTGCCCGACCGGCGACAAGGGAGTGCTTCTCCCCCAGTGGCACATGGATTTCTTGTTGGCCAACATGCTGTTTCATAATTTAAAAATCCACTGTCTTCTGCAGATACACTCCTCGATGTCCACACATACTGGTATCTTGGCTCAAATGAGAGAGGGAAATTTGCATGTTAATAGAGTAATCTAATTAACTTTTGGCAAAACGCCCTTAATAATCTTCTTACTTTTTTCCTCTTCCTCTATTGCCCAGCTGTGCCACGGTTAAAGTAGCAACAGGCCAGGCTTCCTAAGACAGTCCTGGCCCCATATTCTGTCCTGTGCACACCTTCACAGCATTCACAGGTGACCCCTGAGAACCAGAGTCGTGTGAGCCCAGCTGAGAGTCACTGCAGAGCCTCAATCCTTGTACCCGAGAAAAAGAAAGGGTTCTACCCAGTGATTCTTCCCATTACTAGTCCTTTGGATTGTGTGGCCATATCCCCCACGGGGATCCTCCGGCCAGCAGCCTCCTGGGTGGTTGTCTGTGTAAGGCATGTCTCTGAAGGCTTTCTGGAAGGATGGTGTCCGTCTCCACTCTTGGGAACAACTTTATGTTTCATGAGCAAGTGAGGGCTAAAGGCCTCCTCCTGCCCCTGTGGAGGGCATGAGACTGCATCAGCTAAGTCCTCCCAGTAGCTTTCCCATGCTGGAGTCTGGTACTCTTTGCTTCCCAGGAACTGTAAGACTACTTTTTTCTTTTACCTAATTTAGGGTTATCAGTTTTTTTTTTTTTTTTTTTAACCAGGCAGAGTGATAAATCAGCCCTCTAAGAGGGCTGGTTCTTGAAAGCCATATAAGCAAAAAAAAAAAAAAATAGCAGTATGAAATGTTTTCAAATTCATAACAAAAAACTGTATTCCTAAGTGGCTTGCTGCTTTTTTATTTTGGCTGTTGTCTCTAGGCTGCTGCAGTGTGTATATCTAATTTTGACACCTAGACTCCAACTTCCCAGGTGGAAAACTTGGTCTTCTGATTTCACCTCTTTCTGTGGACTAAACTGTTCAGTCCAACTGACGCTCATGCCTCCTTCATCAAGCCAGTCAGCTGGTTCAGAGCTCTTCTCCCAGCCAATAGGCAGCCTTGTGAACTTGACCTTTAGCTTCAAGTTTAGTTTTGCTTAAATTTCCCATTTTGTGTTCCTGATTTGGGAATGGACACTGAAGTCAAGAGTGGATGACATGGTGACTTATTTTCTAAAAAGGCGGCTCTTCCTCAGTGGGGAATTAAGGTGGAAAACAGAACCAAAGGATCCAAATTGTAAACCCAAAGAGGTCACGTGCGTCTGTCATGCTGGCAGAAGATTCAGCAGGACTCTGTCACTGGCGTCCATTCAGACTTCACAGGCCTTTAATATATTAGCAGATCAGTGAGAAAAAAAAAAGTAGCTGTACCATGTAGAGAGGAGAGCCATCACTTGTTTTCCTTATTTTCACAAAGTTAGTTTCCAAGGAAGGTGGCTCAGATTCTCTCTCACCACTAGTGGGGTGTGTGTCGGGGAGGAGGAGACTGAAACCCTAAGAGGCTGGCATCTCATTAGTGGACCTAGAGTCCATACAGACTTGCAGAGTAAAGTCCGCTCCCACTCTGGATAAGAAATAACGGAAACCTTCTCAGGCCACTGGGAGGAGGTGCTGTCTAAAAATAAGAAGACTTTGAAGGGGAATGTTGCAGCTGGGCCAAGAATCATGAACTCAAGGGTAGACTTTTGCAGTCACCAAACACTCTTTGGGGATTCTAATGTTACCCATCTTGAGAGCAGTGGTGACCCGCTGTTTGCACAGTCCCAGCCCTGGTCATATTTTTGACTGTCTTCATCGTGGCCTCTAGCAGGCCTGGCTGTTCTCTCCATATTCCCGCCTTCTGTCTCTCCTTCAGCAGTGGGTGTCAGCTAACATAGAAAACATAGTTACCTCTTTGGGAACTGGGGAGTGTGGGCGAAAACTCATTTCCTCGGGCAAACAGAGAAGTATGGGAGGGGAGGGACTATGGAATTTGGTTGAGGAAAAAGAAAGAAAATAAGTTTATTCTTGTCCCTTGGGAGCTAAATTTGACAAACGCTTGACTTAATAAGGAAACCCAAGCCTCCTAATACTCAATATTATGTATATAAAAGGGAATAATAGCGTCTCAGGAAACAGCCACCAGGGCTTTCATGAAAACTTTGAACGGTTGTCGGTTTAGGACAACTGGACTCTTCTTGCTTTAATGTTTTTTTATATCCACTTGTGCCAGTGGGCTCCTCATGAAGGGAAGGGTTTGGAAAGTAGTAACTGTTCCTCCTTTCCCCATCTATGTCAGTGTGTGTATTTGTGATCTAGGACCGCAGAGATAACAGACACCACTAAAGTAACTGAACACTTTCCTAAGAAATCCAAAAATATCCAGCAAAATGTACAGAAGAGCTTGTTTAATCTGTTACTTCCTCATGTAGCTTCTAGGTAATGAGATCAGTTGTGTTCTAAGGGGAGTTAGCAGGACTCAGCATCCCAGGCTTTGTGAGTAAATAGGTCTGTGTCCTCAACAGAGCAAAATCCCATGGTGGGAATGGAAATGATAAGGAGAGATCATGTACACCAGGGGCTGTGGACAGTTTCCCATCTTTCTTCTGGTCTTTGCTCTCCAAAATTAGGTTTAAAAAACCAAAAACAAACAATCAACAACTTGGCCAGAATTCATAATAAGTATAAGACCTTTTTTTTTTGCTATGACCCCAAGGAACTTGCTCACAAGTAAATCATTAATCCAGTTCAGCACAGATAAGCACATTGTTGCAGTCTGACCATCAATTTTTCCTTGACTGCTTGGAGAATAATGCATCTCAGTGCCTGCTACACCATAATGACATAAATACAAGGTTTCCATTTATTAAGTGATTTCTCATTCATTACCTTGTTTAGAACCTCATGGCAGCCTTTTGAAATAGACACTGAATATTTCCTTAGTCACAGTCTTTTAAATAAGCAGATTGAAGTGTCTGAAACTTGACTGACTCGCCAAACACCTTGCAGATGGAGGATAGCAGAGTCAGGCCCAGAGTCCACGTCTCTGAGCCCTAGCCCAGTGACTTCCTGTAAGTCTTCAGACTACCAGTGTTTAAGTGGAGGAGGATGTATCTGAATCCTCTAGGAAAGTGTATAACATGGCTTCTCCCAGTTCCAAGGGGCAAAAAACTCAGTTCAATTTCTCTTAAGGAAAAATATAGGATTCTTTGTATAAATAAGGGGTCTGGGAGGACTGGTTGGCATCAGTTCAGTTCAGTCGTTCAGTCATGTTCGACTCTTTGCGACCCCATGAATCACAGCACGCCAGGCCTCCCTGTCCATCACCAACTCCTGGAGTTCACTCAGACTCACGTCCATTGGGTCAGTGATACCATCCAGCCATCTCATCCTCTGTCGTCCCCTTCTCCTCCCTGCCCCAATCCCTCCCAGCATCAGTCTTTTCCAATGAGTCAGCTCTTCGCATGAGGTGGCCAAAGTACTGGAGTTTCAGCTTCAGCATCATTCCTTCCAAAGAAATCCCAGGGCTGAGCTCCTTCAGAATGGACTGGTTGGATCTCCTTGTAGTCCAAGGGACTCTCAAGAGTCTTCTCCAACACCACAGTTCAAAAACATCAATTCTTCAGCGCTCAGCCTTCTTCACAGTCCAACTCTCACATCCATACATGACCACTGGAAAAACCATAGCCTTGACTAGACAGACCTTTGTTGGCAAAGTAATGTTTCTGCTTTTGAATATGCTATCTAGGTTGGTCATAACTTTCCTTCCAAGGAGTAAGTGTCTTTTAATTTCATGGCTGCAGTAACCATCTGCAGTGATTTGGGAGCCCCCCAAAATAAAGTCTGACACTGTTTCCACTGTTTCCCCATCTATTTGCCATGAAGTGATGGGACCAGATGCCATGATCTTCGTTTTCTGAATGTTGAGCTTTAAGCCAACTTTTTCACTCTCCACTTTCACTTTCATCAAGAGGCTTTTTAGTTCCTCTTCACTTTCTGCCATAATTGTGATATCATCTGCATATCTGAGGCTATTGATATTTCTCCTGGCAAACTTGAGTCCAGCTTGTGCTTCTTCCAGTCCAGCGTTTCTCATGATGTACTCTGCATATAAGTTAAATAAGCAGGGTGACAATATACAGCCTTGACGTACTCCTTTTCCTATTTGGAACCAGTCTGTTGTTCCATGTCCAGTTCTAACTGTTGCTTTCTGACCCTGCATACAGATTTCTCAAGAGGCAGGTCAGGTGGTCTGGTATTCTCATCTCTTTCAGAATTTTCCACAGTTTATTGTGATCCACACAGTCAAAGGCTTTGGCATAGTCTTATAAAGCAGAAATAGATGTTTTTCTGGAACTGGTTGACATGGCTAGATCCAAATCCATAAATATTTTGTAAAAAATAAATTATGTCAAACATTGTCACATCTCTAGGCAATCTTTTCTTCTCTCTGTGTTTAATTCTTAGGCGAGCTCTCTGTTTGTAGCATAAAGATGGACAACAGCAGCTCTCAGCCTTATAATCTTCCAGTTAAGTGATATCATGATACCAGCTAAAGCAAGTCACTGTTTTTCTAATAGTTTTAACCCAAATCCTGAGATTGATTTTGTCTTTTCTTTTTAAAAAGTTTTTTTGAAATTATTATTTTAAAGATTTTTTTTTAATGTGAACCACTTTTAGCCTTTATTGAATTTTTTATGATATTGTTTCTGTGTTTTGTTTTCATTTTTTGGCCATAAGGCCCATCGGACCTTAGCTGTCTGACCAAGGATTGAACCCACAACCCCTGCATTGAAAAGCGAAGTCTTAACTGCTGGACTTTTTCACTGGCATGATTTGGGTCACATGCCAGGAAATGTGTTATCTGATGGCAGGACTGGTTCATGGGTCTTCCATCCAAACAGGATTGGGGCAACTCTAATGGCATAGATCTGGAGTGAAGGAATGGTGGTTTCTCAAAGGAGGGTCAGGTGTATTATCAAAGAAAGAGAGAATAGACGCTTAGCAAGATAACAAACAAACCCAAAGTCCTTTAGAAGGGCTGTTTCCAACTTACATATGAGTTGACCCACCCTTCTTATGAGACTGGAGGAACATGTGGGGGGTGTGTATTTTGAATAAGCAACATAGGCGGTTCTGATACACATCCTTTCCTCTGCTTTTCTGACAACTAACACCCTCTATCTTGCTGTTTATCATTTAACTAGAATATTTGTTTCCTTCTATTCACCATTCTGGGCTTCAATTCAGTTCAGTTGCTCAGTTGTGTCTGACTCTTTGCAACCCCATGAACTGCAGCACACCAGGCCTCCTTGTCCATCACCAACTCCCATAGTCCACCCAAACCCATGTCCACTGAGTCAGTGATGCTATCCAACCATCTCATCCTCTGTCGTCCCCTTCTCCTCCTGCCCTCAATCTTTCCCAGTATCAGGGTCTTTTCCAATGAGTCAACTCTTTGTATCAGGTGGCCAAAGTATTGGAGTTTTAGCTTTAACATCAGTCCTTCCAATGAACACCTAGGACTGATCTTTAGGATGGACTGGTTGGATCTCCTTGCAGTCCAAGGGACTCTCAAGAGTCTTCTCCAACACCACAGTTCAAAAGCATCAATTCTTCAGCACTCAGCCTTCTTTTTTAGTCATTTCTAGGCCTTTACAATGAAGGTAAACCACTTTTTCTTAACATGGACTCATTTCTGGGAATGTTTTAGATCCTAGGAACTTCATTCTCAAAGACAATGCAATCTACTCTTGAAGAATAAGACATTAAAACAACTTTTTGTTGTTGTTGTTGTTCAGTTGTTAAATCATGTTCAACTCTGCAACACCATGGACTGCAGCATGGCAGGCTTCCTTGTCCTCCACTATCTCCCAGGGTTTGCACGAATTCATGTCCATTGAGTCAGTTATACTATCAAACCATCTCATCTTCTGCCACCTTCTTTATCTTTTTCCTTCAATCTTTCCCAGCATCAAGGACTTTTCCAATAAGTCAGCTCTTTGCATCAGGTGGCCAAAGTATTGGAGTTTCAGCTTCAGCACCAGTCCTTCCAATGAACACCCAGGACTGATCTCCTTTAGGATGGACTGGTTGGATCTCCTTGCAGCCCAAGGGACTCTCAAGGGTCTTCTCCAGCACTACAATTCGAAAGCATCAATTCTTCAGCATTCGGCCTTCTTTACAGTCCAACTCTCATATCTGCACATGACTACTGGAAAAACCACAGCCTTGGCCACACAGAACTTTGTCAGCAAAGTGATGTCTCTGCATTTTAATATGCTGTGTAGGTTTGTCATAGCTTTTCTTCCAAGGAACAAGCATCTTTTATTTTCATTGCTGTACTCACTATCTGCAGAGATTTTGGAGCCCAAGAAAATAAAACCTATCATTGCTTCTATTTTTTCCCCTTCTACATATCATGAAGTGATAGAATCAGATGCCATGATCTTTGTTTTTTGAATGTTGAGTTTTAAGTCAGTTTTTCCAGTGTCCTCTCTCACCCTCATCAAGAGGCTCTTTAGTTCCTCTTCACTCTTGTCCATGAGAGTGGTATCATCTATATATCTGAGGTTGTTGATATTTCTCCCAGCAGTCTTGATTCCAGCGTGTGAGTCATCCAGATCAGAATTTCACGTGATGTACTCTGCGTAGAAGTTAAATAATCAGGGTGAAAATATACGGCCTTGTCACAACATTAAAACCTGTGTTTTCCACATTTCTGTATTTTAGGAAGCAGGTTGTACTTAAAATTTTTGGTTAATAAATTAAGAGCAGTTATCTACCTCTCCCCCCCAAAAACCATCAATTTTATAAATGATGTGCTTTACAATTGATGGGAAATTACAATGAGCAGAAGTCTGACATTAAGTATAAAGAGCCTTAATAACTTACACAGAAACCACTGAAATATGCAGCCATCTCTCAGCTTTTGCATTATCTCTTTATGGTGGGATAACTGTGAGGAGCCACAGATTTGCATAATGTCTTTCCTTGGGTGAAACATGGATTCAAATTAATTTCCAAATTATTTCTTACATTAAAAAGATTCTATAAATGTGTGTGGAAAAGGGCAGACTGAGAAGAATTTGCCTTTGTATTACAAAGGGTCAATACACAAACACATGCATCCACAAAAGTACACCACTCACATTCAAGTGGGCTTTTCCCTTATAGCTCAGTTGGTAAAGAATCCACCTGTAATGCAGGAGACCCTGGTTCAATTCCTGGGTCAGGAAGATCCACTGGAGAAGGGATAGGCTACCCACTCCAGTATACTTGGGCTTCCCTTGTGGCTCAGCTGGGAAAGAATCCACCTGCAGTGTGGGAGACCTGGGTTCTATCCCTGGGTTGGGAAGATCCCCTGGTGAAGGGAAAGGCTACCCACTCCAGTGTTCTGGCCTTGAGAATTCCGTGGACTGTATAGTCTATGGGGTCACAAAAGTCAGATGTGACTGAGCAGCTTTCACCTTCACTTTCATTCACATTCAAGTGTGCACTCACATACACCATTGTTCAGAACTCAATTGATTTTGCAGAATCATTTCAGAGGAAAAACTTAATTATATTAGACTTTTCCCCAAATGGCTCAATATCCTCCAAAGTCCAACACAGAGCTCTAAGGCCAGAATCACAGGCCTTTGCTTGTCATAGGTAACATGCTGGCTGCCACTTAATACCACTCCTGACAATAACTTCACATACTCCTCAAAGAAGGATGAAGAATGTATAAACAAGCTTCCTAACTCACCTCTGTTCCATTAGCCATAATATCACTGTCAAATACACGATCACTCTGAAAGAATGGGATAGCAAACCAAAAATGACTCAAAGCAGGTTGTAGGAAGAAATGAACCCAACCACTAATCAAATTTCTCATTGAGCATGTCATTCAACAGCATCCAAATAATATGTATTCAATGACTATGGGTTTACCATGTTTGTGTTTGCTTATAAACATTGTCAAGGATGCAGAGAGATAATGAGGGGGAGAAAATTTTAATTAAGAAAGTTTATTCAGGTTCAGAGACTGGATTGTGTAGGTACAGAATTAATCTTGGTCTGTTGCAATCCAGTGCTTATTTTAGGAATACCTAGATCCATAGTTCTGACTCTTGGTCAACACTGAATAAAAGTTTATGCTGTAAACTGAATGTTTGAATTTGTATGTTGAAGCTTAATCCCCAACAGAATGGTATTTTGAGGTGGAGTTTTAAGAGGTGATTGAGTTATAAGGGTGGAGCTCTCATGAATTGGATTGTGCTGTGCTCTCTCCGACTCTTTGAGACCCCATGGACTGTAGCCCTCCAGGCTCCTGTGTCCATGGGATTCTCCAGGCAAGAATACTGGAGTGGGTTGCCATGCCCTCCTCATGAATGGGATTACTGGTCTTATAAAAGAGACCCCTTCTACTGTCAGATGTTACGGGGTAAAAAGGCAGACATCTATTAACCAGAATCCAGGAAGTGGGCACTCACCAGGGGCCAAATCTGCCAACACCTAGATCTTGGACTTCCTTGAACACAGACCTGTGAGAAATGAATGTTTGTTGTTTAAAAGCCACTCAATCTATAGTATTATATAATGGCAGCCCAAATGGACTAAGACAGGCTAACTGGTAATGAATATAGTCCTGTGCTAGCATTTGAGACAGGATAGGGGCAACTTATTCCTAGAAAGTGTTTAGTGTGATAGTTTATATCTAATTCTATTACCTTCCTTTGATTTCTTCTACTGAGCCTGGACATGCAGCCTGTTTTGGCTATGTGACAAGAAGGATATCAAAGATCCCTCCTTGGATAAGACTGTGGCTTGCCTAACACTGACGACAGCCTTGTCATGTTAGGCGGGCTTGTCTTCACTTTATTGGCGCTAGCCAGAGGTAACACAGCATAGCCTGAATTTGAACCCAAGTCTTTTTTTAAGATTAGTGCCTTTATGCTTTCATGATGTTTTCTGCCAAATTAACTTGCCTCAATTATCTTTTCAAATTAAGTTGAGGACTAAAAGCAAAACAAGAGTATATTCCAGAAGCAATTTGATCTGCATCTGTTAATCTTTGCTGAGATTGATCTCAGAATAATGATTATCCTCCAAAAGGTCTACTAAGAAAGCTTTCTTCTCCCTTGCTTGCTAATTGTCTCCTACAGCACAGGGTCCTGCCGTTCAAGCATCCCTCTTTTAATAAACAAGAAATGCATATCACAAGAGAAATATTCATCTTCTTATAATTCTTGCCTCAAAGTAGATAGAGAAATAGAAAAATTACACTATGGAATAACTACAACAGAGGATAATATTTTACTGTATCTTTAATACTATTTTCACTGGCAAAGCAAAATAAACTGAAGTGAAGACTATGGGGCCAGAAGACCAAAAACGTGTACATGTGTACATGTGTCAGATTCTCCACGTTAGTTCAGATGAAGTCAGTTTGTGTGTGTGTGTGTGCTCAGTTGTGTGCACTTTGCGACCCAATGGGCTGTAGCCCAACAAGCTCCTTTTTCCGTGGGATTTTCTAGGCAAGAATACTGGAATGGGTTGCCATTTCCTCCTCCAAGGGATCTTCCCAACCCAGGGATGGAACCCGCGTCTCTTGCATCCCCTGCATTGGCAGGCGGATTCTTCACCACTAGTGCCACATAGGAAGCCATAATATAAAACACACACTTGTATCCAACTCTTTGCAATTCTATTGACAAAGTAAATTTGGCAATTACTTATGCGCCACTCACTGAGTGGGTAGAAAATTCTAGGAAGGGCCGTTCTGAAGTGCACTGTGAAACGGGAAAAACATAAACATACTCCCCTTTGTCTCTATAGACCTTACTCTTCCAAATTTATGGTGCCTAATTCTGGCAATGATTTTAAGCATGACCTTACTAACGTGGGAGATGAATGCAATTGTCCAATGGTTAGAACATTCTTTGGTACTACCCTTCTTGGGAACTGGGATGAGGACTGACCTTTTTTCCAGTCCTGTGGCCACTGCGGGGTCTTCCAGATTTGCTGATGTAATGAATTCGAAACTTTGATGGCATCATCCTTTAGGGATCTGAATAGTTTTGCTGGAATTTCATTTCATCCACTAGCTTTATTGACAGCAGTGTTTCTTAAGGCCCACTTGACTTCACACTCCAGAATGTCTGGCTCTGGGTGACTAAACACACCATCGTAGCAATCCAGTTCATTACGATATTTTTTGTACAGTTCTTCCATGTATTCTTTCCATCTCATCTTAATCCCTTCAGCGTCTACTAAATCTCTACCATTTATGTCCACTATTATGCCCATCTTTGGGTGGGATACTCCCTTGATGTTTCCAATTTTCCTGAAGGGATCTATAGTCTTTCCCCTTCTGTTGTTTTCTTCTAATTACTAACCATTGTTCATTGAAGAAGGCCTTTTGCGTCTTCTAGCTGTTCTTTGGAACTCTGCATTTAATTGGATGTATTTCTCCATTGTTTTTTGCTTCTCTTCATCCTCCTGCTATTTATAAAGCCTGCTCAGATAACCACTTTTCTTGCATTTCTTTTTCTTTGGGATGGTTTTGTTTGCTGCCTCCTGTACAGCATTATGGACCTCTGTCCATTGTTTTTCGGGCACACTGTTAACTAGATCTGGTCCCTTGAATCTATTTATTACCTCTACTGTGAATTCATACAGGATTTGACTTCATGCTTAAAATCTTCCATGCTAGGCTTCAGCATTATGCAAACCAAGAACTTCCAGATGTCCAAGGTGGGTTTAGAAAGGAAGAGGAACTAGAGAACAAATTGCCAGTATTCACTGGATTATAGAGAAAGCAAGAAAATGTCAGAAAAACATCTATCTCTGTTTCATTGACTATGCTAAAGCTTTTGACTGTATGGATTATGAAAAACTGTGGAAAGCTCTTAAAGAGATGGGAATATCAGACCATCTTACCTGTCTCCTGAGAAACCTGTATGTGGGTCAAGAAGCAACAGTTAGAACCCTATATGGAACAACTGATTGGTTCAAGATTGAGAAAGAAGTATGAGAGGGCTGTCTGCTGTCACCCTGTTTGTTTAACCTATACTCTGAGCAAACCATGAGAAAAGCCAGGCTGGGTGAGCTACAAGCTGGAATCAAGATAAGGGGGAGAAACATCAACAACCTCGGATATGTGGATGATACCCTCTAAGGGCAGAAAGCAAAGAGGAATTAAAGGGCCTCTTGATGAGGGTGAAGGAGGAGAATGAAAGAACTGACTTAAGACTAACTATTTTTTAAAAATCAAGATCATGGCATCCGCCCCCATTACTGCATGGGAAACAGAAGGGGGAAAGGTGGAAGTGGTGACAGATTTCCTCTTCTTGGGCTCCAAAATCACTGTGGGTGGATACTGCAGCCATGAAATCAGAAGACAATTGCTTCTTGGCAGGAAAACAATGACAAACCTAGACAGTGTGTTGAAAAGCAGAGACATTCTGCTGACAAAGGTCCCATATAGTCAAGGCTGTGGTCTTCCCAGGGGTCAGGTATGGTTGTGAAAGATGAATCATAAAGAGGGCAGAACGCCAAAGAATTAATGCCCTCAAACTGTGGTGCTGGAGAAAACTCCTGAAAGTCCCCTGGGAAGCAAGGAGATCAAATCAGTCAATCTTAAGGGAGATCAACTCTGAATATTCAATGGAAGTACAGATGTTGAAGCTGAAGCTCTAGTGTTTTGGTCATCTGATGCAAACAGACGACTCATTGGGAAAGTCCCTGATGTGGGAAAGATTGAGGACAGAAGGAGAAGAGAGCATCAGATGATGAGATGGCTGGACGGCATAACTGATGCAATGAACATGAACTTGGGCAAACTCTGGGAGATGGTGAGGCACAGGGTAACCTGGGGTCTCAAAGAGCCAGACACAACAGGGTGACTGAACAACAACAAAAAAGTCTGGCAATATCCCTCCCAATATGAAAATAGGCTCCCAAGAAGGGATTGGCAGATTCATACAGACAGCTGAATATACATATATAACAATTTTTGCTGGAGATTTTCTGCTTGCCCGTGCACATTTTCTCATAGCTATTCTTTACCATTTTCTCTGCCCAGACCATGCCATATGTTACTTATATCAAAGAGCTCTCTAGCCTCTTGGCTTTAGGTTTGGTTTGGCCAACAGCAGTCCCTAGCAAAAGACAGGAAGAAGGGATAAAATGAAGCCAAGATATTAAGTCACCTGCTACCCCTCTGCAGGAGCCACAGGCTGCTTACTGTCCCCTTTCAATGAAAAGTCACAACTCCTCTCAGGGTCCCCTTTCCACACAACTTTTACTTTCTAGGGTCTAATGATTGCTCTCTCTCTCTCCCTTAAATCCTTTGGATCAAAGGATAGTAATTGTCTTGGGATACTTCATTATCTCCTGTATTTTAAAAAATATTCTGCCTGGGACTTCCTCAGTGGTTAAGACTTCACCTTCCAATGCAGGAGCTACAGGTTTGATCCCTGGTCAGGGAGGTAAAATCTCACATGCCTCATGGCCAAAAAACCTGAAACATAAAAACAGAAACAAGTTTAATGAAGACTTTAAAAACAGTCCACATCATAGAAAATCAAATCTTAAAAAATAAAAATAAAAACTCGGCCTGCCCCCTTATAAATAGTTTCCTTACTAAACTATCATGAAATTATCCTAATTTTATTGTGCCAATTTTCTTTTTTTCCTGAGATCCTGTGTGATGCAACCAATGGGCTTTCACATTTTAAAAGAGCAATGCATGAAGACCCAACAAATCAAATTTTATTTATGGTATTTCAATTCTGACTAGACAGAACAAGTTCTAGGTTATATTAATAGTCTATTGCCAAAAAGTTCCTTAGTATACAATGATAAACGATCACTTAGTTCACGAGTCTGCAGGGTTCTGCTGATCTGGAGTAAACTGATAATCTCAGCTAAGCTGGCTCTTTTGTCTGGAGTCAGCTGCAGGTCTTCTAGATGTCTCTGCTGATCTTGGCTGGGCTCATTCACAAGAGGCTGAATGTCTGCTGGCAGACGGATGATCTAAGCAGGCCTCATCTGGGACAACTAGGCTGCTTGGCTCTGATCCATCTGGCTTTCTTCTTGCAGCAGATTAGCCAAATGTTCTTATGGCAATGTCAAAGGTCAAGAGGGAAGAAGGCCAATTGTGTAGATGCTTTTCAAGCCTCTTTTCAATTCAGGTCTACTAACATCTCATTGGCTTAGCCAGATTTTAGGGCCAGATCCGAGTCAGACAGAACATTACAAGGCTACCTGGCAAAGGATGAACACCTGGGAATCTATGAAGAACTGGAACCTCTGATGCGACCAATTAACCTCAGAGACTGTTATGGCTATCTGGTTCTTTACAAAGGAATTGACATTTATTGTGGGCCTTGAAAGATGAGTTGACTATCATGAAACAGAGGAGTAAGACAGTATGTGCAAAGCTTAGAAGTATGAAAGTTCTTGGTGTGCTTAGGGAGTGGTAAACCAACACATATTCTATTTTTAAACTTGATGTAAATGGGTCATATATTATGAACTCCTGTTTGGCTTCTTTCACTAAACACTATTGAAGATTCAATACTGTGAATATGTCAGTTTTCCTTAAAGTGATCTATAAATTAATGTAATTTCAATAACAATATCAGAGTTCTTTTTTATAAGTTAATCAGCTAATTGTAACATTTATATGAAAAACAAATAGCCAAGATAAATGATCTTCCTTTTAAGGTTTCAGAGCCTCTGGATTTAGTTTTAATACAAATTAAACACTTTGAAGATTATACAATCAAATAGTTGTTTTTGGTCTCATAAAAAAAGCCTCATTTTAAATATTAATTGTGTGTGTGTGTGTGTTTATGGATTCTGCTAAATGGGAAAATTTTAAGTGCCAAATGGCCACAAAATACTTGATTTTAATGCTCAAGCTCGTTCTCAGTCATATCCAACTCTTTGAAACCCCATGGACTGTAGCCTGTCAGGCTTCTCTGTCCATGGGATTTCCCAAGCAAGAACACTGGAGTGGGCTGCCATTTTCTCCTCCAGGGAATTTTCCCAACCCAGGGATCAAATCCTTGTCTCCTCTGTCTCCTGCATTGCTGGTGGATTCTTTACTGCTGAACCATTGGGGAAGCACCAATTTTATCTTAATAATATCTTATAAACATATTGCTGTTAATTCAAACCAAGTAAATTGCCAGCATGCTCTATTTTTTTATGTAAGACAAATAATCTTAACACAGGTGAAAGAATTTCACTACTAAATATTTTCCAATCTAGGAAATTGGTATATTCTTTCATTTATGTAAATATTATTTCACTTCCTCTGTAGTGGCATTTTGCTTTGTTTTGAGATCTTAAAGAGATCTTATGTACCACAGCTTTCTTATCCATTCATCTGCTGATGGACATCTAGGTTGCTTCCATGTCCTGGCTATTATAAACAGTGCTGCGATGAACATTGGGGTACACGTGTCTCTTTCCCTTCTGGTTTCCTCAGTGTGTATGCCCAGCTGTGGGATTGCTGGATCATAAGGTAGTTTTATTTCCAGTTTTTTAAGGAATCCCCACACTGTTCTCCATAGTGGCTGTACTAGTTTGCATTCCCACCAACAGTGTAAGAGGGTTCCCTTTTCTCCACACCCTCTCCAGCATTTATTGCTTGTAGACTTTTGGATCGCAGCCATTCTGACTGGCGTGAAATGGTACCTCATAGTGGTTTTGATTTGCATTTCTCTGATAATGAATGATGTTGAGCATCTTTTCATGTGTTTGTTAGCCATCTGTATGTCTTCTTTGGAGAAATGTCTATTTAGTTCTTTGGCCCATTTTTTGATTGGGTCATTTATTTTTCTGGAAGTGAGCTGTAGGAGTTGCTTGTATATTTTTGAGATTAGTTGTTTGTCAGTTGCTTCATTTGCTATTATTTTCTCCCATTCTGAAGGCTGCCTTTTCACCTTGCTAATAGTTTCCTTTGTTGTGCAGAAGCGTTTAAGTTTAATTAGGTCCCATTTGTTTTATTTTTGCTTTTATTTCCAATATTCTGGGAGGTGGGTCATAGAGGATCCTGCTGTGATGTATGTTGGAGAGTGTTTTGCCTATGTTCTCCTCTAGGAGTTTTATAGTTTCTGGTCTTACATTTAGATCTTTAATCCATTTTGAGTTTATTTTTGTGTATGGTGTTAGAAAGTGTTCTAGTTTCATTCTTTTACAAGTGGTTGACCAGTTTTCCCAGCACTACTTGTTAAAGAGATTGTCTTTAATCCATTGTATATTCTTGCCTCCTTTGTCAAAGCTGTGGTACATATACACAATGGAGTATTACTCAGCCACTAAAAAGAATACATTTGAATCAGTTCTAATGAGGTGGATGAAACTGGAGCCTATTATACAGAGTGAAGTAAGCCAGAAAGAAAAACACCAATACAGTATACTAACGTATATATATGGAATTTAGAAAGATGGTAACAATAACCCTGTGTATGAGACAGCAAAAGAGACACTGATATATAGAACAGTCTTATGGACTCTGTGGGAAAGGGAGAGGGTGGGGAGATTTGGGAGAATGGCATTGAAGCATGTATAATATCATGTATGAAACGAGTCACCAGTCCAGGTTCGATGCACGGTACTGGATGCTTGGGGCTGGTGCACTGGGACAACCCAGAGGGATGGTATGGGGAGGGAGGAGGGAGGAGGGTTCAGGATGGGGAACACATGTATACCTGTGGTGGATTCATTTCGATATTTGGCAAAACTAACACAATATTGTAAAGTTTAAAAATAAAATTAAATTAAAAAAAATAAAATAAAGAGATCTTAAAATATAAGGATCTTAAATAAAAGATGCTAGATTTTTCCTTCTAATTTCTCAGTGTGGCACACACCCAATAAGGAGATTTAAAAAAAGATGGGATTTTTTTTCCTGTGCTTTTCTTATGTTGTTATTTCTATGAGAAGATTCTGATCTGAAAAGAGAAACAGTCTGGAAAGATGACGATTCATGATGGGACCTTATTATTTATGCCCTTCCCTGGAGTAAACTTTCCTATAAGATTGAGATTCTTGATTTTTGAAGATTTGCCACCTCCTTCCTGTCTGTAGGTTCTTGAAAATGCAGCAGCTCCCTTGATGAATCTCACATATGAAGAATAGAAAATGTGATTGCATTGATATCTCCCTGTCACACCTCTTTTTTAATTTCCCATGGTCCCCATGTGCTTTGGGGAATATTCCATGTCTTCTGAAGCCATGAATAAAACCTAAGTATTAGGTGAGAGGGAAAGCTAAAATCCCAATCAAAAGATAAAGTGAAGGCCTGCATGGAGTGAATGAGGGTGTAGCTGCATCCTTCTTAGAATGTAGATGGCAGAAAGCTGCATTGCAGTCAATGGAGAAGCATCAGATGGATCAGGTGCCACATGCCAAACAAGCACTGGGTGGTATCTAAGCTTGGAATCAGGATAGGGGCTTTAGTTACAGATGCTAGCATGATCACAGAGAACAGAAAGTGTGCTGCTTATTCTGCAGTAACAAAAAAGGGAGCAATGAACCAGGAAGAGCCTCCAAATCAGGGCCAAAAGAGGGAGATGCATAGAACACTTGGAAGGGTCTGAAGAGGGGGGAAATCCCAATTATATTAAGGTTTCATCTGGAGGAGACTGCTGCTACTGTTAAGTCACTTCAGTCGTGTCCAGCTCTGTGCGACCCCATGACAGCAGCCCATCAGGCTCCCCCGTCCCTGGGATTCTCCAGGCAAGAACACTGGAGCGGGTTGCCATTTCCTTCTCCAATGCATGAAAGTGAAAAGTGAAAGTGAAGTCGCTCAGTCGTGTCCAACTCTTAGTGACCCCATGGACTGCAGCCTACCAAGCTCCTCCATCCATGGGATTTTCCAGGCAAGAGTACTGGAGTGGGGTGCCATTGCCTTTTCCGTGGAGGAGACTAGGAAGTTACTAGAAAAAAATAGGGATAAACCAAGAAATAAATGAATTTACTCTGAAATTTCAAGAATTAGTACAGCATGGAAATGGTCACTGAAGACCATTTTTTGATAGCAGGAAAGAAAGAAAACTTCGAGTTTTTCACACTTCAGTTTTATAGGCTATTGAGACAGTAAAGAGTGTGACAGTTTGAAACGAAGTAAATGAAGGCAGATTTTAAACAGCCTTGACTCACAGGAAGGAGTTTGAACTCTGATGTGGCCTATAGAATAAATATTTTCAAGCAGAAGATTAAATATGATCAGTTCTATTACATAAGTACACTTGACCCTTGAACAGTACATATTTGAACAGTGTGTGTCCACTCATACACAGATTTTTTCAATAGTAAATACTACAGTGACATACAATTTGCCTTAGCTGAATCTGTGAGTGTAGAAATGTGGATGTGGAAGAACAAGAACCATGTACACGGAGAGCCAATATATAAATATTATATGCAGATTTTCAGCTGCAAAGATGGTCAACACGTTTAACCCTGTGTTGTTCAAGGGTCAACTGTATTTCTGGTAGCAAGGTAGGATATGCTATGAAGGAAAGCAACTTTTGCAGCACATCACATAGGAGGTTTTAAGACATCCAAGCAAGAGATGTTGTTGTTGCTCACTTGCTAAGTTGTGTCTGACTCTTTTGCTACCCCATGGACTGTAGCCTTCCAGGCTCCTCTACACAGGGGATTTCCTAGCAAGAAAATATTAGAGTGGGTTGCCATTTCCTTCTCCAAGGGATCTTCTCAGCCCAGGGATAGAGCCCATATCTCCTGCATTGGCAGGCAGATTCTTTACCACTGAGCCACCAGGGAAGCCCACACTAGAGATGACAAAGACTTAAAGCAGAGGCTGGACAATGAAGTTTGTACACTGGTGTACAGTATATGATTCAGGAATAGAACTTCAAGCCTCAGTGAATCTTCTAAGGGTGTGAGAAGAGTTGAAGACTCTTTTTTGTACTTTATTTTTTTAACTTATTGGAAAATAATTGTTTTACAATGTCATGTTAGTTTCTGCTGTACAATGAAGTGAATCAACTCTATATTTACATGTATCCCTATCTCTTGAGCCTCCCTACAGCCCCAGCCCCATCCCACTCCTCTAGGTCATCACGGAGCACCGAGCTGAGATCCCTGTGCTATGCAGCAGGTTCCCACTAGCTAGCTATTTTACACATGGTAGTGTATATACGTCAGTCCCAATCTCCCAATTCGTCCCTTCCTCCCCATCCCCTCCTGTGTCTACATGTCCATTCTCTATTCCTGCCTTGGATATAAGTTCATATTCCTATGAATATATATGAACTTGGATATAAGTTCATATTCCTAGATTACACATATATGCATTCATATATGATACCTTTTTTTTTGTTTCTGATTTACTTCCCTCTGTTTGACAGACTCTAGGTCCATCTTGTGTGGCATAGTCAGAAACTGAGAAACAAGAAGAGGGTCAGGTCTAGGGACAGAAAAAATGCAGCAGTTGTGTACGTGAATTTAAGATGTCTCTGTAATATTGAGGTAAAACTTGTAATGAAAAAATAAGGATGTAAAGCAGGAACTCAGAAGAGTTTGAAGACTGGAGATGAAGACACAGTGGCTGATAACTTTCTGTGTGCCAAAAACTTTCTTAAGAACAGCTTTTTTGGGAAAAGAGAGCATAGGAAGTCTAGTCATCTTGGGTCTCCATCACTGTCTGAGTAAATAGTAATTTGTAGGGCCTGGGAAATTCCTTGCCCCCAACAAGCCAGCCAGATGTCTAAAGTCTTACTGCTAGAATATATTCCTTTGTTTCAAAATTGCTTTGTCACAGGGCCCATTTTAATGCAAATGTTTGTATAAGAGATACATCGCTGAAACCCCATATCTTGGTAGTAATTTGGGAAGAAGGAAAGTTAGAAAATACTAATACAGAAAGAGGAGATAAGCATGGATGACTACAATTTTACATGTACTTCATATTTTCATAAAGTCTTCAAAGATACTACCACGGTAATCTACAGTGTCTGAGATTTCAGTCACTATTTCAGATTTATGTATTTTCATCTTGTGACATAGGTCTTTTTTCAGTGTAACCTCTGCTACATCTCTGCCCCCTTTATTTCTGGAAAAACTCTATTGGAGTCATATCCTTAGTATGTAATACACATAATTACAACCTTGGTCTGTATCCACATCTTTGGAGGCTTCTTGTTGGGTTTTTTTTCAGGAAAGCTAAAGAGCGTTTAGATACAAAAACAAAGACAGTAGAGGCCTTGCTTAATTGACCTGAATAGAATGGGGCTTTGGAGGGATGAATAGCTATAAACTCTAGAATATTTCAGAATTTTGTTCCTGAAACACAGAAAGGTTGATCAATTTCTCTAGAGACCCAACAGACTCTTCTTAAAATCCCAGCTTATTCCATGTATTGCAGCCACGAGAACTTGAGGGTTTCTGTGCCATAGTTTCTAAATATGTAAAATGAGGAGAAGAGTCTATTTTATAAGGTTGTTTCAAGGATTAAAAAGCATGAAACATCAGATTGCAATGTACTTATCACTTTACATGCAAGAGTTCAATGAATTGTGGGTATGTAACTGTGGTGTTGGAGAAGACTCTTGAGAGTCCCTTGGACTGCAAGGAGATCCAACCAGTCCATCCTAAAGGAAATCTGTCCTGAATATTCATTGGAAGGACTGATGCTAAAGCTGAAACTCCAATACTTTGACCACCTGATGAGAAGAGCTGACTCATTGGAAAAGACCCTGATGCTGGGAAAGATTGAGGGCAGGAAGAGAAGGGGATGACAGAGGATAAGATGGTTGGATGGCATCACTGACTCAATGGACATGGGTTTGGGTGGACTCTGGGAGTTGGTGATGGACAGGGAGGCCTGGCATGCTGTGGTTCATGGGGTCGCAAGGAGTAGGACACAACTGAGCAACTGAACTGTACTGAATGCTCAGTGGATCTCATCCAACATCTCTTACCTTCAATCCTGTGTGGAGTTCCCTGAAACACACCTCCTTTTACATGTCTTTGGATACAATGCAGGGACTCAAACGAAGAGACACATGAAAAATGTTGGGTGGGGAACGAGTTGGAACATGCACTAAAACCATTACTGTGTCCAGGCTGGGTAATCATGCATCTACGTATCATTCCTTTTTTAAAAATGTTTTTTTAATTGTAGTAACATTGTGGTCACATAATATAAACCATACTATTTTAACCATATTTAACTATTCAGTCCAGTGGCACTAAGTACATTTACATTATTGTGCAATTCTTACCATCATTCATCTCCTGAATTTTTCTCCTTCCTAACCTGTAACTCTGTCCCCATTAAACATGAACTTCCCATTCCCCCTCCCCCACCAGGTCCTGGCATCCACCAATACACTTTCTGACTGTGTGAATTTGTCTATTCTGAGTACCTCATATAAGTGAAATCCAAGCCAGAGAAAATAATAATTCCAAAAGATACACGCACCCCAATGTTCATTGCAGCACTATTTACAATAGCAAGGAAATGGAAGCAATCTAAATATCCATCAGCAGAGAAAAGGATAGAGGATGTGGTACATACATACAATGGAATATTACTCAGACATAAATACAGCCCATTGCATGTCAGACAGAACTTCCTTAGGAGTAGAAAAGGATGAATCATCACACACTGTGTTTGAAGCGGGTGGAATCCAGGCAGTGGCTGTAATTTCATATTCAAAATGACTTACTCTGCTCTCACAGTGGACTTTCTGATCTTCTTGGGTGGCATCCTTAGTAGAGAGCGTCACATGTGAAGCATATCATTGCATTCCCATCAGCAAAACAACATTCTCCAGTGGTGTTTTGGGAAGGGTGTGTAAATGCTAACCAAAACCACAAAGAAAGGATGTTGCCGCTTTCCCATGGCATGTAAGAAAAACATGAATGTTTAGATATGTCCAATTACATGCAAACTCAGCATAGCTACGGAGAAGATCAGTTTTCAAAGTACGACTGCATTGAGTCAATGAGGTATGACTACAAATAAAGTAACTATATTTTCAAGTGCAATTGCTGAAGCAGTCACATATGATGTGTGTGTGTGTGTGTGTGTGTGTGTGTCCTTTTCAAGCTTTTTGCCTACCATTTAATTTAATACTGGGAAAAAATTTCAATGGATTAGAAAAACAAGTCCCACGCATTAATGCTATGTTTTTAAACAGTTTGATTCCAAGTTATTCATAAATAAGTATCTAGAAAACAGGACATTTGATGACAACAAATATATACATTTACTTGTTTTATAAGGCAGGGTTTGCAGCAGGCATTAAAAGCTACCCCTTTGCACTCTGATTTTTGGCCCTATCCACATCTCCTCTGAGGAATGAGTTACTGAAGCTGTCTCTTTTACAGACATTTCATATTCATAAAGTGATGGCTTTCTCCTGGCAGGCTTTATTCTCATTCAGCTAAACTGGAAGTCATTTTTCTGTAGAGAGCCTCACTACTGGAACAAACTGAACAAGTACTCACATCGCACATAAAAAGCTTTTGGAAGAGACCTGGGATTGGCTCTGGGGTAGACATAATTCAAATGCAAATGCATTTCATCAGTGGTTTGTCTTGCATGCCAAATTTTGGAGCAAAAGGGAAACTAACTACTGATCGTTTGCTCTTTTCTACCAGGAAGCAGGGTGCCAACAGTAGAACCAGTATCTTTTCTTCAAAACAGCGTCATAAGAGACTTGAAGCATGGTAATGCTCAATTCATCATTACAGAGAGACATCACCAACTCTACCCCATAAGTATTTCTCATTGACCTGAGTCTTATAACAGTAAGAAAAATTAATTGGCAACATTTATATATAACAAGGATTCATATATGCAATCAAAAGGATAAAATAGCCACATTTGTCTTATATCTAAAAATAATATTCTTAAAATTTTTTGACATTTTTTTTGCTTTGCTTTTATACTGAGTGTTGCTTATAGAGTTGTGGTTTAACAACCAGTTTTTTATGCTCTCAACATCAGAGAAATATCTTCTTCAACATTGTATTTTTAAGGTTTACATAATATTCCACAATGTAACAATTCTAGAATTTACTTACCTGTTTCCTCCAGGAAAATTAGACATTTAGGCCCTTAAAAATATCTCTTTAGGATTCTTTCTTTATGATAGATGCCTTAGAAGTATAATTAACAGCTCAAAAGTTATGAGCATTTATTAAGGCTTTTGATGTTGTTCACTCGCTAAGTCGTGTCCGACTTTGTGACTGCACGGACTGCAGCATGCCAAGCTTTCCTGTCCTTCACTGTCTCCTGAAGTTTGCACAAGCTTATATCCATTGAATCAGTGATGCTATCCAATCATCGTATCCTCTGTCATCCTCTTCTCCTGCCCTCAATCTTTTCCGGTAACAGGGTCTTTTGCAATGAATTGGCTTTTCATATCAGGTGGCCAAAGTACTGGAGCTTCAGCTTCAGCATCAGTCCTCCCAGTGAATACTCAGAGTTGATTTCCTTTAGGATTGACTGGTGTGATTTCCTTGCTGTCCAAGAGACCCTCAAGAGTCTTTTCCAGCACCACAATTTGAAAGCATCAGTTCTTCAGTACTCAGCCTTCTTTATGGTCCAACTCTCACATCAACAACCCCTGAAAGCAGATGACACCACTCTAATGGCAGAAAGCAAAGAGGAACTAAAGAGCCTCTTGATGAGGGTAGAAGAAGAGAGTGAAAAAGCTGTCTTAAAACTCAACATTCAAAAAACTGATACCATGGCATCTGGTCCCATCACTTCATGGCAAATAGATGGGGAAAAAATGGAAACAGTGGCAGATTTCATTTTCTTGGGCTCCAAAATTAGAGATGGTGACTGCAGTCATGAAATTAAAAGACAGTTGCTCCTTGGAAGGAAAGCTGTGACAAACCTAGACAGCATATTAAAAAGCAGAGACATCACTTTGCCCACAAAAGTCCATGCAGTCAAAGCTATGGTTTTTCCAGCAGTCATGTATGGATGTAAGAGTCAGATCACACCTCTTGATTCTTTCTAATTCCCCTGTACCAGTGGTCCTCTCTTAGATGTGATCATGCCCCTTCTCCCACGGGGTGTCTGACAACTCTGTAGACAATTTTTTCTCCACAACTAGGGAGATGCTATTGGCTTCTAGTGGGTAGTGGTGAGGAACACTGCTAAACATCCTTTAGTGTCAAAGACAGCCCTCCACAGAAAGGCTTTTTTGGCCTGAAATTATTAGTACATGATTCCTCTTTTTATACCCCCTGTTGAGAATTACAGTTGATCCTTGAGCAACATGGAGGTTAAGGGTGCTAACCCTCTACACAGTTGAAATTTCATGTACATAACTTTACAATCAGCTCTCTGTATCCTTGATTCTGCATTGTCAGATTCAACCAACCTCAGATCATGGAACACTGTAGTACATATTTACAGAGAAAGATACACATTTACGTGGACCAGTGCTATTCAAACTCTGTTATATGAGGGTCAATTGTTATTGTCTTGGTTATTTCAGTAAGAAAAGATTGATTGAGAGGAGATGCTAAGAAAGATCTTCCAAGAGAAGGGTTAGGGAAAAAATCCTACTTGTTAGAAAGCATAAGGCATAATAAACAACCAGAAATATCTCTAGAAAATGTCAAATGTTCCCTAAGGAGTGAAATAGACACTATCTGAGAAACACTTATTCACGCCAATCAAATTGCCTTGCTGTTAGTTGGCATTCAACAAATAACTGTTGATACATATATGAATTATTTAAATTGTGCTTGTTTGTTAATTTACTAAGGTATTAATTCCTCTCTCCTTCCCCAAAATAGTAGCTTGAATATTTAAATGCAACTCGTGTATTTAACTGAAAACTGAGCAATAAAAGCCTCTAAATTATTGAAAAGCCCAGAAATTATGATGTTCACTGAGTAGTAAAACAAGCCAGCATTCCTGGTAGCAAGCAATTAGCTTTTTTCCAGAAAAAAGAATTGAAGTTCAGAAATTTGGGCTGATTTGTCCAAGGTCACACAACAATTTCCATGCTGGAGCTAAATAGTGGCCTCTTCTTATTGAGGACACAGAGCCATCTTCACGTTTGGCACCCCCAGGGTCTTTTACCCACCAGCTCCATCTTCTGCTGTAGAAAAAAGTCCTATTGAGAACAAAGACTGGATCTTCCATCCCTGTCTTTTCCACAAAGTCAAGCCCAGTGCACTGTATTAAGTATCAGAATTCAGATATTCATTTGAATCAGAAACGTGATTCAAATGAATAACGTTTCCATTTACTCAAGATCTGATTTCCTTTCTATGTCTCATCAGAATCCTTACCTTTCAGCTGCCATAGATCACAGTCACCATCAACTGATGGGGACTATCCAAGACTCTAAATTTCGGTTCTGGGAGTCAACAAAGTGCAAGTCTCTGTCTGCACTTCAGCTGGTGTTTCGGAAGGATGCTCCATGAAGTTTTTATGTAGAAGCCTGGCAGCAGCATTTGAAAAGTGCGGAGTCACAATTGACATTCATTGTTCTTTTAGCATTCTGCTGTTTAATCAGTGCAGTGGCTCAGTTGTGTCTAACCTTTTGCAATGCCATGGACTGCAGCACGTCAGGCTTCCCTGTCTGTCAACTCCTAGTTTGCTCAAATTCATCTGCATCGAGTTGGTGATGTTATCCAACCATCTCACCCTCTGTCATCCCTTTCTCCTCCTGCATTCAAATCTTTCCCAGCATCAGGGTTTTTTTCAATGAGTCGGTTCTTCACATCAAATGGCCAAAGTATTGGAGCTTCAGCTTCAGCATCAATCCTTCGAATATTCAGGACTGATTTCCTTTGGGATTCACTAGTTGGATCTCCCTGCAGTCCAAGGGACTTTCAAGAGTCTTCTCCAACACCACAGTTCAAAGGCATCAATTCTTCAGCACTCAGCTTTCTTTGTAGTCCAACTGTCACATCCATACATGACTACTGGCGAAACCATAGCTTTGACTAGACAGACCTTTGTTGGCAAAGTAATGTCTCTGCTTTTTAACATGCTGTCTAGGTTGGTCAAAGCTTTTCTTTCAAGGAGTAAGCATCTTTTAATTTCATGGCTGTGGTTACCATCTGCAGTGATTTTGGAGCCCCCCAAAATAAAGTCTGTCACTGTTTCCATTGTTTCCCCATCTGTTTGCCATGAAGTGATGGGACCAGATGCCATGATCTTAGTTTTCTGAATGTTGAGTTTTAAGCCAACTTTTTCACTCTCCTCTTTCACTTTATCAAGAGGCTCTTTAGTTCTTCTTAGCTTTCTGCCATAAGGGTGGTGTCATCTGGGTATCTGAGGTTATTGATATTTCTCCCAGAAATCTTGATTATAGCTTGTGCTTCATCCAACTCGGCATTTTGCATGATGTACTCTGCATAGAAGTTAAATAAACAGGGTGACAAGACATAACCTTGATGTACTCCTTTACCGATTTGGAATCAGTCTGTTGTTCTATGTCCAGTTCTAACTGCTGCTTCTTGACCTCCATACAGATTTCTCAGGAGGAAATTTGTATTTCTCAGGAGGAAATTTGTATGTTGCTTAATAGATGGTCTCAAAGTAATTATGTGCCAGAGTCTGGGCAGCAATAAGGGAGGTCAGTTTGCCCTGAAAGGCTTTGGTGAGGGTACTTGGCTGACTGGCTGTTTGATATTTGAGTCAACAAGTATTTATTGAGGCTCTACTCTGTGCAATACGCCTGGCTAGGCACAGTAAAAGATAGAGCCATGGTGCAAGATAAATTGCAAGCATTAAAAGGAACTAAAAACTTGTAAGGGAAAGAAGCACAAAAATTAACATTGGGCTTTAATTAGAGCTGTGAGAGGAAGTAACAATATGGACTTGTGGGGTCAGATAGGAGAAGAATTATGACTAATTGAAGATCCAGTTGAAGATCCATATATAGTCATGTATGGATGTGAGAGTTGGACTATAAAGAAAGCTGAGCACCAAAGAGTTGATGCTTTTTAACTGTGGTGTTGGAGAAGACTCTTGAGAGTCCCTTGGACTGCAAGGAGATCCAACCAGTCCATCCTGGAGGAGATCAGTCCTGGGCGTTCATTGGAACGACTGATGTTGGAGCTGAAACTCCAATACTTTGGCCAACTGATACGAAGAGCTGACTCATTTGAAAAGACCATGATGCTGGGAAAGATTGAGGGCAGGAGGAGAAGGGGACAACAGAGAATGAGATGGTTGGATGGCGTCACCAACTCAATGGACATGAGTTTGGGTGAACTCTGGGAATTGGTGATGGACAGGGAGGCCTGGTGTGCTGCACTTCATGGGACCTCAAAGAGTCAGACACAACTGAGTGACTGAACTAAACTGAATATCCAGAAAAGACTTAAGAGCTGGCATTTGGTTTGGGCATTGAAGGATGGATGAGTTTTTGACTGTAAAGAGGAATATAAGGTGCAGCAGGAGCAAATTCTCAGAGATTAGGAAGCATAGAACATGTCCAATACATAATAATAGTAATAATAGTTTGATAGTTAATATGCATTAAGGTCTCACTATTTTCAAACATATTCTACTAAACTTTGTATTCTTTTATTTTAAAAATGGAACCAGAGTATGGGCAGAGGATCTGAATGGACATTTTTCCAAAGAAGACACACAAATGGCCCATAGGGACATGAAAATTGTTTAACATCACTAATTTATCAGGAAAATGCAAATTCAACCACACAAGGAAATATCATTTCACACCTGTTAGAATGTCTGTTATCAAAAAAACAAGGCAAGACAAATGTTGGAGAAGATGTGGAGAAAAGGGAACCTTTGTACACTGTTGGTGAGACTGCAAATTGGTGTAGTCACTGTGGAAAAGAGTAAGGAGATTTGTCAAAAATTTAGGAACAGTACTGCAATATAACCCTGTTATTCTACTTCTGAGTATTTTTCCAAAGAACATGAAAACACTAACCAGAAAAGATTCACGCACCTTTATGTTCATTGCAGCATTATTTACAGTAGCCGAGATATGGAGACAACTTACATGTCCACTGATGGATAAATGGATAAAGAAGATGTTACACACACACACACACACACACACACAGAGGACTATTACTCAGTCATAAAAGAGAATAAAGTTCTGCTGTTTGAGACAGCATGGATGGACCTAAAGTGAAAGAAGTCAGATGGAGATAGAAAAATAACATGATTTCACTCACATTTGAAATATAAAAAGAAAACAAGCAATCAAACAAAAAACCCCTTAATAAGCAAAACAATAACAAAATCATAGATACAGAGAACAGATTAGTGGCTTCCGAAAGGGAAGGGCGCTGGAGGTGGGTGAAGTGGATGAAGGGAGCCAACTGTATGGTAGGAATGGTAACTAGATTGTGGTGGTGGTTACTCTATATTATGTATAGATGTTGAACTATAATGCCGTATACCTTAAACTTATATGAAAAATAGAACCAGAGTCAATTTATCTATTAGGCACAGTGCTTAGGGTCCACAATAGTTTTAGAGATCCATGAAAATGTTCTCACTTTTTTTTACAACCAGAAGGAAAATAACATAACCTAGCTTGGATTACGTTTGTCTTTATACCCATACGGTTAGAAAATGATAGTCGCTCAGTTGTGTCTGACTCTTTCTGACTCCATGGACTGTAACCCACCAGGCTCCTCTGTTCATGGAATTCTCCAGGCAAGAATACTGGAGTGGGTAGCCATTCCCTTCTTCAGAAGATCTTCCTGACCCAGGGATCATACCCGGGTTTCCCACACTGCAGGCAGATTCTTTATTGTCCCTAGTAACTCAGATGGTAGACAATCCGCCTGCAATGAGGGATACCTGGGTTCGATCCCTGGGTTGGGAAGATCCCTTGGAGAAGGGAAAGGCTACTCACTCCAGTATTCTGGCCTGGAGAATTGCATAGACAGAGGAACTTGATGGGCTACAGTCCATGGGGTCTCAGAGAGTCAGACACAACTGAGTGACTAACACGTACCATCATAAAATATAATTTTAAATATTATTTTCATGGCAGAAGGGCCCACAAAAGACATGGTCCTGAATGAAACCATCTTTGACTCCTCTCATTCCTTTGTTTCTACCTTCAAACTACTGGGTTGGACAGAAAAGTTAGTTCAGGTTTTCCCATAACATCTTATAGAAAAACCAAGCGAACTTTTTGGACAACCCAATATATTCTAAATCTTTCCTCTCCCATTGTATCAGACAAAGGCATACCACCATAATCTCTTACGTGGATTACAATATGAGCTGTTAGCCATTTCCCTGCTCTTACTCTTGTCCCCTAAAATCCATTTTCTATACAACTGCCCAAGATCTGTGACCATTCCTCTTCTTAAAAAATTCCAGTGGCTTCCTATAACACCAAAAATACATTTTCAAATTCTTATCTTCTGGGAGTTGGTGATGGACAGGGAAGCCTGGCGTGCTGCAGTCCACGAGGTTGCAAAGAGTTGGACACGACTGAGTGACTGAACAACAACAATTCTTACCTTAGCCGAAGGGCCCTGCCTACCAGCTTCAACTCAGTACTTGTCACTCTCAGCATGACCACTGACCTGATAACCTAGATGTGCTGGTCTTTTCTCTGTTCATTGAACACACCTGCCTCAGAACCTGTCTGTTCTGATTCCTCTCACCTGTAATGTCCTTGCCTGCCCTTGTTTTGTATGACTTTGGTTTCCCAATATTGGATCTCAGTCCATATGTGACTTCCTCAGAGAGTTTTTCTATGGCCACAAACCAGACACTCCTGTATATTACCCCCATTTTACTTTTTTTAAAATAGCATTTATCAATATGTGAAATTCATATATTATTTGCATTTTTGTTTATTATCTTCCTTAACTAGAAGGGGAACTTCCTGAGAAGAATGACTATAATATCCTCAGATTTTAGAAAAGTAACAGGCAGACAATAGACACTCGATTGTAAAATTATTCACTGGATATAAATTCCGTGTCTGCTACATATATGACATTGGGATTCAATGTGGAATAATTTGGGCTTCCCAGGTGGTACTAGTGGTAAAGAACATGCCTGCCAATGCAGGAGATGTAAGAGATGTAGGTTCAATCTCTGGGTTGGGAAGATCCCCTGGAGGAGGGCATGGCAACCCCCTCCAGTATTCTTGCCTGGAGAATCCCACAGACAGAGAAACCTGGTGGGCTACAGTCCATAGGGTTGCAAAGAGTAGGACATGACTGAAGTGACTTAGTCTGCACGTGGAATAATTTGGAACTCATGGAGCTTAGAGTCTAGCAAGATTTACATTTGTTATCTAAATAAATCCTTGCAAGGAATAATGTAGGAACTGTTAGTATTCCATTTTACCAAAGGCTGACACTGGGACTATAGAGGTCACTTCTTGTGTTTGGCTGGGACTTGAACCCAAGAAGTTCATCTTCAGAACGTGTCTCATTAAGAAAATTTAAATTTCTCTCAATAATAAGTATACTTGTCTTGAGCTTAGGTAATGGGTGGAAATATTTTGAAGTGCTTAGGATGCCAAGGTTGAGAACATTTTCCTTAAGTGAAAAGTCAATGAAAAACTATTGAAAGGTCTTAAGCAGAAATGTGCTTTAGAGACAGTGCCCTGGGAATGGTACAGGAGGTCAGTGGGAACGAGGGAGCCTGGAGGTAGAATCAGAGTTAGAAGGATAATGCTATGGTCTGTCAACCATTCACCATATTTTAGGAACTTAATAACAGTTCAAAATTGTATGTTTGTACACATTTCCTTAATACAGATGCTGAATGAAGGAAGGTTCATTTTACGAATCTATTGAGGACAAATCTCGGGCAGAAACTTTCCAATTCTATTCTGGAAATACCTATTTCAGATATTTCCAAATGAAAATTATCAGAAGTCTTCATATCCAAAGATAATTACAGCTGTTCTCTACAACAATTATCGGCTTGTGGCCACAGATAATATTTAGTGTGGCCATGCTGACTTGAAATAGTTTTGTATTCCCTTTGTATTTCAGATTGATCATAACTATCCAATATTCATTAATTCATTTCTTAATTCATTAATCACACATGCATTGAGCACAGTATTTTTGGGGTATGCCCAGATCATAGTTTAGTGAGGGAGACAGACCTATTCCCCAGTGAAGAAAATTTTCTAGAATCTGGATTTACTATAACCAGAAGAACACGTTTCCCTGTCTCTACCACTGTCACTCTGGACTAGCCTTTCTCACTTGATTTTTTCTAATTGCTTTATAATTAATCTGTCTCTTTTTACGTTTCTCCTTATTCTATACATAACAACTGAAGTGATTCTTATAAAATATAAAAAAGATGATTCCACTCCTCTGCTCAAAGCCTGCAATGGCTCCTTATTACACTCAGAGGAAGGGTCGGAACTTTCAGAGGTCTACCATGCCTCATGTAATCTATCATAGACGTTGGCGTCGATTCCTCTTCCCTACCCTCCTCCATCCCAGTCCCCCTTCTCCAGCCACACTAACATCTTTAGAGCTCCTCAAACACCCAATGTGTCCTGCAGTGTTAGGTCATACGCACTGCCAGCATTTCCCAGCATCTACCAGCTCCTAACATCCTACATCATGTATCTTTTATAGTATCATTTTCTGTCTCCTTCACCTTGCCTCCCTCCACAAGGGCAACATCTTTCTTTGTTTTGATCACTGCTGATGTCTCATTCACCCAGAATTGTGTTGACACATAACAGATGCTCAAAAATTTTTGTTGGATGAATAAATAAATACGCACATATTTAATGCAACATGGTGATCTCAGTGAAGAAAGCGTTCAAGAGAGTGGATCAAAGAACAGAGACTCAACTGGAAAGAATTGTGGGAAGAACTCTGAGAAAAATACCCACCTTAAACCAAATATCTAGTATTCTGATTCACTGAGACACATTTGAAGGCAAGAGTGAACATCCTTGTTGAACATCCCCACATTGAAGAAAGGAAGAGGACCCGAGATACATTTCAAATACTGTTCACCACCCTCTGCCCTTTTATGTCCACATGAGCCCCATTTATAGCTGACTCATCACAGAATTTTCATATGAAATGACAATGGAAGATCGTTTTCCATCATGAATAAAGAGAAGCTTGGTTTATACACTAATGCTGACTTGTTCATCACCCTCAATGTTTATTAATGATAACTTGGGTTAAGCCTTAATATATTGGCTGGAAGTTAACATACAAGGCCCAAGAAAGTTTTTGCTTACCTCCAAGTATTCTCCCTATCAACATTCTACAGAACCTTAAAGTTTTTCAGTAAGACAAGTATTCCTTGTGGGGTTTTTTTGGCCTCTGTTAGTATGTATATACTTCTGGTAAGATTAGCATTAACCTAGAGAAGGAAATGGCAACCCACTCCAGTACTCTTGCCTGGAAAATCCCATGGATAGAGGAGCCTGGTAGGCTGCAGTCCATGGGTTCGCTAAGAGTCGGACACGACTGAGCGACTTCACTTTTACTTTTCACTTTCCTGCATTGGAGAAGGAAACACATGTATACCTGTGGCGGATTCATTTTGATATTTGGCAAAACTAATACAATTATGTAAAGTTTAAAAATAAAATAAAATTAGAAAAAAAAAAAAAGAGAAGGAAATGGCAACCCACTCCAGTGTTCTTGCCTGGAGAATCCCAGGGACAGGGGAGCCTGGTGGGCTGCTGTCTATGGGGTTGCACAGAGTCGGACACGACTGAAGCGACTTAGCAGCAGGAACCCTTTGGAGTGAATATTTTATTGAACATTTTCAACCAAGAATTCAAAAAGAAGATGCTGATGGAGTAGGGAAATGAGACGGAGAGAGAATATGGAGTACTAACTGGAAAGGACTGCCTTGTAAAGAGTTCCAAAACAGAATGTGTGTGTGTGTGTGTGTGTGTGTGTGTGTGTGTGTGTATTTTAGGGGATGGAGAGTGTAGGCTGAGGCAAAGCAATGTCAGTGAGCCCAAATTAGGAGAAAAGAGTTCTCACAGACGTGGGGCATTGTGAGGACTTTAAAGACAATTCCTATGTATCACTCAATTCAGCGTGGGTCCAGTCTCGTCCTGGGCCGGTGCAAGGGGCATCCCAGTGCAGTGGCTAGAGCACTGGGCACCCAAACTGCCCTTAGCTTACCCCCTTTCTATTTTTGTCACCTTGAACTGTGATTTCTTCATCTACATAGCAGAGATAACACTGTCTTATCTTCCTGTCTTCAAATATGAGGATCAAATGCACTCACCAAAGGAAAAACTATGTACAACATCTAGAAACCTCAGAAGGTGCTTCCCAAAGGAGAGGGAGAATGTCAGAATGACCCAAGGGGTGTTTTTGTATAACACTTGCTCCCTGCAAACTTCCCAATTGTTGTTTTTCCCTTCAACATTTTGATTTTTTTTAAAGCCATTTTTTTTTCTTATGATAGATTTCAAACGCACACAAAAGTAGAGGGACCAGTGGAGGGGCATCGCTTAACTTTGCCCTACACTCCCCATCACCTAAGTACCTTGGCATTGTCTGTAACCTTGTTTTAACAGTTTTCAGTATATTGCCTAAGTTGTTTCATCTAAATCTCCCCACCACCTATCCCTCACTGTGTATTAATCGTTACAGCTTTATTGAGATAACATTTGTATTACATAAATGCATACATTTAAGTGTAAAGGTCAATACGTTTTTGTAAATTTATGAAGTTGCGCAGCCATAACTATAATAGACTTTTAGAACATTTTCATCACCCAAATAACTTCTACCTTTTCTGTATGCAGTGTCTTTCCACATCCAGCCCCTTTACCAGGTTGAAGAATTTCCTTTTCTAGTAGTTTGTTGAGAGTCTTCGTCATGAACAAGGTTGAATTCTGTCAAGTGCATTTTTACTCATCCATTGTGATAACTACTTTTCCCTTTATTCTGTTAGAATCGTTTATCACAATAACTGATTTTTTGAAATTAAACCAATTTTGCATTACTGAAATAACTCCCACTTGGTCATGGTGGATAGGGCTTCCCAAGTGGCTCAGTGGTAAAGAATTTGTCTGCCAGTGCAGGAGACACCAGAGACGCAGGTTTGATCCCTGGGTCGGGAAGATCCATTGGAGGAGGAAATGGCAACCCACTCCAGTATTCTCGGCTGAAGAATCCCGTGAACAGAGGAGCCTGGCGGGCTGCAGTCCATGGGATTGCAAGGAGTTGGACACAACTGAGCACGCATGCTGGATAATCTTCTTTAATATGTTGCTGGATTCAATTTGATAATTTTTAAAAGAAGGAATTTTTCATCTCTGCTCATGAAGATGGTAACGATAACCCTGTATGCGAGACAGCAAAAGAGACACAGATGTATAGAACAGTCTTTTGGACTCTGTGGGAGAGGGAGAGGGGGATGATTTGGGAGAATGGCATTGAAACATGTATAATATCATATAAGAAATGAATCGCCAGTCCAGGTTTGATGCAGGATACAGGAAGCTTGGGGCTGTGCATTTCTTTTTATGTGAATTGTCTGGTATTGGTATCAGGATAATACTAGCCTCATAGGATGAGTTGGAAATTGTACCTTTCTCTATTTTTCAAAAGAATTTGTGAATTTTTGGTATTATTTCTTCTTAAAATATTTACTAGAAATCACCAGTGAAAGTCATCTGGACTTGGACGTTTCTTTGTGAAAAATTGTTTGTTTATTTTTTAAGTAGATTTGCCAGTTCTTTGTAGAACTTTCTCTTTCTTTTTGCCTCAGTAATTGGCAATACTGTAGATGGTAGCTGTTCCTGGAAGATTTTTAACTGATAATTCAATTTCTTTTTTTCATATGCCTATTACTTTTCATATTGAATCAGTTGTGGTTATTTGTCTCTTTTTAAGAATGTCATCTTTCCATCTAAGTTGACTAATTTGTTAGTATAACATTGCTTATATGGTCCTTTTCATTGTTTCTTCAGTATTTCTCATAAGGCAATGTTCCTAAAAAACATTTCCCTCAGTCTTTGTTTACCTTAGAATGTCTATGTATCACTTAACATAGAATTCTCAGTTGAGAGTTACATTTTCAGTATTTGACTGTGTCATTTCATTGACTTTTCAACTCCATAATTTTTAATGAAAATTCAGTCATTTAATGGTATTTTTATTTCCTGGATGTGATGAATTATTTTTCTTTTACTGCCTTTAAGAGTCTTTGGCTTTCAATAATTTTATTAGGTTGTTCTTAGGTATAAAATTTGGGAGTTTGTATTCTACTTAGGGTTGGTTGAGTCTCTTTACACCAAGTTTTTTTTATCAGTATTGGGATATTTTCAATCATTCTTTATCTACATTTTTTTCTGCCCTTTGCTCCCTCCCTCCTCCATTGAGGACTTCTATAGCACATACACTGTATGCTCGACATTGTCCCATAGGACTCAGGATCTGTTCAATTTTCTTCGTTCCTTTTTCCTCTGTTCTTCAAAATTGAGTAAATTCTTTTAATGTGTTACTGATTCTTCCTTTATTTCAAATTTACTATTCAGCATCCCTACAAAAATATCATTTTTTGTTTGTTCTACTTTTCAATTCCAAAATCTTTATTTTTAAAAATTTCCAACCTTTTGTCATAATTCCTTATTTGTTGACTTGTTGTCATCATACTACCATTTCATTCTCTAAGCAGAATTTCTTTAGCTCTTTGAGAGTCTTTACTTGATAAATCCCAAATGTGGGATCTTTTTTATTTCTTTTTTTTTTTTCTTGAGAATGGGATACACTTTTTGTTTCTTTCCATGTCATATAGTTTTTTTTTTGTTTTTGTTGAACACCAGATGTTTGGATAACCTATTATTGCAACTCTTGATTGTAATCCCACTCAAAGTTTGTGGTTGCTGTTGCTTATTTGTTTTGTAACTTATCTGAACTGTATTTATGGAATTTGTTTTCCTATATTGTGAAGCTACTGGTATCTTTGTTCAATATATTTTTTAAAACTCTTGTTTTTGCCTTTAAGCCTGAATACCTCAAAGTCACATCTCTGTTTTTGCAGAGCTCAGTAGTCAGCTATTGATTGGACAGAAGTTGTACTCGAACCCCTCAAGCCAGAGTAGTTTGCACCTTATGTTAGTGGAGATGTTTTTATGCTAAGGAGTGCATTTAAAGTTCAGGCAATTTTAAATTTGCCCAGATTTTGCTTCCCTCTGAGCTCTCTCATACCTTCTGCAGTTTTAGGCAGTATCAAAACCAGCCACGGATGTGTGGATGGCTTGGGCTCTCTCCAGTCTTTCCTGTGCAGATGTGTTTCTAATACATCTCTGTAAAGTTTCTGGCTAGTTTGCTATTCCATTTTTTGTCCTAGCCAGGACTATAACCTCAGGCTAACTGAACCTCTTGTCTTCCCAATTCATTGCCACTTAAATTCATTTGCTTCCCAATTCATGTGCCATTTGTCGTGGTTTTTATTAGATGATAACACTGGTTGTGTTCTGATCCAAATCAAGACATCCCCTCTAGACACGAAGCTGCTTGTTTTATGCATTGCCCTGCATTGGTAGCATCACCATGCAGATTTAGCTGAGATGAGGGATGGGAGCAGCTTCAGGAGGAAATGTCACAGAACCTCAATGTTATTATAAAAAAATACCAGTTTTCTTTTTTAAAACAATAGACACTTCTCAATTTGTTGTATTATTGTGGTCAGTTTTCATAACCCTGAATTTCTTCCAGTTGTATAATATTTTGTGGGGAGAAAATTTACTGAACTTTTCATTTTGCTATATCAGACTCTACATTCTCATATGCCTCTCTCTCCCCTATTGTGAACTGTTGCCAGGATGAGCCACTCTTATTGACTGAAGTGTTCCCTATACTTAAGGTTTGTGCTCAAGTGGGCAAAATGTGCAATCATATGTATGGATTTATAACTTCAGAAGAGATAGTTTTAGGAAGGTAAATCTTTGCATGGGTCTAGAAAGCAAAGTACATACAAAGTACATACATATCAAGTACTTTCCTCTATGCACTCATGACTCCCTCAGTTCCACTAATTTCTCCTTAATTTTTTTTCAATTAATTAATTTATTTTTGGCTGTGCTGTGTCTTCATTGCTGTGTGTGCAGGCTTTCTGTAGTTGCAGCTAGCGGGGGCTACTCTTCTTTGCGGTGTGAGGGCTTCTCTTGTTGAGGAGCACAGTTTCTAGAGCATGGGCTCAGTAGTTGTGGCACACGGGGTTAGTCACTCCAAGGCATGTGGGATCTTCCTGGACCAGGGATCGAACCCGTGTCCGCTGCATTGGCAGGCAGATTCTTATCCACTAGGGCACCAGGGAAGTCCCAATTTCTCTTTAATTTTGTTTTATTTTCTATAAAGCACTTGAGTAAGTGAAAAGAAAAACCATCTGCTTACTTGTCCATAATGTTACTTGTCCAGCCTAGGGTAACCAACCATGCTGGTTTGCCCAGAGATATCCCAGTGATAGCATTACAGATTCCATCTCCTGGAAAATTCCTCATTTCCATACGGATTGGGATAGTTGGTCACCCTAGTTATCTTTTCCTCTGTGAAGCCTTATATTCCAGCTGTGCCAAATCCCAGAGAATTCCAAACTGTCCTTCAAAACTAAGTCTGCACACATGCATGGAAAAAGTGTAAGAGCACTAGCTCAACTGTGCAATCAAGTTTAAACTTCTGTTTATATCACATTTGCAAACATTCCATTGGCCAATGCAAGTCACGTGGCCAGACCCAATATCTACGGGATGAAAAAAATATATCATGCCTCTATTCTGAGGATCCGCAAAGCCACACAGGAGAGGGTATCCGTACAGAAGTTGTGAGGTACTGGGGACAATGGAGTAAACGTCTACACTGTTTTTCTCAAATCAGCCTGAGCATAGAGACTCTGCTCAGTGACAAGGACATGCCTCAGGCATTCAGTAACCATGTGGCCTTAGGCTAGTTACTTTACATCTTTGTATCTGAATGTTCTCATCTGTAAAATGGGGATGATAATGACCTATCTTTCATAGGATTGTCCAGGATAGTAAATAAGATTATTCAGGTGAAGTGCTTAGCACTGTGCCTAGCATACTGCCTCACATCTCCTGGCATATAACAGGAAACAAGCAAATGTTTGATGAATGAATGAAGAGAGGAGAGCTAAGAAAGAAAAGAGCTAAGAAATACACAAAAATATATTCTAAAATGTTGGGACAGTATAAAAGATAGACTTCGAATTGGAAAAGTCAATTAAGAAAGTGAATTACAGCTTAGTTGTGGTGAAAGAGAACATATTGAATGTTTGACCCTGGGTAGAATTAAGGCATTTATCCAGATAATCGACTCTATAATGAATCATTTCACTTAACAAAGAAAAGTTCTAAATATTGGCCAGGAATACCTATTGTAGTCAATACTTCTAGCGCTTAGCTACATGGTCAGTTCTGTGTGAGCTCAGCTTCCTCTCATCCTCACTTAGGCTATGTAGACTGTAAACGTAAGTGATATGTTTTGTTTTGCTTTTCTTTCTGAGGGCCTTTTCCAACATCATAGAAACAGACACTGGAACTAAGGGGAGTTCTTGCCCATGGGACACTCTCAGCTGGAGGGGTAAGAGTCCAGGGACAAAGGCTTCAGCCTCCCATACATCAGGAGGCATTTCATAATCTGATCAGAAGTTTCCAGTAGAATTGAACCCCAGTTGTAGAAAGCATCCTGGTATTGGCTTTTTCTCTTTCCTCCTCTTCCCTCCTAATTCCCCATACTCTTCCTAAATAAACTTACTGAATACTCTCTCAGGTTCAACTTTCAAGGAAATCCAAGCTAAGGCATATATATTTTTGACCTCCTTTTTTTAATATCCCCAGTCTGCCCTCCCGAGTCTGTCTCATGCTTCCACCTGGAATAAAAATTTCTATTTGGGAGGGAATGTTTATTCTGTCTATCCGACCGTACCAGTCAAGATTTCATTAAAGCTCAACTGACAGTATTTTGTATTACGAAAACGGAACGGTTTATTTTTGTTTTCAAAATATAAATTGAGTTAAAATATAAAAGTTACATTTGGAAATAATTTCTTCAAATTATAAAGGCATTTTGGAAATGCTGATGCTCTTTTCAAGAAGGTGTCTTCTCTCTGGTTAAAATTTAGCAGTCTATCTAATCACATTCATACCTTCCTGAAAACGTTGTTCCAGAGCATAAGAAAAACACTTTAGTATTTTTCTGGCAAATTGTTGACCCTGAGGAATACATAGCTATGGAAAACACTAAAATCAAATAATATTTCTTTCAATGGAATCCTTCCTGCAAGCATATTTCAATAATCTTTCTGGTGAAAGTTCAAAATTCTGTTTTTGGTTTTCATTGTGGACTTTGTATAATGGAAATTCTATAACTGTAAGCCAATCTATGATGAATTCCTTATTGAATAAATGAGGAAACTGGGAAGGAAATTATTTCCTTGAGAAATGATCTTGAGAAGGAAATAATTCCCCAAAGCTCCTCAACTGATTGTCACCAGAATTCCAGAATTCCAGACTCTTAACTCTTTAGCTAGTTATATCTTCCATATTTTTCTGACTGACTTTTTCCTTTCAACAATCCCAATTTAAGATGTTGCTGCATGAAAGGTCCATTCTCTTCATGGAATCATGCTTCCGGAACTCTGTATCGTGTTTACTGTTGAAGATTCTCTTTATATCTTACTCTTAAGTCGCTCACTGACCTTTGGAATTTTCCAACTATTTTGCTCCCCAAGCCCACACTCACCTGGGATCTTACACTTGATGCCATTTGATCTCTCTGCACAGCATGCTCAGCTTTGCCTCCTGAAACTCGGGGTAGGCTTGGTGTCTTTGCACCTGAGTCTTTATGGGGGAGTTTGAACCCTGGTTACCTTGTTTTTGAGATGAAATAATGAAATACTCTCATAATAAGAGTTTATGCACAAATTCATACTTACCGATTACCAAAGAAAATAAAACAGTGAGATGTTTCTTTTTCCTTCTTCAATATTTTGATACATTCTAACCAGAAAAGCTTGATCAGATACCACTCTTAATTCTCTCTTCCTTTCTTCATTCCTGCCTGTAAACAAAGTCTCTTCTCTAATTAAACAACATAAAGAATATAATGGACACCCTACATGTCCCTTAATCTTCCTGTGCCCTCACCCTGGCGTCTGTCTATAGAATGCCTGAATTCTGCTTTGCTCCTTTGTTAAGTGAGATGTCCATCTTTATTCATTGTTGCCAGTGGCTCTGATTGGGATAAAAGTTTGGGTAAAGCTAGGATGCTATATCAGGAAGCCTATCCCTGATCTGCATTGGGGCCAAGTGTTCTAATAACCTTATCAGTAACAAAGGGGATGTTTTGAACTCTATCTCTTTGACTTATACACTTATTAACTTGCTTCTAAAAAATCTCCAACAAAATCTCCTAAATTCCCAACATACAAAATGAAGGAAAGGCTTAAAAAAATTTTTTTTTCTTAGCAACACAGAGACCTCAACAAAGACAATGGTCATGGGAATGACTAAGAAAAACAATAACTGGCTATTCCTAAATGTTCAACTGACCAAAAATTTGGAAAAGTTACAGTATTCTGAGGGCTAAAGCTATAATTGTTGTTGCTGTTATTTAGTCACTAAGTTGTGTCTGACTCTTGTGCAATCCCATGGACTGTAGTCTCCAGACTCCTCTGTCCAAAGTTGGGTAAATGCAATTACCTAAGTGGAACAAGATCAAAATAATCCAGAAACTTTACTACCATAAAGCTATTATTTCAGTACTTAATATTAAAAGATACCATGGTATGTAATAAAGCACTCATTAACCAAAATGTTGCAAGCATGTTAAAAAACATTTTTTATTAATAAAGGGCTTTTTTATTTGTACCACATTTCTAAAAAATTATCTTAGTTCTTTCAAAACTGCTTTGATTCTAGAAATTAACAAATACGGTATTTTTCCATATTTTAACACAGCCCTTTGATATCTGCAACTCATTTTGTAATATGAAACAACAGAGTTCTGGTCTTATGATGATCAAGTTTATTAATTATGTGGATTGGTAGAAGTGAAGTGGGTAGGGAGTGACTTGAATGCAGTTTGTGGTTTATTTTGAACTAGGGAGACTTTCTGAGTGCACATTGAAGTTTTCCAAACCTGTTGCCTCTTTGCTTGTTTGTTTTCATGCAGGTGCTACTTTTATCACTTATTTAATCAAATTGTGGTTAGAGAATATGATCTATAATGTCTTTTCGTGGAGATTGTCAAACCTCTTTTGTTGATAATTTTTGTACATATTCCATGAGTACCTGAAAGTACTATATATTTTATTTACTGAATACAAGGTTGTATTTAAAATCTGTTATTAATAGATTGATCTTATTAATTTTATTTTTCAAACTTAACCATACTTACTAATTTTTGTCGGCTTCTTATACTGGTTTCTGAGAAAAGAGTGGTGTAAATCATTACTCCACTGTGAATTGGTCAACTTATTTTTGTAATTATGTCCACTTTTGTTTTGTATATCTCAATTTTCAATTGGTAAGTGTGTATAAGTCATGATCTTTAAATCTTGGTGGAATTTTCTCTCTATCACTACCATATATTTTTATCTTAAATTCTAACTTGAGTGCTATTTTAGCTACAGTAGCTTTTTTATCATTAAAATCTGCTGTATTTGTATATGATAATTTTAAAATTAAATTGAAATAAATTCTAACACGTAAGTAATATGTTTACTATACCATTTACCCATCATTGCATAACAAACTACCCCAAATCTTCAGTTCAGTTCAGTTGCTCAGTCATGTCTGACTCTTTGCAACTCCATGAACCACAGCACACAAGGCCTCCCTGTGAATCACCAACTCCTGGAGTCCACCCAAACCCATGTCCATCGAGTCAATGATGCCTTCCAACCATCCCATCCTCTGTTGTTCCCTTCTCCTTCTGACCTCAACCTTTCCCAGCATCAGGGTCTTTTCCAATGAGTCAGCTCTTCGCATCAGGTGGCCAAAGTATTGGAATTTCAGCTTCAACATCAGTCCTTCCAATGAACACCCAGTACTGATCTCCTTTAGGATAGACTAGTTGGATCTCCTTGCAGTCCAAGGGACTCTCAAGAGTCTTCTCCAACACCACAGTTCAAAAGCATCAATTCTTCGGCTCTCAGCTTTCTTTATAGTCCAACTCTCACACCCATAAATGACCACTGGAAAAACCATAGCCTTGACTAGACGGACTGTTGTTGGCAAAGTAATGTCTCTGCTTTTGAATATGCTGTCTAGGTTGGTCATAACTTTCCTTCCAAGGAGTAAGCGTCTTTTAATTTCATGGCTGCAGTCACCATCTGCAGTGAATTTTGGAGCCCAGAAAAATAAAGTCAGCCACTGTTTCCACTGTTTCCACTGTTTCCCCATCTATCTCCCATGAAGTGATGGGACCAGATGCCATGATCTTAGTTTTCTGAATGTTGAGCTTTAAGCCAACTTTTTCGCTCTCCTCTTTCACTTTCATCAAGATGGTCTTTAGTTCTTCTTCACTTTCTGCCATAAGGGTGATGTCATTTGCATATCTGAGGTTATTGATATTTCTCCCAGCAATCATCATTCCAGCTTGTGCTTCCTCCAGCCCAGCATTTCTCATGATGTACTCTGCATATAAGTTAAATAAACAGGGTGACAATATTCAGCCTTGGTGTACTCCTTTTCCTATTTTGAACCAGTCTGTTGTTCCATGTCCAGTTTTAGCTGTTGCTTCCTGACCTGCATACAGATTTCTCAAGAGGCAGGTCAGGTGGTCTGGTATACCCATTTCTTTCAGAATTTTCCACAGTTTATTGTGATCCACACAAAGGCTTTGGCATAGTCAATAAAGCATAAATAGATGTTTTTCTGGAACTCTCTTGCTTTGTCCATGATCCAGCAGATGTTGGCAATTTGATCTCTGGTTCCTCTGCCTTTTCTAAATTCAGCTTGAACATCTGGAATTTCATGGTTCACATACTGCTGAAGCCTGGCTTGGAGAATTTTGAGCATTACTTTACTAGCGTGTGAGATGAGTGCAATTGTGCAGTGGTTTGAGCATTCTTTGTCATTACCTTTCTTTGGGATTGGAATGAAAACTGACCTTTTCCAGTCCCGTGGCCACTGCTGAGTTTTCCATATTTTCTGGCATATTGAGTACAGCACTTTCACAGCATCATCTTTCAAATCTTAGTGGCTTTCAATAGTGGCATCGCTTCTTTTGTTCATGAATTTGTGATGTGGGCAGGGTTTGGTGGGAAAACTCTTTCGACTATTGTGAATAACGCTATTATGAACACTGGTGTAGAAATATCTGTTTGCATTTGCGCTTTCAATTCTTTTGGGAATATACCTAGGAGTGCAGTTCCTGGATCATAGTAATTCTGTGTACTTTTTTATTTAAGAACTGAAGTACTGTTTTCCACAGCAGCTGCACCATTTTACATTCTCACCAGCACTGCACAAAGGTTGATATTTCTCCATATCCTCACCAGCACTTGTTTTCTGCATCTGTTTTTTTTTTTTTTAAATAATAGACATCCTAATGAAAATGAAGTCCCATGGCTGTGAACCATCTCACTTTTTTTTTTTTGGAAATTGGAGGATAATTGCTTTATGATATTGTGTTGGTTTCTGCCATACATCAGCATGAATCAGCCAGAGGTATACACATGTCTCCTCCAGCTCACCTCCCACTCCACCCCACCCCTCTAGGTTGTTACAGAACACCAGATTTGAGCTCCCTGCATCATACAGAACATTTTAACCAGCTATATGCTAATTTATGTGTCCACGCTGCTTTCTCAATTTGCCCCCCCTCTGTTTCCCCCACCATGCCCATGAGCCTGTTCTCTATGCCTGCATCTCCACTGCTGCCCTGCAAAGTGGCTCATCAGTTCCACCTCGCTAGATTCCATAAGTACGCATTAATCCATAATACCTGTTTTTCTGTTTCTGACTCACTTCATTCTGTACAACAGGCTCTACTTCCATCCACCTCACTAGGACTGCCTCAGATGTGTTCTTTTTAAGACTAATATTCCATTGTCTATATCTACTATAACCTCTTTATCCACTCATCTGTCGATGGATATCCAGGTTGCTTGCATGTGCTAGCTATTGTAAATAGTGCTGCAGCGAACACTGGGGAACACGCGCCTCTTTCAGTTATCGTTTTCTCAGGGTACTATGCCCAGTACAGCAGCTTCATTTTAATTAGTTTGCCTGATATAACTTTTCCATACCTGTGATGTTTAATATGTCTGTGTGATTTTTTTAGATGAAGATTGGTGAGCTATATTTTTTAAAAACTCCATATGGATGTTCTGTCTTCTAACTTGTAAATTAACATATACCATAATCACAGACATATTTACAATTACTTCTACTATTTCAACTCAAGCTTACTGTTTATTCTTCTTTTCCTTGGCTTTTATTCTTCTGCTTCCTTGTTTTCTCATTGAACAGTAATTTAAAAAATAACCCCTTAATTTTTCTCTGCATATTTAGAAGTTAAGAGATTATCTTAATTTTTCACATACATATATTCACATAATTTGTTCTAACAAATCTAAAGATACAGGAACCTAACACTATAATTACACAAAGTATTATCTTTTTTATCTTGTTACTAATGTTTTAGGTGTTGTTATTCACTACTACTAAGTACTGGAGTAAACTTTAATCTGAGGAATAATGTTTTACTCAATTCCAGAAACCTCTCTGGAAAAAGCTCTGATCTCTTCAACTGGCACTTCTTAATCATTTCTTAATCATTCTCTTGATCAATCTTCCTTGTCCCTCTGTTTTTACGTGTATTTCTTTGACTCTTCACATTAAATTATGAGTGAATTCTTTTAAACTATATTCTAATTCATTAGTTCCCAGAGATGGTGAAAATCAACAATGCTCATTCAGTTCAGTTCAGTTGCTCAGTTGTGCCCTACTCTGTGTGACCCCGTGGACTGCAGCACGCCAGGCTTCCCTGTCCATGACCAACTCCTGGAGCTTTCCCAAACTCATGTCCATCGAGTCAACCATCTCATCTTCTGTCATCCCCTTCTCCTTCTGCCTTCAATCTTTCCCAGCAGCAGGCTCTTTTCCAATGAGTCGGTTCTTTGCATCAGGTGGCCAAAATACTAGAGCTTCAGCTTCAGCCTCAGTCCTTCCAATGAGTTTAACAATGCTGGTAATACACTCTAAAGAGTATTTTCATTACCACGTGGCAATGGCAAGCAAGCACCTCTTCTATACAAGGTCATACTATAGCTGTAATAATAAGTGACAAGTACTTCTTCTGTTATTATTTTCTTACCAATGATAGCCCAGTGTTACTTAGCTCCTCCCACTTTATGAGCAAATAAATTATTACCATACACAAATGTTGAATTGCTAGCTTCTCCTCCTTCTTACCAATATCCAATTCAGAAGCTTTCTCCACTTCCATAATTCCTCTTTCAAATAATCCAGGCAATGCACAAACACACCCTCAACTACCTTTACTGAGATTCTTCCATGGTGCACTCGGCCTTGTTGTAGTAAATTAAATAAACCTAGCTTTATTTGGGTGTATATGTGCTTTTAAATATATGACTGCAAGTTTGTTAATAATTTGCTGATAGGTTTTTTAAAAATAATTTTACTTTTCTTCCCCCTTTGGCTGTTTTTTGTTGCTGCGTGGGCTTTTCTCTAGGTTGCAGGGAATGGGGGCCACTTTCCGTTTGTAGTGCACTGACTTCTCATTGCTGTGGCTTCTCTTGTTTCCGAGCACAGGTTCTAGGATGCTGGGGCTTCCGTGTTTGCAGTGTGAGGTCTCAGAAGTTGCGGTGCAAAAGCTCAGTAGTTACAGCTCCCTGACTCTAGAGCACAGGCTCAATAATTATGGCACTCGGGCTTAGTAGCTACGCAGCATGTGGGATCTTCCTGCCTCAGGGATCAAACCGGTGTCTCCTACATTGGCAGGTGGCTTCTTTATCACTGAGCCACCAGGGACTCCCTGCTGACAGTTTTTGTATGGTGGATTTCAACAGCATTCAGTTTAGATACCATGGGTGTTGTTTATCTCCAAAGTTTCTAATTTTTTTTTCTGAATTGTTACATATTTCCTATTTTTATTTTATATTTCTTATAAGATTTTTAATGTGAATTTTTTCTCTCTTTTTATTACATTGAGCATCCTAATTTTAAAATCTGTATTAGAAATTATATTGCTAATACAGATTTTAAAATTTGCTTTTATGACATGAGCATAATATTATAAACTTTCCCTCAAGATTTTAAAAGAGATTATTCAATCTACAAATACTTCTGAAAGTGAAAGTGAAGTCGCTCAGTCGTGTCGCTCTTTGCGACCCCGTCAACTGTAGCCCGCCAGGCGCCTCTGTCCATGGGATTCTCCAGGCAAGAATACTGGAGTGGGTTGCCATTTCCTTCTCGAAAATACTTCTGGTATTGTGCAAAAATAAACCATTACTTACACAGCTAAAAAAAAAAAGAAATTATATTGTGAATGGGAGATAACATGTGTCTTGATTGTTGGTTTTGTTGGCTGACTTTCTTTTGTTTGCAGATTTCTTCTACCCCTTCATGTATGTAAATTTGGCATTCTTTAATAGTCTCTATCTAGAATCCCAAAGATCTAAAAACAAGATTCAGGTCTTATAATGGAATTTAGGTATACCTGCTTTCTAGTGATAGTGAAGATAATTCAGATCTAATCAACAGTCATTTCAATTTTGCAACTTTTACATTGTCCGACTATGTCCTAGGATACTTTTCAGGGGGATGGTGGTGATTGATAGTAAGGTTTATTTTTTATTTATTTTTAAATTGAAATATAGTTAACTTGCAATGTTGTGCTAGTTAGGATGAAAGAAAGAAAGTGAAATAACTCAGTAGTGTCAGATTCTTTGTGACCCCATGGACTGTAGCCCTCCAGGCTCCTCCGTCCATGGGATTTTACAGGCAAGAATACCGGAGTGGGTTGCCATTTCCTTCTCCAGGGGATCTTCCTGAGCCAGGGATCGAACCTGGGTCTCCAGCATTATAGGCAGACTCTTTACCATCTGAGTCACCAGGGACAACAAAGCAAACAGCAAAGCAATTCAGTTATACATATATATAACTTTCTTTCAGAATCTTTTCCATTATAGGTTATTATAAGATAGTGAATATAGTTCCCTATGACATACAGTAGGTCCTTGTTGTTTATCTACTGTATATATAGTAGTATATATATATATTAATCTCAAACCCCTAATTTATCTCTCAATCACCCCCACCCACTATCCCCTTTTGGTAACTATAAGTCTATTTTATATGTATGTGAGCCTATTTCTGTTTTTGTAAATTCCACATATAAGTGATATATATTTTCTGTCTAATTTGCTTCACTTAATATGACAATCTCTAGGTCCATCCATGTTGGTGCAAATGTCGTTATTTCATTCTTTATCATGGCTGAGATGTGGTGTATACATATATGTGTGTGTGTATACCACATCTTCCTTAGCCATTCATCTGTTGATGGACATTTAGTTTACTTCCATGTCTTGGCTGTAGTTCTTCGCATCAGGTGGCCAAAGTATTGGAGTATTAACTTCAGCATCAATCCTTTCAACGAATATTCAGGGCTGATTTTCTTTAGGATGGACTGGTTGGATCTCCTTGCAGTCCAAGGGACTCTCAAGTCTTCTCCAACACCGCAGTTCAAAAAGCATCAATTCTTCGGCACTCAGCGTTCTTTATAGTTCAACTCTCACATCCATACATGACTACTGGAAAAACATAGCTTTGCCTAGATGGACCTTTGTTGGCAAAGTAATGTCTCTGCTTTTTAATACTCTGTCTAGGTTGGTCATAACTTCTTCCAAGGAGTAAGCGTCTTTTAATTTTATGGCTGAAGTCACCATTTGCAGTGATTTTGGAGCCCCCCAAAATAAAGTCTGTCACTGTTTCCACTCTTTCCCCATCTATTTGCCATGAAGTGATGGGACAGGATGCCATGATCTTAGTTTTCTTGAGTTTTAAGCCAACTTTTTCACTCTCCTCTTTCACTTTCATCAAGAGGCTCTTTAGTTCTTCTTTGCTTGTCTTCCTGATGCTGGTAAAGATTGAAGACCCTGATGCTGAGAAACATTGAAGGCGGGAGGTGAAGGGGATGACAGGATGAGATGGTTGCATGGCATCACCGACTCAATGGACATAAGTTTGAATAAACTCCAGGAGTTAGTGATGGACAGGGAGCCCTGACCTGCTGAAGTCTATGGGGTTGCAAAGAGTTGGACACGACTGAGTAACTGAACTGAACTGAACTTGGCTGTAGTAAATAGTGCTGCTATGAACACTGGGGTTCATATAGCTTTTCAAATTGTAATTTTTTCCAGATACATGCCCATGAGTGGGATTTTAGGGTCATATGGTAACTCTACTTTTAGTTTTTTAAGGAACCTCCATACTGTTCTCCAGAGTAGCTGTACCAATCTGCCCTCCCACCAACAGTATAGGATGGCTCCTTTTTCTCTGCGCCCTCTCTAGCATTTATTACTTGTAGACTTTTTTAATGATGGCCACTCTGACTAGTGTGAGATAATATTTCATTGTAGTTTTGATTTGCATTTCTCTAATAATTAGTGATGTTGATCATCTTTTCATATGCCTGTTGGCCATCTGGATGTCTTTAGAGAAATGTCTATTTAGGTCTTATATCCATTTTTTGATTGGGCTTTTCTAATATTAAGCTGTATGAGCTGTTTGTATATTTTGGAAATTAATCCCTCATCAGTAGCATCAATTGCAAATATTTTCTCCCATTCCGTAGGCTGTCTTTTCATTTTGCCAGTGGTTTCCTTTGTTGTGCAAAGCTTTTAAGTTAAATTAGGTACCATTTGTTTATTTTTGTTGTTAGTTCCATTATCCTTGGAGACACATCCAAAAAAATATTGCTTTGATTTCCTCCAGGAATTTTATAGTATGCAATCTTACATTTAGGTCTTTAATCCATCTGAGTTAGCTGTCCAATTTTCCCAGGAACATTTATTGAAATGGCTTTCCTTTCCCTGCTGTATACTCTTGCCTCCTTTGTCATAGATAATTGACCATAATTGTGTGGATTTACTTCTGGGCTCTCTATCATGTTCTATTGATCTATGTGTCTATTTATGTCCCCGTACCATACTGTTTTCATACTGTAGCCTTATAGTATAGTCTGTGGTCAGGGAGCCTGATTTCTCCAGCTTCATTCTTCTTTCATAAGTTTATTTTGGCTATTAGAGGTCTTTTGTGTTTCTACAAATTTTATAATGCTTTGTTCTGAAGAAGTGAAGTGAAAGTCACTCAGTTTTATCCTACTCTTTGTGAATCCATGGATTATACTGAAGTGGGTAGCCTTTCCCTTCACGGGATCTTCCCATCCCAGGGATCAAACCCAGGTCTCCCTCATTTTAGACAGATTATTTACTAGCTGAGCTACCTTCTAGTTCTGTGAAAATTGCCATTGGTATTTGATAGTGATTGCATTGAATCTATAGATTGCCTTGGGTACCATAGTCAGCTAACAATATTGATTCTTCCAATCCAAGAACATAGTATATTTTTCCATCTGTTTGTATAATCTTCAACTTATTTCATCAGTGTCTTATAGTTTTTGGAAAGCAGGTCTTTTGTCTCCTTAGGTAGCTTTATTTCTAAGTATTTTGTTCTTTGAGACGTGATGGTAAATGGAATTTTTTTCCTTTTACTTTCTCTTTCTGATATTTTGTTGTTAATGTATAGAAGTGCAGCGTATTTTTGTATGTTAGTTTTCTATCCAGCAACTTTACTAAAATCATTGATGGTCTCTAGTAGTTTTCTGGTAGTGCCTTAATGTTTTCTATATAAAGTATCATGTCAGCTGCAAACAGTGACAATTTTACCTATTTTCCAATTTGGATTCATCTTATTTTCTTTCCTTCTCTGATTGCTATGGCTAGGTCTTCCAAAACTACATTGAATAAAAGCAGCAAGAATGAGCATCTTTGTCTTCTTTCTGATCTTAGAGGAACTGCTTTCAACTTTTCATTTTTGAGAATGATGTTACCTGTGGGTTTGTGGCCTTTATTATGTTGAGGTATGTTCCCTCTGTGCCCACTTTCTGAAGACTTTTTATCATGAATGAATGTTGAATTTTATCAAAAGCCTTTTCTCTACCTATTGAGATGATCATATGATTTTTATTCTTTAATTTGTTAATAATATTTTATTTTTAAAGCTATAGCCACAATTTTCAGGAAGGTGTGATGATAATGATAGTCACCTTTCCTACATATCCTAAAAATACCTATAAAAATAATCAAGAAGAATAAATAAAACCATACAAGTCACAAACATCATAATTATAAAACAAACAAATATTACAACCTCAAATTACCTGTAAGTGGAAAAATAATAATTTTGAAGAGAGCTAGTTCTTGAACTCCCACAATGGGTCCTTGTAGAGAACAAGAGGGAAAGAGCAAAAGTGTGCAGAAAAGAGAAGACTGAAGTAAAACCACATTCAGAAAGACACATTTTTTTTTTTTTTTTTAGTGCAAAAATACTGAGAAACCATCCTGGTAGATCAAAGCATGGACATAAAAAAATGTCTAGCCCTAAAATACTGTCTTATACAGGCAATGCTTCTTGGGAAAATAGACTAGAGAGGAAGGGACAATTTTCTAGTTCTGGCCATGAAAATTTAACAGGGCATACACTTACTCTCCCATGGTAAACAAACAAGGACACTGAATAAAAAATACATTAACTCATTCTTTACAGATGTTGGACAACTGACAGCCCAAGACAGGGACCCTGAGAGCAGAGAAATAAAGAAAATGGGCCCTGTGATGTACCTGACTCTCTGACTGGAGGCACATTCTAGACCACAGTGAGGGAAAGGAGTTCTAAGAACAACATGCCAATCTTACTGAGTTAGGTAGATAGTCAGAGGTAAAGAAGGCAGAAGTCTTAGGGCAGGAATTTTAGTTTTAGGAAGAACAGAGCTGCTACTACTACTACGCGGACACACGTGGCTCCAGAGAATCTGCATAATGGTAATCTCAAGGCTTTATTAATTATTAAGCTGTGATTTTATGAAATTCCATAAGCTGAATAGAGAACAACTTCCATGGAGCTAAAAACTGAAATACTGCCTGAACACACAGAAGGTGAAGAAATGTTCATGCTTCAAAATAAAGAATTAGGAAGAGAAGGGGATGACAGAGGATGAGATGGTTGGATGGCATCACTGACTCAACAGACATGAGTTTAAGTAAACTCTGGGAGATGTTGAAGGACAGGGAAGCCTGGCATGCTGCAGTCCATGGGTTTGCAGAGAATAGGACACAACTGAGTAACTGAACAACAATAATGAGATCTTAGAAGGGTCATATTTAGCAGCTAGACGACATAATCCTGGGGGCTCCCCGGGTGGCTCAGTGGTAAAGAATCTGCCTGCCAATGCAGGAATCACAATCCCTGGGTTGGGAAAATCCCCTGGAGGAGAAAATGGCCACCTGCTCCAGTACTCTTGCTGGAATAATCCCATGGACAGAGGAGCCTAGTGGGCTGCAGTCCATGGGGTAGCAGAGTCAGTCACACTGAGTGACAAAGCACACATGTATGCTAAATAACTTTGAGAGGAAAGGCTATTCAAGGCTTGCCCTGATGGTGCTGCTAAGTCACTTCAGTTGTGTCCGACTCTGTGCGACCCCATAGATGGCAGCCCACCAGGCTTCCCCGTCCCTAACAAAGCTTAAAACCAAGCCTTAAAATTATCCAATTGATCTGAAGTAAATTGACTGTACCAAAGCACAGCCTTACAAATTTAATAGAAGACAACAAAATCCAGGCACTCAAAAACTTACAGATCTCAAGATACAATATCTAATAAAAATGACTAGACATGTCAAGAATCAGGAAAATGTAACTCATAAAGAGAGGAAAAATAAGTAAACAGAGCAAACACAGAAATGAGATACTGGAATTGTTAGAAAAGGATTTTTAAATAGATATTATATGTAGGTTGCTCAAGGATTTAAAGAAAAATATTAACATAAAGAGGAGAGACATGGGAAATATAAAATGTACCAAAAGAGTCATCTGTTTATAAAAGCATAATATCTGAAAAAAAAAAATCTTTTGTAATAAAACATACAACAGAACAGTGCAGAAGTAAAGATTAGTGACCTTATTAAGTACCTAGTTATAGAAACTGTCCTAGTGGAATAGAGCATAGACAAAGAAGGATGAAAATATGAGGCTTATTAACCTGAGAGAAAATATCAAGCAATTTAGCATACATATAATTGCAACCTAAGATGGAAAAGAAAGAGAAAGGGAAAACCAGAAAAACACCTAAAACAACACTGGCATAAAAATTTTTAAGATTGATGAAAAGTATAAAACCACATGTTCATGAAGCAAAGTGAACCGCATGCAAAATAAAATCACTAACAGAGAAAACCCCACCAAGTAACATGATATTTAAATTCTTGAAACCAGTATAAATAAAGTGATAAATCTTAGCAGAGGCAAGAGAAAAAAATCCATGCTATTTAGTGAGAAAAACGATAAGGATTACAGCAGACTTTTCATTTTAAAATGTAAGCCAGAAGATGATGGAATATCGTTTTTCATTGTATTCCTGCCT